>NC_140585.1:961224168-962424168 GCF_964204655.1 Triturus cristatus | reverse complement strand
GTACTTTTCTTGCTTCTTTCTACACCTCTGTTGCTTCTTTCAGAAATTCTCTTGGCTCTTTCTGCACTTCCCTTGACTGTTTCTGCACCCCTCTTGCCTCTTTCTGCACCCGTCTTCCCTCTTTGTGCAACTCACTTGCCTCTTCCTACACCTCTCTTCACTCTTTCTGCATCACTCTTGCCTCTTCCAGCACCTCTGTTGCTCCTTTCTGCCCTTCTCTTGGTTCTTTCTGCACTGCTCTTGGCTCTTTCTGCACCTCTCTTGCTTCTTTCTGCACTTTTCTTGGTTCTTTCTGCACTGTTCTTGGCTCTCTCTGCATCCCTCTAGCCTCTTTGAGCACCTCTTTTGCATCTTTCTGCATTTCTCTCTCTTCATTCTACGCCCCTCTTGCCTCTTTCTGCACCTCAGATGCTTCTTTCTGCAACTCAGATGCTTCTTTCTGCACTTCTATTGCCTCTTTCTGTACCTCTCTTGCTTCTTTCTGCACCTCACCTGCCTCTTTCAGCACCTCTCTCGCTTTTTTCTGCAGATCTCTTGCCTCTTTTTGCACTTCACTTGCCTGTTTCAGCAACTCTGTTGCTTTTTTTCTGCAGATCTCTTGCATATTTCTGCTCCCCTTTTTTCTCTTTCTGTACCTCTCTTGCCACTTTCTGCACCCCTGTTCCCTCTTTCTGCACCTCTCCTGCCTCTTCCTATACCTCTCTTCCCCTTTTCTGCCCCACTCTTGCCTCTTTCTGTACCCCTGTTGCTTCTTTCTTCACTTCTCTTGCTTCACACATTGTTAAAGTAGGAAATACATAATTGAATTGAAGATTTGCAGTGCATTCACTCACGGTGATGCACACACCTGATAGAGTTATTTATTTTTGGTGAGCTATACATGTTACATCGATGTGGTGGAGTTTAGAGTGCATTCACTCACGTTGCGGCACACATCTGTGACTATTTTAATTAGCGTTTGGGAGTAAAAATATTTATTGACTGAGCCTCATTTAGCGAGAGCAATTTTACAATTTAGTAATATTTAATATAAGGTGAAAAATGTGTGCAGCACTGACATTCACATTAACACCTCCTATTCCATTTCTACCAGAACCAGGTGAGACACGTATGAAATGGCAAAAATGCAAAGACTACTTTATAAATTATATGGTTACAATTAACAGTAAAAGTCTTACACCAGATATTAAGAATGGTATATTGTTGCATTCTTTGGGACCAGAGGGTGCAATATAACTAGATGGAAAAGAAAGTACGAGGAGAAGAGGAAACAGATGTCTACGCTAAAGCATTAGAAGACTTACAAAAGTATTATGCTCCTACAGTTTGCATTGCTATTGATAGATACAATTTAGTTCCACAGGAAACAGGAACAAAGTAAGTTAATTGATGAATATTTAGCAAATGTAAAAAAAATGGCTGTACCCTGCAGATTTGGTCCACTGCAAGAAGAATTAATAAGGGATAAAATCATTATGCTTACGAACAATAAAAGGGTGCAGGAAAGGTCATGGGCTGTGGGTGATGGCACCTTAAACAAAGTACTAGCTGTTGTGAGAAAAGATCAAGTATCCTTGAGATGCGCAAAAGCAGCTTTAGAGGATGGTAAAGAGCTGGAAGAAGTGTGTGCAGTGAATTAAAAGAAATATAGTAAACCAGTTACCAAAAAGAATTTGAGTAATAAAACACAAGATTACAAGGAGCAAAAGAAGTCAACTGTTCCTATTAGAGTAGATGTCAAGAAAGATGTGCAAGGCGGTCTGAGCTGTTACAGATGTGGGAGTCACAAGCATTTGGCTAATAGTAGGTTTGTGGAGCAAGGGATCAGAAGTGTGCAACTTGTGGTCTGATTGGACATTTTGCACTTGTATTCAGAAGGAAGGATGTCAGAATGACACAAAAAGAATGACACTGAAGAGGAGTGTTCTGAAGAGGATGATGTAGTAATTATGGTTAAGGATGCAGTATTGGATGTAAAGAGTCATGGAAGAAGTAAACCGTCCTGTGAGATTGTTGTTACTGGTGTTTCGGTCATTCTGGTGGCAGATTCAGGGACGCCTTACACCATAGTCAATTTAGATATGTGGAAGGAAAAATGTGTGAATGGGATTGGAGAAGAACTTAAATCTTGTGACATTAAACCTGAGAGTTTCACAGGGGAAACCATACCCATGGTGGGATGCAGGGATGTTTCTTTTGTTTTTAAGGGTAGAAGAGCTGAAGGGAGGATGTATGTGGTGGAGGATGGACCATATGTTTTGGGTTGGAAAGAAGTTTGAACATCATTCCCAATCCAAATAGTAAAGAACACGTTTTGGTGTTGAACGATGGAGAGGATGTTGGAAAAAATGTGTGAAGATTAAAGGATTTAAGCACAAGATTATATTGAAGGAGGGTGCAGTACCTGCCTGTAAATTTTACAGTGAGAAATGTTCCATTTGTTGTAAGGTGTGAGTTGGAAAAAGAGTTAAACAGGTTGGAGTTGGCTGGAGTGATTGAACAAATAGAGTCATCGGAATGGATGTCCCCAATTGTAGTCACACGCAAGTCCAGCGGAAAAATTAGGGTATGTGTGGACTTGAGAGGCATAAATAGAGTGATTCAAGTGGACAGGTTTCCTTTACCAAAGATAAATGAAGTTTTGATGAAAACAAAAGGAAAGAAGTGGTTTTCGACTGTGGACCTGTCTTCAGCCTATCATCAAGTGCCGTTACATGAGCAAAGCAGGAAGATAACATCATTCATAACTCCTTTTGGATGTTAACAATATGTCAGAATGCTGTTTGGATTGGCTTCAGCGGCCTCAATTTTTCAAAGACTGATGAGTGAAGTTCTGAAAGGTATCACTGGGGTTCTGTACTTTCAAGACGATGTTTTGATAATGAGGGAGAACAAGTGCATGATCAGAGGCTGAAGGAAGTCATAGAAGTATTTGAAGCAAGAGGGTTAACGGCAGAATATAAAAAATTTCGTTTTGCACAGAACAAAGTAACATATTTGGTCCATGTGATTGGGAAGGACGGCATTTCTCCTAAGAAAGAACTCATTGAAGCTGTTAGAGAGGCTCCAGAACAAAGAATAAGGTGGAGCTTTGTTTGTTATTAGGCCTTGCAGAGTTTTACTCGAAATTGGTGAAACATTTGGCAGAAAAGTCTCATGATTTGAGACAATTGCTTAAACAGAGTTGCAAATTTGTTTGGGGAGAAGAAGGGATGAGTCCTATTGAGAGGAAAGTGTGGATGGTTGAATATGAGATAGATGATTTACTAAAAAAAGTGAAGGAGTGGATTTTTGAAGGTTGGGGAGAGAAGAAGCCAGACGTAGTTGAAGTGAGAAGTTTTTTGGAGGTAAGAAATGAGTTAAGTGTGGAGTCTGGAATTGTGTTGAGGGGTAGAAAAATTGTACCACCACTCAGGAATAAAATGTTAGATCTGTGTCATGAGGGACTTTTTGGAATAGTGAGAACCAAGAATAGAGTTAAAGTTTCATATTGGTGGCGGGGAATTGATCTTGAAGTGGAGAGAAGTGTGAGGGAATATGGACAGTGTGCTGATTCAGATAGAAGTTTACATACTTTAAGACCGAAATTGATGCCTATGGAATGTCCAGAGATGGTTTGGGATATGTTGGCTGTGGATTTTGTGGGTCCTGTGCAGTCCAAATCTGGTGAGACCAAATTTATCATTGTACTAGTGGACTATTTTAGTAAGTAGGTGGTGTTGGGTATTGTTGAAAAGGCTGATGCGGACATAGTTGTGAAGTTTCTAGGAGAGGTGTTTTTGAAAGAGGGTTTACCAAAGAGGCTTCTAAGTGAAAATGGAACACATTTTACGGCATCCAAAGTTGAGCAATTTTTGCAGAGGGATGTTATACAGCATGTTAGAACTTCGGTATATCATCTGGCTGGAAATGGTGCTGTTGAGCGTTTTAATCGGGTGATTAAAGGTACTATACAAATTGCCTGTGAAAATAAGATGAATTGGGAAGTGGAAGTCAAAAAGATGTTGTGGTGTTACCAATTGATGCCATCTCTCACAGGGTTCAGTCCTTTTGTTCTTATGCATGGAAGGGAGCCTTTTACCAAAGATAACATAGGGTGAATTGACAGTACAAGACATGTGGATTGGTCACCTGAAGTTGTCAAGGGCAACATCATTAAAGCTCAGAGAGTATACAAAAGGAACTATGATAAGAGGAATGCTATTAGAGAGGAGACATTAAGAGTAGGAGATTGGGTGAAAACAAAAAAATGGGGTAAAGTGCCCAAAGGGGAGAGAGTATTTTCAGAACCTTTAAGAGTTGTGGAATGTTTGAGGAATTCTGCAAGATTGAGTGATAATTGGGTGTGACACATGAGTCGCATTGCCAAATGTAGATGTTATGCAAAAGGAGAAGGAGGAGATATGGGTGGTTCTCTGGATTTGAATGATTGGTTGTGGGAAGATGAAGTGGATGATGAGATGGAGTGGGTCCTGAGTGAAGTGGCATGTGCACATGGTAAAGCCGCATGTGCACAGGAGGTGTTGGATGCATTTCACTATGCGTAATTCGCACTCCTTACAAGCTTAAAGATTTTGTACTGTGTTAGCCTTACCCATAGCTATCATTTTGTGTCTATTATTAATTGTATTGTAGGAGGGGGATGTGTGGTGTTGCTGCATTCCACATTTGGAATGCATACTTTATCTCCATGAGGTAATGTGGAATTGAGCATTGTAGGTATTCTGGGGAATGACAGTTGGATTTGAGCTTTGCTGCATTGAGTTGTACTTGCTGCTATGTACTGGCAGAGTTGCCAATAAAGCTTATTTACATTTATACTGGAGCCGTACTTTACAGTCTTTCTACACCTCTCTTGCTTCTTTCTGCACCTCACTTGCCTCCTGCAGCACCTCTGTTTCTGTTTTCTGCAGATCGCTTGCCTCTTTCTGCACTTCTCTTTTCTCTTTCTACACCTCTCTTGCCTCTTTCTGTACCCCTGTTCCCTGTTTCTGCACCTTTCCCGCCTGTTTCTGTACCTCTCTTGTCTCTTTCTGTACCTCTGTTGCCTCTTTTTGCACTTCTCTTGCTCTTTCTGCACCCTTCGCGCCTCTTTCAGCACCTCTGTTGGTTCTTTCTGCACTGCTCTTGCTTCTTTCTGCACCTCACTTGCCTCTTTCTGCACTTCTCTTGCTTCTTTCTACACCTCTGTCGCTTCTTTCAGCAATTCTCTTGCCTGTTTCTGCACTTCACTTCCTTCTTTCTGCACCCCTCCTGCCTTTCTCCGTACCTCTCTTGCCTTTTTGTGTACGTCTCCTACCTCTTTCTGCACCCCTCTTGCCTCTTTGTGCACCTCTGTTGGTTCATCCTGCAGTTCTCCTGACTCTTTTTGCACCTCTGTTGCTTCTTTCTGTACTGCTCTTGGTTCTTTCTGCACCCCTCTTGCCTCTTTCTGTATCCCTATTTTCTCTTTCTTTATCCCTTTTGCCTCATTCTGCATCTGTGTTCCCTCTGTCTGTACCTTTTCTGCCTGTTTCTGCACCTCTCGCCTCTTTCTGTACCTCTTTTGCTTTTTCTGTACCACTCTTGTCTCTTTTTGCACCTCTGCTGGTTCTTTCTGCACTTATCAAGCTTCTTTCTGCACCTCACCTCAGAAAGAGGTAAGAGAATTGCTAAAAGAAGCAACAGAGCTGTAGAAAGAAGCAAGAGAAGTGTAGAAGGAGGCAATCCTTCTGCACTTCTCTTGCTTCTTTCCACAGCTCTGTTGCTTCGTTAAGCAATTCTCTTGCCTCTTTCTGCACTTCTCTTCCTTCTTACTGCACGCCTCCTGCCTCTTTCTGTACCTCTCTTGCCTCTTTCTGTACTTCACTTGCTTCTTTCTGCACCTCTCTTGCCTCTTTTGGCACCTCTGTTGTTTCTTTCTGCATTTCTCTTGCCTCTTTCTGCACCTCTGAGCTAGAGGTAGTTTTAATCCCCCTGCCCTATTATATACCAAGGCCTTACAGGGAAGGTCATGCGAATCACAGGCGTACCCCAACCCATAGTATACCCTAGTGTATGTAGGTGTTTTCACTGTATTCTAAGTGTCTTTCAGCATAGCACTGGCTCTGGGCCTGGTTAGTGAGAGTCAATTACCACCAGTAACTCTCTTCCCTCTTTCTGCACCTCTCTTGCTCTTTCAGCACCTCACTTGCTTATTTCTGCACTTCTCTTTTCTCTTTCTGCACCCCTGTTGCTTCATTTTATACTTTCGTGCTTCTTTCTGCATCTGTCTTGCTTCTTTCTGCACCCCTGCTGTCTCTTTCTGCACTTGTATTCCCTCTTTCTGTACTTTTCTTGCCTGTTTCTGCATCTCACTTGCCTCCTTCTGTACTTTTCTTGCTTCTTTCTACACCTCTGTTGCTTCTTTCAGAAATTCTCTTGGCTCTTTCTGAACTTCCCTTGACTGTTTCTGCACCCCTCTTGCCTCTTTCTGCACCCGTCTTCCCTCTTTGTGCAACTCACTTGCCTCTTCCTACACCTCTCTTCACTCTTTCTGCATCACTCTTGGCTCTTCCAGCACCTCTGTTGCTCCTTTCTGCCCTTCTCTTGGTTCTTTCTGCTCTGCTCTTGGCTCTTTCTGCACCTCTCTTGCTTCTTTCTGCACTTTTCTTGGTTCTTTCTGCACTGCTCTTGGCTCTCTCTGCATCCCTCTAGCCTCTTTGAGCACCTCTTTTGCATCTTTCTGCATTTCTCTCTCTTCATTCTACGCCCCTCTTGCCTCTTTCTGCACCTCAGATGCTTCTTTCTGCAACTCAGATGCTTCTTTCTGCACTTCTATTGCCTCTTTCTGTACCTCTTTCTGTACCTCTCTTGCTCTTACTTCTTTCTGTACCTCTCTTACAAATCTCTGTACCCCCTTGCCTGATTCTGCACCTCTCTTGCCTCTTTCTGTACCTCTCTTGCCTCTTTCAGCACCTCACTTGCTTATTTCTGTACTTCTCTTGCCTCTTTCTGCACCCCTGTTGCTTCATTGTGCACTTTCATGCTTCTTTCTGCATCTGTCTTGCTTCTTGCTGCACCCCTGTTGTTTCTTCCTGCACTCGTCTTCCCTCTTTCTGTACTTTTCTTGTCTGTTTCTGCATCTCACTTGCTCCTTCTGTACTTTTCTTGCTTCTTTCTACACCTCTGTTGCTTCTTTCAGCAATTCTCTTGGCTCTTTCTGCACTTCTCTTGCCTGTTTCTGTACCTCTCTTGCCTCTTTCTGCACCTCACTTGCTTCTTTCTGCACCCCTCTTGTCTCTTTATGTACTTCTTTTGCCTGTTTCTACAACTCTCCTGCCTCTTTTTACAGTTCTCTTGCCTCTTTTTGCACCTCTGTTGCTTCTTTCTGCACCCCTGTTGTTACTTTCTGCACTCATCTTCCCTCTTTCTGTACCTTTCTTGCCTGTTTCTGCATCACACGTGCTTCTTTCTGCACTTTTCTTGCTTCTTTCTATACCTCTGTTGTTTCTTTCAGCAATTCTCTTGCCTCTTTCTGCACTTCTCTTGCCTGTTTCTGCACCTCTCTTCCCTCTTTCTGCACCTCTCTTGCTCTTTCAGCACCTCACTTGCTTATTTCTGCACTTCTCTTGTCTCTTTCTGCACCCCTGTTGCTTCATTTTATACTTTCGTGCTTCTTTCTGCATCTGTCTTGCTTCTTTCTGCACCCCTGCTGTCTCTTTCTGCACTTGTATTCCCTCTTTCTGTACTTTTCTTGCCTGTTTCTGCATCTCACTTGCCTCCTTCTGTACTTTTCTTGCTTCTTTCTACACCTCTGTTGCTTCTTTCAGAAATTCTCTTGGCTCTTTCTGCACTTCCCTTGACTGTTTCTGCACCCCTCTTGCCTCTTTCTGCACTCATCTTCCCTCTTTGTGCAACTCACTTGCCTCTTCCTACACCTCTCTTCACTCTTTCTGCATCACTCTTGCCTCTTCCAGCACCTCTGTTGCTCCTTTATGCCCTTCTCTTGGTTCTTTCTGCACTGCTCTTGGCTCTTTCTGCACCTCTCTTGCTTCTTTCTGCACTTTTCTTGGTTCTTTCTGCACAGCTCTTGGCTCTCTCTGCATCCCTCTAGCCTCTTTGAGCACCTCTTTTGCATCTTTCTGCATTTCTCTCTCTTCATTCTACGCCCCTCTTGCCTCTTTCTGCACCTCAGATGCTTCTTTCTGCAACTCAGATGCTTCTTTCTGCACTTCTATTGCCTCTTTCTGTACCTCTCTTGCTTCTTTCTGCACCTCACCTGCCTCTTTCAGCACCTCTCTTGCTTTTTTCTGCAGATCTCTTGCCTCTTTCTGCACTTCACTTGCCTGTTTCAGCACCTCTGTTGCTTTTTTTCTGCAGATCTCTTGCATATTTCTGCTCCCCTTTTTTCTCTTTCTGTACCTCTCCTGCCTCTTTCTATACCCCTCTTCCCTCTTTCTGCCCCACTCTTGCCTCTTTCTGCAGTTCTCTTAGCTTCTTCTGTACCTCACTTTCCTCTTTGTGCACCTCTGCTGCTTCTTTTGTGCTGCTCTTACTTCTTTCTGTATCTCTCTTACAAATCTCTGTACCCCCTTGCCTGTTTCTGCACCTCTCTTGCCTCTTTCTGTACCTCTCTTGCCTCTTTCAGCACCTCACTTGCTTATTTCTGTACTTCTCTTGCCTCTTTCTGCACCCCTGTTGCTTCATTGTGCACTTTCATGCTTCTTTCTGCATCTGTCTTGCTTCTTGCTGCACCCCTGTTGTTTCTTCCTGCACTCGTCTTCCCTCTTTCTGTACTTTTCTTGTCTGTTTCTGCATCTCACTTGCTCCTTCTGTACTTTTCTTGCTTCTTTCTACACCTCTGTTGCTTCTTTCAGCAATTCTCTTGGCTCTTTCTGCACTTCTCTTGCCTGTTTCTGTACCTCTCTTGCCTCTTTCTGCACCTCACTTGCTTCTTTCTGCACCCCTCTTGTCTCTTTATGTACTTCTTTTGCCTGTTTCTACAACTCTCCTGCCTCTTTTTACAGTTCTCTTGCCTCTTTTTGCACCTCTGTTGCTTCTTTCTGCACCCCTGTTGTTACTTTCTGCACTCATCTTCCCTCTTTCTGTACCTTTCTTGCCTGTTTCTGCATCACACGTGCTTCTTTCTGCACTTTTCTTGCTTCTTTCTATACGTCTGTTGTTTCTTTCAGCATTTCTCTTGCCTCTTTCTGCACTTCTCTTGCCTGTTTCTGCACCTCTCTTCCCTCTTTCTGCACCTCTCTTGCTCTTTCAGCACCTCACTTGCTTATTTCTGCACTTCTCTTGTCTCTTTCTGCACCCCTGTTGCTTTATTTTACACGTTTGTGCTTCTTTCTGCATCTGTCTTGCTTCTTTCTGCACCCCTGCTGTCTCTTTCTGCACTTGTATTCCCTCTTTCTGTACTTTTCTTGCCTGTTTCTGCATCTCACTTGCCTCCTTCTGTACTTTTCTTGCTTCTTTCTACACCTCTGTTGCTTCTTTCAGAAATTCTCTTGGCTCTTTCTGCACTTCCCTTGACTGTTTCTGCACCCCTCTTGCCTCTTTCTGCACCCGTCTTCCCTCTTTGTGCAACTCACTTGCCTCTTCCTACACCTCTCTTCACTCTTTCTGCATCACTCTTGCCTCTTCCAGCACCTCTGTTGCTCCTTTCTGCCCTTCTCTTGGTTCTTTCTGCACTGCTCTTGGCTCTTTCTGCACCTCTCTTGCTTCTTTCTGCACTTTTCTTGGTTCTTTCTGCACTGTTCTTGGCTCTCTCTGCATCCCTCTAGCCTCTTTGAGCACCTCTTTTGCATCTTTCTGCATTTCTCTCTCTTCATTCTACGCCCCTCTTGCCTCTTTCTGCACCTCAGATGCTTCTTTCTGCAACTCAGATGCTTCTTTCTGCACTTCTATTGCCTCTTTCTGTACCTCTCTTGCTTCTTTCTGCACCTCACCTGCCTCTTTCAGCACCTCTCTTGCTTTTTTCTGCAGATCTCTTGCCTCTTTTTGCACTTCACTTGCCTGTTTCAGCAACTCTGTTGCTTTTTTTCTGCAGATCTCTTGCATATTTCTGCTCCCCTTTTTTCTCTTTCTGTACCTCTCTTGCCACTTTCTGCACCCCTGTTCCCTCTTTCTGCACCTCTCCTGCCTCTTCCTATACCTCTCTTCCCCTTTTCTGCCCCACTCTTGCCTCTTTCTGTACCCCTGTTGCTTCTTTCTTCACTTCTCTTGCTTCACACATTGTTAAAGTAGGAAATACATAATTGAATTGAAGATTTGCAGTGCATTCACTCACGGTGATGCACACACCTGATAGAGTTATTTATTTTTGGTGAGCTATACATGTTACATCGATGTGGTGGAGTTTAGAGTGCATTCACTCACGTTGCGGCACACATCTGTGACTATTTTAATTAGCGTTTGGGAGTAAAAATATTTATTGACTGAGCCTCATTTAGCGAGAGCAATTTTACAATTTAGTAATATTTAATATAAGGTGAAAAATGTGTGCAGCACTGACATTCACATTAACACCTCCAATTCCATTTCTACCAGAACCAGGTGAGACACGTATGAAATGGCAAAAATGCAAAGACTGCTTTATAAATTATATGGTTACAATTAACAGTAAAAGTCTTACACCAGATATTAAGAATGGTATATTGTTGCATTCTTTGGGACCAGATGGTGCAATATAACTAGATGGAAAAAAAAGTACGAGGAGAAGAGGAAACAGATGTCTACGCTAAAGCATTAGAAGACTTACAAAAGTATTATGCTCCTACAGTTTGCATTGCTATTGATAGATACAATTTAGTTCCACAGGAAACAGGAACAAAGTAAGTTAATTGATGAATATTTAGCAAATGTAAAAAAAATGGCTGTACCCTGCAGATTTGGTCCACTGCAAGAAGAATTAATAAGGGATAAAATCATTATGCTTACGAACAATAAAAGGGTGCAGGAAAGGTCATGGGCTGTGGGTGATGGCACCTTAAACAAAGTACTAGCTGTTGTGAGAAAAGATCAAGTATCCTTGAGATGCGCAAAAGCAGCTTTAGAGGATGGTAAAGAGCTGGAAGAAGTGTGTGCAGTGAATTAAAAGAAATATAGTAAACCAGTTACCAAAAAGATTTTGAGTAATAAAACACAAGATTACAAGGAGCAAAAGAAGTCAACTGTTCCTATTAGAGTAGATGTCAAGAAAGATGTGCAAGGCGGTCTGAGCTGTTACAGATGTGGGAGTCACAAGCATTTGGCTAATAGTAGGTTTGTGGAGCAAGGGATCAGAAGTGTGCAACTTGTGGTCTGATTGGACATTTTGCACTTGTATTCAGAAGGAAGGATGTCAGAATGACACAAAAAGAATGACACTGAAGAGGAGTGTTCTGAAGAGGATGATGTAGTAATTATGGTTAAGGATGCAGTATTGGATGTAAAGAGTCATGGAAGAAGTAAACCGTCCTGTGAGATTGTTGTTACTGGTGTTTCGGTCATTCTGGTGGCAGATTCAGGGACGCCTTACACCATAGTCAATTTAGATATGTGGAAGGAAAAATGTGTGAATGGGATTGGAGAAGAACTTAAATCTTGTGACATTAAACCTGAGAGTTTCACAGGGGAAACCATACCCATGGTGGGGTGCAGGGATGTTTCTTTTGTTTTTAAGGGTAGAAGAGCTGAAGGGAGGATGTATGTGGTGGAGGATGGACCATGTGTTTTGGGTTGGAAAGAAGTTTGAACATCATTCCCAATCCAAATAGTAAAGAACACGTTTTGGTGTTGAACGATGGAGAGGATGTTGGAAAAAATGTGTGAAGATTAAAGGATTTAAGCACAAGATTATATTGAAGGAGGGTGCAGTACCTGCCTGTAAATTTTACAGTGAGAAATGTTCCATTTGTTGTAAGGTGTGAGTTGGAAAAAGAGTTAAACAGGTTGGAGTTGGCTGGAGTGATTGAACAAATAGAGTCATCGGAATGGATGTCCCCAATTGTAGTCACACGCAAGTCCAGCGGAAAAATTAGGGTATGTGTGGACTTGAGAGGCATAAATAGAGTGATTCAAGTGGACAGGTTTCCTTTACCAAAGATAAATGAAGTTTTGATGAAAACAAAAGGAAAGAAGTGGTTTTCGACTGTGGACCTGTCTTCAGCCTATCATCAAGTGCCGTTACATGAGCAAAGCAGGAAGATAACATCATTCATAACTCCTTTTGGATGTTAACAATATGTCAGAATGCTGTTTGGATTGGCTTCAGCGGCCTCAATTTTTCAAAGACTGATGAGTGAAGTTCTGAAAGGTATCACTGGGGTTCTGTACTTTCAAGACGATGTTTTGATAATGAGGGAGAACAAGTGCATGATCAGAGGCTGAAGGAAGTCATAGAAGTATTTGAAGCAAGAGGGTTAACGGCAGAATATAAAAAATTTCGTTTTGCACAGAACAAAGTAACATATTTGGTCCATGTGATTGGGAAGGACGGCATTTCTCCTAAGAAAGAACTCATTGAAGCTGTTAGAGAGGCTCCAGAACAAAGAATAAGGTGGAGCTTTGTTTGTTATTAGGCCTTGCAGAGTTTTACTCGAAATTGGTGAAACATTTGGCAGAAAAGTCTCATGATTTGAGACAATTGCTTAAACAGAGTTGCAAATTTGTTTGGGGAGAAGAAGGGATGAGTCCTATTGAGAGGAAAGTGTGGATGGTTGAATATGAGATAGATGATTTACTAAAAAAAGTGAAGGAGTGGATTTTTGAAGGTTGGGGAGAGAAGAAGCCAGACGTAGTTGAAGTGAGAAGTTTTTTGGAGGTAAGAAATGAGTTAAGTGTGGAGTCTGGAATTGTGTTGAGGGGTAGAAAAATTGTACCACCACTCAGGAATAAAATGTTAGATCTGTGTCATGAGGGACTTTTTGGAATAGTGAGAACCAAGAATAGAGTTAAAGTTTCATATTGGTGGCGGGGAATTGATCTTGAAGTGGAGAGAAGTGTGAGGGAATGTGGACAGTGTGCTGATTCAGATAGAAGTTTACATACTTTAAGACCGAAATTGATGCCTATGGAATGTCCAGAGATGGTTTGGGATATGTTGGCTGTGGATTTTGTGGGTCCTGTGCAGTCCAAATCTGGTGAGACCAAATTTATCATTGTACTAGTGGACTATTTTAGTAAGTAGGTGGAGTTGGGTATTGTTGAAAAGGCTGATGCGGACATAGTTGTGAAGTTTCTAGGAGAGGTGTTTTTGAAAGAGGGTTTACCAAAGAGGCTTCTAAGTGAAAATGGAACACATTTTATGGCATCCAAAGTTGAGCAATTTTTGCAGAGGGATGGTATACAGCATGTTAGAACTTCGGTATATCATCTGGCTGGAAATGGTGCTGTTGAGCGTTTTAATCGGGTGATTAAAGGTACTATACAAATTGCCTGTGAAAATAAGATGAATTGGGAAGTGGAAGTCAAAAAGATGTTGTGGTGTTACCAATTGATGCCATCTCTCACAGGGTTCAGTCCTTTTGTTCTTATGCATGGAAGGGAGCCTTTTACCAAAGATAACATAGGGTGAATTGACAGTACAAGACATGTGGATTGGTCACCTGAAGTTGTCAAGGGCAACATCATTAAAGCTCAGATAGTATACAAAAGGAACTATGATAAGAGGAATGCTATTAGAGAGGAGACATTAAGAGTAGGAGATTGGGTGAAAACAAAAAAATGGGGTAAAGTGCCCAAAGGGGAGAGAGTATTTTCAGAACCTTTAAGAGTTGTGGAATGTTTGAGGAATTCTGCAAGATTGAGTGATAATTGGGTGTGACACATGAGTCGCATTGCCAAATGTAGATGTTATGCAAAAGGAGAAGGAGGAGATATGGGTGGTTCTCTGGATTTGAATGATTGGTTGTGGGAAGATGAAGTGGATGATGAGATGGAGTGGGTCCTGAGTGAAGTGGCATGTGCACATGGTAAAGCCGCATGTGCACAGGAGGTGTTGGATGCATTTCACTATGCGTAATTCGCACTCCTTACAAGCTTAAAGATTTTGTACTGTGTTAGCCTGACCCATAGCTATCATTTTGTGTATATTATTAATTGTATTGTAGGAGGGGGATGTGTGGTGTTGCTGCATTCCACATTTGGAATGCATACTTTATCTCCATGAGGTAATGTGGAATTGAGCATTGTAGGTATTCTGGGGAATGACAGTTGGATTTGAGCTTTGCTGCATTGAGTTGTACTTGCTGCTATTTACTGGCAGAGTTGCCAATAAAGCTTATTTACATTTATACTGGAGCCGTACTTTACAGTCTTTCTACACCTCTCTTGCTTCTTTCTGCACCTCACTTGCCTCCTGCAGCACCTCTGTTTCTGTTTTCTGCAGATCGCTTGCCTCTTTCTGCACTTCTCTTTTCTCTTTCTACACCTCTCTTGCCTCTTTCTGTACCCCTGTTCCCTGTTTCTGCACCTTTCCCGCCTGTTTCTGTACCTCTCTTGTCTCTTTCTGTACCTCTGTTGCCTCTTTTTGCACTTCTCTTGCTCTTTCTGCACCCTTCGGGCCTCTTTCAGCACCTCTGTTGGTTCTTTCTGCACTGCTCTTGCTTCTTTCTGCACCTCACTTGCCTCTTTCTGCACTTCTTTTGCTTCTTTCTACACCTCTGTCGCTTCTTTCAGCAATTCTCTTGCCTGTTTCTGCACTTCACTTCCTTCTTTCTGCACCCCTCCTGCCTTTCTCCGTACCTCTCTTGCCTTTTTGTGTACGTCTCCTACCTCTTTCTGCACCCCTCTTGCCTCTTTGTGCACCTCTGTTGGTTCATCCTGCAGTTCTCCTGACTCTTTTTGCACCTCTGTTGCTTCTTTCTGTACTGCTCTTGGTTCTTTCTGCACCCCTCTTGCCTCTTTCTGTATCCCTATTTTCTCTTTCTTTATCCCTTTTGCCTCATTCTGCATCTGTGTTCCCTCTTTCTGTACCTTTCCTGCCTGTTTCTGCACCTCTCGCCTCTTTCTGTACCTCTTTTGCTTTTTCTGTACCACTCTTGTCTCTTTTTGCACCTCTGCTGGTTCTTTCTGCACTTATCAAGCTTCTTTCTGCACCTCACCTCAGAAAGAGGTAAGAGAATTGCTAAAAGAAGCAACAGAGCTGTAGAAAGAAGCAAGAGAAGTGTAGAAGGAGGCAATCCTTCTGCACTTCTCTTGCTTCTTTCCACAGCTCTGTTGCTTCGTTAAGCAATTCTCTTGCCTCTTTCTGCACTTCTCTTCCTTCTTACTGCACGCCTCCTGCCTCTTTCTGTACCTCTCTTGCCTCTTTCTGTACTTCACTTGCTTCTTTCTGCACCTCTCTTGCCTCTTTCGGCACCTCTGTTGCTTCTTTCTGCATTTCTCTTGCCTCTTTCTGCACCTCTGAGCTAGAGGTAGTTTTAATCCCCCTGCCCTATTATATACCAAGGCCTTACAGGGAAGGTCATGCGAATCACAGGCGTACCCCAACCCATAGTATACCCTAGTGTATGTAGGTGTTTTCACTGTATTCTAAGTGTCTTTCAGCATAGCACTGGCTCTGGGCCTGGTTAGTGAGAGTCAGTTACCACCAGTACCAGTCAGAAAAAAGTTAGGGGCACAGGATGACTTTGCAACAAGGCCTCTTTCTGCACCTCTGTTGGTTCTTTCTGCATATCTCTTGCTTCTTTGTGCACTTTTCCTCATCTTTCTGGACTTCTGTTGCCTCTTTCTGCATTTCTCTTGCTTCTTTCTGTGCCTTTCTTCCTCTTTCCACACATCTCCTACCTGTGTAGGCATAGTTAGAAATTAGCATTTAAAAAACCTTTGAAATTCACTGAAATAACCATAGGTTTCAGGGACATTCTAGTTAGAAATTAGCATTTAAAAAACCATAGACATTCACTGAAAAAAACAAAGTTTCAGGGACGTTATAGTTAGTTTGACATTTCACTCGTACAAAAGCAGAGAAATTCTGCTGTTATAGTTATTTGAGCTAAGCATAACTTGTGCCACTGCAATGCACTGCTGATGACATCACATATTACATCACTCATAACATGGTCAGTGGCATCACTGATGACATCACTGATGACATCTCAAATGACATCACTGATGACATCATCCACGTAATCCTCTGATGCACCTCCTCACAGCCTAATATAACCTTTGATACACCCACTCTAATATACAGACTGCCGTTCTCGAAACCATCAATAATAGCAGCTTTGTCTACATTGGACCATATATTGAACATAAGGTGAATTTCCCGGAAGCAGCTTGGCACTCCAGAATAACCCATCTCCCGAGTTTATCTGCTGAGCTTTGCGTTACCACACAGCTAGTTTTATTAGCAACTATTGCTACCCCCTGGATGTCAGACATTAGGTAGTGCAGCCAAGGAGTGTATACCCTAGGTTACAGAGCAGCTTCTTTCTACCCAAGGGACATGCGTTTCCTGGATGCAAATGATGTCGGGCCTCATAGTCCTAAAACCACGTGCCACTCTTTCCCTTTTAGCCCTATGATTTAATCGACAAGCATTGCTGGTACAGATATGCAAACTATTTTTAGACATTCTGTTGTCTAATTTGGACCACAATTATCAACACTCTGGAATTTCCAAATATTCAGTGACCTTGACTCTTGGGGATGTCGAAATGTTATTACTAAACATATAATTAGGCCCGGGAGGAGTTCACGTAGCCACCGCTACACAACACTCTGCTAAGTGGTAAAAAAACTCTGAAGCACTACGTGTAGTTCCACGAGCACATGGAGTTGCTTGCCGCGGGTGTTTGCTTGATATTTCCAGTCATGCGGAAAGCGAAGTGCGTTCTCGTGCCAGAAATCGCCTGCGGACAGCAAAACGCGGTTTGCATGGGCATGGCCATCTTGTTTTTAGGTCTCGCTGAGCCCAGGGCATGCGCTGGCTCGGAGAGAAATTTTGTAGCTGAGTTTTCAAAGTGCTGCTGGCTGGCCTAGCGCTTCGTTCACGCGATCGTGCTCGCGCGAAGCCGCCCACCAGCAGCACTTTGAAAACTGTGCTTTAGCACCTCATCGTGATCGCGATCACTTTCACATTCAGAGCGATCGCGAAGACTTTCGCTTTTACGGCCGTGGGGCGTTACTTTAACTGCTGCACGGCCAATGCTTGTTTGTTTAGGCAACGAAAATGAAAATGCCTGCAAACCCGTTTAGTGTAGTCCTTTCACAAACAACTTCTAAATGACAATTCTGTGCTTCGGCACGTGGGCTTCCGGTAAAAGTAGAAAATCCTGGGGTTCACTAAGCTGTCATAGTGTATGAGCCACTGGAAAAGTCGGGTTTATACCAACAATTTACGACTCGAGCTGTGAAAAAACAGGCACTGGAGTCCCACACTTGAGCTCCCTGAAAGATGAATAAAAAGCACAGAAACCTGTGGTTATTTAAAGTGCAGAAAAGATTGTTTATGCCTCCCGGCTGACACTTCCTCTGCCTGTCAAAGAGGTTATAGTTTGTTTCCAGGATTCTGCTTCACTGGAGGAGAATTAGCGGCGCAAAGGTGTAGAGCTCGCAATAAAACCAGACGGCGCTGTGCTGAGCGGAATGCACGCTCTGGGGCTCGCATGGTTAAAGGCTCTCCCTCATAACAAAGCTGTATCAACTCCTGCGTTAAATTCGGCTCTAACGATGAAACCAGGCGTGTGCCTTCAGGCCTTTGTTCTCCACACACAGCTCGTACCCGTCTACGCCCACTGCATTGCAAGCTACGTTGGTGAGGGGTTGTTGACCCTTAAATCTAGACTTAAAGTCCACCAGTGTCACCTTTGTTTAAGGAATGTGTTGATTACTGTATTGTAGGTTCTCTGCTGGTTGAACATGAGTACTTCAAGCATGGCCGGAAGTTGGCTCAGCTTCAGTCAATTATCCGCGAAGCCGACTGTGCAGCAGCAGGCTCGCCAAATCAAAGGGAATCATGTAATCCATGTCAGCCAGTCACACTGGTGGTTCAGGCAAAGCCATTGTTCGTGTTCCTTTAGCAGCCCTTTCCCTCTTTTCATCACCAAGGATGTCCAGCTAACACCAGTAGAGGGCACCAGGGTTGGACTGGGATCAAAAATCGGCCCATGCCCACCAAAAACAAGCATTGGCATAGCCAATAGGTCTCGAATTTGGGACCTTATAAGTATTTAGTTATGCACCACAATATCCTTGGTGCAACAACATCCACCGTTGCATGGCTAAACACTTAAAAGTTCCCCAAAGGCGAGACCTATTGGCTATGCCAATGCTTGTTTTCTCTGTTTATAGTGCTGGGCCTGTTTTCAATCCCTTAATCATCTTCTTAATTCTACCACTCTGAAACCTATCTACCCCTCATTTTTTATCTATAGCTTAACCTGTGTCTTTGTATTTTTGTATTTCATGTTTTTCTTATTTATTTGTGTTTTTGTGTGACTTTTGTACTTTTTTATTTTACAGTTTACTTTCTTCCCTTTTTGCCTCTCTTCCTCCATTTCCTTCTTGTGTCTTCTACTTTCTTCTCTTCCCCGCACCCCTCCCAGCACCAAGGCAGAGCAGGGGAGTGGTAGCACCAGGCACCCCTGAACCAGCACTACAAGCCGCAGCCGCATACCATGCGGTATGCCACGCCGCAAAGGGGTGCTGCCCTACGTGTTATTCAAGGAGGTAGAGGTGGATTTGCTACATTTTGAATGTGCTGTGCCACTTTGCCTCCACCCTGGCAGCAGGCGATAGGCCTGGTAGCGGGTATGCCCTCTGGGAGCATAAGTAGTAGTGGGAGAGTGTGTGGGTTGTGCTCCGCTGCTCTGGGATCCAGCACACTCAGCAACAGCTTATGCACCGGTGGGCGGACATCCTGGGTAGGGACCAGGACCTGCTCGACCTGCTGGGTATGGAGGTTGCGGGGCTTGATGAGTATAATTATTTATTTGTTATGTTCTATATATGCTAATATTTTTTCCAAAATAGCAAGTATGCTGCTCACACTCAGGTAAGTTAAGTTAATGTTACAAATATTATGTGATCATCCTAGAGGAGACAGGTGCTCAGCAGCACTACCTAATCGTACTCATTGGTGCTCGCTTCAACTGTTTATGTAAGAATTCATGCAGACACACCTCTGTCATGTCACTGAGATGGTAGTAGGTATTGCTATTAGTGAGCTAGCGCATTCTTTTACTTTCCTGTGCCTTTATTTTTAGTAGCTCGTACAGTCCCAACTCCCAACCCAAGCGATTTCCCAGTGATGTGTAGTAAGTAACTAGTAACTATGCATGCATCAGCATGTATGCATTGAAAAAATATGCAGACTAAGCTGACCCATCAAAGGGTGAGAGACTGAGAATGAGATGAGATGCAAAGATCATTAATTTCAATGTATTAGTAGTTGCAAAATGTAGTTTAGGAAATTTGGTATAGGGTTAAGAAATTAAGGATAGGTCCACAATTATAACAGAAGTGAAATCAAATGTTACTGCATTTGCCTCTTCCAGTAAAAATATTTTTGGGGAGATGAACTGTACCACTAATCATTTTTTTAATTTTATTTTGTTTATTTCTTACATCAGCATCCAGGGGCAGGAGGAATCCATTTAATACAACCACTGAGGTGCCTGTGGGTAAGGGGACTGGAGGTGACTCCCCGAGTGTCGATGGCTCTGCTGGCCCCACTAAGTCATACTGTTTATATTATTATTATTTCCTTAGCTTGATTATTTTACCACTCAGCATTTAGAATTATTTCTTGTCCTTGTTTCTGTGCCTGTCTCCTAATTTGTTTCTAACTCCACTTTGATATGTTTCCTAAATCCTTCTTATCCCTACATTATCTTACTTATTACTTACTTTGTCTATATTTCAAGTTTCTCTACTTGACTTTAAAACTGTATCTTCTTTTTTCTTTTGCTTTGTCAGTAAGCTTTCCCTCTCCCTTTAGAGACTGGTGGTACAGGTAGACTCAGAGAACATATTTTAGGTCAGGTACTCTACTGTGAAGATTGCATGCCCAGTTAAAGTATTCTATGCATGTTTGTTAAGAAGTCTTTCTTTTTCTTGCTCATGTTCAAACAGTAAAATGAGAGAGTGGCCATGGTCATGGTGGACCCCCAGTGTTATGCATGTATTATTCTCATAGTATACCAGCAGTTAATGACCATGCAGCATGGCTGGAAGTATGATAAGAAGGATAGCCCCATTGCATTTGCCAACTAAGACCATATGTCATTCATTGACCAATTATTGCACCACTTCATTGCACTTCAATAGCTCAGATTCATTATAGCTCTTCCCCTCCATTACAAATAGTTTTTATTTGGATTGACTGCCTGTCTTTTCAATGATTGCGAGCCAACATAATGCCCAATGTGATGTTTTGAATTTTTGATAGAGATACTGTAACCCCACTGTATTGATGTTTTGTGGTTGTATTTTGCTTAAAAGAAAATAAGGGGAGGCGTATCTGGCATCTAAAATTATGAATGTGTAATGTTTTTTCTAGTTGCATAGACCACCAGTGGGAGGGATGGCACTAGTGGAGGGGACGCCGCTGCACCTGTCACCACTAAGAGGAGAGTATCAGTGACAGCAGGGGGCGGGCAATGGTAAGTCACCTTGCTTACTTATTGACAAATAGTGATATACTCACTGCAAGGGCGTTGACAGACCCGTGAGCAACACCCCACTTTAGCAGATACAGTGGGAGTTGAGTAGTTATGTTCTCCTGTATCTGCAACTCAGCAGACAAAGGTTCATAAATTAACTTTGAGAATGACAGGTTGTTGGGAAAGGCAAAACAGGATGGAAGGAAAAAGGATGGGTGACATATATGTAAATTTATGAGTGAAAGGATACGTGGGTGAAAAGAAGCATATAGCTGGGTGATGATAGAAATAAGTATGCATGGTTGGGTAAAGGATGGTTGAAAGGGTATATATGGGTGAAACTGGAAGGATGCCTGCCTGGGTGGGTGCATGGTTGAAAGGAATGCTTGGCTGGATTAAGGCAAAGCAGGATGGGTGAATGGAATGGGTGAAAGCAAGGATGCATGGGTGGGTAAATGGATGTTGGTGAAAGGTTTGTTTGGAGCAATTTTTGGATGGGTAGATTGATTGGATAACAATGACTAGTTTTCTATGGTGAAAGACTAGATGAGAGAATGTAAAGCTTAAATGGAAGATTAAGAATACTAGAAGAGCAATGCAATGCTGGGAGGATAATGAAATTTGCTTGACGTCTGTGGGTGGGATAGTCTGTGATAAACGTGCCAAAGCTATATCCTGGTCCTTAATCTTTTCACTGCCTGTGCTGCAGTAAATCGCTTTTCCCACCATCTACTTGCTCAAAAGGATGTAGGTTATAGATGAGGGAGTTAAAGGTTAAATATACCTGAGGTGGTAATAACATTAACATGCACATACAAGCAGAAGGATTCTTGTTTGGCAATCCCTGTTGACAGCTTGTTTGACCAGAAATTTAAGAGAAATAATGAAAATACCTTGACCCAAGATCCAACAGGCTTCCCAAACCTCACAGAGACAAAGGTCTGATCACTTTGGACAGTTTGTAGTGGACTGATCTCCTATGACAAATATGCAAATAGGAAGGTCAGACTAAAGACACTAAAAGAAATTTCAAGTTGTCTGATCATACCAGAATCATTATTGTAGCTAAAACTAGACCATTCATTAGTAAATGGGCCTGATTCGTGAAGCCCCAAACCATCTAAGCACTTTACTTGGAAATCTTTCAAAAGGAAAAAAACTACAGTTTTTTTTAAACTGGTGTTTTGCTGTGTTTTTTCTGCCTTAATTCCTTTCAAACAGTTAGAGCATTTGCCTTTAGTTTTATGAGGACGAGTAATGGTGGCTGTGACTCCAATCACATGAAATCGAATGGCCCTAGGGGACCAGCAATGTATTGCTACTGTGCCACCCACTACATAATTGTAAACAAGTTTTTTGCAAAGAGCATTGTTTACAATTTGTCTTTTTTTCTTCTCTAGCTGGTCCTGGTCACCAAGGTCCAATTCGCCAGGGGGAGCAGCTTGGATGCGGCAGTAGTAGCCGGAGTCAATACAGCCGAGTACCAGCGGCTGGTGGCCCAAGAGGAGTAGTAGGAAGAGCCAACTGCCCAGGGCCCCAGCCAGGCCCCAGCACCTCTTAGTTCCCATGCACAACATTGGTGCCTTAGTTAGCCAGCAGATGCCTGCCTGGAAAACTCCTCTCACCTCTCACCCTACTACACCGAGTCCTTTCAATGCTGGAGTGGATTTAAGCCTGGCAGAGACGAATGGACCAGCACCTCAATGAGCTCCTGAGACTGGCCCGCAGTGCCTGGTCCCCTCTGCCCCTTTTTTAACTTTTATTTTTGTGGGTGGAACTTGTTTGTTTTTGTGGGTAGGGAGGGTGGGGATGTGGGAGTTGGGATCGGGGTTCCATCACTTTTGAAAGTTTGGAATTTTTTAGGGACAATGGACATTTTGATTTTTGTTGGACAATGGTTGGGGACGTGGACATTTCATTGGTTTAGGTAGAGGGGTGTGGCAGTTGTTGGAGGTGGGTGGAAGCGCTGGGATTTTGTTTGGGTTGATGAATAAATATTCAAATTTCTTTATTTATGCCTCAAATGTATGTTTTTGGGGCCGTTTTACCTTTCACTGCTGCCTTTTAGTGCAACCTATTTTTAAAAATGTGCTGATATTGTGTACCAACAAATAAGAATGTGCTATGCCTACATGGTACTGTTGTCCTGCTACCCTTCAAGCCTCTGCAGTCTGCAACTATATTGACCACTAATGGGGTGGATTGCCTTGCCCACAACAACTTAGTAGAACAACAAACCATAGTTCTCTCACCGAATAGAAGAAGCGTGGGCTGCAGGGTTTCCCAAGGTAACATGGTGGTGGTAGTAGTAGCAGATTAGTGCACAAACAAGAGTTCAGGAATCAGACAAGCCCCACTCTCATATCGGTGAACTCCAACTGTAAGATTTTTATTGGGAGGATCATTCATCGCAGGCAATTAAATAGAAATAAAAACTGAGTTAGTGAGTTATATAATAATTTTACAAACACTTGAGACCATACTATTACACAACAAAGAATACCGAATGCTGAATAACAAACAAGAAACAATAATACTAAATTATTCTGAATAATAGTAAGCTAATATTTCGAGTACACCAAAGTGATACCGAATTGTGATTTGTTAAGAGGACTTAAAGTCTAGAGTGTGCATGGTTATTGGTTAAGTGTTTAACTCAACACACAATGCCTGAATGATGATACTGACTAATTATCTTCTTCTGTAACTAAACATATGTGTCACTTTTATGAGTGGGTGGGTAAATGGGGCCAGTGCAGACTATTATTTCAGTAATAGGAGTAAAATTGAAGATCCTGCACTGAGTTTGTGTTGCTTTCACCACATCAGACCCACCAAGTGTGTGAGCAATTAATGGTGTGAATTATTAAGTTACACCTCAATAAACCACACAGAGCCTGGGGAAAGAGGGATAGGGGTTTGATGAATGTATGGGATAGGGGATTTTGAGAAAAGTGTGACAATAAAAAGCAATAAACAAAGACAATATTCATCTGGGAAATGAGCAGCCAACATCATTAATCTGTTATGGGAGGAAAAGGAAATTAAGGAATGAGTGCAGGAAAGATAACTTAAATGCAATGCAAACCAAACAGTCAGTCTGCCCCAGAGAGACCCAAGATATATTATTATATATCTAAATGTTCTGCCACCTAGGTTTGAGAAGTAGCAAATACATTACAAAATATGTAGGAGTGAAGCGAACAACACACACAGTTAAAAAAATGATTTTTAAATAAAAATGATACTGTATTGTCAAATTGGATGGTGCATCTGCATTCTTCCTGGACTGCTCGTCAATCTTGGGTGCCTGCTGATCAGTCCGGTAAGGAAGGTGTGAGTTTTATGGTGCTTATCCCTTTTTGTGCAGGAGAGGAGAAGGCCTGCAGATTGTAAAACAAAAATTATATTGTAGAATCAAGGAGATGGACAGAAGGTTAACTTCAAAAGGGTTGCATGAAGAAACTTAGAGGCAGCACCGAATAGAAGGATAGAATAGTCCTTTTTGAAATCATTCATTTTATGACTGATGTGTGATAAATTAGGTGAGAGCAATTTTGCAGCAATCAACAATCACACACAAGTGCCCACATGTATCAGGCTGTTCAAACTTGCAACTGTCATGATCAATTCATCATCATAATAATAATAATATTATGTAGCCTAACAGCATGTACATAATATGATAATCATGACTACTTGTCTGTCTCCAGTTTCTTTCAACAACAGGCCCCCCACCCAACCACCACATAGTTTGAGCCTGCCAGCACACACAACCAGCAACATTGCATTTTCCAAATCAAGTAAAATCAAAGCACCTCTCGCACCTCATCACCAATTCACAGAGTTGGGTTGGCCTCTTTAGAGTCATCCTGAAATCGGTCAGTTTCAGTGAAGTTGATAACTTACTTCTTCTGGTGTCACTTATTGAAGTAGTCACCACACCCTGAGTCCTTCCATCATCCTTCTGACTCCAAGCATCATGTCCAACTCTTTACCGACTAAGTCCCGATTCAAATGCCATGGACTGACCTGTAGTAAAATGCTGTTGAGTGTTGATGAACCACAACAGAAACATTTATTAATTTTTTGTGTAGACTTGATTTACATTTGTTAGCCAAAGAGACTGATTGGATAGTTGAGGAGTGTGAAGCAGAAAACAAAGCAGTATGGACCCAGCAAACAAATCCCACTAAGTGTCAAAGGGGAAGGAAAAAATCACCTTCAGGAAGAAAATTATCACCCATCTTTAGGCCACCAACATTCCAAATCATCACAAAAGGAATCAAACTTAACAGTTATAGTTAAACAAACACCCAGAGTCACTGCTTACTACCACATGAATCATCTCTGCACACTCACAAACAACAATTGCTCAGTGTGCAATGCATGCCATTTACCTATTCTAATTCAAACGTGCTCACATGGTACATTGCCGATCTATTGTTTCACGAAACAGACATTGGCCAGTCTTGTAAATCAAATAATACGGAGCAGTCTGGCTAGGAGTCTGGCTAGGAGAATCAATTAAGAAAGGCTCGATAGGTACGAGACAGAGGAAGGCACAAATTTGTATCTCCAATGTCCTTGTGAGAAATGGGGCGGTGGGGGGAGGCTTCTTCACTGCACACTGGTGCAACTCCAATCCGGCAATAAAATATGTCTAGAATGGTGGAGCTGCATTAGTCAGTCAGACGCAAACAAATATAATAAAATAAAATAATGTTCCCCTAGCTGTATCTTTTTTGTGTTGTTTTGTTTTTGTTGTCAAAGCAGTTCGACAATAGAGAGAGGAAGTTCTATGGTTGGTGGCCAAGGCCTAGTAGTCAGGGAAGTAGATTCTGTCTTCAAACTCAGGTGGTTCGCCCAGAAGTAGGTCCTCTAACACACTACTACCATGACTTGAGTCTGACCAATCACCCTCATCCTCCCCTTGTCATACTTCTGGTGTAAACCGGTGGTATAAAGTGCTGATTCAATTTGATAATGGTTTTCATGTTCATGTTTTGGTTCAATAGACTGGTCCTTCTCAACAACTGCACCAACAGCTCTGAAAACATGCTCAGTGGACAAACTGGCTACTGGCTAAGCACTGGCTATTGGCGCCTCTTCCCATACCAATACACCAATGGGTGTTGATCAAGATGGAGCTTTGTTGGGTCATCCAGATAGGCTTGGACCATCCTCTCAATATTCATTAGTGCTCCACCTTGCTTGACCTCTACCTTAACCTCTGCATGGAACTTAAGCACTATCTTTAAAACCCACTTTTATGCAGATTTTGGTGATGATGCTCAGGTTCCTGTTGTTGCTGTTGTTCTTGTTAATTTTGGCTGCTGTGAATCAACAGCACTGCCCTTAGGCTCTGAAGTTGAAGGCTGCAACACAGAACTTGTGCCCTGGAGGAATGGGCCTCCAATTTCCAGCCGTACTTTCTCCAGGTCACTGGCTTGCTCAGCAATCCACTTTTTATAGTTTGAAAGATCCCGGTCTAACAAAGGAATAAATGTGGCCAGTAATTGTTTGCACCGTGGGTCAAGAATTGTGGCACAGATATAATGTTTGGATGATACAACGGGCCTAATTAAGATATTGATCAGTAAACCTCCAATTGCAGGTCAGAGGCTTTCTGACCTACATTCTTGGTTTGAATTCTGGCTGCTGTATTAGGATTAGGGCGGTCGGAATTCAAACCGGCCAGTCATTCTGGGTGGCTTCCGACAGGCTTATGGAGCCCGTTGGCCAGTCGGAAACCACATATAATCCCGTGCAGATGGCGCTTCCACCATCAGGATTAAGATGTTGGTTTCTGACAGGCTTTCCATGTCGGGCTTTTGAAATGGAAAGCCTTTCAGAAAGCAACTTTAAAGCCCACTAGCAGTGCCCTCTCTCTCCGTGGCCTCTGGTTGGGGCTGAGGGTGCACCTATGGTGCCCCCCTGTAAATCTCTGCACTGTGTGGCAGGCAATGGAGAAGGGATTTAAAATGACTCCCATTTTTCAATGGGAAATGAGACACTGCAACAGCTGTATTGTAATTGCGGTTTCGGGCTGCCGACCCAAGTTCGGTCATTTCGAAACCACAGGGATGTCTATCGGAGGAAACTTCGACCGACATTCTAATTAGGCCCAATGTCTCTTTGCACCGTTGCAATAACAGATAAGCAAAGGATTGAGCGCTCCACCAACTCATGAGCATCTTTTTTTATCCAGACCTGCATACATTTCAGAGACCTCTTTTAGTTGTTCCTTTAGCATATGCAACAAAGGGATAGCTTGGCCCATGGTACTCTCCTCCTTCCTGATTTTCCCTGTGAAAGGGAACCAGCTCAGGCATTTCACTAGGCCCTATTGGTCCATCTCAATGATCATACCTTCCATAGTTGCATTCTCTCTTTGCATTGTATATTCATTGATTGGTCTGTACTGCTCTAACAGATGTTGCAACGTGTTGGCACCTACTTTATAAGTGCTTTAAGTGGACTTCTATTATCACACTGAATGACCCTCAGCTGCTTTCGGACTTTAAAAGAAGGACTGAAATGAGTGCAGATTTTTCTGCAGGTAGACAGTAAGTTGCTTTCTCCCGTCTGCTTTTATGAGAAGGTCCTGTACAATGATGTTGATGCAGTGTGCCAAACACAGGACCCTGAAATAGCCACCATCTGCATGGCCTTAACTGTATTACTGCCATTGTCCATGGGAACATATCTAATGTTAAGCTCTCTTGACCGCAGAAATTCAAAGACCTTGTTGTTAAAGTCTTCCAAGATGTTTGCAGCAATATGGGATTTCTCCATGGTGAACATGGCTACTGTTGCATGCTTTCAAGCATCATTAAAAATCTCAAGTGTCGGGGGGCGTGGTCGGCGACCGAAGAAAATGGCCGCAGCCTAAGAGGTCTCCCGAGGGCGCCGAGGAAACCCCCCGACGATCCGGACACTAATCCTGTTGTGAGCGGTGCACAAGCGGTGGCGAAGGTGTCGGACAACCAGCGGCACCGGTGGCGATAATTGCTGTGACGCAGCGGGCCCGGGAGCCGCCGGAGATCGAGGTGCCCGGCAGCGGCCTACCCACGAGACAACAGCCGGGGGGTAAAGTTGTGGCAGCGGCCGGAAGGGAGAGGTGAGCGCCGGCAGAGGACGCGCTGAGAGGCGGAGAAACGTCCTGGCATCGGCACGCGCCCTGGCCGGCGTGTGATACGGCGACAGTTGGGGGAGGACTCCCTTGCGGCACCCGGAGGAGCCGCGCGACGGTCACAGTGTGACTCCGATGACTTGGCCCCCCTCGAGGGCAGTCTAGGCCCAGGGCGCAAACAAGACGGGCCCGGGTGCAGAGAGCACAGAGGCAGCTGAGGACGCACCTGGAAAGGAGAGATCGGTGACCAGAAGACTATATGCGGTACGAGGGCAGGTAGAAGGACAGGAGCGGAGGCCATAGCAGCGAACGGCCGGCGAACGGCCGGCGGACGCGGGGGACTGGGGCTGGTGGTAGGTGCATGCCCCCCCCCATGGCGGGCTAAGCAGTGGTGCTGAGGCCAGATTGTGGATTGCGCTGCCCAGAGCGGAGGTCGTGCTACAGGAGGGGGACCAGCGGCGGGCGGGGTACGACGCCAGCGGTGGGCCGGAGGCAATAAGTGCGCACACGGCGTGGCCCGAGACGCCATGAGTGGCAGGGGCCCCAAAACGGTGCAAAGCAACCGCATTGACAAATACGCCACTGCCAAGGATCGCCATGGCGGCTTGGAAGGGGCGTCGGGCACCCTGCAAGACCCGGAGGCGGAGGGGCAAAAGGAAATCACGCTCCGGGATGTGATGCTAACTTTGCAGCAGATGGAGGCCTCCATTGGCACAATTTCCTGCGATGTGACACTTCTTCGGGCAGACATGTCCAAACTGGGAATGCGGCTGGCGGACGTGGAGGCCACAACGACGGTCCTCTCGGCCGAGATGCAGACTCTCCAGAAGCAGGTACAGCAGCTCGAGGCGGCTAATAAGTTGATGCTGGAGAAGATTGATGACCAGGAGGGCCGCGCGTGCCGCAATAACGTGCGCCTGGTGGGGGTGCCGGAGAGTGTTACAGGCCCGGCGCTCGAGCTATTTGTAGAGGAATTGATCCAGGACCAGCTGAAGCCCCGCAGACTTTCGAAATTCTTTTCGGTAGAAAGAGCGCACTGGGTGCCGGGGGGCCGTCCGAGGCCGGGCGCTCCGCCGAGGCCGATCTTGGCGCAGATATTCAATTTTCGCAACAGGGACGCAATCTTGCAGGCCGCCTGGGTGGGGCCGTCGCTCCGGGTAGACAACAGTGTGGTGACTCTTTATCCGGACTATACAGACGCAGTTGCGAGGAAGAGGCACACGTTCATGGAGGTTAAGCGAGAATTGCACAGAAGAGAACTTAAATACTCAATGCTCTATCCGGCTAAGCTGCGGGTGGAGGCGGAGGGCAAAAGCTGGTTCTTTGCCACCCCGGCGGAGGCGCAGGAGTGGCTGGAGGGATGGCACCCCGCCAGAGACAAGGATGTGTGGGAGAAGAGAGGACACCGACGACCCGGGCAGGCAGCCCGACATGAGGAGCAAGGTGCGGCAGGGGGAGGCACGGAGGCTGTGGAGCGATCTGGACACAGTGCGGAGGGAGAGATTGAAGAGGCACCCCGGGACGCGGAGACAGGACGATAGTCTCGAACACGGATGGGGCCTGGCCATGATCCTTCGTGAAGGTCCAGGTACAGCGGACAAGGGCGGAAGGGAAGTTGCAAGGGTAGGGTGGGGGCCAGCAAAGACAGTTACGGAAGGGCAGGGACATGGACCCCTTCTGATGGTGAGGTAAACTGTCAAAGGCCTGTTGGGACTGGGCCGCTGGACACTGAGGGCGCGCACCGCCACACAAAATTCCTTTATAAGGGGGAATCGGGGCGCTGTGGGGGCTTTCTCCCCTGCAAGTTGGTCCATGGGTGGGAAGCTGAAGCACTCTGCTAAGTTTGGGAGGTGGGTAGTTTCACATCCACCGGGCAGGGAGGCAGGGAGGGGGGACAGGGACGGGCATTGGGATAAGGGGGGGTTTGGGGGGGTATTTTTTCTGCACAGGAGGGACAATGCTTGATATAGCAGTGATACAGGTGATTGCGAGCTGCACAGCACTAAGCACAATAGGGAGAGCGAAGGAGCCAGGTCAAGTTCACCACCGAGAGTACGGATAGGAACCAGGGAACGGGCACTAGCGTCCCCGGGGTACAGGCTGATCAGGTAGACGGGCCCCCATTGACTGTCATGTCTTGGAATGTTAATGGCTTGGGGGATAAAATTAAAAGGGGACTGGTGATGCAGTTCCTCAGACGGCGTAGGCCAGCGGTGGCACTCCTACAGGAGTCGCACCCGCAGGGCACGGCAGTCAAGGCATTGGATCGCATGGGGTATAAAATGGTAGTACACTCCGACTTTACCTCAGGGTCCCGTGGAGTTGGAATCCTCCTCTATAAAGGCTTCCCTTTGTCGGTAGTGGCGACGCACAAGGATGATCAGGGGAGGTTTGCGGCCTTCACGGGTCAGTGGGAGGGTAGAACTTACAATATTGTGTCGGTATATGTCCCCCCGGCGCTGCACCAGCCGGCACTCACTGATCTGGGGAACATGCTGCTGGCACTTCCGGACGGGGAGTTGATAGTGGGTGGGGATTTTAACGCCGCCATGGACTCCACCATGGACCGACACCCCCCTCGGGACCCGTGCGGCCCGACAAATACACTTCAGGAATTTGCTCAAGCGCTGGGGCTGCTGGATGCATGGAGGGTGAGACACCCAGGCGAGAGACAATACACCTTTCACTCAGGGGTCCACCGCAGTCTCTCTCGAATAGACTATATTTTCACACTGGCAACAGGGATGATGAGCATGGCAGACATTCGACATTTACCTAGGGGCATATCGGACCACTCACCAATAATAGTCACATATGCGGCGGATGCACGGCAGACCCGCAGACTGTTCCCCATCAGGGCAGGTCACCTCCAGAATCGGGTGATACGAAAGGGACTCCTCAGGGCGACGAAGACATACTTTGAGGAAAACTCAGGTTCGGTCACCTCCCCAATAACGTTATGGGAAGCGTTCAAGACTGTTATTTGTGGGCAGGCCATGTCACTGATAGTAGGGCAGCAGAGGGACCACCGCAGACACGTGGATGACTTAGAGGGCGACCTGTTGCGGGCGGAGGCGGCCCTGGCGGCGGACAACACAGACGACACGCTACATGACCTACATCTGGTGCAAACAGAATACAGGGTGTACACACGAGAGGAGGCTATGACTAAACTGACAAAGACACAGCACACGATCTATGAGCAGGGGGACAAGGCGGGGCGCCTCCTGGCTTGGCTCGGGAAGCGGGAAAGGGCGAGCAACTGGGTAACCCAGATCGAAGCGAAGGATGGGGCCATAGTGACGGTGCCTAACCTAATAGCGGAGGCTTTGGCGCAGCATTTTGAGGCTATATACACGCCGATGGCTTCAGATAAGGAGGCAGAACACTTAGCGCTCCTACGAGACATACACATGCCAAAACTAGATGAAGCAGCCGTGGATGCACTAGAGGCTGACATCACGACAGAGGAACTGACGCAAGCAATTAGGGCACTTCATGTAGGGAAGGTGTTAGGGCCCAATGGAATACCAGTCGAATTTTAGAAGCTGACAAGCACACAGATATCATCTCACCTCCTCGCTATGTATACTGAAGGTTTGGATAGAGGAATATTGCCCACAGAGCAACGGCTTGCCGCCATAGTGGCGATACCTAAGGTAGGGAAACCGCCTCAAAAATGCGGATCGTACAGACCAATCTCCCTCCTCAATGCGGAGGCAAAGATACTCGCCAAGACACTGGCGTCCAAGATACAGCCCTATCTTGGTGCCATAATACATCCAGACCAATCGGGATTTATGCCCAACCGTAATACAGCGTTAAATCTCAGAAGGGTACACGGTGTGATAGAGCGCAAGGCAATGATAGAAGAAGATGCGGTCATACTATCGCTAGACGCGCAGATGGCCTCTGACCTTGTGGAATGGCCCTTCCTCTTTGCTGTCCTTAAACATATGAGGTTCGGGCCAAAACTATGCGCATGGATACGTTTGCTCTACACGAAGCCAGTGGCACAGGTTGTAGTCAACGGCCACTTATCGGCTGAATTCCCATTGGGTAGGGGGACCAGGCAGGGGTGCCCGCTCTCGCCTCTCCTGTTCGCAATAGTCTTGGAACCGTTGGCGACGTGGATCAGACAGGACCTCTCCATACGAGGGTTGCGGTGGGCGGCGGGTTGGGAGGATCGCATTTCGCTGTATGCGGATGACATATTGCTCTACTTGACGTCCCCTGCATGGTCCATTAACTGTCTGCTAGACATCTGCGCCGCGTACGGCCGGATGTCGGGATACACCATCAACTGGGGAAAGTCTTTGCTGTATCTACTTCATGGCCCTCCGCCGCGACTGCCGAGAGGCTGTCCACTACAAGTGGTGACGGACGGCTTCAAATATTTGGGAGTGTTCGTGACACATGATCGGGCGCTCTTTATGGACAGGAATCTGAACCTGCCCCTGGAGCGATTCAAAAAAGACGTCAAGTTCTGGCGCACCCTACCCTTGACGCTCCTGGGTCGTGCGGCCCTATTTTTTTTTTTTTTTATCTGTTTTTATTAGTTTAAACAAGAACATTCTTTGGCATTTGACATGACAGGCAAGCAAATATTCATAGGCATGTGCAGGGGATCACCCCGTATCAGGGTCAATAACTACATTCCTGATATGCATTCAAGTCAAATTGTGATCGCTGCCCACTTCGGAGCCAGCTGCAGTCTCATGGGCAGTTCCAGGGAGTCACATCAGAAGTGACAGTAGTAACTGTGAATCAGCCAGACTCCTTGCCTGTACACGGATGCCGCCCACCCCGTTCAGGTATTGTAAACAGGCAAATTACCCACAATTCCCAAAGGTTATTCATAACAACAAACTCTAACAAAGGCAGCATGAGCTATAGATACATATGTGTTACCCCCCCGTCTGTCATGAACTCCCCACCACTCCATCCCCCCCGGGGAGCGCTTGTGTGTGCGTGCGTGCGCCTCAACCGTGATCATCACTATGCAAGTGCGGGTGTCGCGTACGTGCGGCCCTATTTTAAATGATGGCGCTCCCCCGGTTCTTATACGCTTTGCAAAACACGCCCTTTCGGGTTCCAGATGCATATTTCAGGACAGTCAAGGCGGAGATAACATCGCTGCTATGGGACGGGAAAACGCCTCGAATAGCTCAGCAGAAACTCACAAGCTGTTGGTATGATGGCGGAATAGCCCTCCCGGACTTGAAGATTTATTATTGGGCCTCCCAGCTGGTCGCGGTCAATCAGTGGCTGCACATCCAACGGGAGGACCCCGCATTTAGGCTGGACAGGCACCTACTAGAACCCTCGGGACTGATGGGCGCCTTATATGATAAACAGATGCAGAGAGGGAGTACAGGGCCCACACGGCATACATTGCAAATATGGTACGAGGCGCAACGCACACTGGGGTGGGACGGGGTAGTCACGCAGGCGATGCCGCTATGGGAGACCAAGCGACTGGGGAGGTTGGGCCGGACGAAGGGATTCCGGGGTTGGGACCTGATCGGCATCTCCAAAGTAGGGGACCTGTGGCGAAAGGGTGAGGTGGTCTCCTTTGCTCATCTTCGGGAAACGTATGATATGGCAGAGACGGAATTCTATAGATATCTGCAGGTCAGGCATGCGTTGCAGTCCCTGGTACCGCGGGGCACGAGGCTCGAAGAGGCCTCTCCACTAGAAGACAGACTCTTGACGGACCATCTCTACAGGAGAGCGATCTCACTGACATATAAAACAATAGTGAATAATCGGAAGGATCTTATGGTGGAACTCAAGGGGAAGTGGGAGCGCGACGTGGGGGAGATCGATGAGGCGGACTGGAGGGAGGCACTTGCCTCCCCTAGAGAGGCGGCGGTTCCCTCAAGACTACGGCTAGTCCAATTGAAAATCTTAAATCGTACCTACTACCCTAGACAACTTCTACATAAAATACGCAGGGCTGACACGCCACTCTGTCTCCGACAATGCGGAGAGATGGGCACGTTTTACCACACCATTTGGATATGCCCTGTAATAGGGCGGTTTTGGGCGGCGGTGATGCGTACTATGTCCCAAGTCACGCATATTGGGACACTTCCAAGCCCGAGGTGCTGCCTACTTAATATATGGGACCCAACGGATCTGACTGCGACTGCCCATGATTGGGTGACGCTGGGAATGACAATAGCTAAGCGCAACATTGCCCAACGGTGGGGATCCAGTATCTGCCCCATGCTGAATCAATGGTGCAAAGACATGGATATGGCGATGGTGGCGGAAAAATCAGTGTACATCCATCGGAGATGCCCTAAAAAGTGGGGAAAGATCTGGGGTGGATGGAATAAGTACCGAGGGAACATATGTGAACCCCCCAAAGCTACTGCCACAGACTCAGAGGATAGTGATGAAGCGGAATAGGGGGGCATGGAGTAGAGGGATGGCAATGAAAAGACTGCAATACGTTGATGTACACAGTAGGTACAGGAGTAACGGTCTAGCAACATCAGAAGGCTAAGGTTAGAAATATGCAAAGGCAGTTCGTATATTGCAAAGATTTGTAAAGATGTTGTCATACTGTGCAAGTTGTTGAATAAAAAGAATTTACAAAAACAAAAAAAAAATCTCAAGTGTCAACACCTACAGATATAATTTCTCTAACCCCCACAAAAGAGATCAATGTTACATGTAATCAGTGGCTTGGCAACTGGTCCACATGTCTGCCATCTGGTGCATAGTGTGAACAGCACTCTGCTGCAAAGCTTGTCCAAGCAATTCCAGCACATCATGATGTAGCACTGGAACAGCAACTCCGGCAAAATAGGACCAGCTGGGAACATTCCATTTTGTGCAAATGGCTGCCACAAGTTCTAGAAAACCCACCACTTCCACAAAAGAGAAAGGGAGGAGGTCCAGTGCTAACATTTTAGCAAAGCTTTGCGTTGTACAAACATGCCATTGTGTGGTTGCATTTGTACTGCCCGTGCTGCCTAACATGCCAGGAATAGTAAACTGGATTTTTATCATTTCTGGTGGCACTGATACAGGTGACTTCTTGAGAGCAGACAGTGGCAGGCTCAATGTGCGTCTCAGTGGGGCAGTCACTGTACGCTGTTGCATTGGTGTCTCGACCTGAGTCTGAAAATGTCTTCCTCCTCTTCACCTTCCACCGTGATTGAATTGGATTTCCTTCTCAGCCTTTCATCCACTCCACCAGCACCACTTGAGGTTTTTTGGCCGCTAAGCTGCTCCTCCCACTGGATTATGTGGGGTTTTCCCAAATGGGTTATTTGGCCTCCTGTACCATAGTTTGTACTTAGCTGTCCCCGACTAACACTTGCTCTGAAAATGAAGTATAAGGCAATGTCTGGCTTCTTGCCATCCATAAAGAATTCCCAAACTGGGCAGGTCCACTCTCTTACGCTGATGCCACTGTCAATGTCAGATAAACTGCCAGTAGGTTGGTGTTTTGACTTTTGCCTCTCTGCAGTACCTACTTCTACTGAGGTGGTTGTGGTTGTAAGTCGCTGCTGGGGCTTTGCAAATATGGCAGCTGGCAGTGTTGGTATATGTGGTGCCATATCCCTCAGAGCAGGTTGGGATGAGGTCTTGTCGGTATCCACTGGGGATGGGCTAACATCCATGATGTCTGACTCGTTGTCATCCTCATCTTCTACATCCATAAGTCTAAGGCTTTCAGGAACCTTCCTTTTCCTTAGCCTCTCGTGGTGTGACCCACTCTCAGACTAAGGCAGAATCTATGTGGATTCTTGATCATCAAAGGAGGGTCTTGAAGAAGAAGATGGGGGACTAACCCTCAGTTGTCTTGCTGGAGTTCTGGAAGACAATGAATCTTCTGAAAGATAGGCTTCTTCTTCTACCTCAGCATGAAACTCAATCTCCTGAACTGCTCCTACTTCAGCAGAAACTAATATTGCTGGCTGCTGCTGCTGTTGTCCACATATCTGAGTTTCCTGTACCGAATGGGTACTAGTTTGCGAAAGAGATAAGTCCATTTCAATGTCACTGCTCGATGGTGTTGCCGTGATTAGATTGGCTGCCTCTGTGACAGACATGGGCTTGGGCCCAGGTTGGTGTGGGTCTGCTGATGTGGGGGTGCTGCTCCCAGCTTGGTCTCCGGAGGCCGCTGTGGCAGGCACACACTGCTTTTGCACAAAAAAGGTGTGTGGTTGTGAGCTCCTTTTTATCACTGACCACTTTCTTGGTAGCACCTCTCTTTGGGGTCATGTTAAAGCTGTCAGTTGACAGTGGCACTTAGCTTCACAAGCTAAAGAGATGTCCATTATGTGTGGTCACGCTTCACGTTGTGTACAGGTCGTCTGTCTTGCAGTACTGTGGGTGATGTTGTCTCTTGTGCATAAAAAAGAAAACAAGCAAGAAGAACACCAGCGAAACATGGCATTGTTGCAGTACAATTAGTAGTACAAGCGAACAATATCATTTATTGTGATCACTGGTTACATCAAATATTATAAATAATTAACAATACAGTGTATCCATTCATAAAACACGAACATCATTTTTCATGGTGTATGCTCAGGAAGGATAAGGAAGAGCAACAACAACAACATTCAGATGTAACTGTTTGCTTTGTGTGCATCACATGGGATGTGGGACCCAGGGAGGTGCAGCTGACAAATGACAATGGAATAATCTCTAGACAATGATTGCTGTTGTGCACCTACAGCAGACATAGGGTTAATTGATGCCAGATGTTATGAAAATTGGAAAAATAAAATGTACAATTAAAAAAAAAAAAGTAAATTAAAAAAATGTAAATACAATTAAATTAAATTAAATTAAATTCCATTAAAAAAAAAGAAAAGAAAAACAATGGTAGGACCCCAGGGGTGGGGTCCTCAGGGCTGAAATGGGACGATGGGAGTGGGAGGCAATAAAGATTTTTTTTTCGCTCGTGGTAGGAGTTGCGACCCTATCGCAGCTCTCAGCGCGGCCCCCCAGTGTAAAGTCGGTGTCGATTCATGGATCCACCTTAAATAAATAATTAAACAGTATACAGTTCAGAAGGTAGTGTTGCAGTTGTGAAGTTTTTGTATAGAGCTAGTTAGAAATAATATTAAAAAATATAAATTAAAAGTTACATTTGAAAAGTGAAATGTGTTGTAGTACATTGAATTTGTGCTTTTGCTTTGCGGATTCGTTCTGGGTTTGTGAATCTGGGAATTATTTAGAAAGAGTATACTTGTATAAAAATATATATCATTCACTGTTGGGTTATAGGTTGGCTCTAAGCTATGTTCATTATGACTTTGTTCCAGATACATGTAAGTACGAACACAGCTTAAGGTTGTTAAGAAACACTCTGTTTCCTTCATCTGTGAAGTGAACTCCATCACTTCTGTAGATGTTATGCATGTCAAAATGTAGATTGTTGTTATAGATAGAGTCCATGATATGGTCTGTGAGGTAAGCAGAAACATCTTTACTAACATGCTTACTAGCTTTGTCAATCTTTGGACAATATTGATTTGACCATTTCCATTTCTGTCTTTGGCATATGTTAGAGTATACAAAGACATTGTGAGGGAAAAGCAACATCACTTGTGTAAAGGTATCCTTCATTAGGATTTCCAATCTTACCCCAGTTAATCTGTCTAGGTCATTGCCACCACACTGCACAATCATCAGGTCAGGGGGTTGGAGATGCAAAAACGTTTTAACCAAAGGCATCAATCGGTGCCACTTTAATCTTCTCAGCGTAAACCATTAAAACTCCAGATTTTGCAAACCTAGGTCTTTGTCAATACCTCTGTGTTCAGCATACCTTTTTCTCCAGAAAACATAGCTGTGCCCTACAATCCATACTGTAAGCATTTTGAAGGGATGTGCGGAAGGAATCACAGGATATCTTTAGCTGAGTAAGTCAGGTAGAGGTATCTAAAATGCTGGAGAAGATGCTGTTTTAGAAAACTGATTGGTTGTTCATAAACATTGTGTACTCAAAAAATAGGATGCATGTCACTTTGCTGAACAAGCATCTTTCCGATTGGTTATAGAAAAAAGTTTGAAAGGTACAGTAGATAGGATAGGCTATTATTTTTTAAAAGTCAACCAAACCTGCTATTTGCGTTTGTAAGCTGCTCAGCTGAATTTGAAAATATGGTGAACTTATGACCTGCTTGTACAGTTGAATGTTGCAGAAACTGTTACTATGGAAACTAGGATTGAGTAGAATGGGGGAAGTGTTGAAAGTTAAGTGTGGTTTTAAAATATGAAATAGTAAGTTATATATATAAGTGATATGCTACTAAAGTATGTTTTCCCAAATCAGTACTATGTTTAGAAGTGGTGTGTTCTAAAAAAAAAATACTAGTATTATTTGAAATAGGTTTATGAACTCCCAAAAGGGTTCGCGGCTCCATCGCAATGCTGAACTGCGGTACCGCGGTGGAGTCGCGACTCCAATAAATTACAGAACCAGATTTGGTACTTTTAGAAGAGAGTAATAAAGGGTTAATATCTGTAACCAATAGAAATGGGTTTTAGAATTTGAAAAATTGAGGGAGAATTTTGATTTGTTACTTAAATTCATTTGTGTGCAGAAAGAGAAGGAAAGTTTTCCATTACTGGTTTTACCTTGTTGAGAGTGGTGCATCGCATTTATTGTGTGGGAAAGAAAATGTTTTAGGAGTTTCACATGTTTTCATATTCTGCAATAGTATATAACAGGTGAGTTAGTAATATTTATGGTGTGCTATGAATTGTGTAGGAGTGCTTCAGTGTTTGAAATTATATTTTTAACTTTGTAATGCATTATTTGTAAAGCTTGAGAAGCATTAGGCAAAATGTGATGTTTGAAATATGTGACCAAATTATTGGAACATGTATTGTAGTCTGTTTTATTGTACTGAAATGAAGTTTCAAATAGGTTGTGCATACTAATATGTGTGATTCCAGAGTCTATGATGAAAGTAGTAGGGAAAACCGAGGTTTAAAACATGTTGGCAGATGTATTAAACTGTATCCCAGTCTATATATGTCTGTGTATGTGATACATCCATTACCACGCAGGCATTATAATGTTACATGTGTTGTAATGGCTTGTATTGTAACAGTAATATGCATTGTAATGGAAGCTGTGTAGTAAAAATCATGTTATAAAAGTATGCATTGTAATAGTTTGCGTAGTAACTTCATATATAGTTGAATTAAGGTTAAAAGTACAAGACTTACAATAGTGACATGGGAAGAGTTGGTCTCTCGAATTTGCCTAAGCCTTAGTTTGTGAGGTGCCGGTGAATAGTGAAGGTGCACATCCTGGGCATCTGAGGATGGTAGCTTAAAAACCTGGTAAATTCTCATACAGGTGCACAAATATTCTCAGTTGTGCTCCGCCATTTGGTTCCAGATTGTGCAAACCTAGGTCTTTGTCAATACATCTGTGTTCAGCATATCTTTTGATCCAGAAAACATAGCTGTGCCCTACAATCTATACTGTAAGCATTTTGAAGGGATGTGTGGAAGGAATCAAAAGATATCTGTAGCTGAGTAAGTCAAATGGTAGAGGTATCTAAAATGGTGGAGAAGATGCTGTTTTAGAAAACTGATTGGTTGTTCATAAACATTGTGTACTCAAAAATAGGATGCATGTCACTTTGCTAAACAAACATCTTTCTGATTGGTTATAGAAAAAAGTTTGAAAGGTACAGTAGATAGGATAAGCTAATATTTTTCAAAAGTCAACCAAACCTGCTTTTTGCGGATCCACCGCAATGAAGAACTGCTGTACCGCGGTGGAGTTGCGACTCCTAGTCATCTGAGGATGGTACCTTAAAAACCTGGTAAATTCCCATACAGGTGCACAAATCTTCTCAGTTGTGCTCCGTCATTTGGTTGCAGAGGCAGACATGTCACAGCCCCCTCAAATAGACTGTTCAATACCCACGTGCCCTGTATTATGACCGAACAGGAATACACACACATCCTTCTACACGAATGTAGAAAGAATGCAGTGTGAAACACAGGTATTGTACTATTTCTAGGTTTGTTTTTATGTTTTATGTCACTAGGAAAAGGCAGAAACATACATATTGAAGCCTTCGGAAACATGGTGAGAGTTAGAATAGTGACATTGGAAGGGTTGCTGATTTATGTTTTCCTAGCCTCAACATTCTGATCTGTTGGTGAATAGTGAAGCTGTAAGAGAAAAGTGAGGTTTAACACATGTTGGCAAAGGGATTAGTGATTAGGGTACTTTGTATGAGTATCTTGATAGGTACATTTGAACTAGACTGTATAAATGTATGTGTCTTCTGGAAATGTGAAGTGCGGTATGTCAAGTTTAAAGATATGTGTGCTCTTGTGACTGAGGTATTGTCTACTTGTACATGTATTCTGACGCCTGCTGTGCATCTGAGGATGCTACCTTAAAAACCTGGCACCTTCTCATACAGGTGCAAAAATCTTCTCAGTTCTGCTCCGTCATTTGGTTGCAGAGTCAGACATGTCTCACTTGTATAGGTATCACAGAACTCTTTAAATAGACTGTTAAATACCCCTTGCCCTGTATTACTACCAGAAAGGAATACATACACCTTCTTCTACACAATTTTAGAGAGCATGTGGTGTGAAACACAGGTATTGCACTATTTCTAGGTTTGTTTTTATGTATTATGCCACTAGAAAAAGGCACAGATATACACATTGATGCCTTCAGAAACATGGTGAGACTTAAAACAGTGGCATGGGAAGGGTCGCTGTTTTTTATTTGGCGAGGCCTAATATTTTGAGCAGTCGGTGAATAAGGGAGCTGCAAGCGAAAAGTGAGTTTTAAAACCTGTTGGCAGAGGGATTATTGATTAGGCTACTTCATATGAGTCTCTGGAAAGGTACGCTTGCAGTAGGCTGTATAAATGTAGGTGTCTGCTTGCAATGGGAAGTGCACTCTGTCAAGTTTAAAGGTCTGCATGCTCTTGTGACTCAGATATGTGTCTACTTGTACATGTATTCTGACGTGCTCTGCGTTTGAAGATGCAAGCGTAAAAATCTGGTAGTTTCTCATACAGGTGCACAAATCTTCTCAGTTCTAATCCATCATTTGGTAGCAGAGGGAGACATGTCTTACCTTTTTAGGTTCCACAGAACCCCTCAAATAGACTGTTGAATACCCATGTGCCCTGTATTATGAGCAGAAAGGAATACATACACCTTTATCTTCAGAAACTTAGAAAGCATGTTGTCTGAAACACAGATATTCCACTATTTCTAGGTTTCTTTTTATGTTTTATGTCACTAGGAAAAGGCACAGACACACATATTGAAGCCTTCAGGGAACATAGTGAGAGTTCGAATAGTGACTTGGGGAGGGATGCTGTTTTATATTTGGCAAGGTCCAACATTCTGAGGAGTCGGTGAATAGTGAAACTGCAAGAGAAAAGTGAGGTTTAACACATGTTGGCAGAGGGACTAGTGATTAGGCTACTTTGAAAGATACACGTAAACTAAGCCTAATAAATTTAGGTGTCTGCTTGAAATGTGAAGTGTGGTATGTCAAGTTTAAAGATGTGCTTGCTCTTGTGAGTGAGGAATGTGTCTATTTCTACAGGCATTCTGACTAGTGTTGTGCATCTGAGGATGCAAGCTTAAAAACATAGTAGCTTGTTATACAGGTGCACAAATCTTCTCACTTCTGCTCCATCATTTGGTCGCAGAGGCAGACGTCTTACCTGCGTAGGTGTCACAGACCTCTTTAAATATACTGTTCTATACCCATGCGCCCTGTATTATTACCAGAAAGGAATACATACACCTTCTTCTACAAAGATTTAGAGAGCTTGTGGTGTGAAACACAGGTATTGTACTATTTCTAGATTTGTTTTTTGTATTATGTCACTAGAAAAAGGGCACAGATATAAAGGCATTGATGCCTTCAGAAACATGGTGAGGCTTAGAACAGTGGCATGGGAAGGGTTGCTGTTTTATATTTGGCTAGGCTCAACATTTTGAGGAGTCGGTGAATAGTGAAGCTGCAAAAGATGCGTTGGCAGAGGGATTAGTGATTCGGCTACTTTGTATAAGTCTTTGGAAAGATGCAGACGAGGTAGGCCATATAGATTTAGGTGTCTGGTTGAAATGGGAAGTGCAGTCTTTCAAGTTTAAATGTGTGCGTGGTCTTGTGAGTGAGGTATTTCTACTTGTACATGTATTGTAACATGTAATATGCAGCTGATGACCCTAAGATAAAAACTATGTAGCCTAATACAGAGGTGCACAAATCTTGTCAGTCATACTACACCATTCAGTCACAGAAGCAGAGATCTGTTACCTATGTAGGTGTCACAGAACTCCTACTACAGCATTTAGTTGCTAAAGTCACATCATTTACCTAGGTAGCAAACATAGAACCACTATAATATACAGTTTTTTTTTTTTTTAGTTTTTCAAAAACCTTTATTGAGATATAGTAAATAGACATAGCAGACTGCCGTATACTCCTTATGCAATGGGAGACTTCAGAAAACACGTCTGCTACAGTCCTGCAACTCTCACACAGCCATTTAGCCGACATCCCGGAGGACCGGCGGCATTGCAGTTCTACATAATACAGTTCGGGCTGAAGCACTTCCAACGCACATGGTACGTATACCCCCCCAGCCTACGCCGTGGTATAACCAGCCCACTCATCCAACCTGCAGGCAGTCTGCTCAAGCACTTGAAGTTTCGCTCACCATATCTCAACACCCAACCCCCCACCCCGTTCGCCATTGTGCCACTGTCTTCACCCGTTTCATGTGTACTCATGCACACTGTCTCTAACCAGGGCGCCGGACTCCGGCCAGACATCACACCCCATGCCTCCAGGCCTGGCCAATCCCGCGGTTCCAGCGTCCGCTTCGCAAGCACGCCGCAAGGTAGCACGCGCCTCCTACAGGGGACACCCCGTCTCTCCTCCCGCCAACCAGTCGCTCTCTCAAACATCACACTATCATCGTAACCTATCTCACCTCTATCGAACTCTAATCCGGTGGCGCACCCTCCACTGCCCCACCGCACTCCTCCGGGGCTTCATGCTGCATCTCCCCTCGACCAGTCTCCTCTGAGTCTCTCGCTGTCATGTAAGTGCTGTACAGCGCCCAGAAGTTCTTAGGGCGACTCCTAGGGGGCAGCAGTTCGCTATACGTTTCCGCCTGTGTGCTACAGTACAGCATATCCCTGGCCCATCTTTTCTTAGTGGGAAGAGGCACTCTCATCCAGCAGGCCGCCACGACTCGTCTCGCAATCAGCAACGCCACGTCTGTCAGTCGTCGCAGCGCCCGCGGAAGCGGCTTGGAGTAGCCCAACAGCGCTAGAGCTGGGTCAGGGGGGATCTCTCTTTCCAAGATCTGGCTCAACTCACGAAACACCGCCGTCCAGAACCAGGCCACTCCTGGGCAAAGCCAGGCCATGTGCAGGAAGTCAGCCACAAGAGCGTGGCAACGCTCGCATTCCGCCGTGGGGCGCAACCCATATCTATGTAGTCTTTCAGGGGTGTAGTAGACCCGCTGTAAGAACTTAAAGTGTGTTAATCGGTGTCGACCGTTCAAAGAGATCTTTTTAGTGCTGGAGCAGCAGTATCTCCACATCTCATCCGAGATGTCCATTTCGAGGTCCGTTTGCCAGGCCCGCCGCGCAGCAGAGCACTGGGGCTCCCTGTGTTGATCCCCGATCTTTTTGAGTATCGAGACCAGCTTGGACGGCGCCGCAGTTTTAATGACATAGGTAAGCTCCGGGATCTCGGGTGGCTCCGCCGCGGTCGGCCCCAGAAGAGACAGCAGTGCGCCCCGAACCCTGTGGAATTGAAAGCGCTGGAGCAGTGAGCACCCCGGCTGTGCCGATACAACACTCTCCTGCGTCTTAGCCACGCCGTCTTGGAACAGGTCAGCCATCCTCACTATACCCAGAGCACCCAGTGCCCGCGTCACCCCCGCTTCTCGCAGAGGAGGGAGCCAAACTGCCCACTCCACCCGCATAAGCGGGGAGTATAAGAGAGCACATTCCTGCCGTTTCATAAGCATGTGCCACGCGTGATTAGTAGATCCGAGCGAGTCCAACAGTCCCGTCCTCCGATCTACGGGCTGAAAGATCGTCGCCGGGAGTGGTACCGGATCCGCGAACAAGCGCTCCAGTAGCACATTTGGGACATCTGGGTCAGCGTGTATCCAGGAATGCAGATGGGACGCCTGCGCCACCCTGTAATAACTCTCCAGGTCCGGAGCTCCAAGTCCCCCCATCTCGTATGGCAACGTCAGCACTTTCCACTGGACTCTCGGTTGTCTACCACCCCAAGCCAGCCGGATTAGGGTCTGAGTCAGCTGTGCAAAGAAAGACCTGGGCAGCACTATAGGAATGTTGGTAAAGAGGAACAGAAATCACGGTAGGATGATCATTTTCATAATGGCTATCCTGCGCATCAGCGAGAGGGGTAGCCTGTTCCACTCCTCCACCTCATCCACAAGTTTGGAATAAGCCACCCCGTAGTTTTCCCTCAGCAAGACCTCCGGATCCCTGTGCAGCCGGATGCCCAGGTAGCGGATTGAGTCTGTCGTCCACTGCAGAGGGTATTCCATAGAGAACGGCAATGTTGCCGGGGTTAGCGGAAATGCCAGCGATTTGTTCCAGTTGACTTTGAGGCCCGACAGCGCCCCAAACCGGACCACCTCCCGCAGGATAGAGGGGAGGTTCTCCTCCGGGTCTCTGATGTACAGTAGCGTGTCGTCCGCATAGGTAGAAATACCAATCTTATAAGAGGGAAAGTTAATGCCCTCGAATCTGTGGTATTCCCTTATTGCGCACGCTAGGGGCTCAGCCACCAGTGCGTAAAGAAGTGGGGAGAGGGGGCAACCCTGCCTGGTCCCTCTAGTGACCGCGAACGGCTCCGTGACACGATCTCCAAGGCGAAGCCGGGCAGTGGGTCTGAAATACAATGCCCCGATCATCTGCAGGAAAGGCTCTCCCAGCCCAAGCTTCCTCAGCACCCGCACCATAAACGGCCACTCCACGGAGTCAAACGCTTTCTCCATATCAAGGAAGAGCGCTATGGCCTTACTCTCTGGGCGCACATGTTGCATGACGCCAAGGACCGTGCGGATATTGTACGTGAGATTCCTGGATGGGACAAAGCCCGCCTGCTCCGGCGCCACGAGCTCCGGCACCAGTAGCGCCAAGCGCGTGGCCAGCACCTTCGCATATATTTTGGCATCAACATTGATCAGTGAGAGTGGCCTATAGGATCCGCACTGATTAGGAGGCTTCCCGGGTTTTAGAATTGTAACCAGCAGGGCCTCTCGCATCGTGTCGGGCATACTGCCTTCGAGGCAAATGTCGTCAAAAAGGGCCACAAGGTGTGGGAGGAGCTGGTCCTGGAAGGCCTTATAAAAGGCCACCGTCAGCCCGTCTGCTCCCGGGGCAGTGCCCGCCCGCATACTTCCCAAAGCCTCCAAGACCTCGTCTTTTTGTATGGGCAGCGCCAAGAATTCCCGCCGCGAGTTGGACAAGAACGGCATTTTGAGGTAACTGAGGTAGTCGTCTATCTCCTCTTCCATGCGCGAGGACTGCGATTTGTACAGTCCAGCGTAATAGGCCCTAAATTCTTCTATGACCCCCTCCTCCTCGGTAATCCCATCACCCGAAGCAGTGACAAGCTCATCAATGACCAGGGGTCGCCTAGAATTGCGCAGTATTCCCGCTAGTAAGGATCCCGGGCGCTCACCCTCCCCATATGTGCGGGCTGTGGCATACTTCCCCATGTGTTGCACCTCTCGGTCCGCTTCACTATTGAACTCAGTGACCAGGTGCTGCAGCCTCGTGGCCACCTCAGGGTCCACCGAGGCCCCCTGACTCCCCTCCAGCTGAGCTATCTGCTTCTCCAGGGCCCCGAGCCGCCGCCGGATGGATTTAAGCACTCCCGAATGCTTCGTCATCGCTACTCCACGGATATAGGCCTTGAACGAGTCCCACACTATTTGGAAACTCTGGACTGTGCCTGCATTGATCTCAAAGAACGTAACTATTTCGTCCGCCAGTTCCCCACGGAACACGTCGTCCAGCAGCGAATACGGCGGCAGCCGCCACGTGAACGGCGGTACTCGCCGATGCGGAGTGGTCAGGGCCAGCAGCAGAGGAGAGTGGTCCGACAACGTGCGTGGCAACACCTCGCAGTCCGCAACGCACACGAGCAGTGACCGGGACACCAACCAGTAATCTATTCTGGTGTGCACATCGTGAAATGCCGAGTAATGCGTGTAGCCCCCTTTACCCGAGTGACGATGGCGCCAGACGTCAAGCATGTCGAGTCTGATCAGCTCCGCCTGCATGTGTAGGGCGGCGGTCGCTGGGCGACGGGCTGGCCCCGAGGAGCGGTCCAACTCCGGATTGAATGTGAAGTTAAAGTCGCCTCCCCATACCATGCCAGTGGGCGCGAGCAGCCTGCACTGTGCCGCCAGCGCGTCGAAGAAATCAGGGGAATCATAGTTAGGGCCGTATACATTGACCACAATCAAGTCGTGGCCCTTACCCACGCACCGCGCTATTAAGTAGCGTCCGTCCGGGTCGGAGAGCAGCGACGTCAACCGCAGTTTCGATCGCGGGTTCACCCAGGTAATTACCCCCCTGGAGTGCGATGTAAAGCCTGCTGCCTCGCTGGAACCCACCAGGCCCTTCGCCGCTAACAATTTACTTGTAAGTGGGAGATGTGTCTCCTGGAGCAGTGCCAGGTCAATGTGGTGTCGGTGGAGGTAGTTTAAGACTTTTCTGAGTTTGCGATAGTCATTCAGCCCTCGGACATTCCACGTCAGCGCTCTAAGAGCTTCCCCGCCAGAGTCACCCATTCGTTCATCCGTTCCAGTCATCCCGGTTGCGCATACTAACATCACCTCTGCACTTAGGGCAGCAGGGAGTCCCCTCCCACCCCTCTAGTTCAGACAATCTGAAACAGTCACACACCAGTAAATCAAATGGCTTGCCGCGCAACAGACAGTGCTTATCACAAATGCACAAAGCAGAACTTTCCCCGAACTTCCCAGCCCCCCACCCACAGCCGACCGTCCCCAACCTGGCCAGACAGATCCCTCGTCCCTCCCCCCACCCTACCCCACAACAACAACCATACATAACCATCCCTGAACCAGCCCCCGTGGGAGCCAAGAGAGCTATCAGCACTGGGGCAGGGGCCTCCGTTGAGCAGCTACTGGAAACTCTCAAGAGTCCACCATGTGGCCTTGCCCCCGCCTCTAAGCCCCCAATCTAAGTGCAGCTCGAGCGAATATCGCCTCCCCTCAAGTAGGTGCGGTGGGGGGGGGTTACCCCCGCCCGCTCATCAGTGGCGAGCTCCCCAGCCTATACGAATCTGCCCAGCACCCCACAACCTCCCCCAGACAGGCAACCAGGCCGTAGCCCAGTTATCTCACAGCTCAGCCCATGCGGTGCGTTTCAGGCGCCATACCCACCAAGGTCTCGCAATGCTTAGGACCACCGGGCTATCCCGCCCCCGATCAGAACCATGGATGAGGACCAGTCTCTCGCCCCCCCGCCAATTCTAGGGCAGCGACACCCGGGGCTCCCCCAGCACAACAGAATGTTCTCACCCAGCCGCAGCCTCAGAGTCCTCCATGGCGTTCGTCGTCTCCTACTGGCCAACAAAGTTCCGGCTGCCGCAGGGCCGCCAGTGGAGCGACAGCCTCCGCAACAGGGCGGCGTCTCCTCACCAGGAGACAATGCGTATCAAGTGGTCACCGCCAGTGTTCTAGTCCTGGTCCCCCAGGTCGGAGACCTCCGCCCGGGCAGTCACATCGTCCTGTATTCCACGCCGCTGCTCTCTCGACCACTCTTTCAGAGATCGCTGCAGCTCCCTCGGGTCTGTGAAGAAGTGCGACTGCCCCTGCCTGTTGATACGGAGCCGCGCCGGGTATAGCATTGCATAGTCCAGGCCCAAGTCGCGGAGCTGTTTTTTGTAGGGTGCAAACTGCCTGCGTTCCTCCTGAACCTTCGCCGTAAAGTCGGGATAGATGGAGATATCCATCCCTTCATATTGCAGCTTCCCCTTTTCTCGCGCCACACGCAGGGCAGTGTCTCTGTCTCTATAATTTAGCAGTTTTGCTATTATAGGTCGGGCCGGCGCCCCGGGCTTGGGTCGAGGGCCCAGCGAGCGGTGGGCTCTCTCAACCACGAACATTGGGGAGAACACCTCTTCTCCAAGCAGGGCCCGCAGCAGTTTTTCCACGAAGAGCTCCATTCGACCTGTGTGCGTCGATTCCGCCACACCGGTGATGCGGACGTTCGATCTCCTAGAACGGGCCTCCAAATCTTCGGACTTATCCTGAATGACCTGCAGGAGTTTACTGAATTGCCGGCGGTCCGAGTCCCACGCCGTCTGCGTCTCCTCCACCTGCGTTATCCTCTGCTCGGTCGCGTCCAGCCTCTCAGCGTTCTTATCCACTCGTTCCGACATGCGGTCCATGCGGTATGTGAGCGCATCAAGCTTAGCGTCTATCGCGGCTAGGCTACCCTGCAGCCCCTTTTCCATTGCCGCCAGTGTTGTTTTGATGTCGGCGCACATGGAACTCTCCGCAGTCGCCCCGTCCGGGGGTCGCGCCGGCAAAGCCTCGACTGGCCCCTTCGGCTTGCGGGGGTCGAATGACAGTTTGGACTGCAATTTATCACTTTTGCCCATGGCTGCGCCTGAGGTCGGCCACTGGCTCGTGACTGCTTCTACGACGCAAAGGCCCAGTCCTGCAGGCCACCGCCGTCACCACTCAATGTCCGGGGTGCCGACCTCCCCGCGTCGCAGTCCCGCACTCCGGTGTCTAAGAGCCGCGCTCGCCACTTGTGTCCGGTCTCCTCCTCAGGGCCGAGTGCGAATGGGGCACGCCTTGCCCGAGTCAGTTATTCCTGGCTACTCCAAATGTGGCTTTACTGTCCAAGACTGGGCGGGCGCCCACAAGGCCGCAGCTGAATACCGCCAGCAACACTGGCCTCGCCTCAGAGGACCACGGCAGCGAACCGCACCCCACCGCGCGACAACGCCAGCGGCCCCTCCAGCACACACGGCCAAGCCTCAGCGTCAGCCGCGAGGACTAGTGCTCCGGGCCATCACCGTCACTCACCGGGCTTTCCACAGTTCAGGTATCGGGTAGCCGCCGCTACTGGACGCAGGCCCAGGCCGGGATGAGCAGCAGTCCCTCTACCGCTCTCAGCGCGAGTGGGGAGCAGGGTGGCGAGCGCGCCAATCTCCAAGCGGTCCACGGGTGCTCGTCTCTCCTTGGCACCGTGGCGCAGCTCCGACGTGCGCCCCGACTGCCTCACGTTGCACGGGCGCCCCACAGCGTGCGCCTCCTCCCTGTACTTCCTGTGGGGGGGGGGGAGTGAGGGGGGGGGCGAGCCCCACCAGCTCGTCTCCCAGTTCCGAAGTGCCTCGGGGGGACCTCCGGGCCCGCGCCCCTGGGGTGCCCAAAGTCCGACGCCGCGAGGGCTGCAGTTCCCACCTAGCAGTCCACTCAGCCAGCGATCCAGGGGGGGGGGGGGGCACCGCAGCCGACCCTCCGCTTGTGTGTCCGGTGCGCCTCTCTGCCGGTTCCCGGGGACCCGGCCGTAGGACCACGATGGTCGGGTCCACCTCCTGCTTGGCTGCCGCACGTCGGCTGACGCACGTCGGGTAGAGCCTCAGGCCAGCCCGGGGATCGCGGCCCAGTCCGCCGCTTCTCTCCTCGGACGCCGGTAGTGGGACACCAGGGCTCGATCGCCGCCGCCGGCCCCCCCGGGGCGACACCACACAGTGCCAGAGGGGACCCCCCACACCAGTGCACAGAGCAATGCTGCTATTCAGGATCCTATGGACGGATAGAAAGGGGCCTAGAGCGGGAGCTCCGCGCTCACACGTCCGCCATAGCCGCCGGCTAGCTCCGCCCCCCACTATAATATACAGTTATAAATATGAAGAGAGTAGCAATGTAATTGTAAGCAACCGCTTATTGATTATCATGAAAATTAATATGTAATTAATTTAAAATTATTAATTCATTTAAGAACTATTGAAACTGTTCTTTTGTTTTAGATACTTATTTCATTTGGAACACAAATTGAAGTTGGTAAGAAAACATGCAAAGTGAAGAGAACAAAAAAAATCAGTACTACTTAAAGAAAAGTAAGAAGAGGGAATTAGAAAAAGCTGAAAATGTTATACAGGATAAAAACTCTTCTGGTAAGAGCACTAAACAGTTTCTTAAAACTGTTTTACAGAGATGTAATAAAGTAAAAAATATTGAAAAGAAAAAGAAAAGTTTTACAACAAATCAGAAAGAATAGTCATGATAAAACAAAATTATTTTACAGGAAAACAACACATAATACAAGAAGGCAAAAATAGCATAAGAATATATGTAGAAGAATGTTTTGAAGTAGAGTAATTCAAAATGTAATAAAAAAATATAAAATGTATAAAAGAAGATCAGTATCTTATAAGAAAAAGCAATAGATTGAAAGTTTAGTAGATAGTGCTTTTGAGTTGGCACAAACAAATTTATATTAATATTGAAGGGTATGAGAACATTGGAGAAAACAATGGAAGGACATAAGCAAAAGAAAAAGACTTGTTAATAGAAGTAACTGTTTTAAAACATTTACAGGTGAATGGAGGCACACTTCCAGTACTGAGCCTTTCTTTAATGAAGAAAGTTATGTTCAATAGAACACATCAGTACATGCAGTTGATATTAGTGGTCGAGGCTATGAGTTGAACGATGGCTCTCCAATTCCAAAGAAAAAATGGTTCCTAGGAATGTTGAAGAAGTAATAGCTGAAGAGGTTCAAGGAAAGCGTACAGAAGCTCCTGTATATAAGTGGGTTTGTAGAAGTATTTGTAGTATTCAATAGGAGTCTATTGATATATTACGAATTTATTTACAATAATATGCAAAGAAAATTAAGATGTTACAAGGATTCGATCCATGTAAAATAAGAAAATATACTAAGTTGCAAAGTCATTCTCTGGTTTGTCTTTCAAGAAAACTGTGTCAAAGTATTTTTCATCATTTAAGAATGTTAGCTGTGCACCAATCTGAAATGTGGAAGTTAGTAAGGAGCCTCTACTATGTAAAAACTCCTCCATTATGTTTAAGTGAAATGAACACAGCTGTTTTGCACAATTCAGTATTAGATGTACAGAAAGTTTGTGATTTTTTTGGTTCATAAGAGGAGTGTAGAAACAGTGAGAGTTTGATAACTGTAGGTATTGAAGAACACAAGAAAGAGATTAGTATTGATGAGTTTGCAGAAGAAATTACAAAGTTTAACACAGTTGTGTCTGAACAACCAAACTATATTTTTATTTGTTGTTGACATACTCACTATAGAAGTCAAACTAGGAATGTTGATTTATATTTCAAAAGTGAAAAGGAAAACAATGATAAGTGGCACTAATGTTGTGTTTATTTGTTTGTAGAAAGTCAGTTTGACTTGGCTAGTGGTCAAGTTATTTGTAAGTACTGTTCCAACAAATTAGAAAAAAACAAAATGCCAGCTAGAGAGGTACATAATAACTTAGAGTTGGTACCTATTCCTCAGGAGCATGCAGATTTAAATGTATATGAGTCTATTCTTATTCAATCTGCACACCCATTTCAGGCCATAGTTCGTATGGAGCCTAAAACAGGTAAGCTGCCACCAACAGATTTACAAAAGGGTCTCAAAGGAAGACTTGCGTACTTACCATTAATTTTTAAAACAAATATTGAAACTGTTGGTGTAGAGAGAGAGTGAAATAAGCAAATAGTTATTCTAGTAAATGGTGTACCAACAAAGAGTAGAACAATCTTGCAAGAGTTTGTAGATGTTAATAAAATTCAAAAGGATAAATTATACCTGGTGCAGAATACTATTTATTATAGTAATGTAAATGTTGATGAAGAAGTAATATGCTTAGAAGATGAAACAGTAAACTCAAGTGGCCAAATAAAAAAAAGTCCAGGAGTGAAGAGATGTATGAACATTGTAAAATACATCCTCTGCATTCGAAAGAAATCATAGGAAATAGCTTTGAATTATTTCAAATGAAAGAAGCAAAGGGAAATCCCATGAGTATATGGGAAAAACTTTTAGAAGCTCGTTGTTTTCCACAGCTATTCCCCACTGGAAAAGGCGGACAATTTGATGAGTGAGCGGTACGGATTCCAGCTTCAGAATACCAAACAAGAATGTATTGTGAAGATAAAAGATTTTGGCAGTGCATTCCATATATTTCGGGCCCGATTCACAGAACTAACTTAAGACAAAATCCTAAACTTACTACCATTTTGGTATTCACAGAAGGCACTTACTCATTTTGGTATTCACAGAAGGCACTTACTCATTTCGGTATTCACAGAAGTTAGGAGTCCTAACTTTAGGACTCCTAAATGCCTTCTGTGAATACCGAAAGTCTTAAAATTAGGATTTTTCGCAGTTTAGTAGTAGTATAGTTAGGACTCCTAACTTTAGGACTCCTAAATGCCTTCTGTGAATACCGAAATTCTTAAAATTAGGATTTTTCTCAATTTAGTAGTCCTAAGTCTAAACTTAGGACTACTAAATTGAGAAAAATCCTAATTTTAAGACTTTCGGTATTCACAGAAGGCATTTAGGAGTCCTAAAGTTAGGAGTCCTAACTATACTACTACTAAACTGAGAAAAATCCTAATTTTAAGGCTTTCGGTAGTCACAGAAGGCATTTAGGAGTCCTAAACTTAGGAGTCCTAAACTTAGGACTACTAAATTGAGAAAAATCCTAATTTTAAGAATTTCGGTATTCACAGAAGGCATTTAGGAGTCCTATAGTTAGGAGTCCTAACTATACTACTACTAAACTGCGAAAAATCCTAATTTTAAGACTTTCGGTATTCACAGAAGGCATTTAGGAGTCCTAAAGTTAGGACTCCTAACTTCTGTGAATACCGAAATGAGTAAGTGCCTTCTGTGAATACCAAAATGAGTAAGTGCCTTCTGTGATTACCAAAATGGTAGTAAGTTTAGGATTTTGTCTTAAGTTAGTTCTGTGAATCGGGCCCTTCATCTTCTGTTTGAAAGTGATTTGTCTGCACTTTCATATGCAGTAAACCATTTATTGAAAACAGGAGTTCATCTTCAACATGTTTCTGCAAAAGAGTTAATGGACAAAGTTCAACAAAGTGATGAAAATTTATAATCTCAGCTAATTAATTTGATGGCGTGCCAACATGGTGCCAATGATCTCAGCTAATTAATTTGATGGCGTGCCAACATGGTGCCAATGAATATTGGTATTGTTGCCATGGTAAACTTAAATGCATGTTAAGAAACTTAGGTACACCTACACTTAGCTGTGCTGAACATGGGTGGGATGATTTACTTGAATTCCTCCTAGAAGCAAATTCAAATGTGAAAAACATTGAACTGAAGACATCTGGAGAACTCTGTTGTGTGGATCCTGTAAATGTCTGCAGATATTTTAACGCAAGGTTTCAAGCTATGTTGTTGTTTATCTGCAATAAAAGTGTTCCACCGCTTGGGGAGGTAACTGATTTCTTTTGGCGAAAAGAGTACCGAGCCAGAGGTGCCCCTCATAAACACATGCTATTATGGATAAAGAATGTACCAAAATTTGGAACAGATAGTGATGAAACTGTTTTGTCATTCATTGAACAGTATGTTACATGCTTATTCCAAGAGAAGGAGTTTTATGCTTTCAAAGTCATCGGTGTGGGAAATGCTGCAGACAGAAATATAAATGTAAAGAAACATTTTATTTAAAAAATTAATTTTGGATTCCCACATCCTATAATTTTTAAAGGAAGAGTAAATAGTTTTTTCTCAGCAGTAAGACATACAATAACTCAAAATCTCCCAAGAATACATACAAATTAAAAAGAACAGAAGTTTCAAAGTACATTAATGACTACAATCTAGTTATTTTGAAAATGTGGAATGCAAACTTGGATATTCAGTATTTTGCAGATAATTCAATTGCTGTTGCTCGTTATGTTACATCGTATATTACAAAATGTGAAAAGTCTGAAATGAAAGAAACGTGGAAAGAAATTTCAGCAGAAAAGAGTCTTAGCAAGAAATTGTAGCGTTTCAGCTTGAAAATGCTTTCCCATAGAGTGATTAGATCCTACGAATGTTCAGATTGCTTGAGCTTAGCCAGTTTATATTCAAAGTCAAGAGGAATCATTTGGATAGGTCTAGGTCTTGCCTCCACACAAAATAGAGTATTGAAATCTTTACAAAAAATTGAATATGTGGCGTGTAGCAATAAGGGCTAAACATACCATGATAAAAAATATGGCCACGCTTCTTGTATAGATCATTTTTTAATTAACACCAGGTTAGGCAACAAGGTTGCAGCAATCACACATCAACCTGAACACCTGTCAGATCATTCTGCGGCAAGACTCGTTTTACTTCTAGATAGTGATACACCAACTCCGTGGTGAATGCTAGACAGATCCATTTTAGAGGATCAGAACATAATTACGAGTCTGAAACGAGACAGCCTAGAGTTCTTCGATATAAATAAAATGTCCGCTCAGCCAGGTATAATCTGGGATATGTATAAGGCCTTTTTGCAAGGGAAACTGATAAGCTTTGCTACATATAGGAGTAGGGAAGCCAACCATAGAACAACTGGGCAAGAGAGGGTAATAGCTGTTGGGCTGTCACATCTTGACAGTGAAGAGGTCACTAGGATTCAAAAACAGATAGACAAAGCTAAACAAGCACTTTCAGAACATCTAGACGAGATCATACAGCAAAAATGGAATGCTAGCCGACTTTCACATTACAATTATGTGGAAGGATGTGGGAAGTTGTTGGCGTGGAAGGCAAGAGGGGCTCTGAGTAGAAACACAATCAAAGAAATCAAAGTTCAAGAAACAGGGGAAATGTCCCAAAAGGATCAAGATATTGGGAGAGCCTTCACTGCCTTGTTCTAAAACTTGTACAGGGAGGTTTGTCCTGCGGTAGAATCCCAGATCGAGAGTTGGCTAAGTTTAGACTCAGTTCCCAAACTCGCATCAGATAGGGAGCAATATCTCAACAAAGAAATAGCCCCTGATGAAGTTTTAAGGCTATCAAGGGCTCAAAAAGGGGGAAGGCTCCAGGCCCAGATGGTATCCCATCCGAGATTTATAAAGCATTAGTGGAGGAAATAGCTCCAGAGATGACCTCGTTATTTAATCATGTTTACATAGATAATAATACTATCCCTGACTCGTGGAACAAAGCTACAAATCCCCTAATCCTCAATCCAAATAAAAACTCCAATAAAAGTGAATCATATAGACCAATTTCATTACTCAACAATGAGTACAAGCACTTTACAAATATTCTGGCCAAAAGACTGGGTGGAATTATAGGAGAGCAAATTAACACCTCGCAAAAAGAGTTTATGACAAACTGACATTTACATGAGTTGGTAGACGACATGGTCTGTGCAATCGATTTAGCCACTGTCCAACAACATCCCTTAGCAATATTGACGGTTGACGCCTCAAAGGCATTTGATAGGGTGAGCTGGCCCTTCTTATATGAAGTCCTTAAACTTAATGGGGTGGTCAACAACTTCTTACGCACAATTCAAAACATATATATGTCCCCAAAAGCAAGAATCCTGGTTAATGGCACACTTACACCTGTGATGGAGATAGGTAGAGGCGCTTGGCGAGGCTGCCCCCTATCACCATTAATATTCAACTTATACATTGAATCTTTAGCCAGAAGAATCAGAAGGGAACAGCAAATCTCACCATTTCAATATCAAGAATGGACCAAGAAAGAGGCTCTTTACACAGATGATTTAATGATATACACAAAAGACCTTGTAGGGGCTTATCCCATCATTATGGACAGACTTTGAGAAAGTGCCGGGATATTTAGTAAATGAAGGGAGAACCGAGATTATGGCATGGAACACTTCTTTAGACACAACCCTGAAAAAGCTAGAGAAGAACGAGATCATGTATTTAGGTGTACAAATCACAAAAAATATAGATATAATGGCAGAGAACAACTGGGCAAAAATTACCAAAGAAACCAGTAAGCTCCTAAAACTCTGGTCCCACCTCCCGCTGTCAATCATTGGCAGAACTAACCTAATTAAAATTACACTTCTCCCAAAATGTACCTTTCTGTTTAATGCACTACCCCTCCATTTTGAGGCCAAGTGGATGAGGAAGGTACAGGGTGAGTTAAGTAGTTTTATTTGGAACAATAAAGCCTTTAGAATATTCTGGAAGAAGCTGCAGAAAAAATAAATTGATGGTGGAGTGACCTTGCCAGATCTCCAAATATACTGTTGGGCTTTCCAATTGAAGCACTTCAAAACTTTGTTAACAGATAATTTTCAAATGAGGACGTCCTGCTTTGGAGCCCTAACGGAAGACTTTGCTGAGCAAAGATATCTTTTTCTATGTAAATTTGGGCACCCCAAATACTTTAAAAAGGTGCGACTTCAAGGTTTAAATATCTACAATTAACAAGTTGGGATCGTGAACAACCAGATGCAGGTCAGGCCATGGATTTGGTAAAAAAAATCTGCAACACCAACGCGCAAAAAAAAAAAGATCTCAACCTGGTACTGGATGCTGATAAACAGAGAAGATGGCCCCAACACCCTACCAGAAGGATGATGGAAGGAAGTTCTCCCTGCACCTGATATACCATCTCTGTGGCAAGTATCTATGGCTACTCTTTGGTCTTTTGTCAGATACGCCCCATTAAGAAAGAACCATTTGTTTACTTCCCATAGGGTATATTGGTCTCCCTTGAAATTGTCTAAGATAGGAGAGGAAACTAAGCACTGCCGGAAGTGTGATGAGGATAAAGCAGATGACGTCCACATGTTCTGGCAATGCTCAGAAATTCAATCCAATGACGTCCACATGTTCTGGAAATGCTCAGAAATTCAATCCTATTGGCAATATGTGGGTAACGTATTGACCATCCTCATGAAAAGAAGAATAGAGGTAAGCTTACCACTGATTGTCTTTGGGGTTTTAGAAGATAATGACCTTGCGGGAAGAGCTAGGACACTCCAAGAACAACTTCTACTTACTCTGATAATCATCCCACGAGGCAAATCTGCATTAAGTGTGTCTCACGTTCATCTCCCACTTGTGCAGAATGGCTATCAGCAGCTGAACGTATTGGTAAACTTGACTGCTTAAGTGAGTCATCAAATCGAATAAAAATTTGGGAGCCGCTAGTCACATACATGTTGGGGCAAGCACACACATAGATCTGACAGAAATTGTTCCAATGATTAAGTCACTCGCCTCCAGAGGGAGCTTGGGCGGGTATGAGCCAGAAAGTTCATATATTGCCAAAATGAATATGTTGGATACATAATTGAAAACCTATGTCTTTATGAAATACTTCAACATTATAGGTTTAAAAAGATTGTTAGAGAAAATATAAAATATGCAGTAATTGGATGTGATGGATGTTTAGTGAAACATTTCAAAGGGAATCTTATTAACCACAGAAAACTGAGTTGTGAAACTGTAGATAAGAGAGAATCATTCTATTCAGCACTTCTGCACCTGTTCATGCCTTGGCATAGTGAAACAGAATTACCTAAAGAGTTTGACTACGATTAATATTCTTTTAATGCAACTAAAGACAGCATTCAGTGTACAATTTTTCCAACTTACTAACAAATGTTAAATGATGATGTTGAACAAGAAGGTACCATTGCAGCTGAAATAGCTAGAGAAAGTTCACAAAACAGTCAAAGTTCTGGCCCACTGACTCAAAATCCACTAGGACAACCAAATATTTAAAATGAATCAGCAATAGCCATGAATGAGGTAGAAACTGCAATGTAGCAAGCACAGCAGGATGTTCTTCAGCTTGAAAAGTTAGAGGAACAACTAAATATTTAACAAAACGGAATATATGTACAAGTCAAACAACAGGTAAATCATGGTTTGCTCCATGAAAAAAAGGAATGCCAATGTTCATCATTTAGACCTTTTCAATTTTACATTAGTGGTCAAGATGGAACAGGAAAATATTTCTTCAATAAAGTTTTGACCACTTAGCTACACAAGACTACAGAAAAACATTTATCTTGTGTCGTAACAGCTCCAACAGGATTAGCAGCACACAGCATTAAAGGTATCACTTTAAATTGATTTCTTACTGTTCTTGTTGAAAATGATAATAAATGGGAATATCAAAAGATATCGGAAGAAGCTTGTTATGAAATCTGAAGGGTATTGAAGAAACTAAAACTTTTAATCATTGATGAGGTGAGCATGGTGTCATACTTAATGCTTGCATTTGTACACTTGCAAATACAACAGATTCTAAAAACAGAATACGATGTTCTGTTTGGAGGAAAACATTTAATTGTATTTGGAGACCTACTACAACTTACTCCCGTTAAAGGACAACCTGTTTTTAAAACTTTCTCCGTGATGGCAAAAGGAAATCTTTGGGAAGTATTGGAAATGTAAATATTTGGTTAAACTTTGAATATAAAGAACTTAATAAGAATATGTGAGAATCAAGTGATGAAGATTATGGAAATATTCTTAAAGAGATAAGAATTGGTGTGTTGACGGAACATGGTAAGCAATGTTTACAAAGTCGGCTACTAGAGAACTTGTATACATCTGAAACAGCAGCAGAAGTAATGTACAATATGCTTGTAGAAAACAAGTCTATAGTTTGCCTAATGCCTACACTGCAAGAATGTTCTACATTCAATGAACAACTTCTAAAACTGGAAAAACAACAAATTCTGAAAATTAAAGCTATTAACAAAATTAAACACCAGGGAGTAACTATTCTTCTTACTGAGAAACTACAGGCTAAATTGGAATCTTTTAAAAAGTCTGTATCTAAAACGGCAGGGTGAGAAAGAGTTTACATGTATGCAAAAACTATTGAGTAATTTTGCGGCATAATTTGAATGTAGAAGAAGGATTATCAAATGGAGCAATGGGAAAAGTTGTTGATTTTGTTAGTTTTCAAAATAGAGATGGAATAGAATTTCTGATTATAAAATGTGACCAGATTAATACCAACTATAACTACCTACTGATGACTGCGATAGTCGCCAATGGGTAGTTATAGTTGGGACCTAGTTTCCATAGGAAAAGCATTTTTTGACTTGGCTATAACTTTGGCGTCGCTTTACTAGTCTTCATGAAATTTCCCCATAAAAGTGTCTTTGTAGGTTCTGGTTGTCATGGAGAGATTGGGGGTTATCTGTGAAGTGGGGACCGAGAAATAGGGGCATGAATAAAGGGTGAGCTTGTCATGTTAATTCCCGTAGAAAAGCATTGTTGAACCTACAGCCCGAACCGATGGACGGAATTACACCAAATTTGGCAGAAAGGTAGTTGTTGTCAGGCAGATTGTGATGTTTTGTTATTTGGTGCAAATCTGTCCAGCATTTTTTGAGAAATTTAACCCAAAATATATAGATAGATCTCTGGTCGCGGAATTTTGCGAATAATTGCAGCTGTGCACACCAACGGGAATGCTCTGACTGGCTGGACGCAACCAGAACAGAAAGTTGCAGCTGCCATTATATTGTCTGGGAACAGTTCCTGGGACTGTAATTTTGTGTGAAAGCTAACGAAATGGATCAGGGTAGAGATACTCTGAACCCATGTTTGAGAAATGGTTATGATTGTTTCACAAGTTATGTTTTTTCATCACTCGCCAGTCACAGTCACACACTTATGTATGCACTCACAAACTCACTCAGACACTTATACATCTATGCACATATACACTCACACACTTATACATCTAGTCACATACCCACTCGGATACTGATGCATTCACTCAAATACCTCTGCACCCACTTAAATACTCAGTTGGAGAGTCACGCACCCATGTGTAGACCCACTCAGAGACTCAATTACCTACTTAGATACTCAGTTATAGTCTAATGCTTACAGTTTCATACCTACTTAGAGACTCCTACACCCACACACAGACCCACACAGTCAAATCAAATCATACCAAAAATATGTTTTATTCGATTTAAAAGATTAAATCATAAAAGCACATCAGCATATAATATAAACACAGTCATTAAATCTTTAAAACACCTTATAGCACCTGTTATGTAAACTCTCCTAACAAATAAAAATATTAAAAAGTCACCTATACAAAGCTTTAAAAAGCCAGCTCCGTAATTCATTTTGTTTTCCTGCATCTAATCACAGCTTTCAAATATTTATAATAGGTTTTGAATTTCTATCATGGTGGGCTTTAATATTTTAGAAGAAAGTCTAATTGTCTTAAGGAGCTCTAGACAGTCAGTTTTTAATGTTTTTCTTGAAACTGAGATAATGCTCCCAGGTCGTCAAAATATTCGGGGTGCCCGAGGTCTGATATGAAGTTGTTGACGTATTTTATCCAGGGAATATGGAGCACCTTTTGTAACGTAAAACAATCATTTAGCACATTCCTATTAAAACTAGTAAAAATTGTAGACCATGTCTTGTGCCATAACAAGATTGGTTGAATCTTAATTAGGTCCATTATGTGTGGCATTCCAAGCTCTGCATGACAGATGTAAGTAGCAGTGCTATTCGGGACCGCTAGCAAGTACTTCAGGAATGCGTTCTCTATTAATTGAAGAGGCTGTGAATCAGCGTAGCTTCAAATACCAGCACCATACATGGCTGTTGAGACACACTTTCCTTTATAGACCATATGTGGTGACCAGGACCACATATGGTCGAAGAAGATCCCTAAGTATAAAAATCTAATTGTGAACTCGACCTTGTTGTTGTTAATAAAAATATCTCGACATTTCGTACTATTGGATCCGCATTTCATTATAAAAGTTTTGGTTGTATTTACTTGAAGGCCCAGTTTTGACATGTATGTGGAGAAGCTAGAGACAACTCTTTGTAGCCCAAGTGGTGTACACGACATTAGAATAGTGTTGTCCGCATACAATTAAGCTGGGATTGGACGCTTGTCAATGTACGGCAAATCCTTGCACTCACTTGTTAAGACTGACCCTAAGCTGTTAATAGGCAAAGTGAAAAGGAACGGGGCAAGTACGCACCCTTGCCTTACCCCCTTGATAACTGAAAATGTAGCAGTGCACTCTCCTAAACTTCTATATCGGACCCTGGCTTGAGCATCATATTACAGCTGCCTCAGGAAGTCAATAATTTGTGTTTCCACGCCCAATTCCTCTAATATGCTCCAAGGTTTGTCATGACTTACACAGTCAAATGCACAGCTAAGGTCTACAAAAGCCAGGTAATATTTCCCTCCTTTGGCCCGCGTGTATTTACTCAAGATGATTTTCAGATTTAGCCCCTGCTCAATAGTACCTAGGCCCTGATGGAAGCCATATTGAAGTTCAGTTATCACCCCAGCATCCTCGGCCCTGTTCTGCAATCTGTTCAGTCAGATACGGCCGGTCACTTTAAAAAAGGAATCTAATAGAGATATTGGCCTGTAGCATGCAGGTTTGTTACGGTCTCCCTTCTTAAAAATCGGTACTAAAATCGATTCAAACAAAGATGGTATAAAACCCAGCTTACAGGAAGCTTTCAAAACCAGTGTTAATAGTGGACCCCAGCATGATGGATCTGATTTATATAGATCTTCTGGCACACCATCAGGACCTGGTGCTTTACCGCCCGTGCTTGCCTTTAACGCAAGGATGACTTCATCTAATGTGAAGTCAACCTCAATACAATGGAATTTGGGTGGTTCTCACTCCAGAGCTTGTCTGGACCTTGCCGGGATGATGCCTGTGGGTTTTCATTTAACATTTTAGAAAAATTATCCACCCATTGGTCCCCACCTATATTGATCTCTATTGATGGTAAATCTCTCGAGGCTAAACCTACACAGTCACTCACAGAGACTATGGACTCAGTCACTCATACCCTCATATACTCAGAAACTCAGACACACACTCACAAACTCACTCAGATATACACACACCCACTCATTCACCCAGTCAAGGCTTATGTATCCACTCACAAAGCCACCCATATACTTGCGCTCTCAGTCACAGATCAACTCAGACACTCATGCATGCACCAATTCACTCACCTGCTCAGAGACTTACGCTTTCAATCACAGACCTATTGAGACACTAATACACCCACTCACAGATCTACTCAGACACTCATACATTCACCCATGGACCCACTCAGACACTCACATATCCATAGTCACTCACACACCCACTCATAGACCCACTCAGAGACTTATGCGCCCAGTTAGTTATACACTCAGAGACTCATTGTCATGTGCACAGTCACACTCACAGACCCCAGCACCGACTGTCAGAACCACTCAGATACTCATCCTACCAGTCAAAGACTCAATATGAGATTTATGCACTCACTCACAGACCTACACAGACACTCATTCACCCACTCACTCAGCCATTCAGACACCCCCTAGACACTCATGTATCCACTCACAGATCCTGTCAGACAGTAATATACGTACTTACAAATGCACAAAGGCACTCATGCACCTACTCACAGAGTGAGTGAGAGACTTGCGAAACAAATCAGAGACCCATTGTGAAACTGATGCACCCACTCATAGATGCACTGAGGCAGTCACGCATATTGTTACAGAAGTATTGATGGACTGATGCACCATCTTCCCAGATACCCTCAATTACTTATACCGTGAATGAGAGACTTAGTGATACAGTGATGCATGCAGTCATAGATTGCACTGAAAATGTTAGGCACTGTGTTTTATTGATGCTAAAGGAGTTGTACATGCTATTATACAGTTGTTTAGATAGTAATGTGTTTAGTGTGTTGGTTATAATCAATTTTGCTGTTAAAAGTTTTGAATGTGGTAGTGGCTATTGAATGCCTGCATTTGTTTTGTCATTTCATGACGTATTTGCGGTGACCGCCGCTAGTGATATCATTGCGATGCCCGACGTCACCGCAAAAACGGAAAACTGGTTTAAATGGTTGTTTTTTATACAAACACAGTTTTTTAAAAAGCTACTACAAATATATGTGTACAAATATGTTCTTTATGTTAGTAATATGTGTATTGCAATAGTCAAAATTAATTTTTTGAAGTTCACATTTTCATTGTGGTGGTGGTCATTGAATTTCTGCTTTTGTTTGCGATATCACGACGTGATTCCGATCATCGCAATGTCTTTGCGGATTTGAAAAAGTCTAAAAAAAAATCTTTGAGAAGAAAATGAACAACATTTAGACCTCTTGGCTGGCTCTGACAAGAGCCTTTGCGTTGAGAATGTTCATAAGACAGCTACAGATAAGACTGTATGCAGAGTTTCAGGTTTCTTAGAAACACCCTGTTCCCTTTGTCTGTAAAGTAAACTCCATCACTTCTGTACATTCTATGCATGTCAGAAATCAGATTGTTGTTATACATAGAGCTCATATTATGATCTCTGAAGAAAGCAGAAACAGTTTTAACATGTTTCCTAGCTGTGTCAATCTGTGGACAGAATTGCTTTGACCACTTCCATTTCTGTCTTCGGCATATATTAGAAAACACCAAGACAGTGTGAGGAAAAAGCGACCATTGTTCTGCAGAGGTATCCTTCATTAGGATTTCCAGCACTACCCCAGTAAATGTGTCTAGGTCATTGCCAGCACAGTGTACAATCATGAGGTGAGGAGCTAGGAAGTCCACAATGGTTTTAACCAAAGGCAGCAGCCGATGAAACTTTAACCTTCTCTGGCCAAACTAACTAATCTCCACATTTGGCAAACCCAAGTCCCTGTCAATACTTTTGTTTAATGGAGACTCTTTAGCCCAAAAGACATATCTCTGGCCCACAATCCACACTCTAAGCATTTTGTAGGAAGGAGGAGTAGCACACAGGACAGGTCTGCAGCTTAATATGACAGTTGGTACTATGAAAGACATTAAAAATGCATGTGTGCTGGTCTTTTGAAAAAACGTACATTTTGATTAGATGAAGGGAATATGTAGGTGAATACAAGTAGGTTGCGTTTGGAAATGATTAGTAAATAGATGTTTTATTGGCTCTGGGGAATAAAAAAAAATGTAGTACAAAGTGAGACATGCTTTACAGCATGTGCAGTAAACGACACCTGCTGAAGTTCAATTTTTAACTAGTATGGCCCTTCTGGAATGTGTGGTGAACTTGTGAACTACTAGTTGTAATGGTTTTCTATGGAGCATCTGCAGAGGGAGTATTGAGGGAAGGGTGTTAAAGAAACAGGCATTCATTCTTTAAAATTGGAGAGATTTAGGTTCATTAATTTATAAGGTAGATAAGATTCCCTAGTGAGGATGTTCCAATAAATTGTAGTATAGTGATAGAAATATAAAGGTATTAATGGAAGTAGGTTTTCCAACCCCCATAGGTTTTTTTTGTGAAGTCATCGTGATCATCGCGTTTACGTCACAAGTGTTGAAACAAAGGCAATCCTTTTGGGCTACCTCCAAACAGGAGTGAGAGAGACAGTAACCATTCAGAAATGCAGTTACAAGATTGAAATATGGATGCAATGTTTTTATTTGTTGACTTTTGCAGTATCAGGCAATGCAAATATTTCAGAAGGTTGCAATTTTTACAAACCCTGAGAATATTGCATCTATCTAATAATGGAAAAAAATTATTTTATCAATGAATTTAATCTTCTGGTATGTTAATAAAAAAAATGTTAAAGTCAAAAAATTATTAATAAGGTATACAGTTATGTCTTATTGTAATAAAAAGATTTTGAAATATATATATAATTATTTAAAAAGAGAGGATGATATATATATCAAATTATAAGTAAGTTTTATATATCTATTATTAGGTAAGTAGGCCATAGTTTGTTTCAGATGTAGATGAGATGTCTGTAGTTAGTGTAGAATGCATTTCCATTGAGGTTTGTCTTGCACTAGTATTGCTCTACTGCTTCTTGGATGTGGTAAGAGAAAAAAAACACACTAATGGTTAAACCTGTATGCAATTTTGTAGTATATCGTGTCAATTTTTATGTGTGTATATATGATTTGCTGCTTATAACTAATATTTTTATTTGAATTGTGGAAGGTGTAGTCTTATTTGTCCCGTTATAAAAGATGAATACAACAGTCAGTTTTGAAAGTGGAATTTATGCACTATAGCTGTATATGAGTTATGATTCTGAATTGATCTATGCATGGAAGTGTATTGATAGAGTTGCCTTATTACTTACAGCTGATACACCAGGTGTAAAGTTATCTTAAACCATATATAACTGAAGAGTGAGGGAGGCTGTAGCTAGGCCATAGTGCAGTGAGCTACTCACTTAAAAATGAAAAGATGCAATTTGGCATTTCAGTGAGCTATATGCACTCATAGAAACCTATGTGCACAATTATGCATCCAGCCTACACCCAGACTTAAATCCAAGACAGGTAAGTAGAAAAGCAGACATACACTGAAACACCTAGTGAGGTAGTTAAAGAAGCACGCAAAGATTCACTCATTCAGACATGCCTTACTGATGTGTATTTTGGGATAATGAAAGCAGTTTCTTACACACTTACCCCAATATTCACTAGCACACCCATGAGGCAATCTATACAGGCCCTTACAGACACATTCAGATAATCACCTATCACATAAACAGAGACATTGATTCAGTAATTACTGTACATACACATGGATAGATAGGAACAGAAACGCTCATTGAGGACCGTTGATCTCGCAAAGACAGACAATCATTAATGAACAAATGTACATACTCAAAGAATATCAGGCCCTGATAGGGACTCACACAGTTTTTGACATATAAGTGAAATAACTGACACATTCAAGTCTAACATGCAATTCCCTTTTCAAGTTCTATGCTACTCTTCTGCAACATATACCTGTCCCCTGAGGTAGGTTGTAGTTAGTGAAGAGGTATGTTCCTTTAAGTTAATGTCCGTGTAAGTAGGGATACGGGTGAGTGAGAGGGCATGTGAGTAAGTGTGTCTGTGAGTAGCTGTATGAGCAACCTCTGCTTCACCCATACATATAACTGTGCAGTAAAGTAGGGTGTCTGTAGTGAATAGGATGGGTGCTACGTACTTGAAAGTGAACACATGTAGTCTGAAGATTGCCTAAGTTATATATCCTTATGTATCTAACAGCCAGATGTACAAAGGTTTTTAGCTGACGCAAATGGGTTTTACACCTGTTTGCACCCACAAAAAAACAGTGGCCCATGTGCTAATCCTAGTTTGCGAGTCACAAATCAATTTGCGATTCGCAAAATAGGATTAGCGACTTGCTAATAGGAAGGGGCATTCCAAGGTCATCCCTTCCTAATAGCGACTCCGTAAGCTATGTAACAATGCTTTGTGACTGCAATTGCAGTCGCAAAACACTTCTCAGAAGGGTGGTAAAGCACTCGCAAACGACCCCTTTCCTCTGTGAATGCATGCACAGATATTTTTAAGGGCAGGCAGTGGTCCGAGGAACCACTGCCTGACCTCAAAAAATGAAACTGAAAAGTTTAATTTTAACTTTTTTAAATGCATTCCGTTTTCCTTTTAAGGCTTGCAATTTGCAAAATCATTGGGAATCGCAAACAGTGTCTCAGACACTGTTGTGCATCCCAATCAACGAGTCGTAAATTGTGGTTCGCAAATGAGACGTAATTTGTGACTCGCTAATTGGCGGGTCATAGATCTGGCCCTAAATGTTTAAATAGTTAAAATATGTAATATGACACTATATAATTAAGTGTTATAAGTATTTTTGATTTTTTGTTTTCAGACATCAATATCTAGTTACCTACATAGAATGACCATGCCAACAGAAAGTAAGAGAAGAAAGAAGCAGCAGGAAAAAGAGGAGCTCTTAGAATTAAGAAACAAAAGGGGCAAAATACAGAAAAGATGGTGAAAGAGAAAAGGCTTTCTGGTAAGAGGGCAATAGGATTGTCTGTGCAAAAAAGTCATTGAAAAAAGGAAAGACTTTAAGCAGAAGGCAGAGGCAGTTCAAGGAAATCAGAGGTAGGATGTGCCTTACTAGAGTAATTCACAACTTGTTAGCATCTATGAAGAAGTATAAAAGAAGAACACAGGCAATCTGATAAAAGGAATATGTTGAAGGTGTAGTTAATACGGCGTTTGCTCTGAATAGGAAACTATTTATCTTAGTTTTAAACTGAATAAAGATACAGGACAAAACATTGTTATCCATGAGGAGACAGAGCCAAAAGAAGCGACTTGTTAATAGAAGTACCTTTTGCAAAGTTTTTAGTGGTGACTGGAAACATACTTCAAGTACTGAGCCTTTCTTTAATGAAGAAGGCTATTTCTAAGACAACACATTAGTGCATGCAGTTGCTGAATCTGGAATATGTTATGGGATGAAAAATTACATTCCTGTTCCAAAGGAAGTAATGTTGAGGAAGAGACTGCTGAAGAGATGCAAGGAAGGCATATACAGGCCCATGTGCACAAATGGAATTGTAGTAGTGTTTGTAGTATTCGTCAACAATCAAATGACATATTGAGAAATGTCCTCTGTATGTTTGTTTCAAGAAGCTTAAAACAGAAAATACATACTTTGCACGGATTAGATCCATGCAAAGTAAAAAAAGCATTCTAATTCACAAGGAAGCTCTCTAATTTGTCTGTTAAAAAAAGTGTGTCAGAGCAGCTTTCATCATTTTAGAATGTTAGGTGTACAACACCCAATAATGAGAACTTTTATTAGAAGGCTTTATTATGTAAAAACTCCTGCTCGATGTTAAAGAGAAATTAATAAAGCTCTTTTTCATGGTAGTGTAGTAGAAGTCTAAAAGGATTGTGACTATGTTGAATTTAGATTTTTGGACCAGAACAGCAGTATAGGGAAAATGAAGAGTTGGTAACAACAGGAGTTGTGGAATAGAACAGATGTATTGGTGTTAGTACTTTTGTAAATGAGATTAGAAAGTTTAACTCAGTTTCTTCAGAGCAACCAAACTGTGTTTGTTTATGTTGTTGACACACTCACTACAAATATCAAACTCATAATCTTGATTTGTACATTAAAACTGATAAGAAGAAAAATATTAAGTGTAGAGAATTTGCTGTTTATTTATTTGTAGAGGGACGATTTGACTTGTCCACCCAACAAGTTATATGTAAAAACTGCTATAATAAGTTAGAGGAAAACAAAAGGCCTGCTAGAGCAGTACACAACAACTTAGAAATAGTACCTGTTCCAGAAGTACTTAAAGATTTGAATGTTATGAATCCATACTAATACATTCTATACATCCATTTCAAGCTATGGTTTGTATGGAACCAAAGGCAGGGAAATTTCCTCCAAGCGAGCTCCAGAAAGGTCTCAAAGCTAGAGTTGTATACTTGCTATTAGATTTTAAGGAATATATTGAAACTGTAGGGGTACAGAGACATTTGGAAAAGGGACTTGTAATTCATGATAATGGTGCCCTGACCAAGAGTAAAAAATGTGGCAAGAGTTAGACGATAACAAAGGTAAAAATGCAACTTCATACCTGGTACAAAATAACATAGGTTATACAAATGAAGACATTCTTCAAGATTTCACACATCTGGAGGACAAAACATCATCATCAACAGGTCAGAGAGAAAAAGTGGATAGAAGCAGTGTAGAAAAATGTATGAACATTTCAGAATCCATCCCCCACATTCAAATGAGATTGTTGGTGATGCTCTTGATCTATATCAACTAAAAGAAACAAAAGGAAGTCCCTTACGTGAATGGGAGAAAAGTTTGGAAGCTCGCTGTTTTTCTCATCTCTTTCCTACTGGAGTACATGGTAGGTATGATGTTCGGGCTGTACAAATACCTGCAGCTGAGTACAGATGTACTAGACTTTATTCAGAGGATCCTAAATTTCGTCAATGTATCCCTTATATGTTTCACCTATTATTTGCAAGGGATTTGTCTTAGAAAATTTGTTGAGAAAATCCACGGAAAAGATGAACAACTTGAATTCTACTTAATTACTCATGTCAATGTGGGAGCAATGAATGTTGGTATCGTCATCACAGTGAACTAAAATGCATGCTGAGAAATATAGGAGCATCTACCACTCAGTTGAGCTGAGTATGCATGGAATGACCTGCTTCAATTTTTGTGAGAAGCACATTCAAATACAGAAGACATTGATCAAAAGACTCTGCTCATTGGACCCTGCAAATATTTGCAGATATTTTGTCACAGATTTCAAGCCATGATGGCATTTATCTGCAACAAGAGCAATCCACCTCCTGGTGAAGTGACTGATTTCCTTTGGTGTGAAGAATACCAAACCAGAGGTGGTCCACATATTCACATGCTACTATGGGTAAAAGATGCTCCAAAGTTTGGAACGGACACTGATGAGTCTGTGTTGTGCTTCATAGAGCAGTACATCACTTGCACCAACCCAAATCAGAGTGTTGATAAAATATTAAGACAACAAGTTCTAAGATTCCAAAACCATAGGTGTGGAAAATACTGTCATAGAAAATACAGATCTAAAGGAATATTTTATACAAGATGTTGTTTTGGATTTCCACAACCTGTGATCTCAGAAGGAAGAGTTAATAGCTTTTTTCTGCAGTCAGGCACACTCTCACATGGAAATCACCAAAGAACACATATACCTCAGCAGAACAGAAGCCTCAAAATACATCAATGACTACAATCTTGTGAATTTGAAGATGTGGAATGCGTATATGGATCTACAGTTTGTTGCAGATAACTCAAGGCTGTTGCTTGGTACGTCACCTCTTATATACCAGTCGGAGAAAACCGAGTTGAAGGAGATGTAGGAGGAGATTTCACCAGAAAAGAGTCTTAAAAAGAGATACTACAGTTTTAGTTTGAAAATGCTTTCTCACTGAGAGATCGGTTCATATGAATTTGCAGACCGTTAAGCTCTGCTATCTTGTTTTCTAAATATAGAGGAGTTCTATGGGTGAATTTAGGGCTTGCTAATACTCGTAACAGAGGACTGAAGTCTTTTCCTGAAATCCAATATCTTTAGGAATTTGAGCCACACAGTACAGATATTATAAAGATGAACATGCTGGATACTTACTATCCAAGAAGGAATACGCATCTAGAAAGGACGTGTCTTTATGAAATACTTCAACATTATACATACAGAAATAATGTCAGTAAAAGTATAGAAGAAGGAATATTTTCTGTTGATGGATGTAGAGGATGTTTGGTCAGACATATTAAAAGAAGTTTCATCAACCATCGAGTTGCCAAACTCCAGATACAAGAGAGTTTTTCTATTTAATCTTGTTACAGTTGTTCAAGCCATGATGAACTGAAAGTGAGCTACTTGGAGAGTTTGACAGTTATGAAGACTCATTTAACGCTCAGAAAGACAGCGTAGAGTACTCTATGTTTCCAGTATATCTTCAAATGTTGAGAGATGAAATTGAACAAGAAGAAACAATTGCCGCTGAGATAGCAGGAGAGAGTTCTCAGAGTGGTCAAAGTTTAGCACTTTGAAGACAAGATCCTCTTGGATAGCCAATCATTGAAAATGAAGCTGCAATAGCCATGAATGAAGTGGAGAATGCAATGCAGCAAGCAAGGCTGAACATTCTGGATCTAGAACAACTAATACAGCAGTTTAATACAGATCAGAAAGAAATTGTTGATGAAGTAAAAGGTAAAATAGAACATGGATTTCTGAATGAGAGAAAAGAGTGTACTTGTTCTACATATAAACCAGTTCTAATGTATATAAGTGGTCACTGGAAAAAAAGCTTCTTGATTAAAGTACAGATAAGTTATTTACAGAACACAATAGATTCCAATTTGTCATGTGTAGTTACAGCACCAACAGGGTTCGCTGCACATAATGCACATTAATGCTGCCTGTTGAAAATGATAACAAGTACAAAAAATTATCCGGTGATGCTAGTCATGCAGTGGGAAGAGTATTACAGAAATTAAAGCTAGTAATAATTTATGAGGTCAGCATGCTATCTAACCTAATGCTAGCTTTCAAACATTTAAGAATGCAGGAAAACACTTGATAGTGTGTGGAGACCTGCTACAACTAACTACACTCAAAGGACAACCTGTCTATAATACACTACTACATAATGAATCTAGGACTACACTAGGAAGTATTGGAAATATAAACATTTGGGCAAACTTTGAATACAAAGACTTAATCAGAAATATGGCAGTAGTGTCATAGGTAGCTTTGTCGTGAATTAGAACATTGTCTGGTTTATTTCTGATTGATTTTGATGAGAAGAAAGTGAGTGCTAATGTGCGCTGTGTAAGTTATTATAATTGGTTAAAAGCTTAATATGCTCCTCATTTAGGCCAGTTTCCTGTGTTTGAAAAACCGATAATGTGTCCAAAGCAGAAAATATCAAAGCAGTCTATCAGATTTGAAGAGAAGGATGAACAAAAAGAAAAAATAACAAGGACCGAAGAAAAGAAAACTACAGCAGAATGACAAAATAGAAGGGTATCACCTTGATAGAAATCTGGGGTGAACTTTTATGCAAATGTGGTGTTAAATGGACTATAATATTTGCCTCATTTTACACATTCAGGTACTGCACTTGCATTCATCCAATCTCCCAACCACTACTCAAGCAATCATCCAATCACCCAGGCAGTACCCATGGAGCCATGCCTTCACTCAGTCACTACTAATACAGATATGGAATCACCTAGGCAATCCCCTTGCACTCATCCATTCACCCAGGCACTACCCATGTACTCATCCAATTACTCAGGCACTACCCATGCACTCATCCAATCAACCTAGCATTACTCATGCACTCATACTATCACATAAGCACTACCCACACACTCATAGAGTCAACCAGGCACTACCCATGCACTCATCCAATCACCCAGGTACTACCCTTTTACTCATCCAATCACACAGGTACTAACCATGCACTCATCCAATCACCCAGGCACTACCCTTGCACTCATCCATTCATGTAGGCAGTGCCCATGTACTCATTCAATCACCCAGGCACTACCTATGCTCTCATCAATTCACCCAGACCATACCCATGCACTCATCCAATCAGCCAGGCACTACCCTCACATTCATCCAATCACCCAGACACTCAACATGCAGGTACCCAACTACTCAAGCACTCATTTAATCATGCATGCCCCACGTATGCACTCAGTCAGTCCATCCTCCATGCACAGTTATATACTTGTTCAATAATGCATTCACCACTCATGCAACTGGGGAGATGATGTGGCCTAAAAGCAAGGGCGGTTAACCTAAAATCTGGGAAATCGGGTTAGAGTCTAGGCAACGACGTTCAACATCCTGTGATTCTGGGCAAATCACTTAATCTCCCCATGCCTTACAAAAATGAAGGTGTCCTTATCTAACACAACTGGTACTCATGTAAAGCCTGATACTTTCGGGACAAGTTTGTGCTTTATAAAACTCTGCGCAAAAATAAATTCAATCATGCAGGCACCATTTATGCACTCATTCAGTCGTCCATGCACCACTCTTACATTGATTGAATGAAACAAGCACCACTCGTACACACATTCAATCATTAATGCACTACTCATGTACGCATTTAATCACCATACACATGTTCATATACTAATTCATTCAGCGTATCTTTCTTTAACTGAATAGATGTTTTTTTAGGGTTTTTTGTGAATTTTAAAGTCAAATTGTTTTTGTTCTTGCGGGAAACAAAAAAGGCAACTGGGAGTGCAAAAACTTCGACATGAACTAAAAAATGTAGAAAAACTGAAGGGCCAAAAAAAACCATCACCGTTTGTGAATTTTTTCAGCATTGTTAAGGGCTGATATGGACTGCTCTCCAGCATTCACTACAAATCCACAATCCATGCGTAATGATGCAATGTGGGAAAACTGTGAAGCCAAGTTTTGAACTTGTGATTGGACCTCAGAAGGGACTCTCTGCCCTGGTGTTGTTGCGGCTGCTACTGAAGCTAAGGGTCGTTTAGCCTCACGTTGTCTTATTGCTGCTTTCAGATGATTACCATGGTTTGTTTCTAAAAGGTGAGCCATGGACGTAGCCCTGCAAGAATATTTTTTATTTGTACCCCTTGACAATGTCTTCTCACATATTGTGCATTGCACACATTTGGCAACTGTTTTTGATTCTCCAAATGGAATCCTGAAGAAATCCCAGTCAATGCTTGCTTTCTTCAGGGGAAGCCCCTCATCTCCAGAGTCACCAGAATCCACCTCTTGATTTTTCTGGTCCACCTTCTTTTGCACCTGATCTCCAACTTCTGGCTGATTTGCCATTTTTGCAAAACTAGGCAAACAAACTACTCCAACAAAAAGAAGTGAGCTGCTCACAATAAACTCCTCTTAAAGAATGTTCAAGGTGGCTAAACAGGCAAGTTCTTATAGTTGAAAAGTGTTTCATCCTATCATATTCCTTTCTATCCCGGTCACATGGTCTTCGGGACCATCGACATCCTTGCAACGACCAGAAATTAAACAGAGTAATATTTTATTTGAAAATAAGTTCTGAAACATTAACGTTAATCGACTGTTATTAAACCCCAAATGTGTTTCATACAATGTAACATATATATAAATATGTGTTATATACTTTACCAAAAGCACACATTAATTGCGGTTACCAACATCTTCACGGCTTCCTGCATCACCGCGATCACACACAACACCAAATAAAAGACTTTTAATTGAAAAAAATTCTGCCAAAAGTTAAAGGGTTTATCAATAAACAACTTGTGTCAAATATTAAATACATTTACGTCTAAGTATGTGTCCCTGAGTTTTATAAAAACACCCACACATTACCACTAACGATGAGGCTGCAGTCTACAGAGTCTCAGCAAATACATAATACACCACATTGAGGAGGTTTTTTCACAAAACCATCAGAAAAACTCAAATATACACTCTACATTACTAAACAACTAGTGTCTGCTATTAAGTAAAATCTGTCTATATATATTTTTAAGACTTCCTCAAAAACATTCATTGTTCGCAACGCCACTGTGGGTATCACAATGTCGTCGCGGATATAAAAGAAAATACAAGCTTATAAAAACCTTAAAAAATGTAATTTATAAAACCATACATTACATTACATTAACATTATACTTGCGAAATAGAATTTGAAAAACCTTAGAAAATCACTGAAAAAACAAAGGTTACAAGGACGTTATGGTTAGGAAATAGACTTTAAAAAAACATAGAAATTCACTGAAAAAAAAGGTTGCAGGGACGTTATAGTTGCAAATTAGCATTTAAAAAACTTAATGATAAATTCACTGAAAAACAGAGGTTCCAGAAGCAATATAGTTAGAAATTAGCATTTTAAAAACCTTAGAAATTCACAGAAAAAAACAAAGTTTACAGAGATGTTATAGTTAGGCACAAGTTTTACTTGTAGACAACCAGAGAAATTCAGCTAACTATTACTTGTGCCCCTGCAATGCACTGCTTATGACCTCACATATTACATCACTCATGACATGGTCAGTGACATCACTGTTAAGATCAATAATGACATCCATATGACATCATCAACATAATCTCTGATGCACCCATTCACACCCCAATCTAAACCTTCCATACACCACTTCCAACTTCCACACTACCATTCTCAAAACCATTGATACACCCATACCCATGGAAGAGGTGTGGCGCAGCAGCCAGGGCGACTGACGCTGGACGCTGGGGATCACGGTTCGATCCACGGCTCCGGCGGCAGGGGTCTGCCCAGCACCATGTGACTCTGGGCAATAGCTTGCTTAATCTTCCCGACGGCCCCCAGCGCCTTGACACCTTCGGGTAGTTGTTCGCGCTTTACAAATACTGGACATTTAAATACTGGACATACCAGTACTTACACACCACTCATTGATTCATAGGTCAACAGACAATGTATGATGTTACAATGCATACATTTACAATGCATGCTTTTACAAGGCAGTTTTTACATCACAACATCCTTTACAACACATACATTTACAACACATTCCATTACATCGCATTATACATTTACAACTCATACCATTACAATGCATACCATTACATTGCCTTTAAGGTAAGTGTTGGATAGTGTAGGGGTAAAAATGACTACTCTAACTCCAGGGGTGCAACAGTAGGGTACGTGTTGGATAGTGTAGGAGTAAAAATTACTATTCTAACTCCAGGGGGTGCAACAGTATGGTAAGTGTTGGATAGTGTAGGGGTACTATGCATTGTAATGGTATGTGTTGTAATGACATGCGATGTAATGCCTGCATTGTAGTGACATGCGTTGTAGTGTCATGCATTGTAGTGAGATGCCATGTAATGGCTGCGTTTTAGTGACATGCATTGTAAAGGATGTTGCAATGTAATGACTGCATTGTAAATGTAGTGTGATGTAATGACTGCGTTGTAAAGGTTGATTCCCGTCTACACACACATCCACTCATACACACATACAGCTACTCATACACCAACTCCCTCACTAATGCAGTCACTGAAATATCCACTCATCCACCCATACACCCACTCACATACTGTCAGTCACCCATAGAGCTACTCACACACCTACTCACTCACCCATGGAGTCTATCACACAGCCACTTACTCTTTTATAAACTTATACACACAACCACTCACTTTTTCATACAGATACCAACATGTACTCATTCACCTATGCCGTCACTGACACAAGCACACACTCACCCATAGAGCTACTCTCACAATCAATCACTTACACATAAAGTCACTCATATACTCACTCACTCACCTATACTGCCTTTCACATATGCAGTTACTCACCCATATCCACTGACATATCCATTCACTCACAGACACAACCATACACACACTCAGTCACCCATACAGTGTCTCACATATGCACTAACTAACACATAGAGGCACTGATTCACCCACTCACTCATCCATGCAGGCAGTAACACAAAACACCCCCACCTACACAGAAACTCATACACCCATACAGGTACTCAGACAACCAATCAAACAACCGGACAGCCACACACGTACCCACTAACCAATGCATACAGGCACTTAAACTGACTGATTGATTCAGGTATTCACAGAACCTAGTCGGTCATCCATCCATTCACTCAGACACCTAATAACCTCTTTATACAGTCAGTCATGCACTAACTGAATCATCCATATAGGCACTCATACACCCACTGATTCACTTACACGCTTGGTATATATATTTAAAACTCATAAACTTTTTAAAAACACTCTCAGTCACTGTATGATGTCATAAGTGGTCATTTGAGATGTCATCAGTGATATCATCAGTGATGTCACGGACCATGTCAGGAGTAACTATAACTGCTGAATTTCTCTGGTTTTGTAAGAGTGAAACTTGAGCCTAACTATAACGTCTCTGTAGCCTTGGGTTTTTTCAGTGAATGACACGCCTCTTGATCAGGAGCACCGCGGAGGCCGGCACAAATGTGGAAATAATGCACGAGATGCATAAACCGGTGACCCCCGGCCTGAACTGTGTTATGGCAATAGGGAGAGAGCAGCAGATGTACTGCTGATTTAGCCGATTAGCAGCAAGATAACTCGCCATTGTGAGAGGAGTTGGCAGCTCAATGGATAACGATGTCAGGGCATCATCGTGTGCACAGGCTGGTCCCTGTACTGAGCCTGTGAATTTGGACTGTTTTAATATCCTTGGAATGATCGGCGCATTTGGTTGAAAGGAAGGAGTTTTTGGAGAAAAGGGAGAGAGGAGAGTACTTAATTGTGGGACTATCCATGTACTCTATGTCAACATCGCTGCTCCAATTGGACTCCTCCTTTGCATATTTAACAAACCCAGCAAATTCTGAGTATGGGATCATCAAGCACCATACTGGCATTGAGGAAGGCATCCGCCGAAACACATCTGACAAATGCTGAGAATAAGGAACGGGTTATTTTATGTGTAATAAAATCTTGCTGCAACACGACTCACGCTGTGCCAGACGCGGTTTTGATTGAGAAAGCGGGATTTATATTGCATATATATATATATATATATATATATATATATATATATATATACACACATATATATATTTATATATATGTAACTTTTAGTTAAAGCAAGGCCTGGTTTTCCTTAGAATTGGCATTATTTTGGTTTACTTTTAACTTTGGCCATTTTTGATAACTCTTCATCAAAACTTTCCAAAGAAAATGTTCATCCATCTCTGCTTTTTCATGGAAAGTTTTGGGGTGATCCGTCAAGCAGGCGGCCTAGAAAAATGTGAGGCATGCCAAAATGTAAAATCCCCATGCATTTTCCATAGACATTGTTAGAAATGGAATTTCTGGTTAGCTAGGGCTTGCGCCAAAGCCAGGCAGAAACCACCACTCTAAGTCAGGGCTGGGGAGTTACACGCCAAATATAACCCCTTCTCACCCCCTTTGTAGCTTGGCACGAGCAGTCAGGCTTATCCCGGAGGCAATGTGTAAAGCGTTTGCGCGCGCACCCAGCAACAACACCCAAGGCCCACCACAAAAGAAACTCCACACAAGGTTATATATAAAAATAGCCTTTGTATTATACCAAAACACATTAGATAATATTCACACAATTTACACTGTGCCAACTGGCACTGGCAGAATTTACAGGGGACTATTTACTAACCCCGGGCGTAGCACTACGCTTCGCCCACGTAGTGTACGTAGCGCTGCCTGCTTCGCATTTTCCGAAGTAGGCGAAGCAGGGCAGCGCTACGCACACGCCGAGGGCGAAGCGTAGCTGCTTGCCACCCGCCACCCACCTCCCGCCCGCCCTTCTTTTAAATAATATAAGCATTGAAAAATAAATTAAAATAAGTCGACTTACCCGTAAGCGCGGCGTCTCCGGGGCTCCTTCTTTCTGTTTCTAATTTCTTCTGGCAAATGCGCATGCGCGGACACCCGCGCATGCGCATTTCTCGCGGGCGTCCTTAAATCTTATCGTCGTTTTCTTCCCTTTCTAAGATGGCTTATAGATTTGTTGTTTGAGCACAGACCATAAGTTGGAGTGACTTCTATTCCTTCTATTTGCTCCCTACCTAAGATGGTGCCCGTTACTTTAAGTTTTAATAAGCTTAATACCCTTATCAGTTTCACGACGCTTCTTTTTGTTTTTACATTTAGTCTTTAAAAATGTTTTGATAATTGTTTATATGTTTGTGGCTAATCTGGACTCTGACCACTCATGGTGAATTCACACTCACTATTTCGTTTTATGTCCCAGTTCAAAGATGGCGACCGTTACTATATGCTACATGTACGCCTGAATTCGAGACCCTCTGAGTCCCCCTTCTAAGATGGTGGCCGTTGTTATTTTACCCTGCACTAACGTTAGAATTCTAGACTCTTCGAGTCACTTAATTGCCTTCAGGTGTGATCTGGACTATTTAAACCTTGATTCAACTCGTGATCCTTCTACGCGGCGGTGGGGTAAAAGAGGTATTCTTTGTCTGGCGTTCCGTTACTGGTGATATTATCCTGCTCTGAATCAAGTAAGTATTTGTTGCTGTGACCATGTTATGTAGTAGTCGTTTAGTTAAAGTTGAAATTCTAATCCGATTGTTATCTTGTGCTTCGTTCTTCTGATACCAGACATGAATGGCCCTTGTATTGTTAAACCTCTTGGCTCCTTCTTGTTGGACAGACTATATTTAAAATTGACCATTTGCTGGTCCTAATTGCAGTTTGACTGTTGGGGCTATTACCGCACTAGTATAGTTTATCCTAGCTTGTGCTTTCTATATAAACTAGACATTTTTGGGTCTCCATTCCTGTAAATCGTGTCTCCATGTCTTTTTAGACCAGATTGAATCTACACCGACTGTGTGTCTGAGTCACAGCGTTGGATGTCGGAGCTTTGGAGATATATATAGTTGGACACTCACTATCTATTCTTGGTAGCTCCATCAACTAATATCTTGTAAGTCTGAAGCAGTTGGTCTCCTATATCTGCCGATTACAACTCCTAGGAGCCACCTGGATACTAAGCATTTTTATCTTCTTTCAGAATATTATTACTTGTTGACATAAGACGACAGGATAAGCGAATTGGCATTTTCCTGCAAGAATTCTGACTCTGCGAGTCTATATCCTTATCTCTATCCAGACCACTCCTGATCATCTTGTAAGTGTGGTGTAATTATTTTTGCATTAGTACTTACCCTAGCATTAAGAGACCTGTATGTTCTAACACTGAATCTCCTTACAATTACCTGCCCTACATATTTCTTTCTTACCAGACTCATTACCATATCGTGAATTATAGCTGATATTCCTATACCCGACACCTGACTGCGTCTTCAGTTGTGGGAAGGTTCCTACATTCTATCCTTCCTAGGCTTCATTGGATTGTGAGCTACATTATTAAGACAACAAGTGTGTAGTATGTTTTTCTTATTTGTGTTATTTCAGGGATTGCACTTTTGGGTCACGTGTCATTATTAATATTTTCTGAATTAGTTTTTTTCTGTAACTGTCTTCAATTCCTTTACATAATTTATTTTCTTTCTTATTCACATTGGGGTCTAAAATTATTTTCTCACTTAGGGAAGCTCATCATTATCTTTTGCCCTCTTTCTCTTTTATATATATTTGTCTATTTTGCATTCTTATTTTCTACCTCTCCGTACTTTCTAGCAATGTTGAAGCATTTCGTGCTCGATAAATGTATACTTTTCACATATATGACAATTGATAACCCCGTTATTCTTTTTTCCACAGAAAAACCTTTGTTTTTGTGACGAGGCTTAAAGTCAATCCATGTTTGTTATTGTTTTATTAGTGTTCTTTTAGTGCAGAATATTATTTTTCATCTTTTCGCCTTTTTACACTTGTACCGCCCTGAAGAAGGAAGATTCCGAAACGCGCGTAGGCATAATTGTGTATCTATTGGCGTAAATATATGTGTATATGTTTTATGTATTGTATTGATCATAATTGTTTATGATTATGTTGTAATTTGTATTTTTGTCATTTTCTCTATACATGTTCTTTCGTTGATTGTATTGCTTCGTTCATTTTAGTTTGAATTATAGTTAGTGATGTATACATAAAAAAATATATAAAAATTTTTACAAAAAATGAAAGGATTTATTCAAAAAAAGAATTTGATTAGCAATAATATATATACATTTTTATAAAAAAATAAATCAAAAACAGAGTATCATTCTGTGATTATTTTCTGTGGTTCTTTCAGAGGTTATCTTGTCACATGGGTTCTCTCCCTGTATTTTGAATTGTTTATTCCCTGCTATTGTATTTACTAGTTCAGGGACCCTCTTATGTTCATCCCTGGGGCAAAAACCAGCCCGGGGAGGAGGCATATGTGCCCCCCCTCCCTCTAATGAATAGTGCCTTGCCTCAGGAGATGAGGTCCCCAGGGCCAAAAACTGCCCGTGGAGTGGGGCTGTGTGCCCCCTCCCCTTCATAATTACACCAGCCCTGGGGGATGGGTTTCCCAGGTCACAAATTGGCCCAGAGAGGGGGCAGCATGCCCCCTCCCCCTTCACAATAACACCGGACACTGGGACATGTGGTCCTTGGCCAAAATTGTCCCTGGGGGTCATGTGGGGCCCGCATTTTTATTGAAAAGAGTATCTCTTGAAAATGGGGTCCCCTGGGCCTAACAAGGCTTGACTAGGAGGAACGCATGGCCCCTCTCTCCTTTAATTAAAAAACAAAAGACCCTTGGAGATGGAATCCCCAGGGTCAGGCCCTATGGGCAGCATGGGGTTGGCTGTATGGGCTGTGTTGGCTGCAGGGGTTGTAATTAAGTATTACTTTGTGTTTAAAAGCAAGGAGTTCACTGTAAAAAATAAAGGTTAAACTAACGTTATAGTTAGATGTCATAAAAGGTTTTGCCACCACCATGGAATATAATGGACACAATTTGTCAACTGTCACCTGCACACAGGGTTCGTCTTCAATGCAAACATATATAACCTCTTCAATACCACAGCACACCTAGTAGCACATGCGTTTTGTAAACAATTACACTCATTACTTGGACTCTGGCTGTGCCACAAAAGGTAGAGAAATAATATGGTAGTTGTTCTTTACTACATAAACTATAAAACTATATATGATGCTGTGTACATCAGCTATGCACTGGTGCATAACTATCAATGTTGCTGTAGGTATAGTGGCACTGGGGTCTACTACTGAACTTAATTATTGCTGTATTTTACTAAACAGATATGCCCATTGTTCTTGCTTGCACTGTGACTAATTGCACCTCTGTAGGCAAATCACAGGGCTCTTGCACAACCCTGGCATGTAACACGCCGGCTCACTGAAGCCAACAAAATTGTGAAACAAGAAAACCACTTGAATCACAAACTTGAAACACAAACACTCTGGGGAAGCGGAAGGGGTGAGGTGTTTTTATCGGGTAGCAGAGTAGGTGCTTGTCTCTAGGGTGAGACTCACTCCCAGAGTAAGAGCAAGGACGAGAAACGTGGATGAGGAGGTAATGTGATTTAAGAACCCAACGGGTCTAAACTTTAGAAATGTGGGTGGTCACACCCATAGTCGGGATTTTAATATCAGAATTGAACTGGCTTCTATTGTGTTGTTTTAAGTGGCACGAGGCCGTTTTTAGTCATGAAGGGCGCACCAAGGAAGATTTTCGTGAACTCATCGCCATGATCACATTTGCTAGGGCAATCGCACAGGGCCATAATTCATCATTTTTAATCTAACGCATAAAAGACCTGAGCTGGGCTTCACATACAATATCTATTATAGCTAGATTCGGAGTTATCAAATGATATTTCCTCCAAAAAACTTAAAGCATATTGGAGTACCTGTTTTCCTGAAACAAATCGATTGAAAAGCATATTAAAGTCTTAAGAAAAAAATCCGTGATCACAATCAATGTTATTTGTGCAGTTATGTCACGAAGCGTGTGTGCCCATCTAGCTTGGAACCATTTTCTGCAGTGTCTGAATTTTCCCATTCTAGTTTTATTCCTATCACCATTTTGTCCAAATAATGAGTGTTTTGATTTATTTTCCTTCATTGGATGGAATGAGAAGAAAACACACAATCAGCCACGCTGAGATAACGTGCAAAATCAGCTCTAAACATGAATACAATAAATAGCCTCTTCCTGGCTCTGCAAACAACAGCCAGAATGCATTTTCATCTCTTGCAACTAGAGTATTGCAGAAATTAAAATAGTAGTCCTAGTGGATGTTGTGACAGAGATTACTCGCGAATGCATAATGAATCTTTATAATCTGCATAATATTTAACACTCTGGCATCCCACGTGACCGCTAGGAGTGTAGAAAGCAAGGAATTCAGCTGTTATCTAAATATCACATACTCCTACGCAAGATGACTTACCAGAGACTGGGGAACATGCTAAAAAACATTGGTTTTAGTCAAAAGGGAACTACGATCTGCATGATTAGAACAACGTATGTATCGAGCCATGATGAACTCAGAATTAGCCAAAGTTAAAAAAAAGATTCAATATTCTATTTAAATTAGCTATTTTTTGTACAAAAGTCGCCAATTCTATATTCGTCAGTGTGGTGGCGCTATATAACTAATTCAATGCATCTGAGAGAGTGTGGTTATGGAGACTTGGTCTCTGTTAAAGGGTGCTAGTGAGAGAATCCGTGGTGGAGGTGGTCATTGGGCGGGCGCCAACAAACATTGTTGCACAGGGCGCCACCAGCGCTAAGGCCGGCCCTGTGTTTTGTTCTACTAAAATCTATATGTATGCATAGTTTTGTCAACGTTACACAATTATTAATCTATAGGGCACTCCTATATGCACTGACATTTGTGGTGATCAAGTTACTTCAAGTCTTCCTATATCACAAGTTAAGAGTGATTACCTTAAATGCGTGTCTAATTACCAACAGCAAAATTTTGGTGAGAAAATACAATTAGCAAATTAGATAAACTATGTGGTACAGGAGCATGGTATTTTCACCGACCATTCTCTAAATGTGATAGTATATTTACATTCTGATCTCCAGGGTAATTCAGGACCTCTCAATGCATTCTTCTAAATGGTAAGCAACCAGAGCACATAGGCCGCCCTACTCGCCGCCACAGATGACATCCGCGCCCTCCTGGACCAAGGCCACTCTGCAGCCCTCATCCTACCCGACCTATCAGCAACCTTCGACACCGTCTCCCACCGCACACTAGTCGCCAGACTACACAATGCAGGCATACAAGGAACAGCCCTGGACTGGATCCGATCATTCCTCACTGGAAGAAGCAAAAGGATCAGACTCCCACCCTTCCTCTCTGACCCCACGAAAATCACCTGTGGAGTCCCACAGGGTTCATCCCTGAGCCCCACCCTCTTCATCTACATGGCCCCCCTCACAGCTATTGTCCGACAACACGGCCTCAACATCACCAAAGACCCCACCACTGCCAAACTCAACTTCCAGAAAGGAATGCAAGACGTCGCATTCTGGATGACCAACAGCTGCCTGAAGCTCAACGCCGAGAAGACAGAAGTCCTCGTCCTCTGTACCACCCCTTCTGCATGGGACAGCACCTGGTGGCCGACCGCCCTCGGAAGCCCATCAACCCCCTCAGACCACGCCAAGAACCTCAGCATCGTACTCGACTCATCCCTCACCATTAACCGACAGGTCAACGACATCACCTCCAGCTGCTTCAACACCCTGCGCATCCTCCGCAAGACCTTCAAGGAAGACAGTCATCCACGCACTCATCACCAGCAGACTGGACTATGGAAATGCACTCTATGCCTGCATCAACAAGTCCCTACTCCGCAAACTCCAGACAATACAGAACACCACCGCCAGACTCGTCGTCGGCATCCCCTGACACGAACGGGGAACAACCTTTACAACGCAACTTTTACAACGCACTACCATTACAACGAAACTGTTACAACGCGAGTGCATTGACAACGCAGGACATTACAACGCAAGTCTTTACATCGACTTGCACTAGATGGCGTGCTAACATTAAAAATAGTGTAGTTTACTATCCCAACACCTTCCCTACTGTTACGTGGACTGGAGTTGGAATAGTAAATTACACTTTTTTAATGTTAGCATGCCATCTAGTGCAAGTCGATGTAAAGACTTGCGTTGTAATGTCCTGCGTTGTCAATGCACTCTCGTTGTAAAACTTTTGTTGTAACAGCATGCGTTGTAACAGCATGCGTTGTAACGTCATACATCCGACACGAACACATCAGTCAACACCTATGAAGTCTCCACTGGCTCCCCGTGGAGAAAAGAGTCACTTACAAAATCCTCACTCACGCCTACAAATGCCTACACAACAATGGACCGAAATACCTCAATGACAGAATCAACTTCCACGTACCCAAAAGAAACCTCTGATCTCCCAACCTCGCACTGGCCAAAACCCCGCGCATCCACAGAGCCAGAGCAGGCGGAAGATCCTTCTCTCACATTGCAGCCAAGACCTGGAACGAGCTACCGGCAGACATCAGACGCGCCCCCTCCCTGAACACCTTCAGGAAGACTCTCAAGACCTGGCTCTTCGGCTAAACAGATTTGAGGACCCCCCCCCCCCCCCCCCTCAGCACCTTGAGACCCTCACGGGTGAGTAGAGTGCTTACAATTCCCTGATTGATTGATTGATTGATCTCTGGGTGTACCCCCACCTCTACGGACATAATTAAACAGGTGTGAGAACAACAAATCGGTAATTCTGCACCAGGCTTTCTGATAAAATTATCAGGTACAACATTAGCACAATATCACAATTTAACCGTACAAAATTGGAGTATCTATGGGAATCAATAATTTTGCACCTGTTTCCTAAGGTTTTCCCCTAATTCTCGGCTTTTTTCACCACACATTTTTGGAAATGTTACCCAGTGAAAGGTATGAGGGTGGCGAAAGGATTCAGATGTGAGTGATCCTGCATAACTTGTTATCCAGATTTAGCGAGTAACCCCCTTCACCTGTTCATTCCAGAACTTTCACTACAACCAAATAGTTGTATGTTGCTACACTTTAAAAACAAGCATACAATTGGTCTTTCGGTAGCAGTGACGAGACAAAAATCACAATGTTATTGGAAATGTGATTGTTAAGCTAGATGTTATGATCTACAGGTAGCAGTGACGAGACAAAAATCACATTCTTATTGGAAATTTGATTAAGTTAGATGTTCTGGTCTTGGTGTGAGAAGTTATTTAGATTCTAAAAGTCCAAACAACCAATTCTGAAAGGTATACTAGTTTCAGTGATATTTGCTTTGCTCATTCTTGGTATCTTTGAAATTCAGATGGTGGAGTTAGGCTTAAATTATGTAGTCCAGAATAAATGCAGTGACATTTTGGGTGCCCTGGATACCCTCGTTTCTACATCATAGATAATTATTTGAACTGGAGGTGAACTTGGGAGGAGTCCACTGCTCTTCCACTACAAATAAATTGTAATTTAACATCATTATTAATGACAAAGATTTTTTTACCATTTTAAGTTACTATTCTGAAAATGTCACTTTTAGAAATTTGGTATTTTTCTGGCTACACCAAATGGGACTTTCTCACAGTGTCCGAGACACATGACCGTGATGGGCTCTCCTGTTGTCTGTGTTTATTGCTTCCAGACATTGAGACAAAAGAGGTCTAGGTATGAGGGGAGAGGGTCTTCCTTAAAGGGTTGCTCAGAAGGAGTTGCGCCCTGCTCAGATTGCACTTCAAAAGACCCTGCCACAGCACAAACAAAGGAACCTGATGCCAAGCATGCCTTGCCTTTATCACCATAGACAATTTGGAGCCAGGACCAGGTGAAGGGAAAGAACTGAAGTGAACCTGTTTTGGGGGAAGGTCAGGGTATATTCCAACACGGATGCTGGCACCAGTATAAAAATGGGACTTTCAGAACCTCTCATCCGAACACTCCTGGACCTGTGGAAGATTCAGAAGAAGGACTGCCAGTCTCTGAAAAAAAGGGACTCTTCCCGCTGAATGAAGAAGGAAAATTGGAACCACTTGGCTTGAACCCAGACTACTCAGAGAGACTCCAATGGTCAACTGGTTGACCTCCTGTTTGACACAACAAGATTCCAGAGGCCTCTCTGCAACTGCCCAGCTGACCAGAACCAACTGGACCTGCCTAGACCTGTCCGAGCCCTGTTGCTGGCTCCTGTTGGAGTCAGTCCTAAACCCCAAGAGGTGCCCTCTAGGCACTAGACCCTTGGTTGGCACCAGTGTGAACTTCTCCTGTAGAAATGTGGAAGAATCAGAACTTTTGGGATCCTCACTGCCAGAGTGTCCTCTTCACATCGAGAATCAACACACATGAAGACCGCCAATTCAAATCTCAATTGGGACCTGCTCTTCGGTCCAACATCAACCATCCACGATAACAGTAACACTGAATGTTCACAATGTTCGCCAACGCAAAGCTCCACTAATGACAGGCTCATCACGCTTCAGCAATGACCACCTTTGACTTTTGACTTGCTCCTCATGCCGACAGCCTCCTCTTTGTGGCCCCCACCAACATGAACAGCATTCTTTGCACAGAACATGAGGAGGTAACTGTTTAGTGGGATGAACCTAGTTTCTGTATCTGACCGTGCTTATGATTTTCCTCCAGTCTAGTGCTACCAACTAACTGTGAGTGGCATTTTGTGCTTATTGGCTCTATTTGAATCTGCAACTTTAAAAATTCAAATCTCCAGTTCTAAGGATTAGAATGTTGTCAGTTTGGTCTAATTTTATTTATTACAATTTACTCTATTTTCCTAAATTGGTATAACAATTTTCTTATGTTGTTTTTTCACTATATTACTGTTTGAGTGCTGCATACGTACTTTCACATTGCCTCTAAGTTAAGCCTGATTTTTTTGTGCTGAGTTACCAGAAGGTTATGCACTAGTTTGTTTATTGACTTTTATGGTTCACCCTCATAATGGTTAAGTTTAATATTTGAGATATTTTGAGCTACACACATTGCTCCTGTTTATTTATAGCCTTATAATGATATGCTGTGAACTGTGTTTTTTCTAGGGGTGGGCGTAATTCGCAAAGTAGCACTTCGCGAAGCTACGCAAAGTGAAGTTCGCACTACGCGAGCTACGCGTAGCACTTCGCGAACTGCGTAGTAACATGTTCGCACTGTGCAAGATGTTGTTTTCAATGATTGCACAGTGCGGACAAGCAACCGGCACTGTGCAATCATTGAAAATGGCATCTTGCACAGTGCGAACTGGTAGTTTCTCATACGCGACCCCTCGCAATGAGAAACCTGACATCCTCGCGTTGGGAATCTCGACGGGAGGTTTATTTTCCATGCTCGTGATCGCCAACTTGATGTTGCTGATCGCGAACAAGGAAAAAGTCTCGTCGGGATGTCATTTTGCTTGCTCGCGGTCGCCAACTTGACGTTGAGGACCGCGAGCAAGCAAAAAATGACCGCAGCACTACGCAACACTACGCTACGCGTGTTCGCACTGTGCTACGTGCAGTTCGCGTAGTGCGAAGTAGCGCGAACTTCGCAAACTACGCGAGCGTAGCGTAGTGCTTCGCCCAGGCTTAGTTTTTTCATTTACAGTACATTTCCCCCGACAAAGGTCCTGATGGGCCCAAAATGCATTGGTGACACCCTCTTTACTTGTTCCATCTGTAACAGTAATCTAGTGACATGAATGGATTGTTTAAACATCTGATATTATGGTGGCATCATGCGTTCTTAGGGATTCTTTGAAAATTATATTCTTTCAAACTAAAAACACTGCATTAAATTGATTATAGATATAATATCGGCATACTTATTGTGTTCTTTTTAATAGAAAAAAATTAGGCAGCTTATATTGGCTGTGCTCCCCATAACTACGCTCTTGTTTGAGAATAGCAATACTTCATCGATGTGTGTGGTAGTGTAATGAGTAAATTTCCAGTCTCTTCCCACATGTAACTCTAAAATCCAGTTTGAAGCAGGTACTCTACCCACAACAAACCCAGTGGCAGATGTCTGGTAGGACAAAAGCAGAGCCCTTCAGCAACTAGACAGGTGATCTACAAGAATTATCTTGGCCTACACCGCACCAAGTGTTACATGTGACTAAACAGACCTGTCAAGAAAGATTTCAGTGTGGTGTCATAGGATGCCCACAGACCCCATTCTAAATAATCTGTGGAGTTCAAAGGAGTCATCTCTGCACCTTCAGGTCAGCTTATTATTTGCAGTTCAGACAAGTAAATGGTAACATTTTTGTTTAATATTTATTACAAATTCAACCTCACTATTGAATTGGTTATTAATAACTATTAACAATAGCAGTTTCAGTGTTTTTCTAGCTGCTCTCATTCCTGAAATCCAATATTAGTGATTTAATCTGTACTCCAGATGGCTAAAGAGAACAGCTAGGACTGACACAGTGAAAATAGCTTTTAGGACCTTGTAAATGTAGGGACATTGGTAACATTAATATAGTAACTTCTACTTTTAACTATTATTCACCCTACCTTGTGGGTTACAAGACCTACACAGGATGATGCTTGGATTTTTACGCACTTTGCCACACTCCTCATTCGGGCCGTTCCTGTGGGGGAACCTAGTCCCCAAAGTTTCCACTTTCTGAAGAGGTGAGGTGCAGCTCTTCCAACATGGTAAAAGTGCTTTAAGGCCCCTGTGGGGCTGAGCACTTGTGCCATATGCCCGGGTGCATGCCCAGGCCAAGAGCCGGCCCGTCTTTGCCCGTCATTGGCCAGAAGAGGCTGGGGTGGGTCATTTCTCTTGGCTGTTGAATTTGGTGAGCCAGTTTTTCTTTGTAGGTTTTATGTTTCCTCAAGTGCCAGGAAGGATCATGGGCAAACAGAAGCTCCAGGGGAGTAGAGACACTGTCACCCTGAAACCACCAGGGGGTACAAAACATGTCATCTTCTTGGCTTCTGCAGTTGGTGCTATCACCAAAGAAATAGACCTAATGGAGTGGTGCCTCTCCTTGTACTTGGAAGCAGGCCCTGGCTGACCCTTTGAGATCTTAGCAGGGACAACTATAGGCCCAACTAGTAATGTTCCATCAGGCAACCAGGCCCCATAGCCTGCTGTGGCTGCAAAGCGGGACAATCCTTGGCACTTGTTACATCACCAGCTTGCAACCAAGAGTAAAACCAAGCAAGGGGCCCATGCTAAAGCTTTAACATATCGTAGGCCCAGTGTTCAACATATTGATCCTGCAGAATCTTCCTTGTTGCAGAATGGACTGGGTCTGATTGGGGAGGAATCAACTGTGCAACATAAAAATAAGTTGTGTCATTGGTTGATCTGGCATACAGCTTTCAAAATCTCTGAATATGATGAAATATTGTTAGTAGATTGTGTTGGATGTGTTGGTCCCGTGCCTAAAAATATTAGAGGGGATTTTGTGGTGATTAACTTTAAGAAATCGAGGGTTGACTCAAAGCCTGGTCAAGTGTGGTGAAAGGGCCCACTAGAGGAGAGCTGCTATTAACCCCGCCCCCTAGAATTCTTTTATAAAGATCTGCAGCCTAGGCAAGGGGTTGGGCTTGGGCTTTTGCAAACCAGTGCTGGGATTTTTTATGGATTTTCAGTGTCTACTTCTAACAGATTCCTCCGCCTGTAACATCTGGATGATACAGATGGACATCCAACTTTAACTACTGATGACAGTGATCCCCACTGTTATATTCCATCTAGGTACCCTATACAGGCGCAGGCAACACTGCAACCTTTCACCTATATCCTTACCTACATTACATACATAACTGTTCATAGGGACTGACCTTTTACCTAGATACGACACTGCATTCAGAAAGCAGGTTTTTACCTAGTTTGAGTCTCATACATTATGCATGAGGTTACTTGGAAGCACAGCCGGGCTACCATCTCCTGTATAATATCTCTGTAGAAAGTTCAGGCCCGACGTCATCCTCTAGGCTGACATAGTAACACAGCAAGGTAGGACCCCTGGGGAGACCTGCGGGTATATATACATCATGTCTTGCTTTAGAAAGACAGAGGAGACTGTGACTTCCCGGCTGACACACTAACCATAGACGCTGAGATTCCTGCATGCAGACGCTCCAGCTAGCAGTGGTCTAACATCCCCCGCGGGTCGTCCAACTCGAGACCAGGACAGGATCCCACATTCTCTTTATTTCAGGTAATGGTGTTGACTAGATTCTAGAGGGATTCTTGGCATTACACCTACATATATGCTAGGTATATTTAGGTACATCTAGTTAGGGAGACATTGTAGGAGTATACACTTTTATCATGTGTTTAATATACTTGTATGTATTCATGATTATTGCAAAATGGTAGAGCTATACCATCCATTTACTTTCATAGTACTGCTAATAATATATCTCTGCTACTGTCTAATGGTTGTTACAGCTCATCTATTCTACACTGGAATAACAACTGTTCAATACATTCTTATTGAAATGCCCAGCCTGTTTATTCTGTGTATCTCTAAGACAAACTAATTGAGCACAAGTAACTGAGCGAAAAGTAGTACATTGTTTCCACAATCCTGGGGGATCAGGGTTGTCATGTTCTGAGGATGCCAGAAACTATTCTCTCCCTGATAAGAGGAGATTCTAGTGGCACTGTGAGCAAGCTGATACAGACAGGCTAAAATACCCGGTGGGGGTGCTCGGAACCAGCCTGCTACAAATCCCACAGTTTATGTTATCCAAACGCGCAGATCCTGTATAGGTAATATAGGAACTACACAACACCACCGGCTATAAGGTCTGTGGAGGCGAGGTATGCGCCCACTCTCATAGCATATTGAGGGGTGTTTTCTAAATTTCCTGCAGTTTCTGACAAGGTTCCTTCCAGAGACTCTATACCCTCTTCAACTATTGCTGGATTGTTTCCAATATATTCCTCACAGTCCTCTCCAGTAATTCTGTACCCCTTCCGACTCTCCATACCAATATTGTTTCCTGGAATGTTGCTGGATTAGCATCCAACCTTTCTTGCACTGAATGGGGTTTGTTTATCCACACATTTGATGTTTGTCTGTTTCAGGAGACGTGGTCTCTTTTTCCACAGTTTCATACGTTTTGTCAATTTTTCTTTGGCTGCCCCTTACTCAGGGAAGGATAGAGCCTTGGGGGGTTATCAATTTAGATTAAGACCACCATGCTTTGTAAGACCAAAGAGATAGATTTGGGCTGCCCAGATGTCCAGTGTGTTAGGCTGACGTTTTACCCAGGTGAGACATATTTTATGTATATAATGTTTATTGTAGGCATGGGATTAAGGATGCAGAGTTGCAAGTTATCGAATTGATTGGCTTGGCTATGGTAAGGTTACCTGTTGATTTTTGTAAATTAGTGGCAAGTGACTTTAATTCTAAATTTGAGTCACTGACTACATCCTTTAGGGCTCTCAACAGTAAGGAAGACCAAGTGTAGACAGTTCCCGGTCTTATACTTTCTCCCATTAAGAGATGGCCTACTGCTGTGTTACAACTACATTCTTTTGCACTTAGCAATGGTCTTTGAGCTTGTAATGGGAGAACTAATTCTAACAAAGAGGAGCAACATACGTTCAACCGTCCACATTGTTCCAGTCTCATAGACTACATCTTGCTGGAAATTTGATTGTGGCCCATAAGGATCGATATGTCTGTGACTCCCAGACAAGACAGCGACCACAATGCTTTGGCCTCAATGTTGTGGCCACTGGGCAGTTGTTGGAACTCAGGACCTGTTTGCAGTTTCCCCCAACTTTTAGCTCCATTGGAGACCCATGGATGCTGGTTTTTTAACTCTGTTCTGGGCAGGCCCAGGGCTAGTGATATGTGGAAAACATTGAGCGAAAACACACACTTGCATTAGGGTACCATATGTGTAAAGGTACACAATTGATTGGTATGACCTACCCTATAAGTCCTTGATAGATAATAGGGCAAGGGGGATTAAAACTACCTTTAAGTCCTTAGTAGATAATAGGTCAGGGCAGTTTAGAGGCCAGCAGCTTTTTCTGCATTTGCATGTGTGCACTGCTAAGAGCCCCAGGTCATTTTCAAAGCAGCCCTGTGTTGCAGCACTGATATTAAATGAAATGTGTGTGCAAACTCCACTTTGGTGGTAGACGCTACAATGTTTTGGCATATTAGGTACCTCCAGGGTCTCCTCTAGGTGTACCAGGGGTGGGCCATATACTTATAAGGAGGTCCCTTATAAAATACATTTTATATGCCTTGGGGATAGATAAATTGCACATTTCACTTGACCATTGTAGTAAAGTGCTTCCCAAAATTGACTTTTGAGCTAGGACCACTGTGGAGTGGGGATCAACACTATTTTTGCATATTTAAGACCCCTAACATCTCCCCTAGGTGTCCAAGGGGTGAGGGGGCATGTGTAGCTATAAGAAGAGTCCTTATAAAAGATGTTTTATTGTCCCTGATGTTGGAGAAATTGCACATTTCATTTTCCCCATTCTAGATCCCCAGCCACATAGGATAACATTGCAATAGTTTATGGACGCATAACTATTGTTTGGAATCAAAGCAAATATCACTCAAGGACTTAGGAGAATGGTATTGATAAATCAACGCATCACTGGGCACACAATCCTTGATCCTGCCAGAGCCCCGCTGATCCCGCCAGAGCCCCGCTGAGGCACAGGAGACTCACCATCAAATGCTCCAGTGCCGGCCGGGCTTAGCGGCTCCTCCCCCTGAACGGGAGGAGCCAGCGACATCGCAGCGCGCCAGGAGGCGCTACAAAGCAGCGACTGGGGCCAAGTCCCCGCGGTGAACGCATCACTGGGCACACAATCCTGATTCCAGATCCCCGCTGATCCCGCCAGAGCCCTGCTGAGGCACAGGAGACTCACCATCAAACGCTCCAGTGCTGGCCGGGCTTATGGCTCCTCCCCCTGAACGGGTCCGGGACCGGGACCACAAGGACCAGCAGCCCCGCAGCAACGCCCCCGCCAGCGACATCGCAGCGCGCCAGGAGGCGCTACAAAGCAGCGACTGGGGCCGAATCCCCGCGGTGAACGCATCACTGGGCACACAATCCTTGATCCCGCCAGAGCCCCGCTGATCCAGCCAGAGCCCCGCTGAGGCACAGGAGACTCACCATCAAACGCTCCAGTGCCGGCCGGGCTTAGCGGCTCCTCCCCCTGAACGGGTCCGGGACCGGGACCACAAGGACCAGCAGCCCCGCATCAACGCCCCCGCCAGCGACATCGCAGCGCGCCAGGAGGCGCTACAAAGCAACGACTGGTCCCTCCTCCCGCGAGGACGTGCGCGGGTCACGCCGGGAGAAGCCCGGGACAAGGGCGGGACTGTCTGAGGCCGTCGTGGGCTGGCGTAGGCTGGGCTGGGCCACGTCCCTGTCATTTGCCATTCCCCCTCTGCAAGGTGTTACGACCAAAGTCATATCACGCATTGTCCACTCAGACCACACAGGCAGTAGCTCCGTGAGTACTTATTGGCCTTTGTTCTGCTTGTACTAATAGGTCTGGTTATTTTATTTTATTTTAAAACTTTGCTACTGACTTATAACTCGTGTAAGAACTATGGAGACGCGCACTTGCTCCGCGGGGTCCTTGGATGCCTACCTTCTGCGGGCAGACTCAATTTTAAGCAACGAAATTCATCTCATAGAACGTAGACTCTCCATCGATCCTTCCCACCCGTTCCCGCCCAGCCACTTGTCTCACAGCACAGTCTCTTCTCCACCTAAAATACCTCATTTTAGCTCCCCATCCATACCTTCCTCTCCCACTACTCAAACTCTATCAGCCAACAGTGATACCCACCCTCACCCCGTTATTTCCTCTTTGAAGGGCCCACAAACTCGAGGAAAACTGAAACATCCTCAAATCACGATCTTAGGGAATACCCAGAAAAAGCCCAGGGCAATTAAACAACGTAGTAACCCCATCAAACCAAAAATGCTAACTCAGGGCACTGAAACTGACCAAGAGGAATTCTCCCCCACTGCCCAGTCCACCTGTAAAGTAACTTTATATGGTTCTAACCCACTACCTACCGTCAACCTTCCAGCAGAAGAACTGAGAAATATCCTTGATCATAAACTCGACGCTATGGCCTCCAGTTTCCTTGCTAAACTGAACGATACACTCAGCTCCTTCGAGATCAAGCTGATCCAATCCTTAGAGACTAAAGAGTCACCCAGCTCACAACCCTCACTTTCTGACGATCCTTCTACTCTTCCTACTGACGTTACTCATCTAAATGATCCACCTTGCTAACCCGGAAAAAATAAACCGCATAACGGTATTCTGCAACTACCTCATAGTTTATCAGCAAGCAGGAGTTTGACAGATAAGAACTCATCTACGACACATCTTCTACAAAAGAAACCCCTCCTATCTAGCTACCCCAATAACCCCACCACTAGGTCTTATTCAAATTTAGACCGCCCAAACCTGCCGCCCGCCACTTGTCCATATATAGTAGTTTTAACTGGCGTCCCTCCCTTAGACCAAGGAGCGACAGAATCCTGGCCCTCCCTGCGAAATAAAGTGGTGGATTGGCTTGTTAAACATAGACATTTCAATGTGCATAACACAAATCATACTATTATGGCACGAAGAGCAGATTGGATTGGTCCCTCACAAAAAACTATTCAGGGTGACTGCATCATTGTTAACTTTAGATCTCCCAGACTCGCCCGTTCCATCTTAGCACAAAAAGAGGATCCTTCGCTCAATTTAACCGCAATGTCCTCTCTTCCTCTTGATTTTTTCTATCGTCCACCCACCCACCTATCAAACCCAACGAACGGCTCAATTTTAACGCAAAATAGATTTAACTCTCTATCACAAATTGAGGAAGTTGATTGACTATTTTCGACTGCAAAGTCTCTCCACACCCCAAAACCTGTTCAAGTTATCAGCAAAAAACTGCCCCAACCAAACCTCCACCCAGATGCAGCGTTCCCCTCATTGAGTAACTCATCATCTCCATTCCCCTCCCATCCCCTAATACCTCCCATTTACCCTCAACCAATCCCATCCGTTCTCTTAATTTCTACAGACACTCAAGTTAACCCACAAATTATACCTCACAATCCAACCCCAACCCCCGAGGTTCCTCTTGTTACCCAAACAACTTTACAACCCACTTTATTAAAAACTCCAGTAAAACTTCCTTCTCGTTACTCACTCAGGTCCATCTTTTGGAATATTGCAGAGCTTCATTCTAAAATTCACCATGAGGGTTGGCTAGCATTTGTAAGGCGGTATGATATTCTCTGCATGCAGGAAACCTGGGCTCTTTTTCCTACTCATTTAAACGGTTATAAAACTTTTTTCTCTTCTGCACTTCCCTCACCCTCAGGCCGGGCCAAGGGAGGCTTAGTGATCTATATCTCTAATCTTATCTCAGGCCAATTTATCAACGGTTTAAAATCTGAACCAAACTACCAGATTATATCCATAATATTAAACAAACTCACCCACGTCCTGATTGTTAACTTTTATAATATTCTGCAAGACTCACAATTGGTAGGTTTGTTGAAAGAAATTCGATTTTTTCTTATGGAGTACTCTAACCAGCCCCAAGTTAAAAATCCCATTCTAATCTGGGGGGAGATTTCAATTTACCACTATGCGATAAAAACAACACCACCTGTGGTTTTATGGATTCCAACGAACCCCCCCTCTACTCATTTTACCCATTCCATCAAAGGTTCAATGATGAATGAAATTATGTCCTTTTTGCAAATTGCCTTTTCCAATGAATTATTAACCCCATCCATCAAGTTAAGCCCAACATATCATGGTAGAGGTGCTATGACTTGCATAGATTTTATACTTCTGTCTCTCAGTGCAGTCAATTTGATTACAAACTTTACCACCCATGACTGCATTTATAGCGACCACTTCCCTATTTCCATCACGCTGGATTTACCCGGTTCTTCCACCCATGCAATTAACTCACTTCACCAAAACAACCTCACAATGAACCGACCAAATGGCTATGCCCTAAAATGGTCTCGCATCAACCCTGAAAAAATTCTGAAAGAGCTCATTACAGGGAATAGGGCAACCTTTACAACTTGCTTGGCGGACTCCTCTTCCCCCCTCGAGGTACTAGCAAACTTTAAAACCATTATAACAGAGATCAATAAGGCCTTAACCATCCCCCTCAAACATAAAAGGAATTCTACATTTAGCTGGTTTAATTCCACCTGTTCTAAGGCTCAGAAAGCGCTCACACTGGCATTAAAGAAAGTTCCGAGAGTCAAAACCGAGGTTTCCCAATCCAGAAAATTCTATCACGAGTGCTTAAAGAATCGCAAGATAGAATTAAAAGAAGAACTTTGGTCTGCCCTTCAAAATAGCTCCAAAGTGAAGGATTACTCAGCTTTCTGGGAGGTAAATAACTCATCCTTCCTTTCAGGCCCAAAAGATCGCGGCACACTAGAGGTGGCCATAACTGAGCAAGAATGGATCAATCATTTTTCCCACATATTCAATTTAACACACCCTCTTCCATCATCTTCAAATCCTTCTGTCCAGAACATCTCAGCCCTTACTTATGCGCCGAACTCCACTCCTCTTGAATTTACCCTGGCTGACATCACTCTAGCTCTTAAAGTCAGCAGGGGGGGAAAAGCTCCAGGGCCGGATGGGGTTCCCGTAGACCTATATAAGTCCAACACTGATTTGTGGGCTCCCCTCTTATCTAGAGTACTGAATGCTACTAGTGAGACTGGACCAATGGACTCATGGTCCGAGTCCATTTTGGTTCCAATATTCAAAAAAGGGGACCGCAACAGCCCGATTTGCTACCGACCCTTCTCGTTGCTTGACTCCCTGGGCAAAGTGGTGGGTCGTGTCTTACTTGATCGGCTACAATGCTGGACAGAACATAATAGTATCATCTCTGACCTCCAATACGGCTTCAGGGAGGGTTTGGGAACAATCGACCAGGTCCTGAATTTAGTTTTGCTAAGAGGAAAATACGTGAACGCAAAGGGAGGCAATTTCCACATGGCCTATGTCGACCTCTCTGCAGCGTTTGACTGCGTTTCACACGCAAAATTATGGTCCATTATGCTGGACATAGGGGTGGACAAGACCATAGTTAACTACATCCGAGAACTTTACTCTGGCGCCACTGCCAGAGTGAGGTTCGGTACAGGGGGCCAACTCTCTTCATCTTTTAAGGTAGAGCGGGGAGTAAGACAGGGCTGTGTCCTGGACCCCTTCCTTTTCACCATCTACACTAATGGGCTGAAGGCAGCCATGCTGGAAGGGAGCCAGGACCTACCTCTGATCAATAACCACCCAATTCCCGCATTATTATATGCTGACGATGCGGTAATCCTCGCTCGTACCCCATTAGAACTCCAACGCTCCCTGACCCGCTATTACAACTTCATGTCCAACCAAATTAATCCACACAAAACATTCATCATGTCCTCTGGCAAAACATCATTAAAGGGTCCAGGTATCTTTATCACCACCACCAAGATAGAACATACAACAACCAATCCCTATTTAGGAGTGGTGATAGATGATAGGGAGACCTGGAAAAGGGCAATCGAGTCTAGAAACCATCAGTTCTTAAAGGCCACAATGGCTCTAGTGTCCTTTACCCAGAGACTCGGAAAGAGATCTCCGAAGGAAATCCTGGAAATTTACCGTCCAAAATGTATTACCACTACTATTTACGGTGCGGGTATATGGGGTCATGCCCGAGTAGACTCCATCCAAAAAGCAGAAAACACCTTTCTGAGATATTTACTATCACTCCCTCAATCCTCATCCACCTACTCCTGCCACCAAGAACTCGGCATGCCATTTATCACTGATCTTATCCGACTGCAACCAATCTTGCTGTGGCACCGCCTCTGGACCTCAGAAAAGACGTCTCTAACCAAAGAAATCATCACCGATTGTCAAAAACTGGACCATTCCGAAAAAATTCCTTGGTTACATTACGTCCACAACTTCCTTAATGACTTGGGTCATCCTAATTTCTATTCTGCTCCACATGACATGCTAAGGATTTCCCGCAAATCACTCAAGGCGGAATGCCTAAAACATCTCGACGATCTCCGGTTAACAACAGAAGCCAACAAACCTTCTGTTCAGCATACTTTATTAATCCAAACTTCTTTTAAAATTGAGCCCTATTTGTCCTCTTGCTTCCCAATTTACGATGTTTTCCTACTTACTAGATTCCGATTTAACAATTTTCACCGATTAATCACCTTTCCTAACCCAAACGACTGGTCAAGGGTTCTTTCCACGTGTCCCTGTGGCGATATTTCTTTACAGTCCCTTTTACATGTTACTTTCTTTTGTAAATACTTTTCTGAACATAGAAAACGGTGGCTGAAACCTGTTCTGCAACAATTGTCTATACGCGAATGCCGTCCAGCATTATTGGCACTACAAATGCTGGAGTCTGCCGCTTCATGTCTTAATATTGCTATGTTCTTAAAATTCTGTATAAGGCACAGATCAAATCTTTAAACTTTAAACATCCAGATGTTCTGATTGTTAGCTGTACGCCAACAAATCCCATAAAACACAAAAAACAGTGCTCCATAATCATTTCTCTAAATTAATTTATATATGAACTTTGTTCATACTTAAGATACCTTCTACCTCTGACATGCTTTGCTTTCCCTGTGATTAATTGTTTTTATTTTGAAAGAGACTGGTTTGCCAGATTCTTGTATGCAATATCACAACAGGAATTTTATTAATTTGTTGTATTTGTTGTATTTTTATTTTGCTTTTATGGATGTGCCTTGCTTCCGAATAAAGCTTTTATTGATTGATTGATAAATCCAACAATATGCTATTGTTGAATGTATCCTAAAATATACAGAAAATAAGTTGTAAGACGTTTTGTCTGTAAGCCAAAATTCAGCCTTCCTGCGGTCTTCTGTGATTGGACAAAATTAAGACAATTAGCTGGGCTGCTTTGATGTAGTGACAAGTGGCACAAACCAAAGAGAGGTTATCTGTTGGCGAGAGCTCTGCTACACAGGAATGCCAGAGCAGGGGGGAGGGGTTGTAAGGCTTGAACTTCAAGGGAGAGATAGGACAGACAGGGAATCTACCCCCATCCTCTGACCCAGCCAGATGGCTGGCTTAAGGCAGGAATTTGCAGATGGTAGGGGGCAGAGAGGTATAGAAATGAGTCATACTGGAGATTGGTTTAACTAGTTCCTGCTCCTCTGCTGAGAATTTTGCTAGACTGAATTTTTGAGAAGTAGTGCTTTCTCAGAGAATAATGTGGCACAATTTGGAGGAAGTGGTCATGCTCCGGAGTATTGTTCTGCACCTTCTTGGACAGGGGTGCTTTCCTGCTTGACCCTAGAGATGCAGAAGGCTTGCCAAGCTGGAAGCTTGATTTGCAACATTAGGCCCTGCATATTATTCTGACTGACTGCACCTGCTGCATTATCTGTAACTACAGCCCTTTGGACGTAACTTGCTTTAACAGGATTAAAGAGTGGACTCCCTGCAAGCTACAAGTTAACAAAGTTCAACTGTACCATCATCAACAAGAATCCCCAGCCTGGAGTGCATCTAAGGGATTTATAAGGGTTTGGTCCAATCTTATAATAAAATGTGCCACTATGCTCTCTACTTGGGTTGCAGGTCCTTACCTTCAAGTTACAGGCCCATTAGTCTCATTGACATATCCCAAAAATTGTTTAGCCTGATCATTTTGGACAGGTTGTGCAAATGGATTGCCGACACTAGAATGCTGACCACACTACAAGCCAGTTTCAGGGACGGCCTTGGAACTATTGATCAGGTGTCCCACCTACAGCTGCTGTACTGGAAATATGTTACCCTGGGGAGAGGCAGACTTGAATGAATTCAAGATTTATTAAGCATGGACAATTACCCAAAGGTATCAAGGTGCTACGCAAGACAGAAAGTAGATGACCCATATCTTCCTAGTTCTGTTTCGAAGAACCTGGTTTTCAGGGACTTTCTGAACAAAGCAAGCAACTGAGATGATTTCAGTTTCAGGGGAAGATTTTTCCAATGTAAAGCAGTGAACCTGAAGAAGCTTCTTCAGACCAAGAAACGTTCTTGAAAGGGGGTACCACCAGATTTGTTTTCATCGCCTGAATGCAGGGTCCTGCCGGGTGTATACCATCACAGATTGTTCTTGAAATAAAATGGGCCCTGCCCATGAAGGGTCTTATAGGCTGTAAAAGTGCTTTTAAGATAATACATTGCTTAATCAGCAACCAGTGAAGCTGGCTGATCGCTGACCTTGCGGACTGAGATTTAGGAATCTTTAGAAGGAATGTTGTCACAATGTTCTGAAGGATTTGCAGTTTGCAATAGAGACTATTTCAGTAATACATTTGAGTCAATACCACTGATCTTTGTGGACTTTTTGCCTGCCTTTGAATTCCTGCCCAGAGAGTCTGTGTAACTTGTTGGCAGATATGGGGGTACGTTCATATCTCTTGGGTATTATAATTAGGTTACACTCCATCAATTTTGCTCAGGTCAGATATGGATCCCAGGGTGGATTGACAGCCCTCATTACAGTCAAATGGGGTGTGAGGCAAGGGTTTATGTTGGTCCCAACTCTTTTCTCCTTTACATTAACAATTTGGTTTCCCAGCTGGAAAAGTGTGAGAATGATGCCTCGAGTCTAGCTGGGGTGAAGATCACAGCTCTTCTGTTTGCAAATGACACACTAAATCTCCAATGGGGAACCAGAAGCTTCTGGATCATTCTGGGTTTTTCTGCAGGCAGCGGAACCTGGAGATTAACCTTGGTAAAACCGAGTACATGGTCTTCAACCCATGCACAACATCTCGTCCTAACCTGATTCTTAATGGCATACTGCTGGAGAGTCCTTGTATTTGACTATCTTGGGGTCACACTTACAGAACATTTTGATTGGTCACCCCATGTACAGAAGTGTAGGCTCAAATTAGAGCAGTATTCTGGGGGTATCGTGAGAGCACAATGTGGTTCTTTTTTTTTTTACCAATAATACTGATCCTCTAAATTTATAAATGCTAAGCCCTTGGGGCTACCTTATGTGATGGGACATATGGGGCTTTAACAAGGTCATAGAAAATAGTTTTATGCGTAATCTAAGCAATATCCCTGTCAGTACCCCGCTTACTCCCTTACGGCTAGACTATGGCCTCAGATGTATCAATTACACAGTTGGGCCTAAACCCCTATTATATTGCCTGAGATTTTGGATGGTTCCCGAGCTTTTGCAGTACCAAAGGGTCCTAAAAGACGTTTTGGAGCAGCCTGGGGCCTGTAAGATCTCTCAGTTTTGATACATAAGGCAGCAAATGTGCCAGATTGGGTATGAGAACCTTTCTACTTCCGCAGATGCTATTGTGGTTCCATAAACAATGCTAAAAGGTGCCTACTGTTGTTACATAGATGGTCTGAATCTAAACTCTGCCAAGCATGGTACCCTAGTACCTTGCTTCATGGAGTTCAAAGACTATTATTGCCTGGAGGTTTTTTCAGATGAGATTGAGCCTCCCCTTGCCAAGTAACTTTACATTGAAGTTTGTTTGGGGGCCCTGCCACTCTGTTCTTTTACAGCAAGAAGGAAGTGTGATCCTTGGAAATCTGACAGGTCCTGTCCCTTTTGCTGACAGGCAGTGGAAAGTGCTGATAATGTTGTTTTCTTCTGTCCTTTTTACCATGGTTACAGTAGGAAGTGGATTCTTCTTGTGTGTCGTAACCTGGATTTTAGAAAAATATTCATCATTTTAAGAAGTGACTCAAGGCAATTCATTGTATTTGCTGTCTCTTGGTTTTTTATGTTTATAGGGAGGCTTAGGCAGAAAAAGGTGTCTTTTTGATGGGCTCATCCTTGCTTATTACTTTCTAATCCTAGTTTTGAGCTATCGTTCACTTCTGTTTTTAAAGTGTACATAATTTAATTTTATTTCTTGATTTATACTTTTAACTAGCTTTTGAATGCATGTTATCTATGAATTATTTCAATATACGGGGTGATTTTTCTAACGTTTAAAAAGGATATTTTTAACTCACAAAAAGGGTTATTTAACAGGTTGCACTGCATGTTTTACACTGCAGTAGGAAGGATACAAAGAGTAGGGTCAAAGCCATGTTTGTACTGATGCTATAGTGGGTGGCACAATTGTTTTTGAAGTGCACAGGTGGCATCTAACTTCCAGCCCCTGGGTGCATTTTATACACCATATCCACAGATTACAGGCAAGTTATAAAGGCCAGTTACAAATTAACAAATGTAACCATGTTTAAAGGGAAGCACTTGCACTCTATTCTTGATTAGGATTATCAAAGAGTTCTAAAGCAAGCAAAGCAGATAGAGTAACGTCTAGGGTGGCCATGCCAAAAAAGTTCATTGCTTGCATATCTCTTCTTCCTTTTCTGGCATTAAAAGTATTGACTCACAATTTGGCATGTTACTCCACAAATCTGCTTCAGATAAAAAGCTGTTCAAACATTTCAGAGCAGAGACATATTAAGGCATGGACAAAGTGGGGATTTGGCCAGTGCCCCCACCTTCTAAGGGCCCCCCATCATTCTCACCTCTGTTTATTTCTGTATGCAACCTCTCTTCTCTCTGCCTCCCTCTGCGTCTGTCTCTTTTTATCAGGGTAATCTAAAGGAGTCTCTGGCCCAGTCAATGGCACATTTCAGTTTTTTAAAAACATTTTTTATTGGTTTTAACTTATTGGGAATCCGAACGGTGTGCATTTTCATCTTTATATGGACAGGCATATTTCAACAGCTTTTGAATGAGCACTATTTCTGTAATTTTGATTGGCATTATACAGGCCTGTATTATCAGAAAATGGATATCAAATTAAAAGGTTTTCTGAACAGGACTCCCTAAAATATGTCATGCCTGCGGCCCCAAAATTAATTAAAACTACACTATTTCAGAGGTAACTCCTCCCATAGTCAACCTTTCCTACATCATTGGCAGCAGCACTAGCAACCTCTGGGTATTCAAAGAGATGTCAGCGGATGGCCCAGCCGAGGGGTTGTCTTTGCCAACAAAACCCAACTGCCCTTTTTTAACATTGACCCTGAGCCTCCTAAATCTTGACTATGCCAGGCATTCACAGAGGTCAGTGGAAGGAAGATAACATACATTTTCACATTACTGGAGAATACATATTCAGGGTCACTGGGCTGTCTATTCCTCTAGAGCCCTTGTTCCAATCGAAAACAATTCCGTTCTAGTCAAGGGCATGTCAGTTCACTTAGAAAAAGGGTCTATTGTTCAAGTACCCCTAAACCATAAGGGAGAAGGAATTTTCTGAACAGTTTTTGGAGTACTTAAGACATCTCTTTAGATGACTAACAAGTTCCATGCAAACAATCATCCTTCATATCAGTTGAGAGGATTTTATAACAAGCTAAGTATAGTAGCTCATTGGTCAACCCAGAGTATTTCCTTATTTACAACGTGCAATGATTATTACCAATTCAATGTCCTGCCTTTCAGGTTGTCCCTTAAATCAAGAGTATCCCAAAAGGTGGTGGCTTTTCTTCAGGTACAAGAAATTCAGTTGTTCCATTGTTTGGAGGATTGCTGAATGTCTGCTTCATATTTTTATAAGATGAAGAGGGATATATCTACATCATGCCAGAGACCTCAGATTCTCAATTTATTGGAAGAGATTTCAGTTTGGCCCGGGCCAGATCATCCGCTGTGGCCAGGTTGCTGACAGATTGCAAGAGGCTGTTACTTCTGAAAAGGTCAGATGGCCACCTTTCAGACTCATCTATGAAATCTGCTAGCTAAAGAGTGTGGCTCCAGTTTCAGGAGTTCATGTCAGCAATAGCAGCCATAGTTCTCTAGTCTTGTTTTGAACTCAAACCTCTAGTGTACCATCTGCTATCTCTACTGGATCCCATTTGCATGAATCTGAAGATTTCAGAACACCTAAAGAGAATTAGTTGGTTGGCTGGTCGCCTCAAACCTAATGAAATGGGTGTTGCTGAACACTTCTCTTCTCAAACATGTAACCACAGATGCAATTGCAATTTGGTGTAGGGACTCTCTGGAAGGTTAATAGTCAAAGTTGGAGGGAAATCATTTGTCCAAAAGGAGACCCCTATATGCCGTCTTCCAAGCTCTCAGCTCATTCACTACTGGGTCAAGCAGTGTTATTGTGGGCAAGAAGTCAGGTAACTTGTACATAAATAAACTAGCAACAAGTGACATACTGTCAGACCTTTGCAAAGGTATCTCACTTTCTGGGGTTGTGGGAAGAATCAAATCTGACGACTCTGAATGTGTATGTTCCATAGCAGGAACAGAGACAGGTTAAGAATAGTGTTCCCCTCCTCACTGGACTTTCATCTTTGTCTAACTTTAAGTCTTACATTTCCAATTTAGGGTGCCATGGGTGGACATATTAACATCCGGGTTGGATTCTCTAATTCCCTAATTTTGCACCAGATTGATGTGTTCAGGGGCCTGGGAGATAGATAACATATTTTTATTATTATTCTTAAGAGGCCTATAGGACCACCCTTTAGAGCCTTTTGACTCTGTAACTTTTCCTTTCTTCTCCACCAGTGTCCCTTTTTACTGATAATAACATCAGCTCAATTACTAACAGACTTAGTGGCATTTGTTATTGACAAACCATGCCTCAAGGTTCAGAATTTTACGAGACAGGGTATTTTTAAGACCTCTACTGGAATTCTGTCCTGAGGACTGTTTTTTCCCCTCCGATGAATAAATAATTTTCTTTCTTTTTTTTTCAAAACACCTCGCCTCCAAAAGAGGCTAACTAGCCCACATTAGAGGTGAGGCAAGCCTTATAAATGTATTTAGATCTTACCCAGTCCTTCTATTCTCACCATTTCTTATTTGTTACATTTGGATTGGAAAATAATGATCAGAAACTGTACACATCTACTATAAGTCATTGGTTAATGATGGCTATTCCTAATGCCTATGGGTTAGAAAACGTGTTTCCTTGGGGATCCTGCATAGATCTTTCGGAAGAGTGGCTGCCTCACAGGGAAAAGGAAAAGGCGTTCACATGTCCAAAATTGACGAGGCTGCTACATGGCCTACTCCCAACACTTGTGTTCAACATTGTTGTTTGAAGGTATGTAAAAGAGGGGCAGAATCGTTTTAGGAATAGGCCATATCTGCTACAAATTGGACATATCTACCTGCCATTTTCCTATATACTGGGGGATTAAAGGACCGAGGCAGGATCCCCGATTAGCGTGTTATTTTCTTTTTCTGAGGGGACGAGATGATGAGGAGGTAAGGTCTGTGTTACTTATCAGTTATCTTCATTACTCGAATCTGGATCATCCATGTTGCAACCCACAATGTTACCATTGCCTGCTTGTGGGATGTATCTGCTGCCATCTATGTTTGATTGGTATTAAAGGATATTGAATGGGAAATGGCAGTAGAGCATCAAGAAAACACAAATAAGGCACTGAGGTCTTTGATGACATTCAATGTAAATAAGCTTAATTGAAATTGTGTATGGAGGTGCCTGTACAGGGTGAAAACTCAGCCTCACATGTTCAAGACAAGAACGAGGAGGAACCAGCCTCAGAGTAATGAAGATTGTCACTAAGTAATCCAGGCAGGAAAATGACATAAGAATGTACCTACAGAGTTGGTTAACCTCACACATCTTTAATTTAGTGTTTCAGCAACCATTAAATCAACCATGCAGTCCTGCTCGATATATGATTAGATTTTTGAGATTCATACTGCTGGATGGAGGTGTCAGTAGGGTTGAGTGTAATAACATTTGCAGAACTCAATATTTCATATAGTAAGTATTGTTTTTAATGACGATAAGAACCTAGACATGTTGCCTACGGTTCACCGACAGAATATCGACCACAAAAATATAGATGTAAAAAATATTGAGGTAAAAATATAGAATACAAAAATATCGACTCCCTATACTTAAACAGGTAAGTACAAAAATATCGAAACAAATATATCGTTTACACTTGGGGGCCGATTCCGATCCTGTATTTTTTTTCCCCGTATGACTCGTATCCGTATTTTTTGAAGTACGAATCATACAAGTACCGTACAAACGGTGAAGTACGATTCGTACGGGAAAAATACATACGAATCGCCTCGGGAAAAGTCTACGAGACGTCCCCGGACAGTTTTACGTACGAGTCGTAAAACTGAAGTCCGAGCGCACAAGTCCGATCCGTACCGGCGTTCCAAATGCACAAGCGTATGGAAAACGTCCCGTACAGAGCGAACTGTGTACGACCCCTACCCCGGGTACACTTGTGCCCGGGGTACGGGTCGTATGGCCCCCCCACCCCAGCCCCTTATGTACGCGCTGTACCCCCTTTTCCCGTATGTACGCGCCATACCCCCACCCCAGCCCCGTATGTATGCGCCGTACCCCCAGCCCCATATGTATGCGTCGTACACCCAGCCCCGTATGTACGCGCCGTACCCCCACCCCAGCCCCGTATGTACGCGCCGTACCCCCAGCCCCGTATGTACGTGCCGTACCCCCACCCCAGCCCCGTATGTACACACCATACCCCCAGCCCCGTATGTACGCGCCATACCCCCACCCCAGCCCCGTATGTACGCACCGTACCCCCAGCGCATACGGGGCTAGGGTGGGGGTACGGTGCGTACATACGGGGCTGGGGGTACAGCGCGTACATACAGGGCTGGGGTGGGGGTACGGCGCGTACATATGGGGCTGGGGTGGGGGTACGGTGCGGTACGAGTCGTATGGCCCCCCCACCCCAGCCCCTTATGTACGTGCAGTACCCCCAGCCCCATATGTACGCGCCGTACCCCACCCCAGCCCCGTATGTACGCGCCGTACCCCCAGCCCCATATGTACGCGCCGTACCCCCAGCCCCGTATGTACCCGCAGTACCCCCACCCCAGCCCCGTATGTACGCGCCGTACCCCCAGCCCTGTATGTACGTGCCGTACCCCCACCCCAGCCCCGTATGTACGCACCGTACTCCCTGCCCCGTATGTACGTGCCGTACCCCCACCCCAGCCCCGTATGTACGCACCATACCCCCAGCGCATACGGGGCTAGGGTGGGGGTATGGTGCGTACATACGGGGCTGGGGGTACGGCGCATACATATGGGGCTGGGGTGGGGGTACGGCGCGCACATACGGGGCTGGGGTGGGGGTACGGCCCGTACATATGGGGCTGGGGGTGGGGGTACGGCTCGTACATACGGGGCTAGCGTGGGGGTACGGTGCATACATACGGGGCTGGGGTGGGGGTACAGCGCGTACATACGCGGGTGGGGTGGGGGTACGGTCCGTATTTACGGGGGGTGGGGGGTACGTTCCATACATATGCAATGTTGGGGTACGCACCGTACATGATGACACGTACGATGTGGGTGATGGCGTGTATGTCACGAAGCGGGCCCCCTTTTCCTTGTGCATCGCGGCGTACTTAGCTTTTCCGGCTCCCGTAAAAATATAGCCATGCGGAGTGCTGTGGGTACAAATCGTACTTGCTGGTCCGTAAAACGCTGCCTGACTCCGTGCGGACATCGCGTAATCGCTGTCCAGGATCAGAATTGTATGTATTTTTTAGCCGTACGGTGTTTTTTACGATTCGTACGGAAATGGTATTTCTGTACGAATCGTACTTGCTGGTTTGTATGGTGGAATTCCCGGGTACGAGTCGTACGGAGAAAACGCTCTGTACGACCATTTGTACCTGGGTTTTACAGAATCGGAATCGGCACCTTGATATCAAATTTAAAATATATATAATCTAAAATATTAAAATAAGCATAAATTAAATACTAACTTTAATTCATTAAAAAAATCACTAAATGTGTATTTAAACAATTACAACAAATAAACTTTTTAAAAAATGTAAACACACATATATATTTATACAATTATACATATATAAAAAATATATACTAACATTTGAATGAATAAAATAATTTTAAAAACTCTTATATAGCATAAAATTATCAAAAATATATGTACACATATCTAAATATATCAAAAAGATAAAATATTTAAAAAGAGAATCAATTTAATTTAAAATAAAAATTAAACAACACACATATTTTACAATTTAAGTAAAAATACATTTTAAGCAAAAAATATTCCAAATTATAATCATTATCATAATAAATCAAACAAGCAATTATATAAATTGCAACCTAAAATAAATTATTACAAATTAAAATAAATATATATACATTTCCCACCACATTAAAAAGAAAACATGTTTCTCCTAAATAAATATAAACATAATTACTTCCACCTAAAACAACACAACAGTAACAAAATATTTTACACCACACAAAAATAAGATTTACTATTCTAACTACAATCAATATAAAATTGCATAAAATATAACATTACACGTTACTACAATGTACTATTCCCACTACACTTAACACAACAATAACATGTATAATTAACAAAAAAAAGCAATTCCCACTCCAGTCTGTAGAACAGTAGGGAAAGCGCTGGATTGCTGAGGGGTGAAATTTACTATTCCCACTCCAGTCAGTGCAGCAGTAGGGAAAGCGTTGAATTGCAGAAGGGTAAAATATACTATACCCATTCCAGTTAGTGCAAAAGTAGGAATAGCGCTGGATTACAGAGGGGTAACATTTGCTATTCCCACTCCATTAAGTGCAATTGTAGGGAAAGCGTTGGATTGAGAAGGGGTCACATTTACTATTCCCACTCCAGTCAATGCAACAGTAGAGAAAGCGTTTGATTGCTGAGGGGTAAGATATACTATTCCCACTCCAGTCAGTTCAACATTAAAAACAAACAAAATATCTTCAACAAAATAAAAATATTTTAAAAACAAAGTAAACAAAAAAATATATTAATATGTTGAAAATATATACATTTACAAATTTAAAAAATAGAAACATGTTATACTGTTGAATACATATCACTAATACCTACAAAAAATATTATAAATACAATTTAAAAAAATGTCATGCAAATAAATATTTTTATTTAGAAATTATTCTTTAAGAAAAACATTAATTATTACATAAATTTATTTTAGTTACTTCCCGCCATATAACATTACAAAACTCACAACCAGCAACAAAAAAATTATTTGCACTACTAATTAATTTTCATTAATTAAATATTTATTATGTATTCATTAATTCATTATAATGAATGTACTTTCCACAATATACCCCCACAAAACGCAACACAATTAAATATTAAATTAATAATTATTATTCATTTAAAAAAATATATTAATTGCTTAAAATTGATTTACTTCCCACCCCCTACTCCTACAAAACACAGAACCCACATCTAAAATGTAAAAAAATGACAAGTGACACCATGATCCAAACTTGCTACACATAATGTCTGACGTCCCATATGAAGAGCTAATATCCTGCATTTAAGCATAGTTCAGCTTCACAAATTGATTTTGAATTTCTTATTGTTCGATTCTTTTAGAGTAATTCTAGTGTGAATAATGACACCAGTGTGTTATGAGGGTAAGTAAGAAATAGACTCCCATATTGTGTGCTTACTGGTTGGTCCTTCCCAAAATCTCCACTGCAGAAGTGATTCCAGAGCAAATCCTTAGGCAACCAATCTTCTGCACGACTAACATGCAGGGCCTTATTTCGGGGTTAAGTTAATTACATCAAATTGCCAAGATATTATTTAAGAGGGGACTGACAAGATATTCTTATGACTAAAACGTTTGTTTTAAAATTTGGTTCCTAACCACCTAGGGCCTGTTAGGAGTGAACCGAAGAACTGCCTAGTATTTTTTCCTTGTTCCAGAGCTACTGATACCACAGGCATCAATACATCTTGGTGCAGGATTACTACAGATTGCAGGATAATGGGGAATACATTTCACGAGTAGGTTCTTTGGGTCTATATATGTTTCTTTCCAAACAATTTCTGTCACTTTTCTAGTCAAAGAATTCAGCAGACAACAGTGGCGGCTCCTCGCGGGAGTGCTGCGGGGCAGTGAGGTGGGGCAGGGGAGGGTCAGGGTGGGGGGTAGTAAACTCCGGCATAAGAAATAAATAAATAAAACAAATTACATTGCGCGCGCTGCAACGCCAAATGGTGATGCAGCGCGTGCAATGTAATTTATCTATTTCTTTACTTAACTCCGTTCGGCCGAATGCTGGGGTACTACCCCCTACCTTGCCCCTCCCCCACCCCGCCCTACCACCCCGTAGCACTCTCTCGAGGAGCCGCCACTGGCAGACAAATTTTCCAGGTTGAACAACTTCCTGCACTTGTGTGTGATCCTGATTGAGTTGGTAACTCATATCTCATTGGAATGACTTGGGAACTCGGACTGAGGCCTCCACAGGTATTTGTATTTTTACAACATGGTATAGTACTAGCTTCAAATTAGCATGTGTATAGCGACATTTCAGTGTCAAAGTTTATGTGTTTCTATCTCTGTTGCATTGATGATGTTGTTGTCAGAGCATCAGAGCAATGCACTGCACTGGATTTCAGATTTTTTAAAATCTTTTTAAAAATAGTTATTATTCTTCTATGACAGCTATTTCTTGCCAGTTCTCTTCACCATAAAGCATACGCTTCATCCTGGTAAGATGCATTTAACTGAAGGTATATTCGCCAATGCACACATCAGACTGGAAGAGAAAACAATTGCAGGAGAGATCACGAAGACAAGAATTTGTTCACAATTCATTCATATTCTAGTTTTATCATAGAGGCTTATAAACAATGTATTTTTTTATTGCACTTTTAAATTTCAGCTTCCTGCCCTATGCCTGCTATTATCTTACAATTTTTCGTAATGGCTTACAAAATTAAAAATATATGACTTTAAATAAATGATACTTTTTTTCAGATCACATATAGAAATACCGCGTTGTTTAGGTCCAACACTGAACGCTACTGGTTCTTCAAAACTTTCAAAAAATTGCAGCTCCACTTTCAGGAGGTGTATCTCTGTAGGTCAACAGAGGAAAATTACCTCCCACAGAGTTCCTTGGCCCTTCGTTTGGGTCCAGGTTGTATCATTCACTTTACTGCTCACTCGAGCACCGTACAAATTCTGCAGTAGCTAAATTGGTCCTGAAGAATGCTTGGGTGAATCCCACCCGGTAGCAGAAACATGTAGACCTATTTTGTCATCACAGTTATTTTTTGAAACTGTTATAGCACTGTTTTTAGTCATTGCTAACAAGGTAGCGATTTAATAAAATGTGTTTAGTGCCTTGCTAGACAATTTTTATCGAGCACCCTCACAACATCACGTTTCATGAGCACTGCAATTTACATATTTCTCCATCATCGAATAACAACTAATATATCAACCACTGGTCTGGGACACATAAGAGACCAAAGTCTACTAACTGCTAAGTAGAATATGGTACTCTTCCCGTCCTTCATTCCCAGATGATGAAGCTAACCTCTTGAGGTTGATGATGGGAATTTTAATTCCAGTGCATACACACATATATGCACAAATGAATCCACAGCTTTACTAAACTCTAGCATTACCTTTATCCTTGTGTCTAGGTCTTCTATATTTTTTTGAGACTCATAGTTGTTCTAGTATATTATGATGTTGACTTGGGGATACTACAACTATTAGAGTCTATAAACTATTTTTCCCTTTGACCCCCACTCTATTTTGAGATACTTTTAAGACAGTTTATAGAGCAGCTTTTGGCTGCGGGTCTTTTTTCCGGTACTTACGCCACTTGGCTGTTTATAAGTACACTCACACCGCCGCTCACGCCGTGTTCTTTGCCTTAGGATGGCCGAACTCACTGGCTTGTCATTCGATGACAGTATGCTACAATCAATTCTCGACACTAATCCTAGCATATTAGACACCTTGCCATCAGTCTCCAATAATACCGTAGACGAATGGCAAAATCTACTCGCCCTGAAGAAATCACATTCGCGCACCTTTATACATGGTGCGATAATGACGGAATATTTAAGAAGCAACAGCGCACCCATGGGTTTGATAGTAACCAACACACCACGCCTCTTTCTGACTGATAAAAGTTTTCTGAAAGACTGGTCGCTTATTGCTTGGCGATGCACTCGTGATTGGCTTATTTTAATCATCAGCACAGCCAAGAAGGCAGCTGATCTGATCCTTGTAGAAATACAAACTTTGGAGGGTCAAATCAAAGCCACAATCACGAGTGCTTTATTCAAAAGAAATCTCGAGGACACTAACAAAAACAATAAAGAGCACAAGGATACCATCTTGCAGACGAAAATTGAGAAATTCAAGAAAGATCTGGCCCGTTTCTCGTTCGAAAAGGTCTACCCATACACCAGTGCGACCTATACCCCACCCGAATACAACAGAAAGGGTAAGAGATACGGCTCCAACTATTCCTCGTCAGGGACAGACACCCCCTCATCAGACTCAGAGGGTTCTAATACATCGGCTCCGTCGCAAAGACAAAACTATCAACGTTCTCGCGCCAACAAGAGACGCGGTACACAAAATTACTATGGTCAACCGAGTCCTTGGTGGCCCCCAGCACCCTGGGGTTACCAATCTTCGCCTTTCAATCCACCTATGCCCCCCTTTCTTGGCCAGCCGCCCCCAGCACCTACCTTCTTTGGGCAGCCTCCTTTTTTAGGGCAAGGCCGTGGACGCAACAGAGGCAGGAGAAGAGGAGGACAAGTACAACAAGTACACTGGCAAACAGACCAACCACCACAGAACCCATAGAACACAAAGAACAAACAACCACAAAGATTATAGATGACAACAATCTTCTAGTGGTAAATTTGAGTCAACGCAATCTGACTTCAATTGAACATGAGGTTCTAAACAAAGGTCTAGGTTTCGTCCCCACATGTGTGGGTGATCCTTTCCAACTAAGGTGCGAACTTGGGAAATTTTTTCGCAAGGTTCGGCTTCATTTCTTTTTTAAAGGTAAAGACAAGGGAACTAACTTGATGAGTCTAGCTGACTTACCTCCAGAATCTAACACAGGTCTTAAACCAGCTTCCAACTTCAACCCACCAGTGCATTTGGTGCCAGACCATGTAAAGGTGTTTGAACAAGCTGTTACTAATGATGTCACTACGCTTTGTTCCACCAGCGAGAAAAAATATTCCAATTTTTCCCTTTTACAAAGAAAAGCCTTAACGACTCTTTCCAATGACAATACTATCACCATCAAGCCCGCTGATATGGGGGGCGCTATTGTCATAATGGATTCGACAGCATATCGTAATGAATGTCTTAGACAGCTGAATGATGGCAAATCTTACCAGGTTCTGTCAGAAGACCCGACAGCCAGATTGTCCAAAGAAATAAATGATCTGGTCTATGAAGCTAAAGAATCAGGCTGGATCACACCACAAGAGTCTGACTTCTTGATCACGAAGTTTCCGGTGATGCCCTATTTCTATGTCCTCCCTAAAATACACAAAGCCACTAGACCACCACCAGGACGCCCCATCATATCGGGGATAGGATCACTCCTTGAACCTCTGTCCACCTTTGTGGATTTCTTCTTACGCCCGTTGGTCAAAGAGATGCCAACATTTTTACAAGACACCAAAGACGTCCTGAGACTGTTACCTGAGACCACTTTCGACACCGAAACAGACCTTCTGGTGAGTTTCGATGTTGAATCCCTCTACACCTGTATTCCCCAGGACGAAACCTTGGAGTCCATCAGGGGTTTACTTGATACCACAGATCTAGGCACAAGCACGCCTATCAACTTCATCATGGAGTGCGCCAGATTAGCAATGAAAGAGAACTTCTTTAAGTTTGAGGACACCATCTACCTCCAGACCTCAGGAACATCAATGGGCAGCATTTTTGCGCCGAGCCTGGCGAATCTCTACGTACATCTTTTCGAACAGGACACAGTACTGAATAACACCAATCCTTTCCACGACAGGATTGTCGTCTGGAAGAGATATATTGATGACATTCTGGTCATATGGCGCGGTAATGTGACCACTCTGCTGGACTTTCATATATGGCTCAATGCACAAAACAGATTTTTGAAATTCACAGTAACACATGACAAAACAAGGTTGCCTTTCTTAGATATTGTCATCTATCCTACAGAAGGCACTCTGGGGAGTGAACTATACAGAAAACCCCAAGCAAAAAACTCACTACTGAACTTTCAAAGTCACCATCCCAAGTCTCTCAAACAGAACTTGCCTGTTGGACAATTTCTGCGGATACGCAGAAATTGTTCCACTAAGGAGACTTTTGAAAAACATGCAGCGGACTTGTCCCAACAACTGAAAGTTAAAGATTATCCTCCTTTCTTGATAAGACAAGCTAAGAAAAGAGCGGCGAATAACAACAGAGACGCCCTCATTGCTCCTCCAATACCAAAACCGCCATTAACGAGATTAACCTTTGTCAATACTTTCAGCACACTTTCCAACCAGGTGCAGAAAGTAGTACGTAAACACTGGCGCCTCTTGAATCTCAATGATGAAGAAATTCCTCCCCCACTTTTCTCATTCAAGAGGGGGACGAGCTTAAAAGACAGTCTGGTACACACACGACCCAAAACTATGAAGAACCCTGCTATATCAACACTCTGGGACCTGCCACCTGTACAAGGTCATTATCCCTGTGGCAGCTGTTCAGTGTGCCCACAGACAACACACACTAAATCAGTGGACATCGGCACCTCAAGACCATGGTTGCTTCATAAACATACCAACTGTAACTCAGAAAAAGTTATTTACCTTATCACCTGCCCTTGCTCACTTAAATATGTAGGGATGACCACCCGCAAAATTAAAACAAGAATAAGTGAGCACAAGAGCACAATCAGGTGTAAGAAACAGTCAACAAAAATGACCACACATTTTCTGACATCAAACCACAAACCAGAAGACATGCAATGGCTTGTCCTGGAACAGCCCTCCATTCCACCACACATCACAGATGTCACGAACTACCTATTCCGCAAGGAACAGAGATGGGTGTTTAGACTACATAGTGACCAGGAGGGGCTCAATGACGACATTCCTTGGGCATCTATCTAGGTCAATACACACTCGTGTCTTACGGAATAATGTAGCTCAGGTCGTTATGACCTGGGTAGCATGCGCCTCTACACCATCTATCCATTCAGGCTTGTGTTTGGTTACACCCACCCAAGCGGCTGCCTTCTTTATGTGTACACATACACATTTTTTCTGAAAATCTTGTAACCATCGTAGATAATACAGAATATCGCCGGACTCGGCCATCTTTCTAATCGGGCAAGATGTATGAGATTTGTTTCTCTAACATTCCATCTAAGACGCCTTCTTACATAAACTACAATTCCCATACTCTCGTGGCGCGATGCGATGACGCCACTCCCTGGCGTCTCACTCACAGGGTTGCCCTGACAACCAACACCGGCTTTCTTTACTTTAGCCGTGTGTTTTCACCCCGCTGGTTGCCTCCCCTACGAGCTCAGCTCCACTCCGAGGTACCGACGGAGAGGTGAGCAGGAATTCCCTCGATTTGGTTTATTTTGTAAGAATGAAGTATATCGCTGTCTCCGCTCGTATTTTCAGGAGACTAGAGCGGAGCCACAGCTATGTTTGATTATATCGACAAAGTTACCTTGGGCAGTGGAGCCTTTCTCCTCAATTGTTACCATGGCGACCACTTAGCACAACCTGTAGGTACTCTTTTGACATCATGTAGCCTTCGAGTGTCATCATGTGGGTTTAGTCGTTTCTGGCAATTCGCGGAGTGAGCGACAGCGGTTTTTATAAAAGAGCTCATAAATTTGAGCAATAATACATTGTGAACCCTCTGATTCTCTTACAGAGCGGGGCCTCCCCTAACCTGAGCAGTAGCCAGGCGAGGTGAGGCGCACACCCACAACATTTTGGGTAAGTGCCATAACCTTTACTCACTTCACCAAATTAACACAGACTTAATATAGTCTTGATATATTTAAGAGTATTTGCATACTTGATATATTACTGAATGCTAAATGATAAATTTCACTTTCTAAAAGGTTTGTGCTATGCTGTGTTTTCTTCCCCTTTTTTTGTGTGTTTGTATCTCTGTAGGTCAACAGAGGAAAATTACCTCCCACAGAGTTCCTTGGCCCTTCGTTTGGGTCCAGGTTGTATCATTCACTTTACTGCTCACTCGAGCACCGTACAAATTCTGCAGTAGCTAAATTGGTCCTGAAGAATGCTTGGGTGAATCCCACCCGGTAGCAGAAACATGTAGACCTATTTTGTCATCACAGTTATTTTTTGAAACTGTTATAGCACTGTTTTTAGTCATTGCTAACAAGGTAGCGATTTAATAAAATGTGTTTAGTGCCTTGCTAGACAATTTTTATCGAGCACCCTCACAACATCACGTTTCATGAGCACTGCAATTTACATATTTCTCCATCATCGAATAACAACTAATATATCAACCACTGGTCTGGGACACATAAGAGACCAAAGTCTACTAACTGCTAAGTAGAATATGGTACTCTTCCCGTCCTTCATTCCCAGATGATGAAGCTAACCTCTTGAGGTTGATGATGGGAATTTTAATTCCAGTGCATACACACATATATGCACAAATGAATCCACAGCTTTACTAAACTCTAGCATTACCTTTATCCTTGTGTCTAGGTCTTCTATATTTTTTTGAGACTCATAGTTGTTCTAGTATATTATGTATCTGATCAGACGCCGGGAAGATGTTTGATCTCATTCACACACTGAAGTCTGAGGCAGAACTTTAGAGCATTCAAAGAGCCAGTGTTGGCCCTTTTCAAGGCTGTACATTCTATTGATGTTTGTTTCCAAGATGTGGCTGGCTGACCTTAGATGAAAAATCATGGAATGTTTTACAAAGACAGCCGTGTAATGAATGAAATATTTCGTTATCAAATAATGCTATACTACAGAAACATGACAACTCTACTCTGAAAAAACAAAGTAGAGATATACTTTACAATGACTAACTTACTCCATTCGGTCTCAGTCTGTAAGAGAAAATCATAAAGAGAAATATGACTTGGTTTGTATTTTTAGCAAAGGTGCAGGATTGATTAATAGGAAGCCACTACTTCTTTGGCCACATTCCAAGCGGAGATTTCTGTAAGGTATTATCGACCTGTGTTCTGTATTTACCGGGTACTGTATTACTTCCACAATTGTACTGGGGTTTAACATGGTAATACCGCACGTTGGGCAACAGGTATCAAATAACCATTTTGTGATTACCAAATAGCAATTATTTCTGAATCGCTATTTGGTTATGGCAAATTGCTATGGGGCTTATGAGCCCTTGAGTCACTTTTGCGCGGCCGGTGGGTCACTTTTTGTGACGCACCAGCGGCGTAAAAAGTGAGCCTTGTTGCACCATATTTACAAAGTGACGCACCTACATAGATGCGTCACTTTGTAAACCCCAGCGTCACATTATACCTGCGCCAGGTATAATGTATGCAGGGGGGCGTTCCGACGCAAGAAAGGGTTGGGTGGTAGAAGTGATGCAGTGAGATCTATAAGATTTCACTGTGCCACTTCTAGGACGCAAATACGTCAATATCTTATGCATGCCCCATGGCAGGTGTAAGACTGACGCAGGCACATTTCACATGGGACTTGCCCATGTGTAATGACCCATTGCTGGAGGTGCGTCACTTTTGTGACACACTCCAACAATGCGTCATTTTTGCGCCTACAGATACGCCAGAAAAACTGACGTATCTGTAACTCCTTGCGACATGATGTGTCATACAGTAAATATGATGCATCATTGGTGTCGCAAGAAGAGCGCAATCAAAAGTGACGCAAAACTGTTTTCTCGCAGCGATGTATCACTTTTCATAAATCAGGCCCTATGTAATTAAGGAATTGACAAAGATGTTGTGATTCCTTAATATTATGTAATAGTGATTTGGTAAATAGTGAATTGCTATTAGGTAATATTACTACGTTCATTCCTATGGGCTGAATGATTTTGCATTTGCTAATTTGTGATTACCTAATTGGTAATCCCAAATTAGGTAATGGAAAGCCAAGGGTCCCCCGGGGCCTAAGGTCTACCTTAAGCACCCCAAAAAAATAAATGTGCACATGTGGAAGCGCACAGATGCCCAAGGGTATGTGTGCACTACTTGGCAGTTTAGAAAATGCTGTTTTGTGCATTTTTCAACATTTGCACATGGATACCATTGACTTCAAGTCAATGGTAATTCCATTCCCTAAAAGCGCAGTTTGTATTTGGAAAATGCTTCATACATGTGCTAATGGAATCGCAATTTGTGATTCCCTGATTGTAATCCCATTTTAGGCAATTGAAATTTTTGTGATATCTAAAATGTGACTACATAGCCTTTCATACAGCATTTGTAAACAGACAATTTTACCAAATCACACCGTTTGTGAATGCAAAACTTTCATAGATGTGGCCCCATGTCTCGTTTTAGAAGGTGTGGCACTTCTCCTGCACCAATGTGGTACTGTGGCAAACTTTGTCGAGGGAAAACGTTCTCACGTGTTTTCACCTGAATCTGCATTACTGTGGGAAGTTTTCAGCCCAATGCAACATCTTTGCGATATTTCAAATATTATTTTTGTTTAGTCTACCTCACCTTTAGAGTTGAAGTAGCTGAAAGTAAAGAAAAATCAACTCAAATTCACAGAGGAAAATATAACTAAAACTTTGCGTTTACTTCAAAAGTGAAATTCTGGAGCGGATAACATGTTATGCTAACAAATTCGTGCAACTTTCAGATGCTTCTGAGCTTATATGTAGTAATACTCTGCAGGTGCTTACTATGCTATTCTCTCGAAAAAATATAAAGTACATAAGTAGCAACTGACTTATAATAGCAAGTGTTACTAGTGCTATTAAGTGCCATGGCATAACAGTCCTTCTTGATAACAGTCATATTTATTTTCCCCAAAACCTCGAAATCATATGTTTGCATATTCCTACATTTTCTTTAGATCAGCGTGTCCTCATTTCAGTGCCCCCACGTGCCAGACTTGGCTGGCTATAACTTCTTTTATCAGTAGAAAAGAAGAAATGCATCAGGACATAGAAAATGGATGCATGAACATCTGTTGTGATGCTAAAGGCAAGGCAGGGGGGCAAGCACATGTTCCAATAAGCACAGACAAGCTTACCAAGTATTTAATAAATGCTAAAATTAAATCTCAGAGAGATAGATATACGATATACGATATATAGATGTAGAACAAATAAGAATTCCTCTATGTGTTTTATTTCAACATATTTGTTACACATAGGATTTGAATGCTTTCTCTGTTATGCTTTGTAACTATGTCTCATGTACCCACTAATTGTACAGTATTATATTGTATTCTAATTGGACAATAAATGCAGCAGCAAGACTGTTAACAAGCACATGTTGGTATGAATGCATCTCCCCATCACTCAGAACCCCCAATAGGTTCCCAATTGAAGCTAGGATTCAACTGAAGGTGCCTTGCATAACACACAAAGCTCTTCACAACTCTGGTCTGCAATACATGGTGAATAGGCTCAAGCTATTAGGAGGCGAAAGGGACTCGAGAAGTTCTAAATAGACCAAAATTGATTATATAATTATATGCTCCTTGTCATTTGCGTTGATCTTGAATTTACTAGACCCAGCCAGATCAAAAAAAAAACCTCACAGACACATATTTGCAGGAATGGCTCCAAAAATATGGAACTCCCTACCACTCTCAATAAGAGCAATTACCTCACTCAGGCTTGTCGAGAAGGAAGTTAAAGCTGTACTACACGATAGGAAAATGGAGTTTAGTATGCCTGAACTCAGAATCTTTTAGTAGGGATGACTTTACATTCTGGGTTTGGAAATACCCCTTTTAGAAAGTGGGTATTTTCTTGCTTAGCCATCCAGTGTGCCTCTCCTAGGGTTGTGTATTGACTGTCTGGCTTTGAAGTGACAGGGGCTGGGTAAGCGCATTCTGTTCAGACAGCCACTTGGGGGGGTGAGGTATGTTTGGCCTTTCCAGGGTGAGTCAGGCTGAATAGGCCTGGGAGGCATTCAGAGTATTGGGGGGAATTCCTTTCACACCTGAAAGGGCCTGGTCTGCCTTGGGCAATGTTGACTCCACCTCCCGCCGGGAAGCTGCACAAGAGAGGACAGAACTGGTTTGGACTGTGCACAGAGTCTCTCTGACACCAGAGAACAAAGAAAAATGGACTATAAATGATGGGGCCCACAGTTTTAGATCACTTTTGGAATTTAAGAGGAACCACTCCTAAAGAGAAGAGCTAGGAGAAGCTGGAGGAGAATCAATCACCTTTGCTGGGTGCTGTCTGGGGTTGGCATGCAGTAGCTGTTTCTGCCAAGGAGAGGAACTGCATGTGTATCCTGCTTGACAAAGCATCTCCACGGGCTTAAGGTAGAGCTTGCCCCCTGTTCGAGAAGTCTCAGGAACAGCAAAGACTTCACCATCCTTCTGGGCACCGTCTCTGGAACTGCTGGTTTCAGTCGCCGCAGAGGAAAAGAGCAGCCGACTCTATCACCAATTCTGTAGCTGCTTCTGTGTCCTGAAGACACCGCAGAAGGCACTGCCTCACTTTGCACCGCATTCTTGGTCTCATCGACGCTGTTGGGTGATCGTCATCGAGTCGTTGCTTGCACCACGCCCTGTGGGCACCACACTCTGCACTGCCTTACTGCGTGAACCGAACATTGCCTGGCTTCTTTGCCCACACCGTGATCTGCCTGCACCACATCAAGCACTGCCTCACTCCACATGGTAAACCTTGGCCTCACTGGTGCCGTTGGACAATCGTAACTGAGCCGCTGCCTGCACTGCGCCGTGAGGGCTCCGCATGCTGCACTGTTTCCACTTCACATCGCAACCGCAATGGTTGCCTCGACCAACTCGCAGCAACGGGATTGGCCACAATGTGGAAGGTACTCTCTGTGAGTTTGTCCATACTTTAGCTGGCCCATACCAACGCGGTCGACTGGAACTGTTAGACTCTGTCGTTTTCATCATCGCAGTAACCCCGGATGGAGCTACCGACTCAGAAGAACTGTGCTTTTCAGCTATTCTGGCAAATTGAAAGTTATCTTGCAAAGTAACTATTTTTACAGTATTGAAAGTTGGATTTTTGTCATATTTAGTCTCATTGGTTTAGATAAAGTTTTGCATTTTTTTGTAAACTGGTGTGCTATCCATTTGTAGAGTTTTTTCACTGTGTTACTGTATACATGTACAAATCCTTTATACACTGCCTCTGAGATAAGCCTGTCTGCTCGTGCCAAGCTACCATGGGGATGACCAGGGTTTATTTTAGAAGTGTATGCCCCTTACCCTGACTAAGAAGAAGGGTCCCTACTTGGACAAAGGTGCAAACCATTGCCAACTAGATACTCCCATTTCTAACAGTCGTTTACCCTATTTTTTATAGTATCTTATTGTTCTACACCTTGTGTTCTGAATTCTACGTACAACATTCCTTATTTTATATTGAATCCTATGGCTTTTATACCTTTATCCAAGAATTATTTTTGGAGAGTACCTTATGGGACAGATGTGTAATTGCACTGCAACCCTCTCCAGCTCTCTCATTGTAGAGTGCTCTGATACTGTAATGGTCAAGTTTGTGCTTTATAAAACACAATAAATAATTAACAAAAATAGCACTTACTACCCTTGAGGAGGTATTGAAGAACCTTGCGGTGGAGAACATGCTACTCTGTAACCCAAAGTTACTTTTTAATCCAGTGGTTATTAATTATTGTTGTATATGTTTGTTTAGTGCACAAGACTTGATGTCTTTGGGAAATTGTTAGAAGCATTTGTTCCTGTTTCTTGAGGTAGAAAAAGTAAAGTAAAATTCAGGTAAGATTATGAGAGGTCATGCCAGCTGAAACTGGATGAGTGACTAGGCTAGCAAAGGGGCATATAAACAAGGGCTTTATCTCTGCTTTTTTGGCTTTAAAAGCCAAAAAAGCAGAAATAAAACTAGCACCCTATCAACAACAGGGTGCTAACACGCAAACTTGCATGTTAGCACCCTTTACCTCTACACTTCCCCTTGCATCTCTAATGAGATGCAAAGGGGGCGTTCCAGAGTAAAATAATAGGAGAAATGTCGCTAAGCGACATTTCTCCTATTATCAAGAATGTCGCTAACCCTGTTAGAGACAAAAAAAGCAGCGCTAACCGCGGATAACGCTGCTTTTTTACGTCTGCTAATTTTCAGACTTAGCCATGATATCCTATGGAAGGAGGATATCATGGCTAAGTTTGCCTGTCCCTATCAACAAGGTAACGTGTGATTATCGCTGGGTTTCCAGCGATAATCTCACGTTAGCCTGTTAGCGTGTAGATTTTTATCGCTATTGAGATAAGCGTTGCTAATAGCACGCTATCTCAGCGATGAAAATTCACGCTAGCCGGCGATAATTATCCTCACGCTAAGAGCGCTGAGCGATAATTATCGCCGGTTGTTGTTGATATGCCCCAAAGTTTGGCTAGTGTTAGATAGCAAAAAGAGGTTACTCAGAAGGAGAGTTTGTGATGAGCAGGTCATTACATTGGGAAGCTTAGATAGGCTACAAAGATGTGTAATGTTTCTATAGTGCAAGAAGTGGTTACTTTTGAAAATGGGTTACTCCCATTTAGCATGCCCAGATTTTTTGCTTTTTGATCACCGTTTTGGACTTTTTACTGTGGGTGAGGTGAACTACTTGTGTCTCACCCATGATAATCACATGGTAAATGGACTGCACATGTTTACAGCCAGTGTCTGCCTTTTAAGAGAACCCTGCTGAGATTCAGTTAGAGTAAGTGGCACTTGGCTGGTTACACATGAACATGTATGTATATGTGTGAGCACACATCTCTGGGCTTCACATGTGAGACTACTGTCTTGCGCAGCCCGGTAACTGGGCACAGGTAGCTTAGCACAGAATGGACTCTGCAAGGTTAGCTTTTGAGCTGCAATATGCTATATATTAGTGGGAAATCATAAGTGAGGTCAGTAGGGTTTACTGGTTTATATGCAGTGTCACTGTATTATACGCATGGGGAAATCTGCCTTAAAATGCAGTTTCACTTCCCTTAGGCCTACAAAGTCCAATAAGTTATCAAACTAGGGTAAAGCATGTGCACCAAGTTTGAATACAAAGGTCCCAAGAGCCTATATGTACACCTTATGGATCATCCAGCTTTGTCATATTTCTCTGGCTCTGATCTGGATCAGATTTGCAGACGTTTGTCACCCTGCTGGGCCAAGTTAAGTATACTACTCCCCAGCAGAGGGAACAAAGGCTTCCCCACATGAAAGGAGTAATTTACAGTGCTTCACTGAGCTCCTGAGGAGGAAGGGCTGGGTAAAAAAAATCTGCATCTGTTAATTAGCTTCCACACTATACCTGGGTAGGGACACAACATACCCATTGAACAAAGAAGGAGATGTGAGCGGACACCGCTTGACAAGGCATCTTCGATTGTCATAGTGTACCGTGTGGGGACTAAAAGACTGTCCAAGACTGCCTGGCATCTAGAACATTCCACCCGCACTTAAAATCTCTTGCAAAAGAGAAAGACAAAGAGTTGGAAATTAAAATTGGATGGCGACAACACCATGGAGAGCAGTAAGTACAAGCCCTCAGAGGCCCTAATGGACCAAGGACTTTGCCTACTGCTGACCCCAGGACCAGAGGGTCATTTTATGACAAGTGAGGATGGTTCCTTAATCTCTGCAAGAATCAGAACCAAGAATACAGGTGGCTGGGGCTCACAACCAGAAGGGAGCAAAATTGAGGAAATCAGCCCAATGGAGCTGGCGATGTTCACCTTTGAAGTTTGGTGACGTTTGACCTTTCTTTTAAAACATAGCGTGTGGGGCTCTGCAGCTGTTTCACAAAATAATTTCATGAATTTTTAATAAGCTTGCTAGGGGCTGTACATGGTGCCCCTTTTCAGAGCTCTGTGAGTCCTCAGGCCCCAAACCCAGAGTTTGTCATTCAGAAAGAAGGGGATCAGGGCCCCATCCTCAGGTCCCTGATAAGGCTGAGTAGAGGGAGCGTTGTTGCACTCTCAACAAGAGTATAAGGGCCCAGGGCCCCTGCCTGGGCACATGACGAGGAAGGAAAGAAAAGGGAGTGCTGCTGCACTTTCCCAAGTCCTGTGTCTGTGCCTGGTGTGAGAGGGGTGAGCAAAGCAAACACAAGGAGATGATGGAAGGAGCACTGAAATGTTTCAGACACTAACCCCCAGTCACAGATCTGGGTTGAATGCATCATCGTTCTTTAGCTCACTTCAGCACCCCAGTTAAGACGCAGCTATATGCAAATGAGTCTTGACCCGGTGCCTCATGGGAACAGTCCAGTCCAAACTGTAAAGCCAGGTCTTCCCAGGACTGGAAACAAGCATCCTGGGACCAGTTTCATTGTAACACCCCTCATCAGCCAGGCTAGCTTGAATCCAGTTGCAAAGTGAGCAAGGGATCCATGTCTGGGCATACCCTGCCAACTTAGGGCGGGCAAAGCAAACACAAGGAGATGATGGACGGAGCACTCAAACTTTTCAGACACTCACCCCCAGTCACAGATCTGGGTTGAATCCGTCATCGTTCTTTAGCTCACTTCGCCTCCCCAGTTCAGACCCAGCTATATGTAAATCAGTCTTGACCCAGGGCCTCATGTGAACAGTCCAACCCAAACTGCAAAGCCAGGTCTTCCCTGGACCAGAAACAAGCATCCTGGGACTGGTTTCAGGGTAACATCCCTCATCAGCCAGGCTAGCTTGAATCCAGTGGCAAAGTGAGCAAGGGACCCACGTCTGAGTATACTCTGCCAATTTAGGGCAAGCAAAGCAAACACAAGGAGATGATGGAAGAGTTTCCACATGCCACAATTTTATTTTAAATCAACCAATGCATTTCCGGATATTCCCTTCCTCGGGGGTATCTAAGATACAAAAATTAATAAACAACCATCCGCTCGGTTATAGTGGTTCTTATTAAGCCTGGGCAAAGCACTACGCTACGCTCGCGTAGTTTGCGAAGTTCGCGCTACTTCGCACTACGCGAACTGCACGTAGCACAGTGCGAACACGCGTAGCGTAGTGTTGCGTAGTGCTGCGGTAATTTTTTGCTTGCTCGCGGTCCTCAACGTCAAGTAGGCGACCGCGAGCTAGCAAAATGACATCCCGGCGAGACTTTTTCCTTGTTCGCGATCAGTAACATCAAGTTGGCGATCGCGAGCATGGAAAATAAACCTCCCGGCGAGATTCCCAACGCGAGGAGGTCAGGTTTCTCATTGCGAGTGGTCGCGTATGCTCGCAACCGCTCGCGATGAGAAACTACCAGTTCGCGTTGAGAAAGCTGCCGCTCGTGTAAAAATCTACTCGAGCAGCAGAAAACTACAGCTCGCACTGTGCAAGATGCCATTTTCAATGATTGCACAGTGCCGGTTGCTTGTCCGCACTGTGCAATCATTGAAAACGACATCTGGCACAGTGCGAACAAGGTACTACGCAGTTCGCGAAGTGCTACGCGTAGCTCGCGTAGTGCGAACTGCACTTTGCGTAGCTTCGCGAAGTGCTACTTCACGAACTACGCCCAGGGTTAGTTCTTATACATATGTATAATTTTTGTATCTTAGATACCCCTGAGGAAGGGAATAACCCGAAATGCATTGGGTGATTTTAAATAAAATCTTGGCATGTGGAAACAGATAATTCTCCTGTGTTTTCATGAAAAACTGTGAATAAAATAGTGAATGAGTAAAATTAATTGAAGAAAGGAAAAAATGGCGAAAAGTAAAATGAAGAATAATGGAAAGTTAAATATATATTCGATTGAATGGATTTATTTGTGATGGACGTGGCTGTGCAGCTTGAATGGGATCAGCTGTGGCTCCTTCGTGTTCGTTTGACATTGCAGCGCAATTGGGCGGAGCACGGAGCAAGCTTGCACGCCTACAGAGTGTGGAAGCAATAGAGTATGGTTAAAATGGAGTACAAAATACATATGGAGTACACAGGTGTGAATCTCACCACCCATAATTTACATTAAAGAAAGACATAGACACATGTTATGTACATTTTAAATGTTTTTTTAACACTATATGGCTGAACATAGTTTTTAATAAACATTGAAATGCTTTGTAGGTGATAATGATTGCATGTAAATGTGGATATTGATTATGGTGATATAATGATGATTTGCATCATGTGTTTTAGATCTTTTATTGAGGTGACCCCTTGGCAATGCCAAGAAGCTTGCCTAATCCTGGTTGTGATTACCCTCTTATGAAGCAAATAGGTCTGTTTTATTCAAAACAATAACCCCCTTAATTTGTGGTGTTCAATTTAGTATGTATATAGAACACTGTGATTGTGGGAAGTCATGAACCATTAGGGATCAAATGTGATTTCAGAATGTCACCTGAAGTATGTTTATATTTGTAAATTAATGCATAGTATGTAGTATTAATTGCGTAATAAATGTACATTTCCTTTTCTAAAGAAAAATCACTGACTTAATTTTCCACACATGGACAAGGTATTTTTCCATGTCTTTAAAGTCACGGTCTTCTTCTGCCTCAGCAAATCCTTTTAGAAACTTGACAGGCTCAGCAGTTAAAGTTCCAAGCTTTGTTCCTATTTTCCCCACAGTGTCACACACTGGGATCTGGGTCAAGTTTCTTATACAGAATGTGAAGCAGTATTAAGTGTCTTTTCTGGCCTGTTCCATAATGTATCCTTACCTCTGGCAATCCTTGATTTATGAACATTGCAACAAATCTAAGTAGCACAATAATAACACCTTTGTCATTTGGCAGTACAATGACTCAACTGGAACCAATTCGAACAGCTACTCAACATGTGGCACAACAGAACGGTCAGCTTAATCCAATTTGCTGCTCAGTTCTTGAACAATACGGCCCGCACCTTTTGAATATATCTCTGCAGGCACCAACTTCTCATTGACATTCCACTTGCAATAATTGGAAATTCAGTGTTCACTGAACCATCAGCAATGTTTTGGAGACTTAACATCTCCAAGTTCGTCTTATTCAATGTTGATGACCAGATTTTATCAAGTTGCACAGGGATAGGTGTCGAATTTTTGATGCAGGCAAGGTCAATTGTTCCACTTGTAGACATTCATCTGATTCCCTCACATTCTTTGACAGATATTTCAAGATGACTATCAAAATCAATGTGCAGTTCTTGCAAAGTGCACACGGACTTCGATATCCATAGAACAGTCTGATTGACCTCTCCGAAGCTTTGCATGGATGAAATTGACCATTCTCAATTGTGACATATAGTCCACAACAACAGCAGTTTTCAATGAGAACATATTTTCAAATTTAAATTTTTTCAGGTGAAAGGTTTTTTCGAGCTCTTGTACGTGTTTGTGCTTCACTGGTTTGGTTGCAGCATTTCAATCAAATAATTAAGCCCTGGCATAAAACTCTGCTCCGTTCATGGAGTTTGCAGAATTCGGAAACTCTGAGTTTCGAGGAGAGCGCTGAATTACAGTTAAACTCTGCATTCTGACTTTTGGTCAGCGTGGACGAAATGCAATTTCCCGCATATGGGAGAGACTTGCCGGGCATTTGCGATCGTCTATGAGCTCTTCAGGGCTGTTCATGGATGCCACAAGATTTTCTAGCCAGCCGCAATCTCCAGCGAGATTTTGCATTCGCCAAAACGTCATTGTGGCGCACAAGCAAATTCCGGTGGATGTTTTCTGTCGTATGTGATACTGAATGCCCAGGATCTACTGTGGCTGCAATATGGAGAAGATTCTCTCCTCGTGCAGTGTCAAAATCTTCCTGAACTGATGATTTGGAGTTTAAAACCTCCTTGAATTGACATTTGGTAGTGTTTCTTTTGCACAAGGAGTCTTTCTTTTGTTTTTTTTACTTTAATTTCAACTGGAAGGAAGTGTCTCCACCAACCTGTTCCTGTCCAGCAGGCTCCTCCCAGTGTTTTGTCCATCTCTGGTAACTTTTCATTTGGATTTGGAGCTGGAAGGATCACTCTTTGTGTCTGCTCCCGCATATCCCATTGGATTTAAGGACTTTGAATTTGAGATTTCACAAGTAAGTTGAAAGACTGGTGTTATTTGATTGGAGCCATGCACCTAGATTTATTTGTACTTTTAATTGATTTTTAAAATGTATTGTGGTGGGTGGCCTGATGTTTCAGTAGGGGCCTAGTGATTTCTTTGCATTTTATTTTTTTTCTTTTGTAAGGAAAAAATGTTTCACAGTTTACTATATTGTCTGCATGTTTTTTAATACATTAGAAATTTTGGTTGAATTCGCTATGTGGCCTAGTCTGCCAATTGGCCTTCCAGCCAGCAGGCCCTGTGCTAGTCATGGGTGCATGAAACAACAGTTTCTGTGGTGTTTACAACATTTAGGCCATGGATGGATTTGGATTGAAATACAAAATGTGCTTTTGTGGTATTTAATGTTTTTTTATGCAAACAGTGTACAGGAGTCAGGACTAGGTGGGATAATGCATTTGGATAAAAACATTTTTTAGCACAATAATATTTGTTTTTGGCATTGCCTCCTTTGTCTGGCCAGTATTTGTGTTTGTGTGTTTGCCATAGGCCAACATTTACATTTGTTCCAGATGCCATGTGGTTACTGGCCAGGGGCCATTTGTATAGTCAGTGCACTGTCCCCGGCCTAGGCCCTGCATTTGCTGTTTGATTGTTTTACAGCCCTCCTGCTTCTGGTTGTTGTGGCTTGTGGGTGATCATGTGGCTGGTGGCCATTTTGTGTAGGCAGCCAGGGTGCTTTTGTGATAGGCCTGCATGTGTTCTTTGTTCTAGGCCTCCAGCTTCTGGTTGTGACCATGTGGCTAGCAGCCATTTTATGTAGGCAGCCAGTGTGCTTTAGCCGTAGGCCTGCATGCGTACTTTGTTCTAGGCCTCTAGCTTCTTGTTTGTGAACAAACTGACCATGAGGCTGGCTGCCATTTTGTGAACCCAGCTAGTGTTCTTTCCCTATAGGCCTGCATGTCTTCTTGACTCTTCTCCTTGTTCCCAGTGAATGCCTTCCTGTTCAATGTTGTTGTTTATGACAATGTGGCACTGGTTGGCAGCCATTTTGTGTATCCAAACAAATACGGCCTTTTTTGCCATAGGCTGCATGGATGGTTGAGTAATGAGATAGCAGTCTAATAATAACTTATTGGTTATATATCTTTGAGGATAACTTGACTTATGTTTAATTCATTACATATTTACATTTTTTAAAGTAACTAATTAGTAAATAATGTTTTTCCAATTTTTTTAGTATAATAAAAAAAGTCTTTGTTGATACCATTCCCCATCTTGCTTCAATCAAACCAACCCCATAGGTGCACAACAGCATTCATTATCTAGGGATGATTATTCCTTCCATTGTCATGTGTCAGGTGCACCTCCCTCAGAGTCCATGCCACATCACACGTCTTGAGTGATGTGACGTCACATGCTGCACATAAAGCAAACAGTTTCATCTGTATGTTGTAGTTGTTTTTTGTGCTCTCTCTTATTCTTCCCGAGTAGTCAGTCTCCAAGAAAGTATATGTTGGTGTGGTTTAACAGTTCACGAATGAGTAGATATATTATTTACACTTTATTGTTAATTAAGGGAGTAACAGCACAGCAGTGCCAGTGATCACGCCCTTGGTTTGTGCTACTAATTGAACAGCAACAATGTCATCTTTCACTGATGTCATTCTTGCTTCTTTTTTTTAGGTGTACAACAAGAAGACAAAAACAAGAGACAACACATCACTCACAGTACTGCCAGAAAGAAGGCCTGTGCACGGCATGATGCATGAGTGACCCACACATCAGACATCTCTTCAAGTTGTGAAGCTTAGTGCCACTGCTAACTTCCACCTTCAAGATGGCCCCAAGAAAGGTGCATCTGCTAAGCTCAAAGCTGCACCAAGAAAGTAGCCAGTGAGAAGAAGAAGGAGCTTACCACCACCACCACTAGTATGTCACACCAGATGTTTTTTGGAAAATAAAAAGCTGTGCCTGTCGCACTGGCCTTTGGGGAGCAAGCTGGGAGAAGCAGGACCCCCAAATCAGTGGATCCACCCCAATCTAAGCACAAGCCCATGTCTGTCACAGAAGCAGCCAGTCTAATCACGGCAACACTTATGAGCAGTACTGTTGACATTAACTTATCACTATTGCAAAGTAGTTGCCAATCAATGCAGGAAACTCAGAGAAGTGTAAAACAACAAGAACAACACCCACAACTGCCAAAAGTAGTTCCTCCCGAGGTAGGAGCAGTTCGAGAGATTGAGCTTCACGCTGAGGAAGTAGATCAATCTGCTCCAGAAAATCCATTGTCTTTCAGAACTCCTGCTAGAAAAAGGAGGATTTGTAGAGATTCACTCCTCATGTTTGTCTTAAGTTTGTCTTAAGACTGTCTTAAGTTTGTCTTAAGTCTGTCTTAAGTCAAACTTAAGACAAAATCCTAACTTTACTACTACTAAATGCCTTCTGTGAATACCAAAAGTAGTAGGACAGACTTAAGACAGACTTAAGACAGACTTAAGACAAACTTAGGACAGACTTAAGACAGACTTAAGACAGACTTAAGAAAAACTTAAGACAGACTTAAGACAGACTTAAGACAAACTTAAGACACACTTAGCACAGACTTAAGACAGACTTAAGACAGACTTCAGAAAAAATCCTAACTTTACTACTACTAAATGCCTTCTGTGAATACCAAAAGTAGTAAGTTTAGGATTTTGTCTTAAGTTAGTTCTGTGAATCGGGCCCGAATACTCTTAGCAAAACAGTAACACATAAAACGATAAAGGGGCACAGTAGCACTAACAGTACATAACATTTGCTGGTATCCTTGATTTCTCGCCCCATTCCATTTCGATGAGATTACAGTTATAGGCATAAAGCACTATAGAGTATAGAAGTATTCTTCTCCTCTCTCGCTTACCTAAATTGATGTAGGCATGCCGGCTCAGCTTGTCCCCTGGACAGACATATTCGTGTCACATAACATGTTATACTTGTTACTGTCTGCAGGTGGGGCACTTGTACCACACAATTATCTCTTTTCCTATAAAGGCCATGCTCTGTTAAATCAAATGCTCACTTTCACCCTGACTACAACAAGGCAGATGAATAGTTACTAAAATATGAATGATAGACGGCACAACGTAAGGTACTACTATTGTAACCATGCAACCGATAGGCCATCCTTGGTTGACAATGGCAAAATAACATGGGTAGGGAGTGGTCCTTGGAGGGAGGTGATTGATGATGTTGGGTGGGTAGGGATACATAATATGTGTTGTGCTTGAAAACTACTGTGAGTCAAGGGAGTAGTCTGAAATACAACCTCACTCAAACCTTTGATTCAAAAACCTTGCTAAATAAACATTCTTTGTTTACCCTTCTTCCCAGGGATTTTTCCATTTTTCACTGCATTTTTCTTCTAGCATTATTTTTATTCTTCACTCTTGGCTTTGCTACTCAGTCACTGTTAAATTTTTACATTCTCTTCATCCAGTCTTCACCATGAATACTAGTGCCATCCATCCATCCAAACCTGGGTATCATTCCCAACAAACCTTTCACCAACATACATTTGTCCTTTTAACCATCCATGCATCCTTGCTTTGACCCATCAAATCACCCAGAGGATTCCGTTCACCCATGCACTTTCACCCACAAAGTCAGACATCAGTTCTTTTACCTTTCACCCATCCTTCACCCACCCACACATGCATGCATTCTATCAGCCACATAGGTATCCTTTCACCCACACATATTTCTCTGCCAGTCATATTACATTTCGCCCATCCTTCCTCCTTCCACCCTTCTTAACCATCAACCCATCAAGGTCTGACTCTTCTTTATAAAACTTTCTCTGCTGAGTTGAAGGTAGAAGAGGGTGCCATTAGTTACTCAACTCCCGTTGTATATGCTCTGGCTAAGTATAGAGAGATGACTTCAACTGTTCACAAGTTAGTCTCACTCTCAACAGTACAATGTACACCCTTGCAGCGAGTATATAAATTGTCAATAAGCAAGCAATATGACTTACCACCACCCACCACTGCTGCTGGCTCACCCCCTGCAGCTGCTGCATCTGCTCACTGGATGGCACCACCGTCTCCGCTGGTCCTGGCACTGATAATACATTAAATATTTTTTAGATGCCATGAGTGCCTCCCTCTATTTATTTTGTTCCCGTAGCAAAATTGAAAATACATACACCAGACACATCACTAGTTATTCGGGGACAGTCACAGTACGCTCTATCACAAATGACAGAATATCCAGTTGGGCATTTTGTTTTTGTTGGTGGCAATTTTTGAAAAGCCTCAGTCTCAAGAAGCCCACCTGTAAAGGATTAAACTGAGTGGCTAGAGCTAATGGTAATTCTGATTTTTTTTTAATGAAATGAGTGGCCAACTGGCCGAACAATCTGACATAAAGCCTTCTTGGTTGACAAATGTATTGGTTACATCCTCCTCTTCCTCTTACTATCTTCCAGCCATGGTGCGCATTAATCAGTTCACCATCAACTGCTTCTAATAATACCAAGCCTAAATAAGAAGAAGACACATCTTTGGGGTGTCCAACGTGACCATGGCCACTCTCTTCGTTTACTGATTGAGCATGAGAAAGTATAAGAAAGCCTTCTCATCTCAAAAAACATGCATAGAATACCTTACTTGGGCATGCATTCTGCACAGCAATGTAGTAGTATTAGTAGTAGTATGAGCAGAGCAGTAAGGACCAATGGGTTCTCTAAGTCTTACACTACCACCACTAGGCAGGCCCCAAAATATATATGGGGAGAGGGAAAGCTGACTGAAAAACCAGAAGAAAGTAAACTACCAACAGAGGCAGTTTGAGGAGAAATACAGACACTAGAATTATAAAAAAAAAAATATATATAATAGGATAATGCAGGGATAACAAGATTTCTAAGTGGATAGATCAAAGAGGATTTGGGAAAAACTATAACTAGCAAACAAGTAGAAAATAGTTCAAATTAAGAAGCAGTAAAAGTTATGGAAATATATATTAATATTAACAACAAGAAGACTTACTGGGACCAGCAGAGCGATCAGTCAAGGAGCGTTCTTCCTGCTGGGAGACACCTCCAGATCCCTCACCGCCTCCAACTGCTTGCCCCTGGATGCTGCTACATGTAAGACATAATTCAAAAGACAAGAAATAATTGGTGGTAAATAAATAATCACTCCAAAACTATTTTTGGACAGTAAATGGCAATTGCAATAACAGTGACCTTTCCTAAATCACATCAACTAGTAGTAGACTAGTATCGCGGACCGTCCTATTGATTTCACATTTTCTAAACCTACCTAGCCCACCTATTCCAAAGACTTTGGAATAAATTGCAACAAATGATATTTGCTTTTAAGTTCCGATCTCATTTGCAATCATTCTCAACCCCCTATGACAAGGAAATTCACTATGTCTGCATTTTGTCTTTAAATGCATTGGTTGTTTACTTGTCACTGTAATAGCTACAAAAAGGTTCTAAGAACTGAAATGAGAGGACCTGTGCCACTAAATTACTAATACTTACTATCTTAGTAGTGACAGGACAAAGGAAAGGAGTCTCTCTCTAGTCTGCATTAGAAAACTTAAGTTCTTACATAATCACTGAAGTGAGCACAAAGTTTCAAACAATTACGATTAGGTAGAACCGAGCACCTGCCTAGAATAGCAATCACATAATATAAGATTTGTAAACGTTATGTAACTTACCTGCATGTGAGCAGCATGCTTGCTATTTGGGAAAAAGATATTAACAATAACATAGAACACATAATAATAATATTAATAATAATAATAATAATTAGCTACTCACCAAGCCCCGCGAGCTCCCTCGCCCACTGCTGCTGGCGCTCCCGGAGCCTGTACCCAGACCCAGGCCTGCCATCTGCTGCCAGAGTGGAGGGGAGGTGGCACTGCACAAAAAAAACAGTGCGGCCACCTCCAACTCTGAAAACAAGGCCCGGGACTGTACCCCTTCTGGGTGCTGTCTTCCACAAGGAATGCAGCTCTTCTTTGTCACCTTTTTGGCAGGGGTCTCTGCCATTATGCTGGGAGGGGGGGGAGAAAATGAAGTAAGTATATAAAAATTAAGGGAGAAGAAGGAAGGAAATAAAAATAATTAGAAAGTAAGTAATAGCAGTGTAGTGCCAACTCAGGCCCCCTTGCACCATAGGGCAAGAGTGTCTGCGTGCAGGGGAGGATTGTTAATGTGTAGGAAGGTGTCCCTTCCTGCACATAAACAATCCTAAAATGACATTTTGTCACTTTTATGTGTGCTGCTTCATGTAGCACACATGAAAGTCACAAAATGGCATTTCTTTACATAATATTTATGTACAGGAAGGGGGACCTCTCTTTACAAAAATAATCCATGTCAGTTTGCTTTTTCCATGTGTGCTGCACATGGCGGCCACATGGAAAAAAGCAAAAACGATGAGAAATAAAGCATTTCTCCTTGTTTTGCCAACTTAAGACCAGGTTATCCCTCGTCTTATTTGTCGCTGCCTCCTATGTACGCTGCCCTTGTACATAGGGGGTCAGCATCAAAATCAATGTGTGTTGCGGTGGAACACCCACCGAAACACCCACTGCCCACCCCTTTCACGCTAAGCATAGCATGAAAGGGGGCCTTATTTACAAGGCAGCGTTAAGCCATGTTAAATGGCTTAACGCTGCCTTGTAAATAAGGCTAAGTCCCTATCGCCACCACAACATCGGAAAAAGTGACGTTGTGGTGGTGATAGGGGCTTGTACATATGCCTCTTGGTTTTCAGGTTTTCTGATTTTGAACTGAGTGTATTGAACATTGCCTGGCTTTGCATTATGTCTTTTGAATGAAGTGCACCATGTGCCTTGTTCACTTCTGAGATAAGATAAGCAAAACCTAATTTGTCATTCTTGTTCCAGAAAGCATTCCAACGCAATGTTTCTATAGCGTTACATATGATGAGCATCCCTTGTACCAAACAAACACAATGAGTTCCACTTAATACTGACGTGGGAGTTTTGCTTCAAAATATTTCAGCTTCAATAAGTAAATTGTCTATGCCATATCCACTTAGATAAGTTCCTGCATACCGCAACAACACTTTTAGCATGTGAAAAATGCCCATCATTAGCTAAAAATCGTCATATTTTACTGGTTTGCTCATTAAAATATCAGCTACCATATGGAAAACACCTTCAACAAAGAAAATTGGCAGGATAGGCTGGTCCTCAAGCTGAGCACACACATATTGGAATTTGTTTAGAGCTGTGCAAACTGCTGCGTAGTTTGGGACTGTAGATGCTATCATTGGTAAAACTCCAACCTTCTTCAAGTGGGACAATATTATGGGTGATCAGAACATGAATTAAATTCCAGTCAACGGAGGAACTGGCTTTTCTCCATCCTTCAGTCCACAGCAAATAAATGATTTGATAAACTCAGGTAAATCGGCTTTGCAGACCGCAACATCAGGTAGAAAATCAATGTCCTCAGCCACTTTGAAATTTTCTGGTAGATTGGCACATGTTGATGGCTTGTAGGTATTATGCACACATTGGCAAGGGAGTTGGGTTATAAGATTGCAGCTTTGTTTGTTTATGCTTACAGCTGGCATAGTTTGTTTACCAGCAGCTACTTCATTGGTACGGTCTTGAAAAAGAACCATGAAAGTATCATGTGTGCTGGATGTTCCAGACAAAGAAGAGCTTTCTTCAATATCAAGATTATCAAGAGCAGCAATTGTAAATCCTTTCCTGTTAAGGAAACTTGGAAGTAGTGTGCTGTCGGATTCACAAGATTTTACAGCATGAGCTGCTGACAAGTTCCAGCTCTGTACTATGTCATTATACCTTGTTGATACACCAATTCTATTAATTGAAGTGATTAGCTCTCTACTTTTGCAATTATCATAGATTGTGTGGACAGTCATCATGGGTAGTGGAATTTTCTTTTTGCAGTGATGTAATTCATAAAACATGATTTGAAAAAAATCAGTACATTTGCACCTCATAAGCCTGTTGGTTTATGGAAATGTGTAGTGATCTGTTTTTCAATGCTTTGTTTCTCAAGCTTAGCTGCATGGGATGCTCGTGCCAGGGTGTTCTGGTTGAGAGCATTCTACTGTAGAATGTAGATTGTTATTTGGATCTTACTGTGTCAGTTGCTGATGGATGATTTCCTCTGCCGGTTGCTGCACGGCACCTGCTAAGAAATAAAGCATTCTTCCTACAATTCAACTTTGTACTGCATCTTACCTACTACAGAATGTCTGCCACTTCTTCGGCTATATCTTCAAAGCCATCATCAATGTTGTTGGATTCTGTTCCAAACTGAAGATCTTTAGTTTGTAACAGTTCTGCTTTGCTGTTATTAAACAATGATGTAAATAATGTTAAGACAACATCAGGCATTCTTGTTGACTCCCATGATTTGTTGAGCTATAGGGCATATACAAAATTTGTCATAAAGTCCAAAATATAAATCTTTCAAGACATTTCTTAAAATGGTTTCCTCTGATTTTACTGTATCCTGTAATCTTATTTTGGCAGCAAGACCTTCAGGAGCCAAATCAGCTGAGTACACCATGAGTGGCTCATTCTTTATGATAGACTGACACAAATGAATTTTGTCATAGTACATTCTCACCAGAGAGATCCTAACTTCATTATTATGAATCAATACAGTTTCAACAATGTTGACCATTATTTCTGTGATATAACTGAGTGTGAACTCGTAGCCAGCATTCAGGAGTGGCTTTAAAATGTATTTTGATTTTTAAAGAGTGCAAACTTAACTGAAGGCTAGCGGTCACGTTGCTGCTGGGAGCTCACTGTACATTCACATTTTTTAATGTATGCATGCATTCAATTTGGGTGGGCATACAAATCCACTGCAAATACATTCACCTCACTTTTTAGATCAGCTTCTTGGCTGAAAACTTCATCTTGGAAGAAGCTAGCTGCAGATAAAAACATGCTTGCCCTTTGAGACTGACATACTCTGTACTTTTGTGAATCTCTTTGGCCCGTTATGGCTTTCTGCACAGTTGTTGGATGTGTACGTGGTGTAGCCATCGATATTCTACGTGGATGGGTATTGGGTTTGGGTGTCATTGCTTTCTCAGAATAATCAGATTCTTGTTGTGATTCTCTGCTATTTATTTACAATTTTTTTCCCAGGCCTTTTTGTATTGTACACGATTTGTAGCACTCATTGTTACAATGATAAAATACTTGATTCTCTTCAATCATCATTTTAAATCTTTTCTGAACTTAATCTTGCCATATTTCTGCAGCATCTCAAACTCACTTCGGTCCATTCGCAGTTAATGTTAGCTTTTCTTTCGGAATAGTTTGGCACATTACACATTTTTCTTTGTTTAAGGAGCCCTCAGAATTTCTAGTTAGCTACACACTGTAAGGAGGTAAAGATCCTTTGCTCATTTTTCCAAATTGGTAGCAATGGAAAACCTTAAACAAAGACAATATCAAAATTAATTACCATAAGGATTGCTAGAATACATCATTATCGAGCCACCATTTTTGAACATGGTTGAAGGGTTGCTCTGAAGAGTTATTTTCTGTCTCTATAAAACCACTTGACCCCAAAACCAATGTTTTGGCACCAAAATAATGTATATAGGTCTCATGGATCCTGAAATATTACATCATCACTGCAACACATTCGCCATTTTTACAAATGTTGTCCAGAAAAACTTTGCCCGGATAAGCAATGTCTACCCAATATTTCCACTGAAAACGAACCCTTTTTTTTGCAATGTGACTAGCTGTGGATTTTGGGCCCTAGCTGAGCCGGCACCTATGGAAACCTAGCAAACCTGTACATTACTAGATACCCAGGGGAGTCCAGGAAGGGGTGACTTGTGTGGCTCTCGCTAGGTTCTGTTACCCAGAATCCCTTGCAAACCTCAATATTTGTCTAAATGAACATATTTTCCTCATATTTCTGTGCTGGAAAGTTCTGGAATTTGAAGGGAATCACAAACCTCCTTCCACCCAGCATTTCCCAAGTCTCCAAATTAAAATGGTACTTGACTTCTGTGGGTAGGGCTAGTGCCTGCTACAGGAAATGGCCCAAAACGCAATGTGGACACCACATTTTCCCCCTGAAAACTGACCCATTTTTAGCAACATGCCTAGCTGTGGAATTTGGGCCCTAGCTCAGCCGGTACCTAGAAAACCTACCAAACCTTTACATGTTTGAAAAATAGACACCCAGGGAAATCCAAGATGGCATGTCTTCTGTAGCTCTCACTGGGCTCTGTCTGCCAGAATCTCTTGCAAGCCTCAAAATATGTCTAATAAACAAAGTTCCTCACATTTGTCTGATCTAAAGTTCTGGAAACTGTGGGGAGCAACACAATTCCTTCCACCCACCCAGTTTTTCACACGTCTCCATCTAAGGAAACCCACCAAACTCAGACATATCTGAAAACTAGACACCCGGGGGAGTCTAGGGAAGTGTGGGTTGCATGGATCCCCTAACATTTTCATACCTAGAAAACCCCCTGCAAACCTCAAATGTCGCTAAAAAAAATCCACATTTCCTCACAGTTCTGCCTGGGTCTACTGCTCCGGCATGAATAGCTTACCATACAGCATTCCCCTTGGTCTCCCGATAAAAATAATACCTCGCTTGTGTGGGTGTACATCACAGAGTCAGCCTAAAAACATATAAGAAAAAAATTGTGCTTTTCAACACGCTGTGATACCCCTCAATCTCTACACATTTTTGGCCCTTCCCTTTCACAGGCCCTTACCCCACCCACACAAGTGAGGCATCATTTTTCTTGGGAGACCTAAGGTAACGCTGGGTGGTAGGAAATTTGACCCAGATAAAAGGCACTCTGAGGATGTATATAGAATAGAAGGTTTAGGGTTGTTACCTGTGGGCAGGTGATATATCTTGTTGATTCTTTGGCTGCTTAATTTGTCTGTTGATGGTGTTGATACAGCCCGTCTGTTTTTGGCTACATAATTGTAGGATATGATTCAGATTCTTTCCACTTTGTACTTAAGTTACTGTAATATGAGGGACAAAGTTATGTGTATGCCTAGATTGGCAATCCTTTAATATTTGACTGGTAAGGTTTGGAGGACTGGACTATTTTGGATATTTGAAATGAATTATTCTGTTATGAATTAGTTTGTTATATACATATGATGCATGCATCTAGGAGGATGTAGTTTTCCCCGAAATGAGTAAGGTGTTTGTCAAGGTATTCTGCTGATGTGGTTCTTACCAGGGGTGGGCATAACTTGTAGAGTTTTACTGTGCTGAATTCCGTGGAGCTACATAAAACGTCAGTGAAATTCCACATAGTCCAGTCTCACTGCTCTTGCTGCAAATTAGCACCAGTAGTGCAAGCAGCACTGAAAAAACAGCATGAATGGTACCATGCGGTGCGAGAGCCCAATGGCATTCAAGTTGATTTTGCTGCGGCTCGAGGGGAAACAAATCTACTCAAGTTGCAGTCCTCTGACCTTGACAGCTCATGACTGGGGTATGCCAAATCATGTTTGCCCTCACCAGTTCACATTTCAGAAATCTTGCATGAAAAATATTCTGGCAAGCGGCGATTGACGGAATTTGATCGGAATTCTGCATTACAACAGTAATGCAGAGTTTCCTAATTTCACCAATTCCACAGGTAGAATGAAACATTCCTCCTGATGTGCCTAAATGTTTTAATTATGTAGAAAGTTGATTGAGACAGCCTGGCCACATGAGCATATTTGAAATGTTTTGAGACATAGACGATTAGAGAGATCACAAATTGTGCCTTTTTAAAATTAAGGTTGCAGTTTACCTGGACAAAAAGCTACAGGATCATAATTCTTCTGTCACCACTAATCAGTATTTCAGTTTTTGAAACATATAGCTTAAGGTGATTCCTCATCATCCAGTGATCTACAGCTATGAAGCAGGAGATGAGCTAATGTTTCGATATCCTTATGGTCTCCAGGTTGAGAATTATCAATGTATTGTCTGCATATTTGTAGCACACAAATTCAAAACTATTGGCTGCTTAAGTAGTAGTTTAATGCCCATGTTAAAAAAGTAGAGGTGAGATGATAGATTCTTGTAGATCTCTTGTTTTTATGTGTTAGAAATGGGGGTCTCTAGTTGGCAGAGGTAGGCACCTTTTTTTCCAAATAGGGACCCTTGCCTCTAGTCAGGGTAAGGGGGATACACACTTTAGATAACCACTGCTTGCTTCCTGGGTAGCTTGGCATGAGCAGACAGACTTATCCCAAAGCCAATGTGTAAATTATTTGTACTCTAAACACAGAGTAATGCAGTGATAAACACAAATGAACACCACAACAGTTTAGAAAACTTAAGTATCTTTATCTAAACTCAACAAGACCAAAACAACAAAAATCAAACATACATGTAATAAGAATATGACTTTAGAAAGGTTTCAAACTTGGTCCATAGAAAACTATGGATGCCTGATTTATCACAAAGTACCTGTAGATGCATCAAAATTCACAAGGCCGAACAGCCGCAGAGATTGGAAGCATCAAAAACAAAGAGATGTGTCAGTTCCTGAGACCATGGGGAGGCAGAGACAGTTCTGCTGCATGCAGGAGAAGTGATGCATGGAATTCAATCTGTAGATGGAAGTGATGCATCGATTCTGAAACGGTTCTTCTCCAGGTGTAATGCATCGGGAAAACTTGTTGCACAGGTATGATGCGTGGAAATCCAGGATGCGTTAGCGATTGATGCAGCGACGTCAAGCAGCGCTGCATCAGTTTCTTCACCGCGATCCCTCGGTGCGTCAGTTCTTGCAGCAGGGAGGCGATGCGTGGAGATTCATCTTGCACAGCGGTGCTGCATCGGAAAAACAGCTGCAAGAAGTGATGCGTCAATTTCTTCAGTTCTTTGGGTTTCTTCCAGCTCCCAGCAGCAAGCACAACCTCCAGAGGCCCCGAACTGGAACAGGCACCTCCTGGCAGGTCAGCACTCTCAGCAACAGAGTTCAGGGGAGCTGGGGGTGATGTATTTGTGTCCCCGAGACTTCAGAACAGGAGGCCAGCACACACAGGCCCTTGGAGATCTTCTTCAAGCAGGTTCAAAGCAATATTCCAGTCTTTGTCCTTTCCTCAGCAGAAACAGCAACTGCAGGTCAACGCTACACAGCACACAGCAAAGGGGCAGTTCTCTTAATCACAGCTCTTCAGCTCTTCTCCTTGGCAAAAGTTTCTCTTGAGTCCAGAAGTAGTCTAAAGTTCTGGGGTTTTAGGTCTAATACTTCGACCCCAAAATATCTTTGTTCTCTTTGTGCAAGGGTCTTTGAGTCCAGTTCAAACCAGTTCTGTTCTCACTGGTGCAGTATGACCACAGGGGGTGGAGACGGCATTGTGCAAGGGAGACAGGCCCTATTCAGGTGTAAGGAAATCTCCTCCCACTACTCTAAATTCAGCCACGCCCCATTCAGCTCAATGCTGAGTCATCAAGGAAGGACCAGGCACACCTCAACACCCCAGTGGCTGTCTACAGTGAAAGCACATCGCCAGCCCCTGTCACTCCAAAACCAGACAGTCAATGCACAAACAGGCAGAGGCACACCGAATCGTTAAACAAGAAAATGCCTACGTTCTAAAATGTTGTTAGTTTATAAAATACTTTCTAAAAGTGGCATTTTCAAACACTGAATTTAAAAAACATCTGTACTTAAAGATGTTATTAAATTCTGAGTTCAGAGAGCCTAAACATTATTTCTCCATCTTGTCCTAATGGGAAGTTATACTTGTAAGATGTTGCAAAGCATTTCTCGTTCTATCCTATGGGGCAGGGCAAGATAGCCTTCCAATAGTGAAAAACAAAATTGGCAGTATTTCACTGTCAGGACGTGTCACACACACAGTACATGTCCTACCTTTCACATACACTGCACCATGCCCGAGGAGTACCTCGGGCATACAATAAGGGTGCCTTACATGTTTAAAAAAGGAAGATTGGGTCCTTGCAAGTGGGTGCACTTGCCAAGTCGGCATGGCAGTACAAAACTGTACGCAGACAATGCAATTGCAGGTCTGAGATACCTTTTCAGGGCTACTCATGTGGGTGGCACAATCAGTGCTGCAGACCCTCTTAAGGCATTTGATTTACAGGCCCTGACACACTTCAGTGCACTTTACTAGGGACTTACCAGTAAAACAAATATGCCAAACAGGGAGAATCAATTTTAATAACAATTTACACAGAGATCGTATGCACTTTAGCACTGATTAGCAATGGTAAAGTGCCCAGAGTCCTACAGCCAACAACAACATGTCAGGAAGAAATAGGAGGAAGAAGCAAAAAGTTTGGGGATAACCCTGCAAAAAGGGCCAAATCCAACATTGTGTAGTAAAGATTTAATGAAAAAGCAGTTGAAAATGTGAGGTGAAAGCACGGCTGGGTTGGCATCTAGCAAACAGAGCTTCATATCCATTTGAGTTACCGCTTTCAACTTGGGGATTGCTATGGTGTCCTTAAATACAATAGCTAGTCAATCTCCTTTGTTTCCTTCTTGGTTCTGTGTAATGGCTCGATTTCAAGGGGGAATAGCTTCATGCAGTACTAGAGCTATGTATTTTCCAAACCAGGTTTCATTGATGAACAGTATGTCTGTTTCTCTATCCGTCAGTAGGTCAATAATGTTCAATATTTTTCCTCATTTAACAGTGTTTATCAGCAAACAACTCAGATTTTGAAATATTTGTAAAGGTTTAATGTTAAAGCCTCCCCAAAACAGTTAAACAGCACAGGCTGATTGGTTACACCACTGCACACGCTTAGTATCTACTTTATCAAAAACAGAAAGACAGCAATAACTCAAAAAATACACGGTTACCTTCCATCGGTTATTTCACATTTCATCATCCAATATCTCAGTCATCTTCCACATGTGAATATTCACACCATATTCCCCAAATCTTTGCATGCTTTTTTGTCAACCTCTCACTCTGTACACTGTTTATTCTGTGTTGGCACTGACGTTCTTGTCCCTTGTCCTTTTCCTGAATGAGATGACCTTCTCCATGCACCAATGCTTTGTTACATCTCTTTTGTCTAACAAGAAACTTACGCTGAATTCTGTTGCAACATGGACCTTCTCATACATCCATGAGTCTAATATCATTATTTTGGGATCAAGACTTACTGTACGGTTCACAACTACCCCAGTACTCATCCCACTTTTTGCAGTACATCCCAAACCACATGGAAGTAGGTTCCCCGAGGTTCATTAGAGCTTAAACATTGAGGGTTTTTTGTGTATGCAATTTTCCAGAGCCAGGATGGATTATATTAAAATCTATGAAAGTATTTACAATGGATAAAGAAAAGCCATGAGGAGATAGCAAGAGTTTTAACAGCCATCTTGGTTTCTGCCCATCAATTGTCACGTTATTTAGAGCTCCTGTTGTCTTATTTTGGTGAAGGACTGGTGTACATCTGGGGTACATCTGGGGTCTTCTTGGTCTCATCCAATAGGCTCTTTGTAGACATGTAATTATTTTTGGCTCAGGTTAATTCTTCATTTATATGAGAAGATGAGAAGTAGAAAATGGTGCTGGAGTCATGGCATTGGGATTTTGGCATCCCTCACACTGTTTGTCTAATAAAGGACTCTTGCCATTAGAAGTAACTTAATAACACATTCAGCATACAAAACTATTTACCTGAATTTGTTACATCATTTGCTGCCTAGCCAGATTCATTTATGAGCAGAAATCACTTGAGGGAAGTTATCCGTGAGACTTGGCACACAAACACCCTTTGTGTAAGTATTACACTTGAGCAGGGAACAGGGATTTTTTGTGATTAATCACTATCTTGATGGTAAAAGATAGGGAGTTGTGTGCTCAAATATTTTGTATCCAATTTCGTATTTGTAAATAATCAAATTTTGCACAAATAGCTAATTTTGCACAAGTAGCTAATAAGCACGGTCCACAATGTGTGTGCTTGCTTAGGATAGAGCTTTGTGCTTATGTTTCTCCAATTGCATACATAAGAGCTCAGAAAAGTGAGCAGTGCTTGCCTCTCTCTATTTGTAAACAGTGCTATCTGCAGCTCATGTTCAAACACAGGGAAAATGCAAGTTAAATGTATGTACTTTTGACAGTGCAATCACCATAGAAACAGATACACAGCTGTGTCCTGCGCAAGTGAAGCCTTTCATAATAATGCTACTGATGGTAAGAGTCTTAGCATGAAGATGGCCAGTGTAATTTAAATGCTGCTCATAATTTCTTTTTTTTTTGTTTTTATTGCCATTTTGTATAAAGTAAACAAACAATAACAGAAAGTGTTGCAGCGTGGAATTTCAAATCCTCCCTTCGTCACAGACCATATATCACACTAACGCTTTCATTCAGTCCATTCATTGGTGGGGCCCATAACACTAACTCTCACACACACTCATATGATCTGCTCTTACTGGAGGGATAAGTGTTCCAAACGCCAACGTGAAAAGAATATCTTTTAACCTAAAGGGATTTTATTTACATAAACTTACACTAAATAACCTTAATCCTGCACATCTTAATCCTGAACCTCAAGCTATTCCTTCCACTTTGCCGATGGATCAAATTAGTTGAGTTGGAAAAGTGATTTTAATCATTTTTCATTAATATTCAAATCTTAATCTATTCCTTCTCAATAAAAACCCAACACATTTGCTTGTTAATCAATAATATTGTTTATCTAATTAATGCAAATTTTAATAAAACATTAATCAAACCACAAAACACCATATTTACCTAATCTGGCTATTAGTCGTCCTCAAAGTCAATCAAGTCGTCATGCAGCACGCTACAGTCCCAAAGATTGAGTCTGGACCATAAGTGTGTACACATCAATCAATACCCATCAGTTTGAGAGTCTTCAGTTCATCAGGAAAATGGGCAGCAATTTAGTCTGTCAAAGATTCAGGGAAACAGCTGTCCTGCAGTGTCACGGTCCTCTCCGTCAGCATAATGTGAGGGAAAAGAAAAAGTCTGTAACTCCAACTGCCACTGCAACGACTCTTTAACTCACTATTCTACCATCTTTTATAATGAAATTAATGACAAAATGTAATGAAAGTCAGTTTTAAGCACATCTGATTGGTTGGTTAAGATCGTCCGTTTCGGTTTCCCAAAGTCTATGATGTCACACTGTCAGATATGATCCATCCGGTTTGTCAAAATTGTCCATTGTTAAAGCTCTTGGCTAAAGTCCAGTCACGACCTTGTTCTGGTACAGGTTGTGTGGGTCATCTTGAGGTCACTTGTTCAGGAGCCTGAAGCATGCGCACTTGGTCTGAAACCTAGTGGAATGGTAGCTGTCTCGTCGTGTCCGTAGGGCGGCCATTTTGTCATAGGCCAGATTGGTCAACTTAAGCAAAACAAACACAAAAAGTAATTAAAACATGGACATAACTAATAAAATGTTTAACCCACACTAATTCCCCTAAGTGTGTGTAATTATCTAGCATACTGGCAACACTTAAAGCGTTTATATTCACCCAATGATGTCATCTGGTGCAACTTACAGTTACGTCACAAAAGCAACATATATCATGCAATATTCTATTTTTCTAGTATCAGTATGCGTACGTATATTAGTTTACAAATTATTTTAGCCATGCAAATGCAAATCCCACGTGTAATTCATACATTAGTAAGGTTGATTAGGTAAAACTCAAAACACATTAATATTATTACAATTAATAGATTATTCTAATTAGTATGAACATGCAGAAATGGGGAAGGTATACAAAATGTTGTACTACCCGCTCCATCACAGTGCAATGCTTGCTTGTGGGCCAGCCCGCCCGTTCGGGATACATAGATACAACATAACTTGAGTGTACATCCACAGCTCCTTAATTAGAATATGGTAAAACTGTTACTCCGCTATCACTAGGCATGTAGGTCCCTACATATGTGCATTTTACTTGCAATATTATTAATCTCATTCACATCTCAGTGATTATATCAAGGGTCATCCGCAGTAACAGTGTTCAGCTAACTTACAAAAGGCTCCCAAATGTCTCGCCGGCGAGACTTCATCGGCAGTAGCTCCCCACAGCACACCAGATGGACCCTACAGTATGCCACATTCTTTACCCACTCCCCTGCTGTCGGGGGGGAAGCAGCGCCCCAATGCAAGGCCACCTCTCTCAGCCAAGAGCAATAACATTGCCGTAGCCTCCTTGACTTCGGTGGCACACCTGAAACAACCCCCAACAGTGCCACCAAAGGTGTGCAAGGCAGCTCTTGCCCGGTGATGTCTTTAATGAAGTCTGTGCTGTTTCTGGCGGCCGGCGTGTATTTATTATAACAGAGGCTCCTGCTCCCTCCGTATGGGGCCTCTGCGCATTGAGGGCCTAAGATCTGGGTCAGATGGAGATACTGACCTCCACAGCTCTGCTCCCAGGCCTGGCCCAACCCAGGGCCACTTCGCTAGCGTATGACGGCCACAGCCGTTACTGATGTGTGCTTCAGTCCCGACACACTCCACGCGCCTGGGCCGCCTGAGCGATGCTCGCATTCTACACCAGGGGGCTCTGTGGCGGCCGCCTTAGTGCTGTGCGATCTCTCTGGCTGTTGGTGGCTGCCCTGGCCGCCACCGGTGCCTCCGATGAGCAAGGGTGCTACAGGCACACCACTCACCGGTCCACTCCCCAGCAGGCCTCCCAGGTGGTCCCGACCCCCGGCTGCTGCTCCTCAAAGGCGCTGGTCTTCCAACGGGCTGTCAATGCCCCTTCACCTCACCCCGGCAGCCAAGGCAAACAGTCAGCCTGCCACAGTGTCGAGCACACTTGCATCTGGTGAGTCCGTGCAGCGGGCACTTCTGCGATCCGGCTCAGCAGTGCGTTTCCCAGCGAGGCCCAGGCCGCAGGGACGCGATGTGATTATTGTCAATTATGTGCAGCACACCGCGGCTCTAAACACATCAGTGCACACTGCAGGTTTGTCTGCACACAATCCCCATGGTTTGGAGCCAGGATTGGTAATCAGGTGCCGGATAACTGACGGATATTGAGCTTGGCCGGCAGAGCAACTTCACCAGGCAGGCATCTTGCTGCTCGGCTTGGCCACATCACCCAACTCTGTGCATAATTGATATCAGCGGAAAACAGCCACAGATATTGTTTACAACTATTTTAGCCATATCACCCTTTATGCAGATATTATCAGATCAATGAAAGCACACATTTTTAAGGATACAAATGTACAGTTGTTAGAAATTGGACTTTTAGTTGGCAGAGGTATGCACTCCATCCAAGCAAGAACCACAGTCTTAGTCAGGCTAAGTTACCACACACCTTAAATTAACTTGTGCTCACCCTCTGGTAGCGCTTGGCACAGAGCAGTCAGGCTTAACTTTGGAGGTGATGTTTAAAGTATTTGTACAACAATTGAAAAACACAGTGAAAACACCAGAACCAGACTCCACAGCAGTTTAGAAAGATAGCTTTTATTTCTATGAACAAAACAAGATCAAAATGATAAAAATCCAATCGGTGTAACCGGAGTTATGAATTTTTAAATATTAGATGAAAATATAGTGCTTAAAAGCTTACAGCACCAACCAGGGATATCTTAATGCGCTGGAACTGGGTAAATACAAAAGTTGAGGCCAACCACAATGAGGTTTGGGGTGGAGACAAGCCCAGACCCTGAAAAGTACCTGGGATGCATAGTCGAAGGAGATGCGATGAGGGAGCAAAGAGGTGATACGTCATCATCAAATCACTGAGTTGTAGGCGATGCGTCTATGCTGAGCCGTGCAAAGTTAGAGATGCATAGGAAACTGGAGACGTTGCACCGTGCAGGCCACGGTGCGATGTCCGCGGTACATGCAGCTGCAGCAATGTGTTGGCATTGAGGGAAATTCACCAGTTCAGATTGGCTCATCGTCATAGATTTGTGGATTTTGTCAGTCATAGCACTTTATACCCATTTCTGAGGGCCCAAGACGGGATTGGTACCACTTGGCAGGGAAAGACTTGCAGAAAACAAAGTCCAGGTGCTCTTGCAGGTTGAAGAAAAGTCTTTGATGTCCTTCAGACACTCTGTATTCACGTGAGATGGGTCCAGTCCTTTCTCAGCAGGGTAGAGGATAGCAGGCAGCAGGGAAACACAGCAGAAAAGCAGTTCTTCCAGAGCAGCCATCCAGCAGAGTGGCAGACCTTGTAGCAGTACAGAGGTCCTTCCTCCTGGCAGAGTTCTTCACAAGTCCAACAGTGTCTTGTTTGATTCAGTCAGATACCCAGTACTTATACGCAGTTGTGTCTTTGAGGAAAGAATGACTTCAAAGAGGGGCTTTAAGGTTGTCACAATCCACGATGTTCCTCAGGAGCAGTATCCTCAAGTGGCCCACCTTCTAGCAGCTCTCACTCTGATTATGTAAACACAGAATATCAGAATGTCCAGGTGAGTGGAAGGGTAATTAGAGAGGGTACTGCGGGGAAGAAGACCTGAAATATAGAATTCGCAATGTTGAGTTTAATATCATATAGCTAACTTATAGTACAGTCATCTTTCCAAGATATCAAACTTAAACTTACAGACTAGGACAAGGAATCACCTGGAAAGAAAAAATATGTGATTCCAAACATGTGAGATGCTGATACACTCGCAGATATCTTGACAATCAGCTCAAAGTGGTCTTTTAGTTTCCAAATGTTCAAAGGTTCTACAGAAATGATATTGACCCAACCAGTTCTTATGTTTTAACTGCTTAACTAAAGGCAACGGTTCTGGTTCAACACAAAGTTATGCATAGAAAATGCAGGAGAATAACAAAGTCAAACGAGCTACAAACCGAGTTCACAATCGGGACTCCGACTTTACATATTGACACAGAATCCACTGGTCTTTACTGGACTCTGTTGTTGGGAACGACAAGAACTGAAAGCTCCTACCTGATTCCTAGGAACGTGGTGAGATTCTGTTGTCTAATCCGGAATGGAGATTAGGAACACCAACGAAGACTTGTGACCTCCTGCCACTGCGACACCGGAAATAATCTGCGTTCGGAGAGAGGGCATGGCCTGTATTAATGGTTTGTGGCGGCCGACGTCCTTTGCCACGTAAGAGTAACGTTAAAGGCTGAAACTGAACAACGACAGTGTTAGAAACAAAAGTAAGTGCGAATTATGCATTACCAAGCTCTTTTAGTTCGGGAATTCTTGACAGTACATTATGCACTGCCATATCGAGCTACACATCTTGTTGAGGAGCAATAAAGTCCCATGCTCCCTTATAATACTGTTTTTTTTTGGTACAGCGGGTTGTTGTTATTGGAGTATCATAACAACATATGTCTTTTACTTACTGCAAAATAGTGTGGAGTTTTTCTATGTATCCAAATAATATACCCCGGTAAGAAGTTGCTATTAACATTGCATAACAACATGAATGATTTACTTTCAGATTTGGGTGCGTCACATATTGGAAATAAATGCCCAACACATTGTGTCCCCACCACTTGCTCTATTGACATCGGGAATCATAGATCATGACAGAAGTGCGCAGTGGTCCTCCCTCCCAGCTCTGGCTCAAGACTCAACACAGGGGGATATGCAGCCCTTTGTGTGGTGTCAGGACACAGCCTAGATGGGTGAAGGTGACAGCTCCTCCCTCTAATACTGCCCAGGATGACCCATCAGGATGTGGATGGCTACTCATTTCCACCTAAGCTTTCTTGGTGTGTGGCTGTCTAGAAGAATTCACAAAGTCCAGCTGTCGCCCATCCCAGAAGTGTATTGGAGACAGGCTTCAGGCACACAGGGTTTAAAGAGGAAAAATATAATCTTTTTAAAAGGGAACATTTTTAAAAGAGTAGTGATGAATTCATCTTTGCCAGTAAAGAACTTTTATCATTACCATTACAGTCATGTTAAAAATGACAGATCTACTCCATCTCAATCGGGCATTGCAGCTTATAGATGTAATCAGAGATTTCCAATGTTAACCTACGAGAGGGGTGAAAAACACATTTGGGTGTTATTCCCTACCACAACATGCAAAAGTATATGTTCTATATTTTGTTTACAGAGGACTCTTCCCATTGGACTGCCTAGGGCCTACCTTAGGGATGACATTTATGCAATAAAAGGAGAATGTATGGCTTTGGAAGGCGTTTTAAATCCCAAGTGAACATGGTAGTGTAAACTGCACACACAGGCTTTGTCAGTCCTGAGACATTTTTAAAGTGCTACTTGTGTGGGTGGCACAATCAGTGCTGCAGGCCCACTGGCAGCATTTATCTTATAGGCCCTGAGCACATTCAGTGCTCTGTTCTATGGACTCATAGGTAAATTAAATATGCCAACACAGCATGAGCCAACGTTAACATGTTTCGAGGAGAGAGGACATACAAAAACAAGGTCATAAAAAGAGGAGGAGAAAGGCAAAAAGTTTGGGGTGACCCTTCAGAGAGCCCCATTTGCCATCACAATTAATTTCAGAGAGTGTCTTTTTGGTTACAAAGAATGGTTTTCCCAGCTTTCTCTTATAATATCTTTAAATAACAATGTCATTTGAAATATAATTTATAATGGACCCAAATATGTGAATTGCCTTTTGTTTCAAGCTACTTTCATTTTCCAATGCCATTAAAAGTCCCATTTATCAATACCTAGATGTGATAAATGTCCTTTTCTTTGAAGAGAAGCAAGATAACATCTGAAAGCAGAATCTTTTGCTGCATTGCCTCTGGTCCTGTGGGAGGACAGTCTCGTACATTTTTATTTTAAAGTTAGCGGTCTTTGATTTGTCAGACACTTGTTGTAGCTAAGAAGTTTATCTCTTAATAGGAAAAGCACCAGATCTTCTTTATTAAAGCCTAAGGTGCTTATTTAAGGTTACTTGGTCTTTTGCACATTTCTTCAGCAATTCACAAATGTGTAGCTTTGACTGAACATACACATCCTTGGTAAATTATTTGCAAGTGGGGCAACATGATAAACTACGTGAAAACTAGCACAAAGGAGAAATCACATGGATCACCTAAGGAATTACAATGACATTTTTTGAGTTTACCAGAGGGTACAAGCTTCATCACAGATTGCCTTTATGTGGTGCACTGAAGTGGCTCTTTGCAAAGTGGCATATGCCTCTCTTCCATTTGAAATGTGTCAGAGACTGGCAAGGCAGAAGATGCAATGTATTAGTATGTCATAATACATAGATTCTGTAATCCTTGTATAAATGGCAGTGACTAATTTCTTTATAATATGAGACTTGTGATGATCCAAGTTGTCGATAATAAAGAAAAGAATGCAGAGCGCGACTATTATAAGGTTATTGCAGTTGAGTTCTGACATCATAATGCCTATTGCCAAAGCCAGCACCCAAGGTGAAAGGCGTGTCAGGTCACAGAGCATAATTAAAGCAGCTGTTTAAAACAACAAACAGAATGTTGCTTTTTTTCTTTTGTTCTATTTTAATTGCTTTCAGTGACTAGAAGAATGAACATGTTTTTTGCACTCCTTAGATGGAAAAAAACTAGAATTTGTCTACATGTTTCCATCCGTTCCGAGCAAATGCAGCTTTCTTTTTTAAAACTGACTTGTATTGAAATAGGATTTCTAATATCTGTTTGTGACAAATATCTAATAGGATTTTAATGTGTTTCATTTTGCACTAGTTTGGATTTTTGTTCTTCATGTTTGCAAACATGCTCACTCTTTTATATGAAAGAGCTACGCACTAAGGTTTTAAGTGGTATGTTGAAAAGGTGATGGTGTGACCATGTAGCTTACGAGATAAAGTACCCCCTGGAGTACATCATAAGGATTTTGCAAGTCACCTTGGAGTTCTATAACCTAATAAAGGAACTCGGCCTCCGGCCTTGTTCCTCTATATGGTTTTGGAACTTCTCTGTGGCTTGCAATTTCCTTATAATGTACAGCAGTGGGTACTTTATCACTTATATTTCATGTTCATGGTTCATAAAGTGCAGCCGTTTCCCCAGACATTAATGGCATCGGAGGATTAACAAACAAAACAAATGATCAGTCATACAGTTAGTAATGTCATATGAGATTTTCAAAATTACAAACCATGAGACATAAGTATAGATAAGTAGAGCATTTTACAGCTTTGACACCTGAACAGAAAAGAAGAGACAACCCTGGCAAGCCTTCCTGTAATAAGGGATGATCAGTTAAGCTAATGAAGCAGCTCTGAAGAGTCTTTGAAGAGCACAGGATGCTAGTTTTGCTGGAATACAATTTGGTCCCACATGATGGAAAGCATAACAAGTAGGACAGGGGGCCTCATTCAGAATTGAGAGGACAGTGTACTTCACCTCAAATGTGATAGAGCACCCTTATCAGCCAAACTGATAGTCCACCTGCTGTACTTTGCCAGATTGCTCCCTGAGCAAGAACCTCACATCGATGGGCCTGAAAGACATGGGGTCATTGGCGTAAGTAGCTCAGACCATGCTTCCTATTTATATTAGCTATCCGGATGTACTTTTTTCTGCAAGGAACAGCCTGTGGAAACAAATCAAACATTCTGGAAGAAAACTCCCAGGATCTTAAGGGCATTATACCTTTGATTTTCAAAAACTAACTCCCACCTTGAAAAATTCAATATTTGCTGTTTGCCTGCATTTACCACTGCAGTAGCTGAGCAAAATCTCAGGGCCCGTTTCAAAAAGGTAAACTTATACCTGAAGTCTAAGTTTAGACCTGAAGTCTAAACTTAGACCTAAAGTCTAAGTTTTGACCTGATGTCTATTTTTAGACGTGAATTATAAGTCTAAACTTGGACTTCAGGTCTAAAGTTAGACTTCATGTCTAAAGTTAAACTTCAGGTCCAAAGTTAGATTTCAGGTCAAAAATTAGACTTCAGGTCTAAACTTAAACCTCAGGTCTAAGTATACCTTTGTGAATCAGGCCCAATTAGCTTTTAGAGGAGCCGTGTGATACCCATTGAAAATGTAATTGTTAACAAAAAATTTGCTTAATATTGCTGCAGATTTTTTTTATTTCTAGATTTAAAATAAATATACAAAAGAAAATATTTTTGCAAACTTTTTGCAACTTTAATAAACTTTTTAATTTTTCCCTGTAATTTACCATGAAGAGATCTCCCCCACTGGGTTGGGCACCTCCCAATAGTAAAGCATATGGAACCTTTCCCTATATTTTACCATCTGGAAATCTCCACTCTTCTGTGGAGTCTCCCTATGGTAAAGTATAGGGAAAAATAAATAAAGTTTATGATATTAAATTATATTACATTTTATAATTTTATAACTCTATTGTAAATGTAGAACTAAATTCAAATATAAAAATGCAAAAAGACGTTCAACTTATTGTTAAAATATTTCTTTAGTTAATGTAAATACATTAACTGAAATTAATATATTTTTCTCGAATTTGAATTCAGAAGTCAATTTCCACATAAAGGTGCCGATTCCGATCCTGTAAAACCCGGGTACGAACCGTCATATGGAGTGTTTTCACCGTCCGACTCGTACCCGGGAAAACCACCTTACAAACCCGCAAGTACGATTCGTACAGAAATACCATTTCCGTACGATTCGTACAAAACACCGACCGGCTAAAATATACCCACAATTCCGATCCGGGACACCGTGTACGTGATGTCCGGACGGAGTCAGGCAGCGTTTTACGAACCAGCAAGTACGATTCGTGCCTACGTCACTCCGCACGTAGCATTTTTTACGGGAGCCAAAAACTGCCGGGAAATTGAGGACGACGCGAGGAAGGAGTATCTGTATGCGACGGACAGCCATGGACCCCATCCTACGTGTCATCCCGGCCCTCATAGCCTATGACCTGGTGCACAGGAACCGACGCAGACGCCGCAGAAGGTCAGAACAACACCCAGGGGCAAAGGTGGGGGGCAGGGGCAGGAAACATAACCCCACATGCCCTGTACATACCGTACCTCCAGGGACTGGTCACTCGGGGGGGGCGTGTCCACCAAGGCCTGCATCCCGCTACAACGGAAGTGGTCGTGGACGCGTCCCGTCACCACAACAATTGTGGTATGCACCGTACCCATGCCTGAAGAGCGTGGGTACGGGTCGTACCACGCCTACCGCTATGTTACACCAACATTGGGGGTACGGCCCGAACCCAGGCCTGAAGAGCGTGGGTAAGGGTCGTACCACGCGTACCCCTACGTCACACCAACAATGGTGGTACGGCCCATACCCAGGCCTGAAGAGCGTGGGTACGGGTCGCACCACGCATACCCCTACGTCACCCCAACAATGGTGGTATGGCCTGTACCCATGCTCTTCAGGCCTGGGTACGGGCCGTACCAACATTGTTGGGGTGCCATAGGGGTACGGCCCATACCCAGGCCTACAGAGCATGGGTACGGGTCGTACCACGCCTACCCCTACGTCACCCCAACAATGGTGGTACGGCCCGTACCCAGGCCTGAAGAGCATGGGTATGGGTCGCACCACGCGTACCCCTACGTCACCCCAACAATGGTGGTACAGCCGGTACCCAGGCCTGAAGAGCACGGGTACGGGTCGCACCACGCGTACCCCTACATCCCCCCAACAATGGTGGGATGGCCCGTACCCAGGCCTGATGAGCGTGGGTACGGGTCGCACCGCGCGTACCCCTACGTCACACCAACAATGATGGTACGGCCCGTACCCACGCTCTTCAGGCCTGGGTACGGGCCGTACCACCATTGTTGGGGTGACGTAGGGGTACTCGTGGTGCGACCCGTACCCACGCTCTTCAGGCCTAGGTACAGGCCGTACCACCATTGTTGGGGTGACGTAGGGGTAGGCGTGGTATGATCCGTACCCACGCTCTGTAGGCCTGGGTACGGGCCATAGCCCTACGGCACCCCAACAATGGTGATACGGCCCGTACCCAGGGCTTCAGAGCGTGTGGGCGGGTGGGTGGGTGTCGTGCTACGATCCACATCAGTGGACAGAGACATAGGGGTGTGTGCCTATCACTCCCAGCAGTGCCCAGACATATGAGGGGTGGGTGGAGAGGACTCCCAGCAGTGCCCAGACATATGATGGGTGGGTGCAGAGGACTCCCAGCAGTGCCCAGACATATGAGGGGTGGGTGCAGAGGACCCCCAGCAGTGCCCAGACATATGAGGGGTGGGTGCCTATCACTCCCAGCAGTGCCCAGACATATGAGGGGTGGGTGCCCATCACTCCCAGCAGTGCCCAGACATATGAGGGGTGGGTGCAGAGGACTCCCAGCAGTGCCCAGACATATGAGGGGTGGGTGCAGAGGACCCCCAGCAGTGCCCAGACATATGAGGGGTGGGTGCCTATCACTCCCAGCAGTGCCCAGACATATGAGGGGTGGGTGCAGAGGACCCCCAGCAGTGCCCAGACATATGAGGGGTGTGTGCCTATCACTCCCAGCAGTGCCCAGACATATGAGGGGTGGGTGCAGAGGACTCCCAGCAGTGCCCAGACATATGAGGGGTGGGTGCAGAGGACCCCCAGCAGTGCCCAGACATATGAGGGGTGGGTGCAGAGGACCCCCAGCAGTGCCAAGACATATGAGGGGTGGGTGCCTATCACTCCCAACAGTGCCCAGACATATGAGGGGTGGGTGCAGAGGACTCCCAGCAGTGCCCAGACATATGAGGGATGGGTGCAGAGGACCCCCAGCAGTGCCCAGACATATGAGGGGTGGGTACAGAGGACTCCCAGCAGTGCACAGACATATGAGGGGTGGGTGCAGAGGACCCCCAGCAGTGCCCAGACATATGAGGGGTGGGTGCAGAGGACCCCCAGCAGTGCCCAGACATAGGAGGGGTGGGTGCCCATCACTCCCAGCAGTGCCCAGACATATGAGGGGTGGGTGCCTATCACTCCCAGCAGTGCCCAGACATATGAGGGGTGGGTGTAGAGGCCTCCCAGCAGTGGACAGACACATGGGGGTGTGTACATCATCCTCCCATTAGCAAAACTCCATGGGTGCATGAAGGCATCCACAATGTGCGACTATGTTGATAGTGCCATGACAACACATCACTGACAGCAGTGTCCCACTCCCATGAGGATGGATGTCCTTCCCCCACTGCATGACACACCACATGTGGGTGTGATGACAAATTACACATGCATACCCACCCCTGGTGGTGGCAGCACAATACACACACTGAGATCATGCAACAAGACTGTATCCTCATGTGAAACCCCACTAAACTAAGAGAGCCTAAGGGAACACACACTGTCACCCACATTCCAGGAATGTACAGGTGCTGGGGCAGCCAACAAGTTGTTGCCTCCCATGGAAGGAAAAGGGTGGAGTACCCACAGATACAATGCCCACAATTGTCAGTCAGGTGCCCAAATACCCTGCAGAACAAGTAACACATGTGTGCTAGGCTGGGAGTACACACATGCATAGTGCGGAAAAGGGACCATGTCCACATGAAGCCATGGCAACATACTCCATACACAAGTAAAGTGACTACCGAGGATGGCACAGACGATGCAGGCGTAGACATTGCTGAGCAGGCATGGGCAAAGTTGAAGGGATCCCTCACACAGCAAGGAACGGTAGACACAGGTCAGCACAACAATTGGGAAACACCCTGCAGGGAAGAAGTCAGGTGCCACAGAGGAAGGAACACTCCTTGGGACAATGTCACCAAACAGTAAGAGCTTACATGACCAAAGATTATTTGCAGAGACCTTGTGATGGCACGCAGATACCAGGGTCCTCCCCATGAGCAGCACACTACAACATTTCCCAGACACCTAACACATTATCACCACCCCAACTCAGGGAGCAGCAGCACCAACAGCAATACCAGAGAAGCATTTGTGTGCAAATGAAAAACAAAATGCTTTATTCAGCATTAAAAAAAAATTGGATTTGAAATGTACACTATATACAAGGCCCATAGGCCAGTCCATATGCGAATTCCGGGGGGGGGGGGGACACATTGGGATGTGTCTCCCCTAGCTTGCCTGCACAGTTCACAGTTCCTTTCCATCCACAGGGGGGGCATCATGTGGCGGGGAAGGACCAGGCACCGCAGGGACAGGAGGGGCAAGGGTAGGTGTTGTGGGTGCAGGGACGGACGACTCCACCACAGGGGGTGGGGCAGCGCCAAAGGTGGTGGTTAGGATGGCGCTGCACACGGTTGCAAGGTCTGCCAGCGTCTCCCCTGCACCCGAAGGAACCACATGCCCCAAGGAGGGGGGGGGTCAGAGGGATGGGTTGCAGCGCTACTGGGGGAGGGTGTGGACAGGGGGGCGACTCAACTCCCCTGCCTGGGGACTTCCTCGACCGCTTGCGGGGTGGTGTCACACTGGGGCTGAGGGACAGACTGGCCATGAAGGACTCTTTGTCTGACTGTTGAGCAGGGGAGCTAAGGAGAGTGGTTTTGGAGGAAGTGGGTCGTGAGGACTGCGGACTCCCACTGTGGCTGCGTGGCTGCCGTTTGCCCCCAACCCAGTGGGTGTGCCTACTTCCCCCTGTGTGTGCGTGACTGGAGGAGTGCGCTTGGCCTTCCCTGTTGGTGTGCTGCCTGTGTCTGGTGGGGTGCGTGCATGGGGATGTCTGGGTGTGCTTGGGACAGGCATGGGAGTGGGAAGTGTGGATGGGGCAGGGTAGGGGGGGACTGAGCGCTGCAGGAGACCCACTGCTGCCGTCAGTGACGAGTCCATGGACCTCAGCAACATCCGTTGGTCAGACATCGCTGATGACATGCCCTCCATGTACGACACCATCTGTGTCACCAGTCTGGTGTGTCCATGGAGGACATTAAGCAGCGATGTCTGACCAACCTGCAACTGCCGCAGGATGTCCACAGACTCGGCATTGACGGCAGCAGGGGAGACAGGGGCAGGGGGTGCGGTGCCTGGCACGAAGGAGACATGTGGTCGCCTAGCATGGACAGAAGGGACCCGAGCAAGTGGGAGGGCGGTGATGGGAATGGAGGGGGCGGCGAGAGATGTACTGCTGCTTTCAGCTGTGGGAGCAGCCTCCGCCCCCTCTGGGAGCTCAGCCTCGAACCCGTCAGCGTCATAGTCAGTGTTGGGACTGGACAGGTCCTCCGCCTGACTCCCCTCGCCCTCCGTGCCACTTGCTGCACCAGACTCCCCAGCACTGGTGGCACCGGTGCTGGATCCCTCCTCCACGTCCGTGCCGGTGTCTCCCTCGGTGTCCCCCGATGATGCTGTGGGCTAGGTGAAGAGACAGGAAATAATCAGATACCTGTATACATATGACACATGAGTCCAAACTACATAGGTCACAGTGCATAGCATGAAAAGCATCATGAGTAATATCTACAATACTACGCACATATGTAGGCCATGCACTACACAGTTGGTTGAGCCACCATGCCACTTTGAGACAATGGAGAGCATGACACAACAGCAAAGAACTTGATATCGAATTATACAGAGAAGCTAGTGTCTGTGGACACTCGAGCACAGCATCTGGACCACACACCGTTGGCAAAAATGGATGAGCAGGAACCATGTCTTTTAACTTTTGACACATGCTGCAAAGCACAAACATTAAACCCTGCACAGCATGACTGGGTCAATACTTGTTGAGTGTCTGTTCCGACTATCATCACACACAGGCCAGACCTGGCAAGGAGACATAAGCTTTGGACATGTAGGCCTTGCCTGCACAGACCCCCCCTACCTGAGACAATGTGATTGAGACAGAGGAAGGACTTACACCTCTTAATCAGGGATCACATTAATGGGCTCCATTAAAGCCTAATTGCACTCTAACTACCCCTCGTGGGGCTGACCACACATATTATTGACAAACAACCATCATCAGATAGTTGTACACAGACACACAGGCACTGGCCAGTGTGAAGTTGCACAAGCCATATTGGGTCACCCTGTACAGTGTACACATGTAGCACACTTTACGTAAATACAAATGAGGCCAGGGTACAATGCCACAGAGGCCAACCTATGCTGAAGACACTGAGAATGTCCACAGTGTTGGATGACACACATGATTCCTAGGAAAAGGTGTCTCAGGGGACTGTAGTGGCCACACTTCTCCATGGTCCTGGATAGATCTGACTGCAACAGGAGCAACCGTCCCCACACTATGCATATCTCCCCCTCATTCACATCATGTCTGAGGCCACAACATCGGTCATGCATGCTGCAAGGCAGTTCATTTTAAGCCTCACACTCCCATGTTGAGACTCTGCATCAGTGCCAACAATCATGGACCCACAAATGACTGAACTGGACAGGGCACAGGCAAGGTCCCAACACATGTCACAAACCACCCCCACACATGATGCTGCAAGCATTGGGCACGTGGATTAACTGCCAGCCTAGATTACCTTGTGCAAGAGTGACTACACACAGACCAGGGAACACATGTCAAGGAGGGGAAGGGAGGAAGAACAGGACCGGTTGACTTTGGGGAAAAGGATATGCACTGCACATATAAGCCCTGGCAGTGTATCCAGGCGACTGAACACTTCCAAAAGCTGGTGACACACAACAAACACACATGTACCTACCCCTTCCTGCTGCTGCTTCTCCTATAGCTGCCTATCAATGTCAGGGAAGACCACCGCCAGAACACGCTTCATTTGGTGGGTCAGGCGCCGGCGCCCGCCGTGTTTGCGTGGAGGTGAGTCCTCCAGCAGGACCCGGGCGATCCTCCTGGTCCAGCACCGGATATCCTGCCAGCGTTTCCTCACATGGGCCAGGCGCGGACTGCGACCCTCCACCGACCTCACGGCCCTGACGGCCCGCTTCCAAATCTCCCCCTTGGCGTAGGTGGCTACCTGTGAGGATGACAAAGTGAGACAACACCAATACACCTGCTCCATGTCACAGAGACACACATTAGAACAATTGGGCTTGTTTGAACAGGGCATAGTATGCAGCAAACTCATTGCACCTTAGTCATAGGGACATTATCCTCTGGGGAAGGCCAAATGCACTATGTGGCATTTCAAATCAAATTTATTTATTATGTTTTGGCTCTCAAGAGGGCCACATAAACATATACCATACACAGCAACAAATACACAGAAAATACAAAAATTTAAAAACAAAATTCAATCCGCAATAGCTATACATCAAAAAAATCAATCTAACAAGGCCGGACAGACAAAATATCACCAGGGCTATTAATAAATAGCTAAAAATCCTTTAAAAAAGTTAAAAATGTAAGAACAGAACATTTCATTCGGAGGACAATAAAGTGCATGAAGGAAGTCCTTTAAAGTGACAATGCTAAGGCGGATACAAATTACTTTTAACCATCGATTGCGCAAATTACGTAACATAGGACAAATCAATAATACATGCATACAGTCCTGGGTGTTCAGTTTACATAAATTGCACAAAGCAGAAGTGCCATGCCATTTAGATAACAGTAGATTAAGTGGAATTAAATCATAGCGTAACAAAAACCAAAACCTACGTATCCCATGCGGTAGATTCCATAGGGCATAGGGTTGTGGCTGTTTCAACCTATAGGAGGAGATGAGAGGTTCCACATTCCTTTTATCACCAACCGATTTTTTATCGGAGAGGAAACAAAACTCCCACGAAGCCTCCTTGAGGACATATTTTAACTGCGTGGAGGAGTAGGAGAATAGAACACTTTCATCAAGTTTCAGTATCTTTACAGCCCTTCTAAAGTTGCTTACGAGTTTAGAGAACTCTTTAAAATTGCCCAAAAGTTCATTTTTGAGGAGAACTCGCAGGGTGCCATCTCCCGCTCTAGCCAAACTGGCCACCCATCTTATTAGGGCGCATAGACCCTGAACCCAGGAACTCCTGAGTCCAAAGTCAAGCCTACAGGCATGTGGCATTTAAAGTACACAGGTGGCATGAGGGGTGCGACAGAATCAATGATCATGGCTCACACTGTGCATCACAAGCAACACCAGGATAATGGACAGCACCTCAAAGCAGTTACATGCCCCAGGCCACTGACGCAACCTCAGCGGAGTACACAGACACACACAGGCACAGGACAATCACCTGCCATTGGCAACTACGGGTACAAACATCACTCTGCACATGTGCCACTTGACTGGGGGGAGTCACAGGTGTGGGCCTAGCTCAGCACGTCAGACACACAGCACGGCTCCCTGCTCACATCAGATGGGTAGGGCATATGCATCCTCCATGCAGCTGGGGTGCAACACTCCACATAGACACTCACCCACATGACAGGGGACTTACACACACACCAATGTCCAGGGGCGGTACACATCATTTGGACACTATCACCACAGGTACACTCAACTCACACACATCTGTGGGTACAGTCACCTGTCACACTGGGGGGACCACAGAATCACATCAGGACTATGGAAACAACATTCCCAAGTGGATTAGCCAGGCTGAATGTGCCATGCACCATGCAGTGATTGTCACAGTAAGCACAATGCAAGTGAGGAGTGCAGATATGAACCACATAAGGCTCTGCATGGGGGACATAAGGCATTCCCCCCCCTGGGACCCACCATGAACAACATTGCATGTATGTCACACCAGGACACAATGCCAGAAGTGACAGACACAAAAAAGGGGCACAGTCACAGCTAGTGGAGTCAGCACTCACCTGCTCCCCTGGTCTCCCATATAGGCAGGGGTACTGTGGGAGGATGACGTCCAGCAACGCCTCATTCTCCTCTTGGGTGAAAGGCTGGGCCCTCTCCACAGACCTGGACATGGTGCTAGAGGAATCACGAGCAGCAGCAGTGGTGTGAAATGAAAGGTTGTGCAGGCAAGTGCTCTCTCATGGGTCCTGGCCGCCTTATATCTCCCTTGCTGGGCTGTTTCATTTACAGGAGTACAGAGTGATTGGTCAATCTCATTTGCATCCTACGTTTCCTCCAATCCCTTTAAACCTACCCCAGTGAGGGCCTTTGCATGGTTCAAAATTTGAGCATGACGTCAAGTCAACAACCACTTTGCAACATAGTATATTGTCTCCAACCTACTTTTGCTGGCCACCTGATGCAAAATTTTGAACTGGAAACTCGGTCTCCATGACAACCAGCATGCATTTAGGCCCTTATACTTGTCCCTCATGTGTCCCCTATGTAATTTCACTATCCACACACAGGTACGGTGCGTTCCACACGTACCCCTAGGGCACCACTACTCCAGTGCTACGGGCCGTACCCGTGTGTATAGGGCCCATAGCACAAGGGTAGTGTTGCCGTAGGCATACGCCATAGTGATACGGGCCGTACATACGCGGGTACGAGCCCTATCTCTATGGTGTACGCCTACGCCAACACTACCCTAGTGCTACGGGCCGTACCCGCGTGTGTAGGTCCTGTAGCACTAGGGTAGTGTTGCTGTAGGCATATGCCATAGTGCTACGGGACGTACATACGTTGGTACGAGCCGTATCTCCATGGCGTACGCCTACGCCAACACTACCCTAGTGCTACGGGCCTTACCCGTGTGTGTAGGGCCCGTAGCACTAGGGTAGTGTTGCCGTAGGCGTACGCCATAGAGATACGGGCCGTACATACGCGGGTACGAGCTCTATCTCCATGGCATACGCCTACGCCAACACTACCATGGGGATAGGACTAGTGTGTACACTTACGTGTGTACGGTCCTTGCACACACGCGTACTCCTACCCAAACCCCATATTGTGATACGACCGTACACACGCCCTCAGAGCATGTGTACGGTCCATTTCACAGCTTACACTGGTGATAGGAGGCGCACCGGAAAGGAATGGAGGTGTATGACTCGCACAAGGATGGACATCAAGTCATTGTCAGTGCAGTGCATCATGTGTATGGCCTAGGTGTGTCAGGCAGTGAGCTGGCACATGTCTCCTCATGTTTTAACCCAATAGTTGTGTGATGACCTGTGTACACATGTCATGTGTGATGGGGCACCATGTGGCGCACTTCCCCTTCACACCTTTTACATGTGTGCATGTATTTCAAACCTGTCAAGCACTGCATCACTGGCATGGCACAGTCACGAACACCCGCAACTGTCCCCTGATGCCAGGTACACGGATGATGACACCTGACATCTCACTACCAGCGTGCCACGATGTGACTATGTCATGTGTGTGTTATGTGTTCCCATGATCTTGCTGTTGGTGTTCCATCAACGGAATCTGCTGTAGCTGCATCCAACATGTGTCTGTGTGTAGATGCCCATGTCACACTATTACGCACACCAGGACACATGTGGAATAACACGTGATGTGTGTCTGTATGCATCTAACAGGGACTTGCGAGCTTAAGACATATCTGCGTAGTCTCAATGTCTGTGTGATCATATTTGACATGCACCCCTTCATGGCACGGTGTGTGGTCTGTCCTTTTTCCATGACATGTGACCTGTGCGTCTAGCTTGCCGGCAGCTGTCTGTATGAGATGACATCCTTCAAATGCACATATGTGGATGTATGTCACTCCTGTAATGTGTCTGGCTGTTCACTCACACTGGCCCACTGCTACTTTCATGGCATGTCATGTAGACCTTGACAATCCATGTTTGTAGCTGGCTCTTGGTAGGAGTATCACCTGGCTGGCATACGTGTGCAGGATGTATTGCACAGACCAGACTCTGTATGTGGCATATGTGTATTAGCTGTTGAACATGTGCTCAGTTCATTGGCATTGGTGTAGTAATGTACTCAATCTTCGTTATTCCTTCCAATTTTCTGCAGGGCACCGCCTCTCCCCCGACCAATACCAGACTTGGCTGCGATGAGGGAACGTGACTGCATACGCCGCTACCGATTCCCCCAACGGTTAATTGTGGACCTGACAAGCAGGCTGGCACCACACCTCCAACCGCGACACAGTTATCCGACTGCGCTGACCCCCAAGATGAAGGTGATGTCAGCCCTATATTTCTATGTCACCGGTACGTTTCAATTGACCATAGCTGATGTGGGTGGCATGTCTCAGACCATGTTCAGCCGTGTCCTGCATGATGTTTTAAAAGCCATGTTGGAGCACCTGGATGAATTCATCCATTTTCCAACACGTGAGCAGTTGAAAGGTATCAAGGGTGAGTTCTATGCCCTGGGAGGGATGCCCCATGTAATTGGGTCCATTGATGGGACACATGTGGCTTTGGTACCACCACAGGCACAGGAGGTAGCCTTCCATAACCGTAAACATTACCACTCCATTAATGCCCTTGTGGTGTGTCTTGCTAACATGGTGATTTCCCATGTCTGTGCACGTTTTCCAGGGGCAGCACACGATGCCTACATCATGAGGTGTAGCAGGGTGCCAGAAATGATGCAACGAGCATGTCTTGTTGGTGAGTAGACTCTGTTTGTCCAGTATTCAGCGTTATCTTAGTATGTGACGGCATCTCCTGACCCACTTCTTTACTTGATGTTTCCATGTAGGGGACTCTGACTATCCCAACATGCCATGGCTGGTGACGCCTCTCCGCAACCCGAGAACAGCTGCGGATCACCTTTACAACAACGCCCATGGACAGACCAGGCGAGTGATTGAGAGGACGTTTGGCCTCCTGAAGAGCCGATTCCGGTGCATCCACAAGACCGGCGGGTCCCTCCCATATGCACCGGTGAAGGTCTGCAAAATCTTCCTTGTGTGCTGCATGCTGCACAACATGGCAGTGGAGAAAGCTGTGCCACTCATCCTGGATCCCGAAGAGCAGGAACATCCACCCAAGGAGGATGATGGCCTTGGTCATGAGGCAAGTGAGGAGGAGGAGGAGGAGGAGGAGGAGGAGGAGGACATCCGGAGTCAGCTCATACGCAATTTCTTCTCATAATGGTGAGTCTCTGGGTCTGAGTGTGCACGCTTTGAGCCTTGTGTGGCATGTGTTGCAATGTGTGTGTCCAGCTGACTGTATGCTAAGTGACTTTGAGGTGTGTGCTGATGTGTCACTCGAGTGCTGATGTCATTCCACACATTTTAGCTGACACACTCAATTGACAACTGGCATGGTGTCAACCTTATTCATGTAGAGTACATGACCATGCATGCGGATGACTATGTTTTTCCTGACTTCTTGTGAGTCTCTCATCCCCAGGTATTTGCGCATGCTGTCTGCTCGTGGCATCGTTGTGCTCCTGCTATTCCTCATGAGTAATGCAACGTGTGCTGAATCAGCGTTACATGCACGGCCATGGTGAAAATTCTCCTTTGGGTAAGGATTGCAGCAAGGCTTTTTGGGTGTGGTAGTTGTTTGTAATGTGTGGGCACTGCTCCTGTGCAGGTTATGATACTATGCATACATGTCGACTCACCATGGGGCACATGACATGTGGCATGACTCACATGAATGAACTTCGTGACAGTCATCTGTTATGGGATTGTGGTTTGTGATGAAGGCATCAATGTGTGTACAACTTCCCTCTGAAACATACGGGAGGCTACGGGTGGACATATTGCGGGACATCCCCATATGATGCTCAATGGGGAATTGCAGCCTGTCCGTGTGCAGCAGGGGCTGTTTGGCTCAACCCCTTCACTTGTGTGCCAGTACAATGGCTTTACAGCATCTGTGGTGCAAAGGGGGTGTCCGGTGTAGGTCCCACATGTTAATCCAATAGACCTGTGAGTCTGTTAATGTTGATGCTTTTGCATAGGTGTGGGCATGAGTAATAAATGTGTTCCTCAGCCTCCAAGGTGCCTCATCTCTGTCAATGCAGGTCTCTTGCCACTGTGCATGCGGCATCTCTGGCATGGTTGTCAAGGATTGTGCATATGAGTCTATATGTAGATTAGCAACCTGCATGCTGTTCTTCATGTATTTGATTCTCTATTGTGCATGATGTCCATGGCTGTGTATGTGTTTTGGCATGTTTGTCCCCCCCACGGGCCTTCAACACCTTCTGGGGTGTGTTTCCTGTGCGCAGCTCGGCCTTCAGTTTCATGATCCGGTGTCAGTCATCTTTGGTGATTGTGCATCCTTTGTCTCTGTGTGTGCCATTGCAAACCGGTTACTCCTTCCTTGACATACACCTGTTGCAGTAGTCCTTTCTGACATCCTAGTCTTTGTGTGGATATTGTGCCATTATTCCCAGGACATGCCACCTGCTGTTGCAGCCACTGCAGCAAGGGCACACGTAGTTTCCAGATTTGGCAACACACACACATCAAAGGTGCTCCTCCCTTCCTCCCTCAACACATTAATTTGGCTGTCTTCGGCTTGTCTGTACCACAGTTGCGGCCACGCGGTACCAAAGGCTGGACCGTCTGCACATGCAACGTGCACATTGCACGACCCTCAGGTCCTTGCATGACCCACATCACACTACAGTGTGATGTTGCAGCCACCCTCCAAGCAGGGTCCATCCACACATCTCCCGCCTGCTCTAAGGCATGCACTGAGCGCCCACACAACACCTTTGCATGATGAGTGTGCAACTCCGACTGCCTACACAGCGCTGCCATGCATTCCAGGACCTGTCACACCCACCAACTCATGTCCCTCCTACTCCCCACCGGATCTGTACCCCTGCAAGGCTATGGAAGTGGGACTCAAGGCTTCTGCATGTAGTATGCTTTCGTCGTGAGGCACATGGCACAGGTATCATCTTTCAGCGTGTCAATCTACAATGTGTCCAGGACCCCCCTATCCACCATCACATGCGCACACGCCCTCATCATCAACTCGTATGCCATTGACAGCCAGGCGCTCCTCACCCTCACCAAGGACACAGACATTTCCAGTTCCAATTTTCAAGATTGCATGGGATCCATAGATGAATGGCAGAACAGCAGCCACCTGAGGCTGGACTTGTACAGGATGAAGGTCAACATCTGAGGATTGTCCTCTTACAGCTGGCTCAACTGCTTGTGTCCCACCCACAGAGGCCCCGCTCAGGCGCCCAGTGTCCATGCACACAAGATGTTGTGCATCATGGATTGCTTGCTCTAATTTGCCATGGTAATCACAAGCATCTGTACCTCACACTGCAACACCCTCAGCATTATGCACATGATCCCCAGATAGATCCACTCCAAGGTAAGACGGACCATCCCCCAGGTCCACGACAACATCCATGTCAAATACTGCCCTGCCCTCTACGGAGCAGCCACATCCAAAATCCAGGGACACTTGTCCACATCCAGGCTGCATCTGCACACCTCAGCGTCAACATCTCGCGCCCCAGCCACATCACCGTCCAGCAGAGATTGCTGCAATGGATCACTGTGTGCTGCAGGATGACCTTCAGACTCCTCACCCACACTCAGGAGGCAGGCCACAACCCTGACCCAAAACCAACCTTGTACCACTGTCATCCGAGACGCCGTAGTGCCATCTTCGTGCATCCAACCTTGACCTGGCCACCATTCTTCTGATCCACCATACTCCTGCATGTAGGACATAGTTCTCCCACCTGGGAACACATACCTGGGACTCCCTCCCCGGGAACCTCCAAATGAGGCATGACCTCTACGCCTTAATGTTACTCTTCCAAATAGGTGTGTCCTCACAGTTTCCCTAGCACCCCCTCAGCAGCTTGAGGCCATCACAGGTGAGTATTGTGCTCCATGTCTGCATTGAATGATACATTGTGACCCATGTGTGTCCTGTATCAGACTCCGTTCCCAGGGTATGGATGTGTGGAGTTAGTTCAACACTCAGGCATAGTTTGATATTTAAACACACATATGTTGGTGAATAATGCCAAATGACAGCAACATCTCATGACAAACTTAAGTATTTATTTTTGGTGGGGTAAGTCTTTTGGTGGATGAAGTAAGGTGCTCTACCGGGTGCATAGAATCCAAAGTTCACAGGGGGAGATGGCATCCTTGTCAGTTGGAGTCATCAGAGTCCAGACTACAGTGTTGGTTGTCATTGATCAGACTGTGACCAGCAAGTACATGTGGCAGAGAATGTCATTGGGTGAGGTGGTGCTGTTGCGCCAGAGGGCCAGGTGCCAGGCCAGGTGACCTGCGAGATGTGGATGGTCCGCTGACTTGCACGGTCTTTTCCGTGGACGACCCACCTTCCTCCAGGGACCGTCAGATGCAGGCCTTGACGATGTCTGTGATGCTCCATCGGAGGAATCCTCCTCCTCCTCCTCCCTCCCTGTGGCTGGTGCTGGTCTTCGCCTGGTGTCACAGGGAGGGTTGCCCATGTTGTCGGCAATCCGGCGGAGTGAGCGGCTCATGTCCGTTTGCACCGCCAGGAGCTCAGCCAGTCTTGCCTCCATCCGTCCTTGGTGTTGTTGTTGACTGGCATGTTGCTCGGCCTGCAGGTTCTTAATCTCGTTGAGGGTCACCACTACCTGGCTGATGCCCCTGGTGTCACGCCGGTATGTGTCCAGGATGTGGCGCATGTGTGCTATACCGGTTCCCTCAGCTGGCTGGTCAGGTTCTCGCCTCTGCCTGCCTCCACTCCCACCACCCCTGCCCACACGAGCCGGGCCTGCCGTTGTGGGCACATCGGGTCTACGGGACCCCTGAGGGATGGCATTAGCGTGGTCGTCTGCCACCTCCTGGGTGCCTGGAGAACCTTGTCCCTCCTGGTCAGAGTGGCTGTGTTGTTCGGTGTGAGCAGGGCTCCTGGGTGTCTCCTGGGATGTGGCAGGAATGGGGGTGGTGGTTGGCACAGATGTACCTGTGCTGCAGGGGCTTGGGCACCAGAGGGGCCAGGTTGGTCAGGGTCATCCACGGAGTGGTGAGAGTCGTCGCTGCCGGTGGGGTAATCTTCACGCTGAGCCTGGGACTGTGATTGTTCCCCCTGGGGGGAGGTCGATGACGTTGCCCTGTGTGTGAGAGAGAGACAATGTTAATGCAGTTTCATGCCACATCCATGTTTCATACATATTCAAGTAGTCACAGTTCCTCCAGATGGTTGGATGTGCCTAGCATTCCTCTCAATGAACACTTGGGGATGGGTATGTTGCGGGGGACAGATTGGTATGTGCTCGTGAGTGTTTGCCAGTAGTTTTTTTGCTGGGATGCTTATTTGGCTATGGATTGGTCTTGTTGTGTCACATGTCAATTGTGAGAGTGGGTAAATCCGTTGCCTGCCCCGGGGGTGTGTGCTTGTGTGAGGGGGGGTGTGTGACCAGGCCTGCTGTTGTGTGTAGTGTGATTTGTCATTGGGTCTCCCAGGTGATGTGTCTGTCCCCTCATGGTGCATGCTGGCATGACAGTGTGTGTGAGTTCCTGTGCTGGGTATGTGAGCTGGTGGAGTTGTTGTTTGAGTGTACAGTGGTCACAGGAGGGCCTTGTGCTGCCTACAGCAGGTCCAAGTGTCAGCTACCTTGTCATTACTTTGCCAGTCCCTGTGCATTGGGCATGGTGCATGGGTATGTACCTAGGCCATATGAGCTGTGGGCATTGGTGTCTGGTTCTGAGTTGCACAATGTGTTGTGTGAGCCCCACCCTCCCAGCATCCCGGACATCCAGTCTTGGGTTTGTGGTTGGTGTGGCCTGGGACATGGCATTGCCTTTAATTGTGAATGGGGCATGGAGACGTTAGTGGCATGAGCGTGGTTTTTAGGGTGTGGTTGTGTGCGGTGAGGGCTTGGGGGTAGGTGAGTGCATTTGTTGTAGTCGGGGTGTGGATGCCATTCCGCCCATGTTACGTGAGTTGTTTGTGTACTCACCAGGCTCTGCGACTCCTTCGACTCCGTGTACTCCCACCGGCGGAAGCGTGGCCATCACCTTCTCCTCCATGGGATGGTACTGTACGGGTCTGCGGGGCAGCCCGCCTCCAGTGATGTTACTCTGGGCGTATTCCTCATTCATTTTCCTCTTGACTGCCCTGCGTAGATCGTACCACCTGGCTTGGCATTCATGCCTGGGCACAACAGCATTCACCTTATCTACGATCCTCTGCCACAGGCTGGTTTTTTGGGATATGCTGGTTTGTCTGACAAATGTTCCAAACAGCTGTGGCTCGACTCTGATGATTTCGTTGACAAGGAGCTCCAGCTGCGCCGTAGTGAACTCGACTCTGATGACTTCGTTGACAAGGAGCTCCAGCTGCGCCGTAGTGAACTTTGGATTCTTGTCAGTGAGCATGGTGTGGGGTGTGGGTGTGGATAGTTGTGGGTGTGTGGGTGTGAATGTGAGGGTGTGTGTGTGAAGGTGAAGAGGGGGTGTTTGTGAAGGAGGTTGTGTAAAGGTGTGTAAGTGAAGGTGTGCTTTAGGTGTGAGTAAGGTGCGAGTAAGGAGCAGTTGTTTGTGGTGTCTGTGAGCAGTGGGTCTGTTGCAATGGCTCATGGGTTGTGTGTGTGGGCCCTTTTCATTGGTCCAATTTTTGGGTGTGGCTGTGCTTGAATTTGTGGTGGGTGTGTTATAAGAGGTGGTTGTGATTTGGTCCTCTGTTTGGCTGTTTGGATGTGGCAGGTCAGTCAAAGAGATGTATTTCGGCATGTTGACATGTTTTGTGGTTTTGTGCGAGTCAAATTGATCCTCCTTGTGCTGTTTTACTGTGTCCTGGTTCTGTACGAGTCTTTTTCGCATAGGGACGGTCCGTACATACGCGATGCTGGGTGAGGGTGCTGGGGTACGGTGTTGGGGTACGGTGCGTATATGTGCGGGGCTGTGCTACGTTGTTGGGGAGTGGCGCGTAGAGGTGCGGGCTGTGCTACGGTGTTGGGGTGCGGCGCATACAGGTGCGGGCTGTGCTACGGTGTTGGGGTACGGTGCGGAGGGGGGTACGGTGCTGACATACGGGGGTTCGGTGCTGACATGTGCGGGGTGAGGAGGGCTGTACAACTCGTATTCGGGCACAAGATTACCCATGTACATGTACGCTACAGCGTTCGCTCCGTACGGGGCCTTTTACATGCGGTTGTGTATTCGGACGGGCGGTACGGATCGTACTTGCGCGCTCGGACTTCTGTTTTACGATTTGCACGTAAAAATGTCCAGCTCCCGATCGGACACTTTTCCCGACGCTATTCGGACGTAAAAATTTACGGCTCCCTCTCGGACCATTTTCCAGACGCAATTCGTATGTATTTTTCACGTACGAATCATACTTCGCAGTTTGTACTGTACTTGTATGATTCGTACGTAAAAATATACGAATACGAGTCGGACGGTAAATTTTTTAACGGATCGGAATCAGCACCAAAGTAGAAAATTACATTATTTAATATGCATTTTTACTAAAAGTGATATATAGATTTACTTCAAGCAATTGAAATATATTTTAATAAATTGTATTGTTACATAATTTTTGTATATGCAAACAAGATACTAAACAATTTTACAACAAAATAAAAATTTGTGTACATTTTCTAATATTAAATTTATATGTTTAGCTATTTAAAATATTCTAATTCCATTTAACATTATTTCCTCTGGGGACTTATATTAAGTCCTTATCTCTATTGATTTCTATTAAATAGTATTGCAGTATCAGTGGTTGGACATATGGGGTGCTGTACTTATTTCAGCTCTGAACTGGAGCAATTCACAGTGGCGGCTCCTTGTGGGAGTGATGTGGGGTGGTGGGCAGGGCGAGGGAGGGGCAGTAAATTCTGGCATAAGGCCAAACGGAATTCAGTCAATAAATAAATAAAAAGAATTTCACTGTGCAGTCTCCCTTGGTTTTCTATTTGCAGTGTAAGCTACTCACCAAAGTCAGGTCTCTTATGCCATTCATATCTGATGGTAGATGTATTACTTTTTAGCGCAAAACTATGCAGCAACTAAAGTAGATGCACCGCATTGCACAAGGGAGAGAAATCAAGAACAAGATACATTTATTAAAACTATCTTGCTGTACTGCTACACTAAAAAAGGATGCCTAGTTATTGGCGGCTCCACCGCTAAGGCAGAGGAGTGTTGCCTCACTGAATTCCAGCGCTGCAAAAAAGGAAAACTAAAATGATAATAATGTGATGTTATTATTATTTTATTTTTAGGTGCTGAGGTAGTTTTGCAGGGTGGGGCTGGGCTAGACAGAGCAGGGAGAGGAGTGGTGGCACTCTCTAAGTCGCCTTGGGCTGGCAAAACAGTCACGCGCACTTTGCATGTTCTCCACCGACTGTATTGTACAGCCTGAGTGGAGAACATGCCCGGGTTCTCAGTCCCTTTCTGAGCACCGAACCACGGCTCTAAGACCAATTACAGTGTATATTGTAGAGAGTTGTAATTGGCTTAGGGGAGCCTGGGTGCTTCCTGTTCACACAGATAGAAGAGGAAGACGGAGAGGCAGCGGCTAGCAGCCGGCAGGTAAGTGATCTTTTTTTTTTATCTCCCGCCCCACTTTTGCTACCCGGGAGCAGCAGCCACTGTGCCTAGCGCCATGTGCATTATTTGCACTGTGAGAGAGAGGAATCAGTGTGCATGCTGTCTAGCACAGGATTTGAACTGGACAACTACCATTAGAGTATAAAATCCCATGCCTAGACAAATTCTGAAACATTCCACATACTGTGTGTTGAATGTTTTAAGAAATAAAAAATGTTTTCCTTTCTAGCATCTGCTTTAGGGAGGCTTTGACGCAAAGCTCGGTTTGGCTTTGTTTGTAAGCTAGTATTTGCATAAAAACTATGGTGTTTTCCACAGGTAATCACAAGTAACCGCAAAGTAAAACCCCCATGACGCAAAGTGGTGCAGAGCAAAGCCCTATTCGCACAAAGAAACCTGCACCTTTACAATGCAAATTGCCTTTTGCGATGGAAAGTATATACCCTTTCAAACTTTCTGTTTCTGCACCACTCTGTGTGCCTTACCACTGGCATAAAGTCTTTTTTTAAATCTTGGCCCTGGTGTTTATCTATCCCAGCTCCTTATTTTTCTTTCACCATAGTTTGAGCCTGTAAGTAAGTAAAACATTCTTAGTAGCTGAAAAAAACACTATATTCCTTTAATAATTTTACTCAAATTAAATCTGCCATCAACAGAACCCACTTTCATTTCTACATTAATTTCCACTTTTGTTCCCTTCCTGATTGCAGTCAACGATTAATTTATAGTTGATTACTTTATACAGTAGGCAAAGCATTTTTCAAATTTAGCCATGCTTCTAGAATTGTGTGTATAATGATAAGTCTCATTAACCAAAGCTAGTCTTTTCATCAGTTCTCTCTCATCCTCCTCTATTGCTTTGCCTTGTGTCTGTACTTTCCCTGATTACTTTTATTCATACAGCGATTTAATCAGCAGATTCATATTTAAATTCAAGAAATTGAAATCCTTTAGGAATGTTAACTGTATTTGGTCAATAAGTCAATCAACTGCGTGTAGCATAATTAGCAGAATACATGTTATTTTCCTAAACGCCTGCTCTCTGTCAAATGCATTGCATACCATATTTGTGAATGTTTTATTATTTTTTATGACCCATCTCTATATTTAAACTCAAAGATAATCATTCAAAATCTAGCAGATTAAACAAGAGTATCAATTAGAGAATGCTTGTCACCTGTTGGGACATCAGTTACTTACTACCCGTAGTTTTTTTAAACTCAAATATTTATTTGTGGTTATCAAATACTGTTTTAGCAAGATGGCTTCATAAATCCAGGATTTCGCAACACTCAAAGGTAAGTAGTGTAAATAAAAACAATACAATCAGCCAAACCTTTCTAAGCCACCGCCGAGGATCTGAAAAATACAACCACTACACATTATATTTTCTCCACAACTCTTGCATGTCAGAAAGAAATTGAAAACTGATCTCTTCAAGAAAGAACTCATCCACCCTCAACAACTACCCAAGCTCTGCTCTTTAAGATGAAATTTACCCCTTGGCTGCTAAGTCTTTTCCTCCCCCCCCTAGAATGCCAAACCCTTTTTTTGCCATTTGGGGTACTATTTCTATGTCTATTTAGTGCATTAGTAAGGTACACAAAACGTCTTCTCCTCAAGAAGAGGTGCTCCAATGCTCAATATAAGCTGCTGTACAAAAATGAAGGTCTGACAACAAACCTGCTTTATTAAATGTTATGGTCAAAATTGGCGAGTTCTGAGGTCCTACCTAAAGTGTCCCAAAACGTGTTGGAAGCAAATATGAAAGGGCATTCAATTTCAAACTTTAGGAATGATAACAGACAACACCAATTTTAGCTTTCTTGAATTCAGGGACAGATAATTAGAACTGATCTGAAGATATCAAAGTTCTAGCTGGAGTATATATTAAAGGAATAACTTGTTAATGTAGTTATCTATCAGAAAGATGTATTCGCTCTGTATTCTAATAGTCATATAATCCAGAAAAACAAAGTGGTGCATATCATACACACAGGACTGTTATGCAACACAAATATTATTATTAAACATAAAGGAGTGCCATACGAAAAATGTTGTCACATTAAAAGCAATACAAGATGAAAAACAATTGACAATATACAAGAAACAAATAACACTCAATGTGGTGTCTGTTTAGAACTCTTTAGTTTATTCAAACATATCCTTATATCTTGGCAGTAGGTATGTAAGTTAATGGTGCAGAACACTGTTAGTCCTTGCACCATTGGTGTGGGTCTCCCTTCCATTTTTTGCTGTTGCCTCCTATGTTTTTGCTGGTCTAGATGCTTTGGGCACTTTGCCACTGCTATTCAGTTCCAAAGTGCAAGTGCTCCCTATAGTAAATTGTTGTAATGGACTAGTGACTCCATGATTGGCTATTTGATGTACTTGTCAGACCCTAGTACAGTGCACCATGTGTGCCCAGGGCCTGTAAATCAAATACTGCTGGTGGGCTTGCAGCACTGGTTGTGCCACCCACAGAAGCAGTTTGTAAAGTGTGGCTCAGACATGCCATTGCAGAGCCTGTGTGCAGTCTGGGACTGCTATGTCGACTTGGCAAGTGCACACACTTGCCAGTCCCTAAACCTTCCCTTTTCTACATGTTAGTCACCCCTAAGGTAGGCCCAAGGTACACCTGTGGGCAGGGTGCATTGTACGTGAAAGGTAGGACATGCCCTGGTGTGTGTGGCATGTCCTGATAGTGAATTACAGCCAATTTTGTTTTTCACTATTGCAAGGCTACCTGTTCCTATAGGCCATAATGGGCAGTTTGATTATAACATCTTATAATCCTAACTGACCCAGGGACCAAGGTAGGAAAACAAGTTTAGTATGCCTGAGCTCAGAATGTTAAAATACATCTTTTAGTGTGGATGATTTTTACATTCTGTGTTTGAAAATACCACTTTTAGAAAGTAGGTATTTTCTTGCCTAACCATGCAGTATGTCTCTGCTAGGTTTGTGTATTCCATGTCTGGTTTGTGAGTGACAGGGGGCTGGAGAGGGCTTTGGCTCTGGCAGTCTAATGGGTCAAGGCTGGGCTGAATAGGACCTGGGCTGAATAGAGAGTAGGGAGAGGAGATTTCCTTTCACTTGCCTGAGCCTACATTGGGTAGAGAGTAGGGGGGAGACTTCCTTTCAGCTACCTGGCCCAGGTCTGCTTTCAACAATGCTGTCTCCACCTCCTGAACTGGTTTTGACTAGGTACAGACACTCTCTACCTTCAGAACAAATGATTTAGTAGTATAAATATTAGGGCCCAGACCCCAGAACTTTAGATCACTTCTGGGATTCAAGACAAACCTTTGCCAAGGAGAGAAACCAAGAAAGCTGAGGGAGGACACTACCCCTGTGCCGATTGCAGTTTGGAGTTGGCCTGTAGTGATTACTCATTGCCAAGGAAAGGAGAAAAGTAACTTTGTGTGTACTTTACCATCTTGAGGAAGATCTCCAAGGGCTTGAAGCTGAGCTTACCTCCTGTTCTGAAGTCTCAGGGACACAAAGACTTCACCACCAGCTCCCCTGAATTTCCTTGCTTGGAATTTTACCTGCAGGGAGGTGCCTGCTGCTGTCTTTGGGACCTCTAGAGACTGCTTGTCGCTGGGAGCTGGAAGCGCAACGCAATGAGGAAGAAGCGTTTTGCCATCGCAGCTGTTGCCGTCACATCGCCGAAGAAGCGTGTTGCTTCACTGGAGAAGCATGTCGCTGCCTCAGAGGTTGCCGTCGCATCACCGAAGAAGCGTGTTGCATCACTGGAGAAGCATCTCACTGCCTTCAAGATGCTAACCCACGATCACAAGGCCATCCACGACACCGGACCAGCATACCTGAACAGTCGACTCAAATTCCACACACCCAAAAGGACCCAAAAGGACCCTACGATCAGCCCAGCTCTCCTACGCAGTGGTCCCCCGCACCAGAAAGACCAGATCGGGAGGCCGCTCATTCGCCAGAGCCTGGAACGATCTTCCGCTCCACCTCAGACAGATACCATCGCTCCCCATCTTTGCAAGCAACCTCGAAACCTGGCTCTTCGACAGACCCCCTCCTTGATGGACTGGAACCTGCGAACCCCCCCACACCCCCAGCGCCTTAAGAGCCTTACGAGTGAGTAGCCGTGCTTAACACACACCTGATTTGATTTGTTCACCGGAGAAACATGTCGCAGGGCCTGTCATGGCTCAAGAGTCCACCGGGTTTGCCGCACGGCCGTCGGGTGTGCACGCATCGCATCCAAGTTGTTACATCGCATCAAAGACACCATCTTGGTCTATCGCACCGGATCGTCGCATTGCAGCGAGGAGCCATCTTGTCGCATCATACCGGGACGCAGTACGAAACCAAGAATCAACTCCCCATGCAGTAAGGAAGCGGCGCGTCAACTCCCCTGCGCAGCAGTAAGGAACCGACGCATCCACTCCCCTGAATGTAAGGAACGGCACATCACCTTTCCCGTGACCCTTTTTGTTTGCATTGCAAAACACATCTAAGGTTCTTTGAGAGTAAAGTGTTGCATTTACCTTCTACATTGAACTAAGCAATTTCTACCATTTTAAAGTCATATTCTTGATATTGCATTGTGGATTTTTGCAGTTTGGTCTTGTGTTAGTCTGCATAAAGATTACTTATTTTTCTAAACTGGTGTGGTGTCCATTTGTAGTGTTTTCACTGTATTACTGTATGTGTTCACAAATGCTTTACACACCTGTCTGCTCGTGCCAAACTACCAAGGGGGTGAGCAGGGATTATTTTAGGAGTGTATCCCCCTCTCCCTGACTAGAAGCAAGGGTCCCTATTTGGACAAAGGTGCAAACCATTGCCAACTAGAGACCCCCATTCCTAACATTGGTGTTCAGCGGTGAGGATTTGGACTTGTATTTGTGACTCTTATACAGTGATTGGTGTACACTACTAGTGAGTGCAGACCATAACGCGACCACGTATATTTTGGTAGAATTTTCCATGGAACTTCTTTTTGCTTTTTGAGAACTGCCAACTTTTTTCACCATGAGCAAAGTAGCATCCATCACATCTGTAGACAGTGATTTTGAAGAAGAGATGATTGATACCTACACTGTGCCACACCTCAAAGCTGTTTGCAAGAAATGTAAAATCTCTAAGAAAGGCCTCACCAGGAAAGAGGAATACCAAAAGGCACTGAGGGCCTGGTTGGAATCTAGGAATACCAGTGAGCATCCTGAAGAGCCTAGGGAGGAGGCAGATAATTTAGATGAGCAGCTGGAGGGGCCATTGAGCCTGGATGGAAGGAAAGTGCCTTCCTGAGTGGGCAGCAGTTTTTCTTCAAAGGGCCTGTCATCAGGTGAGCTGGAAGACAGGGACAGGAGTAGAGTGCATAAGATGGAGCTAGCCAAGCTTAAAATGGGAGGGCAGTTGGAGATTGAAAGTAAGAAGATAGCCTTAGAAGAGAAGAAAATGCATTTAGAGCATGAGAGAGTGTTGAGCGAGTTGGAGCTAAAAGCAAAGAGCTTAGAGATTAATCCCTCAGGTGGCAGCGCACCATCAGTGCCTGTAGAAACAAGAGTATATATCCCCAAAGATGTAATTAAGGAGTTCCACAAGCATTAACATTTTGGTCATTGGTTTAAGGCCTTTGAAGTGGCCATGTCATCACACCGGGTCCCTGAGAAGGATTGGGGAGCGTTGTTGTGGGGGCGCTTTCTCAGTGATGGGCGAGACACCTTGTTAGACTTGCCCTCTGAGGATCAGAATTCTTATGCCCCCATGAAGGAAGCCTTAATGACCAGGTATGGGTTGACCCCAGAACTTTATAGACAAAGGTTTAGACATTTTAAGAATCTGGAGTCAAGTAACCCTGGGCGTAGTTTGCTTAGTCGCGCTACGTGAAGCTATGCGAAGATGTTAAAGCGCTATGCGAGTGGGCGTAGTTGCTTGTCGCGCCCATTTGGGATGCGTTTTTCTTGTTCAGGTATGCGTTGTGCATGTTCAGGACGCTGTTTGCATGCTCGGGGGATAGTATCGCGCGAACTTGCCCATGCGGTCACCTATGGGCGAGGCCATCTTGTTTTTCAATTGTCCTTCCCGTTTGCGATGCCTTATTTCCTGTTCTGGGTCGCGTATAGCGTGTTCGCGATGCGCATTTCATGTTTGGGAATGCGTTTTACTTGTTCACAACGCTTTTTGTGTGCTCGGGAGAATATATCGCGCAAACTTACCCATGCGGTCGCGATGGGCGCGACCATCTTGTTTTTCACTCTATGCTATGGTTCTGGGCCTGCTTTTCTATCCTCCCTCAATCTTTGCAATCCTTAGTTTCTTACACTGTTTTTCTGATTTTTTTTATTTATTAGCTATCTCTCTCTGTCCCTAAGTCTATATTTTGCATTTTATTTCTACTTTTACTGTGTTTTTTTTACTTTTCTACTGTTTTATATTACTTCCTACTTTAAGCTCCTACTTCTTCACCTAACGTTATTTTATCCTTCTAACTTTTCTTTGCCGCCTCCCACACACCCCAGAACCATGGCGAAGGGTAGCACTACCGGCTCCAAGGGTAAGGCGCCTGCGCCCAAGAGCCACCTGCCTTGCGGCAGACTGCGCCCTGCAGGGGTGCAGGCCTGGCAGCTTTTTGGTGAGGCGGAGGTGGCTGCCCTTGTTTTTTTTGTGCAGCGCCACCTCCCCTTGACCTTGGCAGCAGGCAGCAGGCCAGGCTCCGGGGACCCTACCCAAGAGCGTCACCGCCAGTAGGCGAAGGAGTGCTGTGCAGTGTTTTGCTGCTCAGGGGTCCGGCGCACCCATAACCAGCTGGCTCACCAGTGGTCAGACATCCTGGACCGGGAGCAGGACCTGTTGGACCTGCTAGGTGTCGAGATCGTGGGGCTTGGTGAGTAGTTAATATATAGTAGTATAAGTATTGTTTAAAATTTGTTTACGAATAACAAGAATACTGCTGCTTACATTGCAGGTAAATTACGTTTCAAAATGTTCTGTGATTGTAGGACACAGGTGCTCGGCGCTACTCTTACTTGTTTGCAACTTTGCGCTCACTTGGGCTTATTATGTAAGAGTTTACTTTAGAGAACTTAAGTTAGGGAATGCTATTGCTAGAGAGACTCTAGTCCTTCCTTTGTCCTCCTGTCAAATAGCGGTTGATGGATTGATACTAAGTTTAGTTAGTATTAGTTGATAATTTTTTAGTTGTCTGCGTGACGCATCCTCTGTCACTGAGTGCTGCTTTCCCCAGTCCTTAGTAGAACCTTTTTTTAGTTTGTTTAGTGAGTGGTAGGCTTAGCAGTGTCAGTCAGTAGCAGAACATCAGACTCAACCAACCAACAATTTGGCGTATGCACAAATTTATGCATGTGTCCTACATCTCATCTATGCATTTTTGAGGGCTAACATAAATGGAAATGCAGACTTAGTGGAGAATTGGCCATTCTGGAATAGGTGGGCTAGGTCAGGTGGTACTTAGGCTTAGTTAGTATTCTGGAATCAGAATTGATTAGTGTTCATAAATAAGTAGACGGTCCGTGAATCCCGCAAGCCAGTAGTCGATCTGATTACATAGGTCAATTTTATTGCAATTGTTGTTTCCTAAAATGTTATTTGAGCGTTATTTTTAAATAATTCACAGCAATCATTAATGTTTGTCTCTTTCTTTATAATATCTTACATGATCAGCAGCACCCAGGGGCAAGAAGACGGGTTCCGAGTCGGCGGGACAACCAGAGGACCGCTCCTCTACCGAGGGCTCTGCTGCTAGCCCCAGTAAGTCCTCCAGTGGTTAATATTAACAATTATATTTCCCTAACTTTTACTGCACCTTATTGTTTACGAACTATTAATTCTGGTTCCACTTCCTAATTCTATTTTTTACAAAAGCTTCTTTGATCTCGACTATCTGTTTCTAAATTCTGGTTATCCCTGCCTCTAAGTTCTAACTGTCTCTGCTATGACTCTCTGTACTACTATTATTAGTCTGTCTATAGCTAAGCTTGCCCAGTCTTTATTTACAGTTTTGAATAAAACTCAGATTGACCAATAGCTCTAGCCACTGAGTCATGTCCTTTTCGTTGTCCTCTTCTAGTCTTCTTAATCTTGAGGCTTGACAATTCCCACCAACAAAATGCCCAACCAGATATTTGACTATTTTAGATAGGATACAGTACATACTACTACTGTTGTGTGAATTCTGCACAGCCACATACAGAAATATGCACAAGAAAATAGGATGTTGGTGATGGGAGGTTGGACCTTTCTCACACCTCAGTCGGAACCCACAATCCCCTGACCGACTAGCCAGTTAGGTCCCCGAAACCCCACCCGAAGATACCCAATGATTACACAACCCAGAACACAACACCCTTTCGCTTACTCACTCGTGTAAGTCCACCACCACACCAAATACCACAAAGTCTATGTGTAAGTTCAAAAGATTTATTTTCAAATAACAAGGTCTGTACGTTGTTCTATAAAATTCAATATACTACAGCCAGCTCCAACAGCAAAATGCATAAGATTAAAACAATGAACATTGTTACAAGTGCATAGAAGACAACAGATCTGTGCAAATTCTGGGAGACCCCTCACCGTAGAACGTAGAAGTACTGGTTACATGCATCATAATCTCTGCAAATCTCTGGTTCATAGAAGGGAATCTTCAGACTGTTATGAGAGAAATGGTGTGTGTTAGATACTATAATGCAAGCATTTCTCAGTCATGCCAACAAGTGTAACGTTATGGCTAAGCAATATGGACTCACCGAACTCCATAACAAAGTGGCTTGTATTTTGACCTCTTGTATGCAACACTCAGACAGTAGCTGTATGAGCTCATGTGAGCTCAAAGGCATCTTACTGCACAACAAGCTGCGAGGTAACATGCACAAAAGACATGAAGCAGCTAAAATGGTTCCATGGCTCAGGCTAACTTTACAAAGAGTAGAGTGGACTATAATGACCCTAGGGACCATAACACTACTAGTGTCTACTGACTCTACTCTAGTACCCGATTTGGACTAGTGATGTATGTTGTATATGTATGTATTAACTTTTTTTCCTCTCTTGCTAGTGAAAACGAATAAATAGGGGGAGGTGTACAGGCATCTAAAAATGTGTAATGGTTTTTCTAGGCGTACTACCGACCACCAGTGCCGGCGGGGCCAGCGGTGATGGCGATGTGGCCATTCTGGAGGGGGCAGGAGATGTGGCACCTGCAGGAGCTACAGGGGGTGAGCCAGCAGCAGTGGCGGGCGGTGGTATGTTATATTCATTACTTATTGACATTACACTAGCTGGAAGGGTGTTCACTTCACTCACTGTACTGTTGAGACTTATCAAGTATGAAGTTGTAGTGAACATTATACATCGGTTGAAGAAGACACCGTTTACTTAGCATTAGTAATGCATTAGCAATAGCATTAGTAGCGTGAGTTGAGTAACCAATGGCGCCAACTCAGCTATGAAAGTTTTATGGAGAAGACTAAAAGTCAATCAGATGACTTTGATGGATGTGTTGAACAAAAAGGGAAAGAAGGGTGGAAGGAGGAAGGATGGGCGAGATGTATATGACTGGCAGAGAAGGATACGTTGGAAGCATGCATAGGTGGCTGATAGGAATCAGATGCATGGGTTGTTGAAGGATGGGTGGGAGGTGAAAGAAGATGCCTGCCTGGGTGGGCAAGAATCATCAGCGGTGTCTGGGTCAAACTCAAAGCCAAGCAAGCAAGGAAGGAGTGGACGCATGGGTGGTTGTTGGTGAAACAAACTAAGGTTTGTAGAGAGATTCAGAATGATAGACATTTACTTTGAATGAATGGATGCCTAGATGTATTCATCATAGACAGCATAGGTGGAGACTGTCACTGGATGCAGAGTCTTAGTTTGAAGAGAATGTAAAAGAAACCATGCCAGAGTTGCAAAGCTGAGGGGAATATAAGTTGTATTTTCAGAATACACTTGACTCAAAGTAGTTTGCAAGTACATCATATATATATATTGTGTATAGTTATCAAGCGCCTTCCTCCGACTCCCTATCTATGTTAATTTATTTTCGACTGTGTCAGCCAGCCTGCAGAGGGTGGCCTATCTGATGGTTACACAATCAATCAAAACAAAGTACCTTATGCAGTTGCTGTCGGTGGTGGGAGTGCTGCCGGGAGGTGATGTGGGGAGGGGCAGGGTGGGGGGTAGTAAACTATGGATTACGGCCGAATACAGGTAAGTAAAACAAATTTCATTGTGCGCACTGCACCGCCAAATGCGATGCAGTGCTCGCAACAAAATTAGTTTTATTTATGTATATGTTTACTTACCTGTAATTGGATGTAATCTATAGTTTACTACCAGCCCACCCTGCCCCTGACCTTCCCCCTCCCCACGTCACCACCCGGCAGCACTCCCACCACCGACCGCTACTGACCTTATGTCGTCGTCCCATATATAAGCAATGATCATTGGATCAGATATATAATCTGCCTTTTTGTAGTGGCCAGGGCAGGGTGAAAGTGAAATTGAGCAATTGTAACAGAGAGAGTATGGCCAGTGCCACTCGTAATAGAAAAATATGAGTTTCCCCACCTGCAGACAGTGGTAAATAAAACTAGCGTGAGTCTGCGTCATGACTCGTATGTTTGTCTTGGGTGCAAGCTTAGCTGACTGAGCTGGCATGCCAGCTACAACAAGGTTATGTAATTTCGCTAAACTAGAGATAAGAAGAAGACTGGTGTACTGTGTACTGGAGTCCATAGTGCTAGTATAATGCCTGAAGCTCCCACAAATGTTAGAGGCCGAGGAAGTGGAAGGATCGATACTTACCACAAATGTGATGTACTGTGCTTGCTAGTGCTACTGTGACACTATGTGTTGAATCAATTTTGTGTTACTGTTTTGCTAAGAGTATTGGTTACAATATTCTTTTTCTTTTTTGATACAGATCCTCCTTCCCAAGAAAAACCAGCACGGAAGGAGTTGGCAGCCAGGGCCCTTCGCCGGAAACTGGAGGCCATCTGCCAAGAGTACCGGCGGCTGGTGGCTCAGGCGGAGGAGGAGGAACAGGAGGCGGCAGTAGCTGCAGCCTCCTCCAATGCCCCGGTCCCCAGCCAAGCCCCGCCTCCAGTGGTACGGCGCCATGGTCAGGCAGCCGCCCACTGCCGCACTTCTTTGACATCCAGCACTGCTGCCCCCCACCCTTGATGCAACTGCAGGGCATTTTGCCTCCAGATGCTCCTCCGAATGGCACGCCTAGAGGAGCACCTAGAGGAGCGGGTCAAGATCCTCATGGACAAACACCTTAAAGCCCGACGAATCTAAGAACTATCTATGACCACATTGGATTGCCCCTTTTTTATTCCTTTTGTTGGTGGGTGGGAATTGGGCATTGGGGTTTACAGATATTGTTTGGACTTTTTCGTTTTGGACATTGGTTGGGGTTAGGGAGAGGGGTGGGTCAGGTGTGGGATAGTTTATTTTTGTTAGGGTAATAAATTATATTTATACTTAAACATACAATGTTAATGTTTTGTGGGGGGCTTACTGTTTTACGAATTTACGTCACATGGTTTCCTTGCTGCTGCAGGGCCGCAGCCAGTGTTTGATTTAAATAACCTGCCTGCAGATTTTGTAACACATAAACAGATAGATGCAGTACCCCTCACTGAGGTATTTGTCCTACTAGTACTGTCAGTCTCTCCTCCTAGTCCATTATACCTCCCACCAAACTTATCTTACCTGTAATTGATGATGATTAAGTTCGGCACAGCGATGGCTGCATGGTTTCCCAAGAGAATGGAGAAGATGCCATGGATGTGGTGGTAGTAGTAGACACTGGCAGTAGCATTTGCAAAAAAATAAAAGAAAAGAGACAGTCACTCGCCTGAGAGAGACTGTGGGAGGAGTAGTAGAACAAAGTAAAGTACAGTACAGAAGAAGACTGCCAAACAAACAATATTGCAACTGCTAAAGTAAAATAAAACATAATGGTGGCAGGGACAGCCTAGTATAAGAAGTTACAAACTGTAGTTGTGTCGAGTCACTTAACACAATCGTAATTCGTAACCTTTACTGCTGTGTGGTAGGATGTTGATGATGAATCCAATCAATGCCGGCAATTAATTATGATGTATTAGGTCCCTTTGGAAAAAAAATTGGCTTGCACATAGACTGAGCATGGGTGGGCAAGCAGAAGAAGATCCTCGCCCTGCCTTGAAATTGAATTAGTGTTGCTTTTAACACATCTGCCCCAGCAAGCGTGTGATCAATTGTTGGTGTACATTTAATGTAGTCACACCTCAATATAAAACACACAGCCCAGGGGGAGAGGTTTAGGGTTTGATGAATGGATGCGAAGGGGGATTTGGGGAAAGGTTTGACAAAGAAAAACAGTACGCATGGACACAACAAAAGCAAACCACAATCTTGGCATACAACCATGATCTTATCCAATAAATCTATAAAGGGAGAAAAAGGAAATGCATGCATGATAAAGATAACTTTATGGTTAATGAGTAGTTCTTACTAACTACTACTAGACAATTATACAGTACAGGGCAGCAGTATATTAATATGCAAGTTGCCTTGCCTATATGCCCTCAGAGAGACCAAATTACATGTTGTACCAGGCTTACTTTTAAAGATAGCAAAGAAAAGTAAAAAATTGTTGTAGGGATCAATTAGCAAACAAACAACAACACAACACACTGTCGTAATGATTGAGGAGAAAAAATGAATCAAACAAATTAAAAGACGAATGATGAATGATACTAAAGTTACTGTATTATCCTGGTCAAATTGTGGAGTTGCATCTCGTCATTCCTCTTGGTCCTCCCTTCCATGGACGCTCCGCACATCAATCTTGGGTGCCACTGCCTGCCTGATGCGGATTGGTCAGGTAAGTGTGAGTTGTTTCTCCCAGTATACCACAGGGTAAAGGGCAAGGCCGGCCTATAAGTGTAGATGGAAAACAAAAGGGGTATTGAAAAATCAATGAATAAAAAAAAGCATCAATTACAGTGGAGTGCAAGAAGAGAAGAGAGAACACTTTCCGACTGAGGCGGCTTGGATACATTGTGTCTACTCTGTTTACAGCATTAAGCTACAACAACAACAGGACAGAACAGGCCCACGGCACCGGGCCGTGACCAAACCTCCATTTAGCTTACATTTTGACAGAGCCAGACAAAAGGCATATACAGCAACCTAGCATTTTTTAAATTAAGTGACTAAATCAATGCGCCACTGTCAGTCATACCACTACACTCGACTCCACCACTACACGGACATGTAGGTCTGCTGTGGTTCTTGTTGAACTGTTGTGTTTACCTTTTATGCCACTTCATGAAACACAGTTATTCCAACAATCATCTCTGATCCTACTGACTGACTGCGAAGAGTATAGTATGTGGTGATTGTGGTCATCATGATCATGGTGTCCAACTCAGACTGTAGTGTACCGAGTGAGTCCAGAGTCCATATTTAAATATCCAATGGATTGCCCTACAGTAGAAGTACAACTTTGTTACTAAACAACAAGTCTGACTCTGTTTCCAGCATTAACCTGAAACAGGACACATATACAGCAACATAGCATTTTCCAAATTAAGTAACTAAATTAACACACGACTGTCAGTCATACCTCCACTACTACACTTGTGACTAGGACTACTCGACTCTACCACTACACAGACATGTAGGTCTGCTGTGGCTGTTGACTTATTTACCTTTTATGCCACTTGATTTTAAAGTAAACGCCTTGTCGAGTTATTCCATCAATCATTTCCGATCCACCTGACTGACTGCGTGCAAAGATAGTATGGTCATCATCATAGTGTGGTACGTGTTGTCCAACTCCACCTCAGTCTGTAGTGACTTAAGTCCATATTCCATAATAAAAAATTGCAACGAATATTGGCCTGCACCTGCAGTAGTAGGAGTACAATTTGGTTATTAGACAACTAGAAGGGAAACATTGACTGTCACTTGAGTCACTTTTACTTGGCAGATATACTAGTAGTGTTCGACTTTATGCACAACATCAACTCAACAAACAACAGCAATTGCTCAGAGTCAGCAAGCATTCAATGCATGCCATTATTACCTGTCTCGCTCCTCTCTTTGGCTGTCAGATCAGATGCCTAGTTCTGACAGGTGTGTGGTTTTTTTTTAACGAGGCAGTGGCCTCAATATTACTCCACATTCATTTTGAGTGTTGTTAGTCGCTGTTTCGATTTTCTTCTTATTCATCTGTGGAACTTTGTCACAGTTGGTTCACATGGTCAGCGCTGTGATGGGCCACGGCCTGGGTAGCGGCCATTGGTCAATTGAGTTTGCAGAAATGTCAGCAAGTTTCTTCGAAGAGTCTTGTCTTTGTCTGCCAAGTACCTCTGTTCTGACAGTGATGAGCTTTGGATGCCTACCGAGACTGTAGCCTTCTGACAGTGATGAGTTTACTTTTGAATGCCTGCCCAAGTTCTGACAGTGAAGAGTTGTGGATGCCTGCAGAGGCAGTAGCCTTCGGACAGTGATGAGTTTCAGGTCAGAAACAAAATGGAGGATAGGTATAGTCACGTTTCACTTCTTCTGGAGGGACTGTTAGAGGCAACATTTCTTGTACTATTCTCCATCCAATGTCTGGATTGATGGAAATGTATTTAGGGTGAGTCGGGAAGAAGGAGCAGGACTCTGAGGAGTGAACAGTTAAATGCACAGAGGTGCAACTCCAATAGGGAAATAAAAAGAGAAGACGGTGGTGATGGATTTGTTGTGATTTGATTTGAACCAGAAAGACAGATACACACACAAATAAAGGAAGGAAAAAAGTAATAATTTGAAAGCCTAGTTGTCAGGGAAGAGGAGCTCATCCTCAAACTCTGGTGGTTCAAACAGAAGTAGGTCATGTAACCCACTACTTCCGTCATCGAAGTTGCTCTCCTCTTCCTGCTGTGATTCACGTATTTTGTACTCCGGAGGTATAAAGTGCTGATTAATTTTGATCATGGTTATCCTCTCCACGCTTTTGGGCAAGAGACTGGTCCTTTTCAAAGTTACAATGGCACCAGCAGCACTGAAAACATGCTCAGAAGAGACACTTGCGACAGGGGAAGCCAGATACTTTATCGCCAGCCTGCTGAGCACTGTCCATTGGTTTCTTTTCCCATACCAATACACCAATGGGTTTTGATCCATGAAAATCTCTGTTGGGTCATCAAGATAGGCTTGGACCGTCCGCTCAATGCTCAGGGGTGCTCCGATGTGCTTGTCCTCTTTTGCTATTGCATCAGCACTGGACTTACCATACCCCTGCCATAGAAACCAATCAGTTGCCGTTTGTACTGTGATGATCCTGTGCTTGCTGTTGTTGATGTTATTGGTAGTGTTGGTGTCGGTGACTGCTGGGAGGCAAACTCACTGCCCTCAGGCTCTGAAGTAGAACTTTACTCTGGATGCCCTGTAGTACTTGTTCTGGCCTGGGGCCGGAGGCCTCTAATTGCCAGCCATTCGTTTTCAAAGTCAATGGCTTGCTCAGCTACCAAAGTTTTGTACTTGGCAACATCCACTTCTGAAAAAGGAATTACTGCCTTACTGTTCAGAAATACTTTGTACCATGGATCCAAAATTGTGGCAGTAATGTAATGTGGATGTGACATAATGTTATTTTGAATCCTTGTATTTTCAGATAAGCGAACGGCTAAGGAGTCTGCCAAATAATATGCGTCTTGTTTGTCATCCAGACCTGCGTGCGTTTCATACACCTCATTCTGCTGTTGCTCTAGCATGTGCAACAATGGGATAGCTTGGCCCATAGTACAGTCCTCCCTGCTGACTTCACGTGTGATGCCCTCAAAAGGAAGTAGCATCTCTGTGAGGCATTTAATGAGGTCCCATTGGCCCATCTCAATGGTCATGCTTCTCACAGTAGGATCCCCTAATCTTTGCATGACATAAGCATTGAGTGGTATGTACCAGGGGTGGGCGGAATTTGCGAAATCCACTTTTGCAAATTATCGCGAAAATGTAAAAAATTATCGCAAACACGCGGAAATATCGCGAAGATGCAGAAGTTTTTTTCCCGCATGTTCGCGAGATTTTCTGCATGGTTGCGGCTCGCCAACTTACCCATGCGGTTGCTCGCGGGCGCGGCCATCTTGTTTTCAGTTGTCTCGCGGTGCATGATCGCGACAAGAAAGACATGATCGCGCGACGCATGACGTCACTGCGGGCGCGAACTGCCGCGTGACAGCGCAAATGGCTAAAAACAATACAACATCTCACGGAGAACGCGACCGGATCAAGAAAACTTGTCCGCGAACGCAGGGATTCAGGTAAGGCGATCGACGCGCGCGAGAATGTATTATTTTACAGCGCGAGCAAGAACCAAATTATTGCAAAGCTGCGGAATGCGGAAATTTTGACATTTTTCGCGCTTTCCGCGGAATGCGAAAATGTCAAATTATTGCAATTTCCGCGAATGGAACGAAATTTTAGCCCAGGCCTAGTATGTACTGCTCAAACAGACGATCAAGCATGTAATAAGTTGAGTTCCAACGTGTTGGCACCTCCTGGATGAGTGCTTTGACTGGCATTTTCTGCTCACGTTGAATAACCCTCAGCTGCTTCCGGGCTTTCAAAGAATGGCTGAAATGTGTGCATATTCTTCTGCAGGTGTCCAGTAAGTTGCTGACTTTGTATTCATTTTTCAGAAAGTCTTGAACAACAATGTTAATGCAGTGTGCCAAACACGGGACCCTGGAATAGCCACCATCTTTCATGGCCCTAACTACATTACTGCTATTGTCTGTGGCAACAAAACCAATGTTAAGCCCTCTTGGGCGCAGCCACTCAAAGACCTTGCTGTTAAACTCATCCAAAATGTTTACAACAGTATGAGATTTCTCCATGGCAAACATGGTTACAGTTGCATGTTTGCGAGTGGCATGAAAAATCTCAGCAGCGTCAACACCAGCAGATATCTGTTCTCTAACCCCCACAAAAGAGATCCAGTGTGTAGTGATGCATATGTAATCAGTGGCTTGGCAACTGGTCCACATGTCTGTTGTCAGGTGGATACTCTGAACAGCACTCTGCTTCAAGGCTTTTCCAAGCAATTCCAGCACGTCGCGATGTAGTGCTGGAACAGCAACTCTAGCAAAATAGTAGTGGCTGGGAACCTGCCATTTTGGGCAGATGGCTGTCACAAATTCCAGAAAACCACCCCTTCAACAAAAGAAAAAGGGAGACGGTCCAAAGCTAACATTTTAGCCAGCTTCGCATTGTACAAATGTGCTATTTTGTGGTTGCATTCGTACTGCTCCTCTGTCCTAAACATGCTGATAATGGTAGGCTGCATGGTTTTCCTTCCTGTTAGGATCAACTACGCACTTTTTTTCTTTGCGTTAATCCTTGCTGTCTCAAGCTGACTCTTACTTTTGTGCCACTGAGAAGTTGCTGAGGATGTGGGCAATACCACTGCACTGCTGGGGACAGGGCTACTTTGTGTACCACTACCAGAGAGAATGTCTCCCTGTCCTTCCTCTTCCACCGTGACCGGATCTTCTACTCGTTTATCACCACCAAAACCAATGGTTGCAGTTTTTATGCTGCATAGGTGGTCCTCCCAATTGATCAAGTGGTGTTTTTTCAGATACGTTATTTGGCCTCCGGTACCATAGTTTGTACTAAGCTTACCCCGACTAACAGAGGTATTACAAATGGAAGCATATAGCAATGCTCTCCTCCTATTAGCTAAGCATAAAGAAGTCCCAAACTGGGGAGCTTAACTTTTGTCTCCTACTGGAGGTGCCACTTCCAATGCCGGATGAACTGGAGGGTGTGCGTTGAGTTTGACTCTGTGCTGTACCACTACCTACTTCTACTGAGGTGGGGGTTGTGCTAGATGTAGGTCGCTGCGGGGCTTTTGATAATGCAAATATGGAAGCTGTAGGTCGTATTGGTGTTACCTGTGTTGGAGGTATGCGTGCTACATCCCTCGCAGCGATTTTGGATAGGGTAATAATGTTGGTCTCCAGCTCCTCGGGCCGGGAGTGATGTCCATGATGACTGGCTCATCATCCTCATCCTGCTGTTCTACATCGACCTCCATAAGTGTAAGGCTTTCTGGAACCTTCCTTTTCCCTATCCTGGTCTTGGGACGTGTCTCCCTCTAAGACTCAGTTTGTGGCTTCCAAGTGGCATCTAGATCATCAGAAGGGGTGCTTGGCGAAGAACTTGATGGACTAACCCTCCTTTTCCTTGCTGGGGATTTGGAAGACAATGGATCTTCTGAACGAGTGGCTTCCTCTTCTTCTTCCTCTGCATGAGGCTCAATTTCCTGAACTGCCCCTACTTCAGCAGGAACACGATCATCTATTGCGTGCGGTGGTTGCGGCCGTTGTTGTTGACCACTCATCTGCTGTGTTTCCTCCTGCGTTGATTGGGTACTACTTTGAGATAGCGATACGTTTATCACAGGCTCAGCATCACTGGTTTCCACCATTAGGCTGGCTACCTCTTCCACACTCATGTACTTGGGCCTGAGTTGGTGGTTTGGGCCCACTGATGCAGAGGTGCTGCCCCCAGCTTGCCCCCCAGACACCACTGCTACAGGCGTCATTTTTGGTTTCCCTAAAAAGGTTTTGGGAGGCACACCAGCCTTAAGTGTCACTTCCTTTTTCTGTTCCTTCTTCTCAATAGCAACTTTCTTGGTACTGGAGGACCTGGAACCTGCTTTCTTTGGGGGCATCATCTTCAGATGTCAGCAGCACTCAGTTGCACAAGTTGCAGAGATCTCTGGTCAGGTCACTCACATGTCACGTCGTGTACAGCAGCAGGACGTCTGTCTGGCAGCACAACGGGTGATGATGACACACCTCCTCCTTAGTCTTTTGTGCACCTAAAAGCAAAAAAGCCAGAAGAACATCAGTCAAACGATAGTACAATCAAACTAATATAATAAATAACTTAGTGTGAGGTGGTCACAATTATTAAATTTTGGTAACTCAGTGAACAATAACACTGTAGCCATTTATGAGACTTTGACAACAAGGCCAGAGCTTTCCTGGTGTACTGTGTACACTCAGGAATAATAAGAATAGCAAAGAACAAAAACAAAATGTAGTGGAGCCTGTTTTGCCTAAATTTCTGCATCACGTGGGATGGATGCAGCATCAGGGAGCTGCAGCTGGCAATGGGGATGGATTTGGAAGCAGTAAGACAAGAGGAACAATGAACTCAAGCAAGCCTATATGGCCAGACAAAGAATGCCTGATAAACAACACAGCTTTAATGCAAAAACAAAAATCCACATGGCTAAAAACAGGTTGGAAAGTTACACAACAGCAACAACAACAACACATAAATATGCAAAAAAGGCATTTATTTAACACACCCTAAAAGTGAAATACACCCCAAAAAACACCCACATTTTGCAATTCAATCCAATACCATCCATGCCCTAAATGAAATTCAACAGACACCACAGAAACAGTTGTTTCATGCACCTATGAGTACCTCTGGGCCTACTGGCTGAAAAGGCCTAACACACACCCAAAAAGTGAACCCCCCCAAAAACCACATTTTACAATTCAATCCAATGCCATCAATGCCCTAAATGATGTTTAAATTCAACAGACAACACAAACACAGTTGTTTCATTCATCCATGATGATTGATGAGTTCCTCTCGGCCTACTGGCAGACTAGGCCACAAGCTTGGAGGCCTATTGCAAAAGCACAGTTGTTGGTCCCACAAAATGGCCGCACCACATAGCCAGGCCACCCACAACAGCAAGAAAAGGAAGACAAGACAGACAATGCAGGCCTATGGCAAAATCACAATGCCTGGCTTCACAAAATGGCCACCACCCACATGGTCAGGCCACCCACAATAACAAGAAAGTGAAGACAAAGGACAGGACCAGGAAGTTGGAGACTCTGGAGAGCTTCCTTCCTCTTTAAAAACATTGTAAAAAAAAGAAAAATGACTCCTTGCTCAAAAAACTACAGCCAAATGACAACCTGAGGAGTTTTTTTTAGCAAAATGAATAAAATCATCATTTTCGAGAACGTTTTATGCTGCTTGATATATTCATTGCTAGATTGCAAATTCTGCGTGTTCTGCATCGCGATCTTCACAAAAAGTCATTATCGCGTGCACGAACACGCATATTGAGCACGCGAAGAAGAAAAAAAGTGTAAGTCCGCGTTGTCGCGCAGTGCGGAGTTGCCAAAACTACGTGAGCTGAATGCCCAGGGTACTGGCTGAAAAGGCCTATTTATTTAACACACGCCCAAAAAACTGAAATTCGACCCCAAAAACCACATTTTGCAATTCAATCCAATGCTATCCATGCCATAAATTATGTTACAATTCAACAGACAACACAGAAACAGTTTTTATGCACCCATGATGACTACCATTGGGCCTACTGGCAGACTAGGCCACAAGCTTGGAAGCCTATGGCAAAAGCAAGCACACTGCCTTACTCCACAAAATGGCTGCCACCCACATGGCCAGGCCACCCACAATAACAAGAAAATGCAGACAGACAATGAATGCAGGCCTATGGCAAAAGCAGTGCACACAGCCTGGATGGCTCCACAAAATCGCCGCTAGCCACCCACAACAAAAAGAAATAGAAGACAGACAATGCAAGCCTATAGCAAAAGCACACTGCCTTACTCCACAAAATGGCCACCACCCACATGGCCAGGCTACCCACAATAACAAGAAAGTGAAGACAGATAATGAATGCAGGCCTATGGCAAAAGCACACTGCCTGGATGGCTCCGCAAAATGGCCGATAGCCACCCACAACAAAAAGAAATGGAAGACAGACAATGGAAGCGTATGGCAAAAGCACACTGCCTGCCTTCACAAAACGGCCACTACCCAGATGGCCAGGCCACAACAAAAACAAGCATAAGCCAAGGGGAACAAAGAAAAGACATGCAGTCCTATATGGAAAAAGCAGCACACTACTAAACTACCACCACAAAATGGCAACAAGCCACATGGCCACTCACAGTCACAACAGGCCAGGGAAAACAATGAACTCAAGCAGGCCTATATATGACCAGACAAAGGAGGCCTGCTAAACAACACAGTTTTAATACAAAAATGCAAAAACGAAAATCAATAGGGCTACAAAAGGTTAGAAAGTTACGCAGCAAGCACACCAACACATCCAACAAAGGTATTTATTTATTAACACACACACCCGAAAAGTGAAATACACCCCAAAAACCACATTTAGCAATTCAATCCAATGCCATCCATGCACTACATGATGTTTAAATTCAACAGACACCACAGAAACATGCACCCATGGGTACCTCTGGGCCTACTGGCTGTAATTTCAAAGAAAAACTGAAACTACAGGCCACCCACAACAATAAATTTTAAAAACGATGAAAATCCCCAAAAAATGTAGGTACACACATGCCCCAATCAAACAAACAAGTACACCAATTCTCCAACTTACTTGTAAAATCTCAAATCCAAAAGTCCTCATATCCAATCCAATGATATGATGCAGCAGACAGACACAAAAAGTGATCCTTACAGCTCCAAATCCAAATGAAAGTGAGCAGCACATGGACAAAGCACTGGGAGGAGCCTGCTGGACAGGAACAGGAAGTTGGAGACTCAGGGGCACTTCCTTCCTCTTGAAAAAAAGTAAAAAAAGAAAAAAGGACTCCTTGCACAAAAAACTACAGCCAAATCACAATCTGAGGAGTTTTTTTGAGCAAAATGATCATTTTCGAGTAGGTTTTATGATGCTCGAGAGATACTGTTTGCCAGATTGTAGTTTCTGCGTGTTCGGGATCACGATGTTACCAACACTGCCGCCGGAAGTCAGATTGCGCGTCCAAATGACGTGTTCGCGTTCGCACACTCTCGCGGGATCGTGCGGCTGGATTCCAAATCTCGTGGTGCACGCGAATGGATAGGAAATCTCGTCGGTGAACGCAGAATCACGGTAAGTCGTTACCGCGTGCACGAGAACGCATATTGAGCGCACCAAGAAGAAAAACAGTTACGCTACGTTGCAGTTTGCGTAGAATTCAGTAACTACGCGTTCTACATGAATCGCAAAGTCATTGAAACGCCGCAAACTCCGCAAGCGTAGTGTAGTTCACCGCCCAGGGTTAGAGTCAAGTACTTGGGTGGAATATGTGTCTTTTTTTGCAAAGTAAATGATTTTGAGGCGCTCTATGATTTGATTGCATGGGAGCACTTGCCCAGTAATTGTTTTCCAGAGCTACGCCAGCACCTGATTGACAGGAAGCTTGATGAGGAGGCGGACGGCGGGGTCAGTACCCGGGTCCAGAAGAGTCATGTGGGAGACTTCGCCAAAGGTGGGCAGGGTCCCCAGCAGAAGAGTGGGGGGACAAGGGTAAACAGAGGGAGTTCCAGAAAGGGCCCCAAAGTAATCCCCAAGGGAAGGGTTCCCAGCCTCCCCCTGAGAAGAAGCCAGGGGCCCGATGGATAAGTCTGTTCAGAAGGGGCCAGGAAATGTTATAACGGTGGTCAGGTGGGCCACTGCTTCTGGGATCCTAAGTGTCCCATGAAAGTGAATGCAGCACCCACTGGTGCACCGCAGATGGCTAGTGTAGCCCTGGAGGAGGATTTGGGTGCCCAAGGTGGGTGGGGTCCAGCAGAGATGTCCCTAGTCTCTCTAGGAGACAGTGAGATGGTCCCGAGGACCCACCTTCCTGATAACACAAAAAAATACAGGCAGTGGGTGTCTATCAATGGCCATAGGGTGGAGGCTCTGAGAGACACCGGAGCCAGTGTGACAGCTGTCAGTTGCCGGCTGGTGTCTGCAGTGCAGGTGATCCCTAATGCATTTTACCCTGTAGTTGCCGCTGACAACTCAGAGAGCCACTGTAAGGTGGCCCAGGTTCTCTTTGAGTGGGGGGGGTCTCAGGTACCTTTCAAGTATCTGTGAGGCCAGCCATGCCTGTTGACTGTCTGCTTGGCAATGATTTGGAGAGCTCCACTTGGGCTAAGGTGGAGAGAAGGTCTCATTTGGAGATGTTGGGTCTAACTGAGTGGGTGTGTGTGATCACATTTGATCTACTGGGAGAATGGTCTCCTGTATAGTGAGCCTAAGGTTGCTGAGCCTGGGTCAGCCCATGTGCTGGTGGTACCCCAGCACTTAAGAGCCTTCCTATTGGGTCTGGCTCATGATGTACCTTTAACAGGACATTTGGGGCAACACAAGACCTTTGAGAGGATTGTTTACCCACTTTTATTGGCCCCAAATGCGCAAGAGTTCAGATACTCATTGCAGGACCTGTCAGACTTGCTAGGCAAGTGGTAGGAGTGGGAGAAAGCACACGGCTCCTCTCCAGCCATTCCCTGTGGTCAGCACCCCCTTTGAAAGGGTGGGCATTGACATTTTGGGACCTCTGGATCCCATGACAGCCATGGGCAACAGGTTCATCCTGGTCTTGGTGGACGATGTAACCCGGTACCCGGAAGCCATCCCTCTCCGGACTTTGATGGCCCCTGTGGTGGGTCATGTGTTGATGGGGATTTTCTACCATGTGGGGTTCCCTAGAGAGGTGGTGTCAGACCGTGATACCAACTTCATATCTAAGTATCTGTGGCAGGAGTATGGTGTAACCTACAAGTTCACCACTCCTTACCACCTCCAAGGTAATGGGTGGGTTGAGAGATTCAACCGGACGCTGAGGGGCATGATTATGGGTCCAGAGGAACCCAAGAGGCATAAGTGGGATGTCCACTTGCCATGCCTTCTGTTTGCTTACAGAAAGGTGCCACATAAGTCCCTAGGGTTCAGTTCCTTTGAACTGCTGTATGGTCACCCTGTAAGAGGACCTCTGAGTTTGGTAAAGGAAGGCTGGAAGAATGCTCCTAGTAAACCTCCCCAGGATGTATATAGCTACATGCAACAAGCTTCAGAAACCAAACTAGGCATTTCAGACAACTCGCGTAGGCAAATTTGGAAGCCAGCCAAGAGGAGATTAAACGATGGTATGATCAGAATGCCACTCTGATCGAGTTTCAGCCTGGACAGAAAGTGTAGGTCATGGCCCCGGTGGAGCCTTGTACGCTCCAGGATAAGTGGACCAGAAAATATGAGGTGGTGGAGCGCAAGAGTAAAGTCACCTACGTGGTGGACTTGCGGTCTCCTTGGAAACCTTTGCGGGTCCTGAATTTACACCTCATGAAGCTCCACTTGGAGAGGTCCAAAGTGGCCATGCTCCTGGTGTCAGATGATGGAATGGAGGAGGAGACTGAGCCTCTTTCTGATCTCCTGTCTGCAAAAGAGCAAGATGGGTCAACAGACGGTGTGAACCTCTCTTCCGCTTGACCCCTGAGCAGCAAGATAACTGTCGCCAACTGTTGGGACAGGTTCCTGATCTGTTCTCCCTGAATCCCGGTGTCACTGAGTGGTGCGTCCATGATGTGGACACTAGGGACAGTCATCCGGTAAAACAAAAAACTTACTGAGTGACTAACAGGGTGAGAGCTTGCATTAAGGAGCAGGTCTCCAAGATGGTTGCGTTAGGGGTGATTGAGTCCTCTAACAGCCCTTGGGCCAGCCCAGTGGTCTTGGTCCCAAAGTTTGCCACGCCTGGTGCCACACCTGAACTCCGGTTCATGTGGACTACCGAGGACTCAATTCAGTCACCAGAACTGACGTGCACCTCATCCCCAGAGCTGATGAGCTCATTGATCGATTGGGGGCTGTCTGGTACCTCAGTATGTTTGATTTAACGTCTGGGTACTGGCAGATCGCCTTAACTGATGGGGCAAAAGAGAGGTCAGCATTCTCCACTCCCAATTCCGGGTTATGCCCTTTGGGATGAAGAATGCCCCTGCCACCTTTCAGAGGTTGGTCAACCAGGTATTGGCTGGACTGGAAGATTTCAGTGCCGCCTACCTGGATGGCATCGCAGTGTTCAGCGCCGGTTGGGAAGAACATCTGCACCACCTCTGGGAAGTGTTGATGGCGCTGCGGAGGGCAGGCCTTATGATCAAGGTGAGTAAGTGCCAGATCCGGCAGGGTTCCGTGGTGCACTTGGGACACCAGGTTGGAAGCAGCCAGGTGGCGCCCCTACAGCCCGAGATTGATACCATCCTGGCTTGGGAACCCCCCAAGACCCAGACAGAGGTGAGAGCCTTTTTAGGACTCACTAGGTACTACAGTAGGTTTTTCAAGGGGTATGGCAGCATTGTTGCATCCTTGACAGAGTTGACTTCCAGGAAGCAGCCCAGGAAGGTGAACTGGACAGGCACCTGTCAGTAAGCTTTTGATGCCCCAAAGAATGCCATGTGCACAGCGACTGTGCTTCAGGCGCTCAACTTCTCAAAGGAATTCACTGTGCAGAAAGACGCTTCAGAGCATGGTGTGGGGGCTCAACTTTCACTGATGAATGAGGAGAGCCTAGACCAACCGGTAGCCTTCATTAGTAGGAGGTTGCTTCCATGTGAACAGAGTTGGAGTGCAATTGAGTGCGAGGCATTTGCTGTGGTCTTTGCACTGAAGAATTTGAGACCATCGTTGTTTGGGACTCACTACTGGGTTCAGACTAGGGGTGGGCGGAATTTGCGTAACCGCGTTACGCAAATCTCCGCGAAACGGTAAAAAATCTCCGCGAACATGCAGAAATTCCGCGAACATGCGGAATTGCTTGTTCGCGATACTTTTTTCCTGTTCGCGATCGCTGTTTGCGTGCTCGGGGTGAAATATCTCGCGAACACGCATATTGAGAACGCGAACAAGCAAAAAATTTCGCGAAGTTGCGGAACGTAGATTTTTTGCAATTTCGCGTTCTCCACGGAACGCGAAATTACCCAAATTTCGCAAATTCCGCGAACGGAACGGAATTTACCGCCCAGGCCTAGTTCAGACCAACCACAGGCCCCGCAGATGGTTGATGCAGATGAGGGGTGCGAATCGAAAGCTGTTGAGGTGGTCCATTTCCCTACCGGGGGTGGACTTCGCGGTGGAACACCGCCCTGGTACAGAACACGCCAATGCTGATGGTCTGTCCGGATTTTTACGCCTTAGTGAAGAGAACTCCCAAGAGGGTGGGTAGTTCTCCCCACATTTCAGCTGGAGGGGACACGTGTTAGACCTAGCACCATTGGCGTGGGTCTCCCTTCCATTTTTTGCTGTTGCCTCCTATGTTTTTGCTATGTTTTTGCTGGTCTAGATGCTTTGGGCACTTTGCCACTGCTATTAAGTTTCAAAGGGCAAGTGCTCCCTATTGTATATTGCTCTAATGGATCAGTGACTCCATGAATGGCTATTTGATTTACTTGTCAGACCCCAGTACAGTGCACCATGTGTGCCCAGGGCCTGTAAATCAAATGCTGCTGGTGGGCTTGCAGCACTGGTTGTGCCACCCACAGAAGCAGCTTGTAAAGTGTGGCTCAGGCCTGCCATTGCAGATCCTGTGTGCAGTCTGGGACTGCCATGTCGACTTGGCAAGTCCCTTTTCTACATGTTAGTCACCCCTAAGGTAGGCCCAAGGTACACCTGTGGGCAGGGTGCGTTGTATGTGAAAGGTCGGACATGCCCTGATGTGTGTGGCATGTCCTTATAGTGAATTACAGCCAATTTTGGTTTTCACTATTGCAAGGCACCTCATCCCATAGGCCATAATGGGCAGTTTGATTAGAAAATCTTATAATCCTAACTGACCAAAGGAACAAGGTAGAAAAACGAGTTTAGTATGCCTGAACTCAGAATGTTAAAATACATCTTTTAGTGTGGATGATTTTTACATTCTGTGCTTGAAAATACCGCTTTTAGAAAGTAGATATTTTCTTGCCTAACTATGCAGTATGCCTCCACTAGGTTGGTGTATTCCATGTCTGGTTTGTGAGTGACAGGGGGCTGGAGAGGGCTTTGGCTCCGGCAGTCTGATGGGTCAGGTCTGGGCTGAATAGGACCTGGGTTGAATGGAGAGTAGAGGGAGGAGATTTCCTTTCACTTGCCTGAGCTTACATTGAATAGAGAGAAGGGGAGGAGACTTCCTTTCAGCTACCTGGGCCAGGTCTGCTTTTAACAATGCTGTCTCCACCTCCTGCCAGGAAGCTGCACCAGGGAGGACAGAACTGGTTTTGACTAGGTACAGACACTCTATGCCTTCAGAGAACAAAGGATTTAGTAGTATAAATATTGGGGCACAGACACCAGAACTTTAGATCACTTATGGGAATCAAGACATACCTTTGCCAAGGAGAGAAACCAAGAAAGCTGAAGGAGGAGACTACCCCTGTGGTGGTTGCTGTTTGGGGTTGGCCTGCAGTGGTTACTCATTGCCAAGGAAAGGTACTTGCCATCTTGAGGAAGATCTCCAAGGGCTTGAAGCTGAGTTTGCCTCCTATTCTGAAGTCTCAGGGACACAAAGACTTCACCACCATCTGCCGTGAATTTCCTTGCTGGGAATTCTACCTGCAGAGAGGTGCCTACTGCTGTTTTTGGGACCTCTAGAGACTGCGTGTCGCGGGGAGCTGGAAGCGCGACGCAATGAGGAAGAAGTGAGTCACCACTGCAGCTGTTGCCGTCACATCGCCGAAGCAGCTGTTTGCTGATGCATCGTCGAAGAAGTGTTTCGCATCACCGGAGAACCGTGTTGCCGCCGCAGAGGTTGCCGTCACGTCACAGGAGAAGGGTGTTGCAGGGCCTGTCACCGCTCAGGAGTCAACCGAGTTTGCCGCACGGCCGTCGGGCATGCACGCATTGCATCCAAGTTGTCGCATTGCATTAAAGACGCCATCTTGTCGCATCGCACCGGATCTTCGCATCGCAGCGAGGCGCCATCTTGTCGCATCGTACCGGGACGCAGTAAGAATTCCGAGCATCAACTCCGCACACAGTAAGGAAGTAGCACATCAAATTCCCTGTGCAGCAGTAAGGAACCAATGCATCCACTCCCCTGAGTGTAAGGAATGGCACATCACCTTCCTTGCGACCCTTTTTGTTTCCATTGCGTAACGCATCTAAGATACTTTGAGATATTTACCATCTACATTGAACTAAGCTATTTCTACCATTTTAAAGTCATATTCTTTTTGTCGTTTGGTATTATGTTAAGTCTAGATAAAGATGACCTATTTTTCTAAACTGGTGTGGTTTCCATTTGTAGTGTTTTTACTGTATTACTGTATATGTTCACAAATGCTTTACACAATGGAAAATATAGTTCCAAGGCATCATGTGATCACAAAGTTACAAATACAGTATAAGAAATGAGTTCAAAAATTACTAATAAAAAATTTCAGTTTTTAATTAAGAAAACATATACATTGACATGTTGTTAAAAAAAAACATTATCTGATGACAAAAATAAATCTATAATACAAAAGATTGTATTCTAATTAAAATACATAAGTGGCAGAAATGAATTCTTCGACGCGCGTTTCGGCACTGTAAGTGCCTTCGTCAGGAATTGCCACCAATACACTTTTTCTTTTACTATATATACGGGTTTTACTCTTCTAGTTGGAAGCTCTTGGATGCGATAAAAATATTTCACTTTTAAAAAGAACAAATTTCGATTTTGATAAGACAAACGAAGGAAGGAACTTCTCTTTCAGGTTGTCTTTATTTGATTAAACTCTTCACAAATGAGATGAGCGTAGATTTGCCAAACTTTTCATTAAGTCATATTAAGGTGACAAGCTTCAGGTTAAAATAAAAACTTGCTGGTCTGATAAATATTTGTGTCTCGGATGAAATGGATCGTGGGTCTGTGCTTGCGAGGATATCGCGCAGTCAACCAAATGCTTTATACACTGCCTCTGAGATAAGCCTGTCTGCTCGTGCCAAGCTACCAAGGGGGTGAGCAGGGGTTATCTTAGGAGTGTATTCCCCTTTCCCTGACTAGAAGCAAGGGTCCCTATTTGGACAAAGGTGCAAACCATTGCCAAATAGAGACCCCATTTCTAACAAACACCAAATTGCATAATCAACGTTTGAATCCACTCAAATAAGTCTGTTCGTAAATAATATCATAACATGTCTTCCTCAGGACTAGAAAACTTGAATACAGCCTGTTTAATGAGGGACACTTGGTGTTAGTAATGATATAAAAAGGGGGGGCTCAATATTTAAGGGGTGGGTAACCAGTGAGATCTCACCTGGTCAAAGTAAGAATTCATGTTTGCTTGATGTTCTCATCAAAGAATGAACTGGAAAGTACCCCTACAAGGTAATACAAGGTTTGTCACAATGTGTGTGTAAAAACATGCCGTGGTGAAATTAGAAATTAATAAATACATCGCTCACGTCTACGTAGTGAAGAGATGGACAAAGGATCAAGCCTCTTCAAAGTCAGGAAGGGCCCTAAAATGGAACCTGTGTCACAATGGGTGATGGATATACGTATTTGCATTTTTTTTATTGGTGTATGGAGTGTGAAAGAGTGATTATTTACATCGCTCTTACCTTACAAGCAGGCATTGCACAAGGTCAGATTCCTTAAATGGCTAAATATGTCCATGATGCAATATGCTATGAGGATTGGCCCCAATAGAGGTTTGCTGGCTCCGCTGAAACCTTGGAGATCCTAAAAGCATTCTCTACAAAGAAGCAAATGTGTATTTCATTACATAATAAAACATTGACCTGAATGAGTTACAAAAATATGGGTAAAGTACCCAAACATCAGCTATTTGGTTCACCTGATGCTTTGATGAGAACATCAAGCAACAAGAAGTTCTTAATCTTACCAGGAGAGGTCTTACTGGTTACCCACCCCTTAAATATGGAGCCCATCCCCTTTTTTTATATGATTACTGACACCAAGTATCTTTTGTTACACAGGCTGTATTCATGCTTGTTAGTCCTGAGGAAGACCCGTTATGATGTTTTTTAGGAACACACCTATTTGAATGGGTTGAAACATCGACAAAAAGAATAGGTGTTCCATACCATTAGCTTACATATCTACAGCCAAGAAATGAGGATATGTTTGAACAGACTAAAGTGTTCTAAACGGACACCACATTCATTGATATTCGCTTCTTGTATCTTGTCAATTTGTTATCAATTTGTATTACTTTTTATGTGACCACATTTTTCATATGGTTCTCATTTATGTTTATTATTATTATTATTATTATCTATGTTGCATAAAAGCCCTGTGTCTGTGATGTATAGCACTTTGATTTTCTGTGGTATATGAATATTAATATATGGAGAGAATACATTTTTCTGTGTCTGAGGTATTTATTAATTCACTGTGTTCTTTTTTTCAAAATCATTTATGTGTCACGCAATTCATTGGCATGTTGTAGTAAAAAAGGACAGGAATAACCTAGCTTATGTTTATATGTGGCAAAGACTATTCTTACAGTCAAAGATTATATCAAGATTTTTTATCTGATTCCACTAGAATGGGAGGCATAGGTTCTTGGGCCACTATTTATCTGCCCAAAAAGACTGATGGATAAAATGTACTATTCTCATTCCAGTCAGTTCAAAATTAAAAACCAACAAAATATAATAAACTAAATACAAAAAATATAAATATGTTAAAAATTAAAATAAGAATATTTTTAATATTCAAAATAAAAAATAAAAACATATTTTAATGTTAAATACATATCACAAATATCTACACATATATTAAATAAAATCAGAAAATTATTTCCAAACAAATAAATATGTTTATTTAGAAATTAATACTTAACAAAATTATTATTTACTATAACAATTGCGTCTATTTACTTCCTACCCTATAACACCACACAACTTACAACCCACATCGAAAATAAAATAAAATGTATTTGCATAAATAATTATCAATTGAACAAATAATATTAATTAAAAAACAAATTAAAACACATACAAAGTAATTAACTTCCCACCCTTTACATCTATAATCCTCACAACCCACACCTTAAATGAAACTGTAAAAAAGTTAATTACACAATTAAAAAACGTTTTCAATTAAATAACTAATAGTATTTAACAACTAATTTTAAAGTAATTAAAATGGATTTACATCCCACTCTTCACCCCTATAAACCCAAAACCCACACAAAAAATAATTAAACAATTAAGCTTATTAATTGTCAATTAATCAATTAATATTAATTATCAACTAATCATTAATTAACAACTAATTATGAATCATTAAAAATAAAATACTTACCACCCTTTACACCTACAAACCCCAAAACGCAAACCTAAAATTAATTATTCAATTACCATAATGAATTGTTAAAGTAATTAATTAATAATAATTAACAACTAATTATGAATTAACGCCGGACCCGAATACCTCAACAAACGCCTCTCGTTGTACGCCCCGACTCGCCAACTCCGCTCAGCCAGCCTCGCCCTCGCCACAGTACTACGCACCAGAAGAACAACAACAGGCGGCAGATCCTTCTCCTACCTCGCAGCCAAGACCTGGAGCTCCCTCCCCACCCACCTCCGACTCACCCAAGACCTTCTCACCTTCAGGAGACACCTCAAGACCTGGCTGTTCGAGCAGTAGCAGCACCCCCCCCCCACCCCCCACCCTCATCGCCTTGAAACCCTTGCGGGTGAGTAGTGCGCTCTATAAATGTACTGATTGATTGAGTGATTGAATTAATTCAAAATAAATGGCTACCCACCCTTTACCCCTATAAAACCCACGACCCGCACGTAAAATGTACCCTCAAAAGTTAAAAACACAATTAACATGATAAAATCTCAATAAAAAAATATTAATATATAATATATAATCACATTCATTAATTTATTATAATTAAATTACTTCCCATCCTATTCTCCTATAAACCCCCAACCCACTACTGAACTAAAACATGCAAAATGTAATTAAAATAAAGTTAATAACTATTAAATATTTAACACATATATTAAAAAACATAAACATTCCTTATACAAAAAAATACATCACATACATTTAAAATATATACAATAATGTATAACACCAATTAAAACATCGATATTTTAAACAACTATATTTTTGTAAACGATATTAATGACTTCTGTATTTTTTAAATCAACATGTCTTACTTTAAAGTTGATATTCTTGAACACGATATTCTTGCTGTCGATATTTCTCTGTCACATTTAATACTCAATATTAGTGTAAGTCAACACTTCAAACTCCATACTTTGACTGAATACCATGCAAAATCACACTTCCCTTATTATTTATGCAAAATACAATTATGTGTATGCAAAGTTCAATCATAGCAGGGCAGGAGCAAACCTCACACTACTTTTTTTATTTCAGTATGAGCAAAATATTATTATGTAGAGAAAACATAGTGGTAAACGATACACTGATAATAAGGGCAAATTATTCTAAGAAACTGCATACAAGAATTTACCTATGCACAATGTCTGTGAAAAATACAATACTTTTTTTGTGCAAAATGCAGTTATAGCAAGAAAAAAAAGCAGTCTTCACATATTTTCAGATGGCATGAGGCAAATATAATAATTGAAAGTAAGTAAGGAAGTATGTAAGGTGGGGGAACATTCTGTTCCTGCTTCAAGTGATAGCACTAGTACTTAAAAGCAGTTTCACACAAACCGTAATTCAATTCACAGATAGGTAGGACAAACCTCCTCCTTCCATACATATTATTTTGATTCTATGGCCTACTTAATTCTGCAAGCTGTTTGGCAAATATATGCGGAAAGGACAATGGAATGTGACAGAAGGGACAAATACCATATTCCACCCCAACCTGTCCAACTGACTTCAACTATATGAAGGCCAAGGCCTACTCCTTCCTGACCTTCAGAGCCCACTTCCTGATATAGCTACTTTTTAAATCACACAGATAAGCCTGGGTATGCCCACCATAGTCTGACTCCATTAAATGATGCAGGTTATCTCTATTACAAACATTATCTATGTTGCCCTTCCTGGAACACGCTTTTATCAGGCGTTTTATGATTTGTTTCATTTGTACTGCAGACATATTTTGCAATTGTTACCCTACTGGAATATCCAGAGAGCACGTAATATCTTGAAGATTAACAACCTGTTGGCCTTCGTACTTCTCCTGCAAGTATGATTTTATTACTTGCCCAAGGAGCCCCCATACAAATTTAGGAGGCAAGCCCAAAAATAAAGGATTCACTGTTTTTATTTGAATAATATAGTAGCATGGCCCAGCTCTAGTCCCAGGGCACTGTTCACAGAACCTCTGGGCAAGCTGAGCCATATTTTCAAGATATTAATTTAAATGATCTGTAAACTCTTTCTATATTTTGCTGGGATAACCTTGCAGCTGTACATTAATAAATGTACAGTTTTAGCATTATAAGTATCTCTTAGAACTTCAATCTACTTTTGACCAAAAGCTGAGTCCAACCTATGCCCCCCCTTGTCCATGAGCCCTCATGTAATGGAATTATCAGCTTTAAAAAGTGCAGCGGACATTGCCATCTACACATCTTTTTCCAGAGTAGTGCCCTGTTTATTACGTCAAATGCTGTTGACAAATTGACTTATGACACATAAAGAGGCTGTTTCCTTTTTAGGGCATATTTTCCAGCCAAAAGGTTTAATATTAGACAGCCATCCATTTTAGGTGAAATTCTAGTGTCACATTCTAATAACCCCAGGAGATGTTTCACATACCTTTGGGTATGTCCAACATGGTAATCATATGGTAACTCGATGACAGGTCGCGTTCGCCCTTTTTCTACAACGGGACCCTAATACTACCTTTCCAGATTTTTGGTAAGTTATGTCCACTAGTCATCACTCAAAACACCGGAGCCAAGACTTGAGCCCGCAGACTAGGAATAAGTTTCATTATATCTGAGGAGAGACTACCTTGGCCTTGAGCCCTAAAGGTTTTCAAACCTTTTAATAAAGCTTCAATACTGCTTATTGAGGGAATCAAATAGCTCTTCACCAACCCCTTTCCTGGAAGCCCAGCATACATGCTCCCTATTAATATTCTTTTTGCTTCTTTCAATTCATACAGCTCAGATATATACCTAAACCATGTTTCTTCGGGACCGGTACTGTCATAGTGTTTTTTAGACAGCCCAGCACATTGTTAACTGTGTTCCAGAAACCCTTCAGGCTTCCAGTTCGAAAGGAAAGAATTGCCTTGGTCCATGCATTCTCTTTTTCTTTCTTTGTTATTTGTCTAATTTCTTTCCTATTGGTTTTCCTATATAATTTATTTAGGGACTCCCAATTAGCCCCACCACTTTAATTAGCCTCCCTTCTGTTCTTATTTAATGTTGCCTTTTCCCGTGCCTTGACAGAACCAGATGTGCCTTCCTAACCAAACCGCTATTTGAGCCCATAATCGCCACGTCTCTTATGAAGACAATTATATTCTCAGTCATGCACAATGTGCTGTGGTTAAGCCTGGGCAAAGCACTACGCAACGCTCGCGTAGTTTGCGAAGTTTGCGCTACTTCGCACTACGCGAATTGCACGTAGCACAGTTCAAGCATGCGTAGCGTAGCGTTGCGTAGTGCAGCGATCATTTTTTGCTTGCTCGCGATCCTCAACATCAAGTTGACGACTGCGAGCAAGCAAAATGACATCCCAGCGAGACTTTTTACTTGTTCGCGATCAGCAACTTCAAGTTGCCGATCGCGAGCATGGAAAATAAACATCCCGGCGAGATTCTCAACGTGGGGCGGTCAGGTTTCTCATTGCAAGTGGTCGCGTATGGTCGTGACCGCTCGCAATGAGAAACTACCAGTCCGCATTGAGAAAGCTGCCTCTCGAGTAAAAATCTACTCGAGCGGCAGAAAACTACAGCTCGCACTGTGCAAGATGACGTTTTCAATGATTGCACAGTTCCGGATGCTTGTCCGCACTGTGCAATCATTGAATACAGCATCTTGCACAGTGCAAACAGGGTACTACGCAGTTCGCGAAGTGCTACGCGTAGCTCGCGTTGTGCGAAGTGCACTTTGCGTAGCTTCGTAGTAGTGCTACTTCGCGAACTACGCCCAGGGTTAGCTGTGGTGATAGATTAGTCTGAGATTCCACCAACTCCATCGTTTCATTTATAGTGTGAAGTTTTAGTTTTACTGACCATACTAATCCATGCTCATTCCTGCAGTAAATTGGTTGACTGTTCTGCCACTGGTCTCTTGAATAAGCACCACTATGTAGCGAGAGCACTAGTGGCTTGTGGTTGCTACCTGCTAAATCAACTACAAGATCCTTTATTATACCAACATTTTCAGATGAGATTATTACATAGCCATCAGTATGCTTGTTTCCGGTACAGAGAAGACCTGGCTAGGCAGTTCGGGCTGGACTGTTCCCATGAGGCACAGGGTCAGGAATGATTTGCATATAGCTGGGTCTGAAATGAGGTGGCGAAATGAGCTAAAGGATGATGATGGAATCAACCTAGATCTGTGACTGGGGGTGAGTGTCTGAAAAGTGTCAGTGCCCCGTCCATCATCTCCTTGTGTTTGCTTTGTTCGCCCTAAGTTGGCAGGGTATGCCCAGACATGGGTCCCTTGCTCACTTTGCCACTGGATTCAAGCTAGCCTAGCTGATGAAGGTTGTTACTCAGAAACAGTGCCCAGGATGCTTGTTTCCGATTCAGGGAAGACCTGACTTGGCAGTTCTGGCTGGACTGTTCCCATGAGGCTCAGGGTCAAGACTGATTTGCATATAGCTATGTCTAAACTGGGGTGGCAAAATGAGCTAAAGAACGATGATGGATTCAACCCTTATCTGTGACTGGGGGTGAGTGTCTTAAAAGATTCAGCACTCCATCTATCATCTCCTTGTGTTTGCTTAAGTTATAATCCAAAACTGTAGAAGATTTGAGGCTAGAGGAACTGATTGGGCCTCCTTTTAATTGCAGGTTAGTGAGGTTCAAATTAATGAGCAATCCTTAGATGGACTTATTTTTTTCTTCACTAAGATGGGACATCTGATGTTGCTTATGATTCTTGGTAGAGGGCAGATACTCAGCAGACACCATCAGATGAATATCCTCAGCCTTCGATTTCTTGTTCAGTATTGTATGCACCACCTAGATTGAGATAGAGTTTTCTTCAGGCTATTTTTTGGGGTGGAATATTTTTATTGGTTTATTGCTCTTAAAAAGAGCATGATTTCCATGATGCCTTCTTGGTGTCATTTACTTCTTAGCCAGGAACATTTTAAGATTTTACTATGTGGTCCCCCCCATTTCCTCTCCCATAGTACAATGTTTACCTCCCCATATTCAGAACAACAATACCCCTCAGTGTAATTTGTATACTAGTATTTGTTATGTTTCATTCAGGACATATCTGGTCTATATTATCTATCACATCCAGCCCATAATATTTCCTCCAGCTGCCCCACACCTTGTGGATTTTTTTCAGGCAACCTCTGGCCTTGTATGTGACCCTCTTTGAGGCCATGTACATATCCATTCCCCATTCTCGGATTGTTGGCATGGTTGTGTCCTCCCATCATCTCACTATCTCCCTTTCCGACACCACTATTCCTAGTGTGCTTAATAACACATAATTGTGATCTGTCCACATCTATATCATTTGGAATTCCTAGCAATATCAATTTTGTGCCTGGGGGAATGCTCGTCTTCAGTACTTTGCTAAGCTCCATTATGACTGCCTTCCAGTAGACCTGTATAATTATGCACCCCCAATTAGTATGGTAAAATTCCCCTATTCATGTCCACACCTGTGACATATTGGATCCACTGCTCGGCCTATCTTGTGTAATATGGTCCGGTCATAGTAAGCGTTGTGTAATATTTTGTATTGGATAAGACTGAGACAGGACTTGATTACCCTGACACAGAGGTCTTCTTTGGTAAGTTTATGGTCCCACCCCATTGTTTTCGTTGCCCCCCCCCCCCCGAGCCTCTACCGTAACTTGTGTGGCTGGGAGCAGTTCCCTGACACCCTTACCACCACATAGGTAATGGAGAAATGTTCGCTGTTGCATGGTTTCTCTCTCTAGTCTATATGTTGGGTGGTCGCCCGATGTGTGTATACAGTTGTTTATTGGTGTTAAACATTGAGCCCAATAGTAGGCTTCCATGTCAGGCAGTGATATCCCTTCATTGTATTGATTTAGTTGCAATGTGTGTAATGCTATTCTTGGTTGCTTCCCTAACCACAGGAGTGAGCATAATTCGGTGTCTATTTTATGAAATATCGATTGTGGGAGGAAATGGTGTGTGTTTTGCAAAGCATAAAGAAATTGTGGAGGGTTATCATTTTAAGCATGGCTGCCCGTCCCATTATAGTGAGCGGTAGTGTTTTCCATAGTTGTGGGTCCTCCATAAATTTCATCAATATACATTTGATGTTATTTTGGCAGCAGATGTCTTTGTCGGTTGTGAGGAAGATCCCTAGGTAAGTAAACCCCTTGTGTGCCACTTGGAGATCTCTGGGGAGTACAGGACATGTCGTCGCCTCGCCAGGGCTATAGATCACTGATTTGTGCCAATTTATTTTATAGCACGAATTTTGTCCGCATGTATCTATTGTGAGGAAATAGGAGGGACTCATTGTGTCAGGTTGAGTAACATATAAACGAATATTGTCTGCATATAGAGAGATATTTTCTTATATGGTGTATTCTGGATTAAATTGGAAACCATGTATCTCTGGATGGTGGCAGACCAAATAGGCTATTGTCTCCACCGTCAAGAAAGAAAGCAGGGGGGACAGGGGGTATCCCTGGCTCGCCCCACGCCCTATGGAGAAATCTCGAGAGGTTCGCCCATTCACACGAATATTCACGGCGGGGGCCTTGTGTAATAATCTCACCAATTTCCAGAATTTTGGACCCAGGCCAAATTGAGTCAAGACAGCCCCCAGAAAGGGCCAGTGAACAGTGTTGAATGCCTTGTCTGCGTCCAATGATCATAGTAAATGCGGGGTGTTACAATTTTTTAACCTTCATCATCCAATTATGGGCTCTACGTAGAATCCATCCGGTAGCCTGGCTCGGCATAAATCGCGAGTGGTCACAGGGTTGTTATAACCTGGCATAGCCTTGTGGATAGGATAGTTGCCAATATCTTTACCTCTGTGTAAAGGAGGGCTATTGGGCAGTAGGACTCACATTTGTCTTTTGGTTTCCCTGTACGAAGATCCAGCAGAAGGATTCCCTTGTCATATGCTTCTGATAAAAGAGTCAATAGATTGGGTCTGAGGAGGTCTGCGCATTTCTTATAAAACTTAGCCAGTAGGCCGTTAGGTACTTGGGTCTTCCCTGAGTGTAGTCCAGGCAATGGCAGCCTTAACCTCATCAATGGAAATGTCTCCATCCAGTCCCGTTCTATCAATATCATCAAGTGTCAGAGTGTGCATCTCTGCCGGGTATTCTTCAATATCAAGCAACTTTCCAAGGGGCTGGGCTTCATAGAAGTCCTCATAGTATAGCGCAAAGTTCTGCATTGTCTGATCATCATTGACACGCGTCACAGTAATTCACTCTGGCCATCTGGCTTCTACTTCTTGTCTTCTGAGCCAGGCTAGGAGTTTGCCTGACTTGTCCCCTACGTCATATAATCTGTGTAGGGTCGCTAAAGCTTGTGCTTTAGCCTCTTGGCATGCCATGTCTTTGTATTCTTGCTGTGCATTCACTAGTTGCCTAAGTATTAAGGGATCTTTCTGCACAATGTTATGTTTCTCTAGGGCTAAGATTCGTATTCCTAGTTTTATTAGGTCTTATTGGTCTTTCTTTTTCTCCCATGGTATGTTTTTGGGCTCTGTCACCAAAAACTGTTTTATATGTTTCCCACATTATGACTCCTGATTCTACAGATCTGAGATTTTCTGCGAAAAAGACTTCAGTCTCTGCCCTAAGCCTCCTAATATGGTCCTATTCTGCAGATCCCATGCATTTAGTCTGCAGTGTGTGCATGTGTCTCAATGTTGGCCTCCTATTTGTGGAGAATGATCCAACACACCTCTAGCAAGATATTCTGCTTTACTTATCTCCCCCACTTCTCCTTTCGGGAGGAAGATGAAGTTCAGTCTTGAGTAGACTTTATTGGCCCCCGAGTAGTGGGAGTACTGCTTTGACCTTGGATGAATATGTCTCCACACATCTACTAGGCCCAACGTGTCTGCTAGGCATGCCAGTGGTGCTGTTATGGACGTGGGGTTTTGCCCCTCCATGTGGTCTGTGGGCATGTGCATAACGTCATTAAAGTCACCCCCTATTACGTGGAGCAAAGCCAGGGAGTCCAAGAAAATCTCTGTCAGTTTATTCAGTGTGCATGCTTGTAGTTTTGGCAGGGCGTATACCCAGATGAGGGTCAGTTTGCATCTGCCCCCCTTCCTTGTCAACCCCACATAAGGGCCCTTTTGATCCGTCCATGTGCGTGTAGGGTGGAAAGGGGTGATTATTTTAATCAGGATCGCCACACCTCTACAACCGGAGGTGTATCCTGCGTGGGCCAGAACCATGAATGCTCCTCTGCAGAGGAATCCGCATTTCGTGCCTTTCATGTGTGTTTCTTGTATTAACACCACATCTGGATGTATTAATTTAATGTATCTGTTTACTAAACCCCTTTTAATATTGTACCCAAGTTCATTAACATTCCATGTAAATTTGATGAAATGGTCATTATCTGGCATTGTCACCTTGATTTGGGGTGTATTTGTCTGTATGTCTGTGGTATGTAGAATGCTGCAGGCTGGCTCGATGTCTTTGTTGTGGTGTGCATCTTGTATGAGTTCTGCGACTAAACTTAAACGTTAACTAATTTAATCTAATCCCCTCCCAGCTAACCCCCCTCCCCACCTCCTGCCTCCACTTTCCACACTCTTCCTCATGTTCCCTTTCCATCGGCACCGTGGTTTAATGAGTCCCTAAGGAAAAGTAAAAGTGCATGTAAAAATTTAGAGCACCGATGGAGGAAGAGTTTTGATCCTACAAATAATCTTACATACAAAACGGCCATGAAAGCCCACTATGTAAAAGATTGAGCCGAAAAGAAAAAGTTTTTGGCTGAAAAAATTGAACAGGCAAACAACTGCGCTAAAGAATTGTTCAAGATTGTTAAGGATTTCACCGCTCCTAATGCTTCTAAAAACTCTTTTTCCCCTACTGATGCATGGACAAATGAAATTGCACAATACTTTTATAGGAAAATTCAAACCATACAGGACTCTTTCTTTCAGTAGCCCTGACCAGGACGAGGTAGTGGTACGTTCAGGTTTCTCCCCACAGGCCCCTCTACAGAGAATACCATTTTGGAGTTCTTGCCCATGCCTATGGCCACCTCACTTAAAATCATGAAGACCCTAAAATCCGGATCCCCCTGGGCCCAGCAAAAATATTGGTATCAATTGCCGAAGTTATAAATCCAGCGGTAAATCAGACACTGAATCTCTCGCTGTCCGAAGGAAGGATGCCAATAAATTTGAAGCATGGGAAAATTCTTCCACTTTTAAAAAACCCACTAGCAGATCCCTTGGTAGCTAGCAATTAGCAAACCATATCGCTTCTACCTTTTTTCTCCAAGGTTATGGAGAAATATGTGAATACTATCACCACTGATTTTATTGAGGTCAACCAGGTACTTCATCCAAGTCAGTCTGGTTTTAGAGCAAACTACAGTACAGAAACTGCTCTATTAGAAATTTCAGAGACAGTCAAACTCACCCTAGACAGAGGAGGAAAGGCGGTGCTGATATTATTAGATCTGTCGGCGGACTTTGACACCGTGCCACATGAACGCCTCCTTCATAGATTGAGGTAGAGCGGCATTGGGGGCATGGTGCTCAGATGGTTTACTTCCTTTTTGGACAACCGCCAGCAAACAGTTTGGGCTCCTCCTTTCTCAAGCCCCATTCAACGATTGAATGTAGGGGTCCCACAGGGTTCTGTTTTAAGTCTGACCCTGTTTAATATATATATGGCCCCTCTTGCTCCTTTAGCCGAACAATACGGGGCAAAAATTATATCATACGCAGACGATACACAATTACTATTTACCTGTGAGAAGGATGAGGTGTTTAATGGTAATGAAGTTAATGTCTGCCTAACTAAGGTGTTTGACTGGTTTAGGCAAAACTAGTTGCTCTGCAACTCCGACAAGTCGTAAATTATCTTTTTTGGTCATACTCCTGATGACGAGTGGCGCCAATGGTGGCCTAAAAACTTATCTCCACCAGAGAAACCAGTCTCTACCGTAAAAAATCTAGGAGTAAAGATAGACTCCGATATGACCATGAAGTCCCAGGTTCAATCGACTGCTGGCACCTGTTTCGGGCTTTTAAAAATGATGAGGAATTTCCTCCCTCTGCTTCCTATTCCGCATAGGAAAACCGTGGTCCAGGCCTTGATTATAGCAAGGTTGGACTACGTAAATGTGTTGTACCTGGGTCTTCCGAACTACCTACTGAACCGCTTGTAGGTAGTACAAAATGCGGCAGCAAGGTCCGTGCTTTTGGTGGGACCCAGGTCACACATGTCTCCTCATCTCAGTACCTTGCACTGGTTACAAAGGATCTGTTTTAAATCTTTGGTCCTAACTTTTAAGGCCCTCAACAATATTGGAGCCCCGTATATTAGGAATAAAATTCAGCCCTACAAACCACTCAGAAAACTGTGATCATCATCTCAGCAGCTGACAATTGTGCCTAAATTTTACCGCTTTTACAAAGGAGGCTGCTCCTTTCAAGTGGTAGCTGCAAAGTTATGGAATAGTCTCCCTTTTTCCCTAAGACAAGAATTTGATCTCCTCAGCTTTAGGCGAAGCTTAAAGACCTGGCTTTTCCAACAATAGTGCAGTCTTGTTGGCTGTTAGTGGCTGCTCTTCATCTTTTCTGCCCTGGGGTCAGGACAGCGCCGGGACACTCCATGGAGTAGCCGTGCGCTTAACAACTACCCCTATAACATAACATAACATAACATAACATTTCCTCTGTTCATGGGGAAGGAGAGGTCTGTCACCCGCCCCGTGTCAACTTACACTATGAGTTCAAACTTCCACAGCATTAAAAATTACAGTAAGCATAGAAAACTAAGATGAAACGCAACAAAGAAGAAGAAAGAAAAGAAGAGAACAATGTCTCAGGCCTCCTCTGGCCTGTCACCTTCACTTGGTCTCAGGCCACCTGTCCTAGTGCAGTTCCAAGAAGGCGATGGGGGTGGCTTCATGTTCCTTGCTATTGGAGCCGAATTTGTAGCAGTTCCTTATTTCTTTTAACTTGAATCGGGTGCATCTTCTTCTTTTGGGGGTTTTCCTGCTTCCGTGTCTTGTTCCAGGGCCGTTTCTGCTGTTACTAACGGGTGCTGATTTCCCTCTTCTTCTTCTTATGACATTTCCCTGCTATCCAAGTCTGTCTGGGATTCTCTCTGACTGGCTATTTGCGTACTTTGGGAATCTTTCTCTTTTGTGGGTTGCTTTGGGGCTGGTGTCCTCCTTCTAAATCTTCTGGCTCCTCTGAAGGTGTATGGCGTTGCCCCCAGCATGCGTGTTTTCCTGTGTTCTTAGGTCCTTATCTTCTTCGGGGGCCTGTGGTTCTCAGATCTATTGCATGTACCCTTTCTCTACTCTGTTGCAGCCCTTCCAACCTTCAGAGGTTTCGTTGTTCTTCTGCCTAGCTCCATGCCTCATCTGGAGTCTGGAAGAAGTAGGATTTACCCATTAAAATCTGCTTTAGTTTTGCAGGGAATAACAGCATATATTTGGTGCAATCTGAGCTTCGCTTTAATAGAGTCAAAGGTTCATCTCTGCGGTTGAACCTTCCTCCTGTAGTCCGGGAATATCATAATTTGTGAGTTCTTGTGCCTGATTTCACCTAGTCGCCAAGCTTCTTTTAATATCAAGTCTCTATCAAGGAAGTTTAAGATTCTTGCTATGATGGGCCTCGGAGGTGCACCCAGGGGCGGTTTAGCTACTAATGCTCTGTGTGCTCTCTCAATCACAAAGCATGTAGAGAATATGTCCACAGGGATGATATTTTTGAGCCGGGAGTGTAAAAAATCCGGGACACTCTACCCCTTCCTGAAAACCCATGAAACATAGATTATTTCTTCATGCTCTGTTTTCAGCATCTTCGATACGTCATAGTATGTCTTTACTGGATGTTAGTAGTTCAGCTACCCCTTTCTGGAGGTCCTTTATTACATCTTCTGCTTCTGTTATTCTTGTTTCAGATTCCGTGACTCTTTCAGATTGATTGCGAAGGTCTTGTCTCAGTAGTGTATTTTCTCTTCTAGTGCAGTTCTGGATGCTTGAATTGCTTGTAGCAGTGTCTCTGTATCCAAGAGAGGCAGTGGCTGTCCCTCCAGAGGTGGGGTGAGAACCTTAGTGTAGTGGTCCATCTTTCCTTGTCTTGGGGGTTTAGGTTCCTTATCTTTGTCTTTGCCCATTGTTGGGAGAGATGTGCTTTGTTACTGATGGAGTCGGACTTGTTGTTGTAAAGCTACTCCTGTTTAAAGTCTTTGTGCGCCACTGCTTCTAGTGCTGTTCGGGCAACCTGGGAAGTATCAGACCGTCCAACTCTGCCCCCTGTCTATTTTGCTTCCGACCACTATTTTCCTGAGGAGGGGAATGTTATCTCTTGACTATAGTTCTCCTTGCCACCAGGTTAGTGCCACACCAGAATATGGTCTAGGGTACTTCCTTGTTCAGCCCTGCATAGAATTGGTCACAGTTTGTGTGGTTTCTATGGCGGTCAGGGTCGATGGCGGGTCAGGGTTTCAAATGTCAGGCCCCTAGGGCGTCCACTTCTCTCCCTTAGATCAGGGTCTCCCTTGTGTGTTTTCTGCCTCTAGGGTGCTCAATGTCTCTGGGGGGAGTTGCAGTCTCCTATAGTGTTGTGATCGGTGCCCACTGCAGTCAAGCATCGCTGTACAGCTCAGTTAACCTCTTTTGTCTCTCCCCATGTGTTGCCTCTAGTAGCCCCCGGGCATTGATTCCTTGTTCTTGTTATGGGGCTATATTGCTGCCTTTGTGCGTCTCCAGCACGATTGTCAATGCGCCATATAGGGACCCCAGCTCTCCAGGCCTGGGGTACTCTTACCAGGAATGTGCCTTCGGCCTTCTCCTTAGTTGCCGCATTGCTTAGGATCCAGGGCAGGCCACGTCTCCACTCAGCCAGACCCTGGGGCCACCGTTTCTTTCACCAGAGTCAGGGTCTCTCCTTTCTAGTATCTGTGATGGGCCTCTTGATATCCTGGGGTGAGGAGGGGGTCAGCTTCCCCCTGTGACACCACTCTAGTGGCTTGGTGGCTTCAGGCGCTTCAAGTGGGGTCAGACCCATCTTCAATTGCCCTTCCTGGATGACTGCTTGTAGCTTCAAGGCCTTATTCCCTTTCCCCTGTTAGATTGGAGGTCTGTCTCTCAGCTCAATCCTGCATCCCAAGGGTGTCTTGGGGGCCTCTCAATACCTGAGGCTCCGGGTAATCTCCTTCATTTTGCTGTGTCAGTCTTTGGATCGGATCTTCCCACTGACCACTTTCACTGGAGAGTCGGGCCCCTGAGCATCGGGCCCCCGGGCAGCCCCAATCACCACTCTGGGCCTGCACCACCTTCTTCAATTCTTGGGACTGTACCACTCAGGGACCTGGGGGGCCATGGGGGCCTCAACCACAGTTCCTAGTGTCACCAGTAAGGCCCGACATGGTCCGCTCAACTGCGGCTCGGTCCTTCATTGTGGCAGCCTGTCGCAGGTCTTGGGCTGAACTCCCGTCTTCCAAGGGGCCTTCTCAGTTCTCCTTGTCCCGGCGCCCCAGTCAGAGCTTCCCATATCCCGGCGATATCGCCTTCTTCACTTCCCAGGACCGCATCATTCAGCTTCCAGAGGGGGCCCTCTGCCTCAGATCACGGCGTCCCCAGAAAGGCTCAGCCCCGCAGGTTCACAGACGTGGTCCGCTCAGCTGCGGCTTCAGTCTCTCTTGCTGCGGCCTGTCCCAGGTTTTGGGGGCATCCTCCCTTTCTCCAGGGGGCCTTCTTGACTTTCCTCAGGCCAGTTGCATAGGAGCCAGCGCCCGGCCAGGGTCCCTCACGTCTCAGGCCAGCATCCCCTTCTTTACTTCTTGGACTGCGCCACTCAGCGTCCCAGGGAGGCCATCAGCAACCGCTCACAGTGCCCCTGGTGAGGCCCAGCCCCCGTAGGTGCCCCGACGGGGTCCGCTAGGCCTTGGCTTCATGTTCGACTGCGGCGGCCTGCCTCAGGTCTGGGGCGCGACCTTCACTTCTCAAATGGGCCTTCCCAATTTTTTCCCCGGCCCAGCGTTGTGGGGTCCGGAACCTCCTACGTCCCAAGGCCCAGGGCAGTCTCACCTGCTTCAAGTCTACGGCCTCCTAGACACACGCTGGGTGGTTGTTTCTTTCCGACATCAGCAGGAACTATTTTACGTGTGTCACCATTCGTGGTAGGCCTAGGCCAGAATCCACTTCTTCAGGCTATTTTTGTAATTATTACAGGTAGTATGGCACTCTCTTTCAGAATTCCCAAATGAGGCACTCTATTTCTTAGTGGGTTGACTTTGGTTTTTTGATACAGTCTGATGGAACGGATTCATCCTCATCTAAGTTTTCTTGTCATTACGGTTCACCCCGAAAGTGCTTAGAGCATTAATTCAGTAGAATAGAATTGGAAGAATGAGGCCGGAAGGGATCATAATACGTGGGAGCACTCCAGTATCTGCAAGCGCCACTCAATCCAAGATGGGCCGCTTCTGCAGGAACAGGCTCTTTCTTACTTCTGATGTCACTGATGCTCCTGCACCCTCCGATCTCATAGACCAGCGTAACCAGTGTAACCCTCTCCTCCGTCACCTTCAAGCCTCTCTGCCAAGAATTTTACAGCAAAGTCAGGGGGACAAACAAAAAGGCCTCTCCAAGCACCCACGCCTTCCCAAATGTCATCCTAAGGGTGAATGAGAATTTGAAAAGTAAGCGCCACTTCAGCTTCTCTAATAGATTTGCAACTGCCTTATACCACAGGGAAATGGCATAAGTATGGTGGAAGGTCCTGCTCCACGTTTGCTCAGAGTTAACAGACAATTACAGCGCACAATTCATGTAAAGCGATCTGCCCCAGGGGCTAGATAATGACCAAAGAATGTGTGCAGGAGCACTAGGGAGCAGAGAAATGCCACATGAAACAGACCCCATGAGTGAGCAAGCTGCTCCAACTTAACTTTGGCCGTCTCTGCTCGCTGTGGGGAGCTGCCCTGTGCCTAGGCACTTATTCCTCACATCCAACGTGCCTCACTGCACTGGTGCTCCAGTGTGCAAAGATTACTCCAATGACTGTCTGCCCCCAGCCCTCTACTCCTTTGTCCTCAGCCGGCTTGAGCTTGACCCATGCTCCTTAGCTCCATACAACAGGATGATATCTCACTGCGCCTGAGTGTTGAATGTAGTGGGAAGGGGTAAGGGCAGAGGCCTTTTGCTTTCCTCCGACCCATCTTCCTGGCACTAAACGCCTTTGTATATTTACGTGTCTGTGGGCCTATAAATTTGCAGGCCCTAAATGAACCACGGGTCCCTACCTAAAGCAAAGGGCCATAGGCAGTATAAGGCAGTGACTGTCAGCAGGCTACAGGGAAGGAAACAGGTTGCAGCAGGAGAAAGTGGTAAACGCATCTTCCCGCACCCTCGCTCGCTAGCCCAAACCTAGACCTGACCGGACCTAAGACTAAAGTTCTTGCTGGAGTCTTGGGTCCAATCAATAGCTTCCTTGCCTCTTTGTCTCAGCTGCTCACACAACCGCTCATACCACAGCTACTGCAGACCACACCAACTAGCAGTATATCCTTGCATCTTTGCCTTTCTGTGAAAGACAAGAGTCCAATCTCAGACCAAGGTGGAAAGGAACAAAAGAAAAAGTTCCCCTAATAGTGGAGCAATCATTGCCTAGGTGCCATACCCAATACACACTAATATAGCAAGAAATGTTTGGTTCTCAAGTGGGTTTTCACACCCCAGGGGGAAGATTGGCCTAAACAACGCCTGATCTGCCCCTGGGGGGTGGAAAACAAAGGAAACATGTGTGCCCTTCAATCAATCAATCAAACAATCACTGCATTTGTAAAGCGCGCTACATACCCGAGAGGGTGTCAAGGCGCTGGGGAGGGGGGGGTGCTACTGGTCGAAGAGCCAGGTCTTGAGGAGTCTTCTGAAGGCCAGCAGGTCCTGGGTCTGTCGTAGGATGGTGGGGAGAGTGTTCTAGGTCTTGGCAGCGAGGTAGGAGAAGGATCTGCCGCCGGCGGTGGTTTTTTGGATGCGAGGGACTGTGGCGAGGGCGAGGTTGGCTGAGCGGAGGCTTCGGGTGGGGGTGTGGAAGCTGAGTCGGTTGTTGAGGTAGGTGGGTCCGGTGTTGTGCAGTGCTTTGTGTGCGTGGATCAGGAGCTTGAAGGTGATCCTTTTGTTGACGGGGAGCCAGTGCAGACCTCTCAGGTGGAGTGTGATGTGGCTGTGGCGGGGGACGTCGAGGATGAGTCGGGCAGAGGCGTTCTGGATGCGTTGGAGTCGTCTCAGGAGCTTGTTTGTAGTTCCTGAGTAGAGGGCGTTCCCGTAGTCGAGTCTGTTGGTGATGAGGGCCTGGGTAACGGTTTTTCTCGTGTCGAGGGGGATCCATTTGAAGATCCTGCGGAGCATACGGAGGGTGTTGAAGCAGGACGCGGAGATGGCGTTGACTTGCCTGGTCATGGAGAGAGTGGAGTCGAGGATGACCCCCAGGTTGCATGCGTGGTCCGTGGGTTCCGGGGCTGTGCCTAGTGACGTGGGCCACCAAGAGTCGGTCCAGGCTGATGGGGTGGGTCCGAGAATGAGGACCTCTGTTGTGTCTGAGTTCAGCTTCAGTCTGCTGTCCTTCATCCAGTCGGCTACGGCCTTCATTCCTGTGGAGGTTAGCTTTGGCGGTGTGGGGATCTTCGGTGAGGGATATGATCAGCTGGGTGTCATCGGTGTAGGAGATGATGTTGAGGTTGTGTTGTCGTGCGACGTGGGCGAGGGGGTCCATGTAGATATTGAACAGCGTCGGGCTGAGGGAGGATCCCTGTGGGACGCCGCAGATGATCTTGGTGGTTTTGGAACGGAAGGGTGAGAGGCGGACGCTCCGGGTTCTGCCGGAGAGGAAGGATGTGGTCCAGGCCAGGGCCTTTTCTTGGATACCGGCGTCATGGAGGCGTGCTGATAGGGTGCGGTGGCAGACCGTGTCAAAGGCTGCTGATAGGTCCAGGAGGATGAGGGACCCTTAATTGGGGTTCGACCTTTGCCCACGGTACCTCTCGAGGCCGGAACAATATTCCCTGGTAGACTAATGTTTGCTTTCCTGCTGTGCAATTGTAGTCCTTCCCATGACCCCACAGCAGGAATGTGCTCAACAGAGACACCGGGGAAAAGGAGAACTTCTTTTCTATCCGATGCACCCCAAGCACAGGACTCAACAAAAACATCTCCTCTTGCTGAAAGCACTGGAAAGAAACAAACCTCTGCCAGTGCATCCCTGCCAAAAAACCATGACACCTGCGTTTTGTGCACATTCTGATGTCACTTTCTCACTGTCAGATAGGTCTGGGGTAGCAATGGAAGCGCTTCCGCTGCCATCCCTGGTGAAGGCATGTGGGGCCAGCGTCGGAAGCACCAGTGCTTCCCCCACAAGTTTGTGTCACTCACTTCCTTTAGCACATGGGGGATTAAAACATAATGCCACATGTAACAATCTCTATGATCTATGTGTAATCCTGATATTGTCTCATTAAATGATAAAATCAATATTAGTAATTGTCATGTTGTCTGAAAAAAAGCCTAGATGCACCATCAATTGAAAGCAGCTTAGAAAACAATAGGCAATGTAAATATTCTGGTTTTAGTAAATATTTTAGAATCAATTTTGTTGTATTTTTTTATAATAAGAAAAACAACATTTGCCACCTGCATCCAACCTGCTGGTGGCTCAAAGCAAAATATTAAAACCAATCCATGCTCTCCCTTGCCTCCTCTTATTGTGACGCGTAAACCATGCAGAAAGCAGGAGAATAACTTGGTGCAGCTCATTTAGCCCTGTGAGATGTTAGCCAGATGGCTTCTTTCAGATATGCCAGTTGTAGCACTTTGAGGTATAGAGGGCATATTAATTAGGGGTGGGTGGAATTTGCGAAATTCACTTTCGCAAATTATCGCGAAAATGTTAAAAATCTCCGCAAACACGCAGAAAATATCGCGAAGATGCGTACGTTTTTTTCCCGCCCGTTCATGGTATTTTCTACGTGGTTGCGGCTCGCCAACTTACCCATGCGGTTGCTCGCGGGCGCGGCCTTCTTGTTTTCACTAGTCTCGCGGTGCATGATCGCGAGAAGAAAGAAGTGATTGCGCGACGCATGACGTTACTGCGGGCGCGAACTGTCGCGAGACAGCGTAGATGGATACCAACAATCCAACATCTCGTGGAGAACGCGACCGGATCGGGAAAACTTGTCGGCGAACGCGGGGATTCAGGTAAGGGGATCGTGCGCGCACGAGAATGTATTATTTTACAGCGTGAGCAAGAAACAAATTATCGCTAAGCTGCAGAATGCGGAAATTTTGACATTTTTGCGCTTTCCGCGGAACGCGAAAATGCCAAATTATCGCAATTTCCGCGAACGGAACAGAATTTTGGCCCAGGCCTAATATTAATTATTTGATTCAGTCAATAGTGATTTCTGCCATGGATTGCATTGCCTTATAAAATCTTACCTGTTTCGCTCGATCGTCATACAAATCCTTTACATGTCTATAATTTTCCAAATTTTATATAGCCAATGCGTGTGTTCCTTTAATGCTCAATCTGTTCAATGAATGTCTCACTCTCATCCCTGAAGCTTGATAATGCTCCATCCTTCATCTTATACACAAAAAGGGCGATCCTACCCGACTTATTAGCGCTACTGAACGCCAAAGGCAAAGCCTATGCAAAAGTGCTGCTACACAAGCTAGAATACTGGATCAATGAAAATAGCATCATTCCAACTTAACAGACAAGGTTTCGACTTAACTCCTCCACAATGGACAATGGGCATTGTCATTGCTCTCCCATACCTGGGTGCCAAAGCCTGTAAATTGATTGCATGACCTGTAAATTGACCACATGACCATGATATGCCTATTCCATATACTACATAGCCGCGTTTGATGGCATTGATTGCAGTAACCTCTGGAAAAAACTGGCAGGATGGGGCATACCGAGACAACTGCTTGCAGCAATAACAGCGCTGTACACCAACACTTGAGTGAGGACCAAGATAACACAGACCCATGCCACGGCAAGGATCTTCACCAACAAAGGGCTAAAACAGGATTGCGTCATCATCCCCACATTGTTTAATCTACATAAAGTTGATATAGGTGAGGAACTACTGAAAGGAAAAACCTTCCCACCGAAATTGGGTCAGATGAAAATACCAGTAATTAAATATGCGAAAGAGCTGGTATTATTAGACCAAACCGATGTTGGGTGAAGCAGGCCCTGGGCATAAGGCACGCATACAACACACGGAATGCTCTGCAGGCGATGACCAAGAAAACTAAAATCCTGATTTTCTGCTATAGAACCAAAAGTACCAGCTTTGATGGCAATTTAGCCCTTTGAAAATTGGCACAACTAGCATATACAAATACCTCAGAGTCTGGCTCACAGACACTGGAAAACCTACATTGCAGGCAACTGCGTTAGCAGGAAATGTAGCCAAAACCACATATGCCCTATCTAAACGATACCACAAACTAAACAACCACTCGGCAGAGGTGATACGAAGAGTCATAGGTGCACAATCAACATTAAATAATGGCCATCTTGCTTTCTCTGGCAGGCTCACTGAGCCACTAGAGCACGGACATATAGCCACATACAGAAACATATTTGCCATTCCAAAAAACCCTTGATGCCCTCTAATTCATCTTGAATTTAACCTGGTGAGCATGGACATTGACTGCAAAAAAGATATAATCAAATACCACCACCTTGTGACCAGGGCAAACCCAGAAACCCTGCGAGGATCACTAAATGTACAATATTTCTGGATTTAAAAAAAGCAGGAGGGCGAAGTACCTTGGCTCGGTTAGAACAACATTAAATAAAGATGCATACAATTCGACCGACCCCCCAATCGCCACAGCACTACTAAAGAAAGAGCTGGAGGAACAGGGTACGATGGCCTCAAGAGAATACAATATAAAACAAGCCAGAAATATTAGAGGAGCAGAGGGGCTCTTGGTATCACGTGATGCCACCCATTCTCAACCATTATTGAAATCAGCCTTTGGAAACAAGCCTTTAAGAACATACTAGCACCTAGGCTCTTAACAACGGCCTAATTGGAGTACAGGGTGCACTGGAAGAACTTGACACAGAGGCATGGGCAATGTAGGCTGTGCCAATACCCCTCAGAAATGGCAGCGCACATTGTATGCTGCAGCGCAAGCCTGCAACAACAGAGGCAAAAGCACCTAAGTCCAATCTTTTTGCAGCACAGGTCAAGAAAATGCAAAGAGGCACTAAAGCTAATCTACAGCACAGTGATACCAAAAGAATGAGCTCAGTTTGGAAAATTCTTTTGGAAGCCTGCCAGTTCCTATGTGATGTTTGTCCAATACGGGGGGCAGCCACAGCAAATTCCTTAAAAAATCTTGGTGGTTGGGCTACTCTATCACAAACGCGACGGATATCCCGCCCGTCATTGTGCAAGTTTCGTAGGATATAATGGAATGGAATTGGAATTTGCAGGATGGGATATCCGTCAAGTTTATGACAGAGTAACCCTGTCTGCCAAGATTGTAAGCAGGCGCTTAGTTTTTGTAAGCTGAGTTTTGTGCATTCAATTCTCAAAGCTATAGAGCTAACGTAAAAAGGTGATCAAACATGCATTACATTTGACGGGCTTTTAGAGACATATTTACTACGTCACCCAATGCAGCGCACAGTCCAAAATGCTGTGCTGCGTTGCATGACAGGGAGGAAGCAGGAGAGCATCAAATCTACAGAAATATGTCTCTCTCCCTAGAGCAAATGCAGAATTTCGATACTTTGCACAACGCACACAGCTTTGCCCCATAGTGCAAGGGTGTGTGCAAGAATCTAGCATTGGTTTTGTACTAGAAGGCTTCCCTTCCAATAAAAAATACTATGACTAGACAAAATGTAAAACTTTGTCTACTTTGCACATGTGCTGTACTGTGCACCACACATGCAAAGTCTGAAAAGAAAGGAGAGATAAAAACATGTCAGCTTTTAATGCCTCGTTTTAAAAGGCTTTATATTTTGACACAAAATCCTGTTCCACATTTTTGGTAGATAGGATTTTGCATAAAAAAATGTGGAGAGATGCATGGAAACGATCACGTAAAGCCCCTTGACGCTAAGTAATGCAAAGCAGCGCTTCGACCTGCTTTGTGTTTCCTTTTGTTAATTTCCAGAAAGCATTTTGTGCTAGTTTATGCCACTTTTATGACGTAAAGTCAGTGCAAAATGTTAGTACCTCACCCTCTTAGCATGTTATTTCCAGTGCAGGCTTCTCAAGATTTGTTATTAGTGGTGTGCTTGATGGAGGTTGTGAATGGGTGTGTGTGAAACTTGAACCAACTTACACCATTGATGTACATCATATGATACTTATGCTAAGTATATTCTTTCACTACAAGTGAAAATTAAGGCGGGGCAAATTCCCGTAATTTGATTTTATATCAGTGTGTGAAATTTGAAGAAAATTACATGAAATTGTGTGCAATAACAAGAAATACAAATTCGTCATTTATCTTCATATGTAAGTGTAACATGCGTCCTTGCCTGAATTTTTGGTGCAAGGATGAATTTCTAAATAAAAAATAGAGTGAAAAATACAGCTGATGTGAACAACAGCTGCTCACATTCTGTTTTTTTTGCATTGTTTCTGCTCTACAAAGCTATTTTTCCCACAAATGATGCCGAAAATACAAGACTGCCACATTGGAGTAATTTGGGGACTTTCTTCAAACAAGTGTAACCCAAAATGTCCAAAATTAACACAAGTTACGCCATCATAATTAATATTTCTTCAGTGCCCACATAAAGCCTGTGGGGCATATTACCACGGGCAGCATCGCCGCTTTAGCGGCACTTTTACCCGCTAAAGCGGCAATATTATTATCGCCCTACCACCAAGGCTGCGCTAACATGCATTAGCGCATGTTAGCAGCCGAAATACTAATGCAAAGTATCTCAGCTATATACATCGCTAATGAGATGCAAAGTAGGCTGTGCCATCGTGAAACACCATGAATAAAGTCGCTAACACGACTACCTCCTATTATCAATGCTCTTTTTTTTTTTTACTGGGAAGGCAAGGGAAGACCTTCCTCTGCCTCCCCCTGCCCCCCCGCGTCATCAATGACATCAGCGCGCGAGCCGCGCTGACGTCGTTGGAGGTTTCCGGTTTGCTCTCCGAGGCGCTGGAAGCCATTTGCTTCCTGCGCGTCGGAGAGTAAAGGTGACTTTTGGGGCTGGGGAGGGTTTTTTTTTGCATCGGTGGGCTTGGGTTAGGGTGGGGGCACTTTGGTATGCCCAGGCATGCCAGAGGCTCGGCTTCGTTCGTGTGTGCCTGTTGTTGCTTCCCTGTGAAATGGATTCAAATTTGAAAAACGTTCGTCTTTCTAGTTGCTTCCCTGTGAAATGGATCCAAAAATGCAGAGAAATGCCCTTCTTTTTAGTTTTTCAAATCCAAAGTGCAGCAGCATGATTTTTGCATCGGTGGGTTTGGGTTAGGGTGGGGGGAATTTTGGTATGCCCATGCATGCCACGAGGCTCGGCTTCGTTCGTGTATGCCTGTTGTTGCTTCCCTGTGAAATGGATCCAAATTTGAAAAACACTCGTCTTTCTAGTTGCTTCCCTGTGAAATGGATCCAAAAATGCTGAGAAATGTCCTTCTTTTTAATTTTTCAAATCCAAAGTGCAGCAGCATGAAGAGAAATAGAATTTCTTATATGATACCTAAAAAATAGCAAGACAGAGGGGTTGCAAAGTGGCCAGATTGTTTTTTTTTACATCCAAATACACCAGCATCACTTTACAGAGTTTGCCAGTGAAGTGCTACTTTCATTTTCTCGTCTTTCTTTGAAGAGCATTGTTGTTTCCAGGTTGGGAGAGTGTACCATTCCTGGAGGTACTGCAATACCTGGTTGATGGGCGGATTGGAAAACACAATGTGTACCATGGCTCTGTGTTTATGGATGTGGTCTTTTTATACCATACTGCTTACGTTTTGTAAGGATGTAAGCAATGGACAGTGAAACGGTTCCCTTCAGGGCCCTCTAGTCATGTCCATAACTTTTCAGGTGAAACCACTCGCTGATTTCTGAATAGTTAGTGAGAGATCGTTAAGGTAACCATGTTGTTTCTGCTTACATTTCACATGCTTTGCATTCCCTATGAGTGGTTGCTTTTTTTTTTTTTTAGGCAGCATATTACTCTTATCAAGTGCATAATTTGAATTGAGCCACATCCAAGTGTTTATAGCAGGCACAATTAGGTTACAGTTGAAGGCAGTGCGAGTTTCAGTGGGCAAGTATGGTGTTCAGTGGGGATGTGGCACTATGGCCAGAGCTGTGGAATTTGGAACTGGGGAACCGGGTTCCACATTCCTGACCAGTCCACAACACCACTGGACTGAGGGAGCACATTCCCATGCTAGACCGTAGAAGGCCCCACTAGACCTTAGAAGGCTTGATGTCTTAGCACAAGCAGGTGTACCCTAGTGGTGTCAATTGTGGGTTAACCCTGAAGGCCTGTCCACCACAATCCGTACTGAAGTCCATCTCAAATTTCCCACCTCCCAGCGTTCCCCTGGGTCTCCCGGTAAAAATGGTGCCTCACTTGTGTGGGAGGCCCAAGTACCCGCGACAGGCAAGGGCCCAAAACGTAGTGAGGTGACATCAAAATTGCCTATCTCAAAACCACCTGGTTTTGCAATGGGGGTCACCTGGGTTTTTGGCCCGGTGCTCGGCGGCCATCTAGGGAAACCTACCAAACCCAACCATTTCTGACAACTAGACACCCGGGGTCTTCCAGGGAGGTATGGCTTGCGTGGATCCCCCAACGTTTCCTTACCCAGAATCCCCTGCAAACCTCAATTTTAGCTGAAAAAATCACTTTTTTCACACATTTTTGTGTGGGAAAGTTGTGGCATCACCGGACTCACTCAAATTTCCCACCTCCCAGCATTCCCCTGGGTCTCCCAATAAAAATGGGGCCTCACTTGTGTGGGAGGTCCAAGTACCCGCGACAGGCAAGGGCCCAAAACGTAGTGAGGTGACATCAAAATTGCCTATCTCAAAACCACCTGGTTTTGCAAGGGGGGTCACCTGGGTTTTTGGCCCGGTGCTCGGCAGCCATCTAGGGAAACCTACCAAACCCATACATTTCTGAAAACTAGACACCCGGGGGCTTCCAGGGAGGTATGGCTTGCATGGATCCCCCAAAGTTTCCTTACCCAGAATCCCCTGCAAACCTCAAGTTTAGCTGAAAAAATCAATTTTTTCACACAGTTTTGTGTGAGAAAGTTGTGGCATCGATGGGCTCACTCAAATTTCCCACCTCCCAGCGTTCCCCTGGGTCTCCCGGTAAAAATGATGCCTCGCTTGTGTGGGAGGCCCAAGTACCCGTGACAGGCAAAGGCCCAAAACGTAGTGAGGTGACATCAAAATTGCCTATCTCAAAACCACCTGGTTTTGAAAGGGGGGTCACCTGGGTTTTTGGCCCGGTGCTCGGTGGCATTCTAGGGAATCCTACCAAACCCATACATTTCTGAAAACTAGACACCCGGGGGCTTCCAGGGAGGTATGGCTTGTGTGGATCCCCCAACGTTTCCTTACCCAGAATCCCCTGCAAACCTCAAATTTAGCTGAAAAAATCACTTTTATCACACATTTTTGTGTGGGAAAGTTGTGACATCACCGGGCTCACTCAAATTTCCCACCTCCCAACGTTCCCCTGGGTCTCCCGGTAAAAATGGTGCCTCACTTGTGTGGGAGGCCCAAGTTCCCGCGACAGGCAAGGGCCCAAAACGTAGTGAGGTGACATCAAAATTGCCTATCTCAAAACCACCTGGTTTTGCAAGGGGGGTCACCTGGGTTTTTGGCCCGGTGCTCGGCGGCCATCAAGGGAAACCTACCAAACCCAACCATTTCTGAAAACTAGACACCCGGGGGCTTCCATGGAGGTATTGCTTGCGTGGATCCCCCAACGTTTCCTTACCCAGAATCCCCTGCAAACCTCAATTTTAGCTGAAAAAATCACTTTTTTCACACAGTTTTGTGTGGGAAAGTTGTGGCATCACCAGGCTCACTCAAATTTCCCACCTCCCAGCATTCCCCTGGGTCTCCCGGTAAAAATTGGTGCCTCACTTGTATGGGAGGCCCAGGTTCCCGCGACAGGCAAGGGTTTGCAAGGGTTTGCAGGGGATTCTGGGTAAGGAAACGTTAGGGGATCCATGCAAGCCATACCTCCCTGGAAGCCCCCGGGTGTCTAGTTTTCAGAAATGTATGGGTTTGGTAGGTTTCCCTAGATGACCGCCGAGCACCGGGCCAAAAACCCAGGTGACCCCCCTTGCAAAACCAGGTGGTTTTGATATAAGCAATTTTGATGTCACCTCACTACGTTTTGGGCCCTTGCCTGTCGCGGGTACTTGGGCCTCCCACACAAGTGAGGCACCATTTTTACCGGGAGACCCAGGAGAACGCTGGGAGGTGGGAAATTTGAGTGAGCCCCGTGATGCCACAACTTTCCCACACAAAAATGTGTGAAAAAAGTGATTTTTTTCAGCTAAAATTGAGGTTTGCAGGGGATTCTGGGTAAGGAAACGTTGGGGGATCCATGCAAGCCATACCTCCCTGGAAGCCACCGGGTGTCTAGTTTTCAGAAATGTATGGCTTTGGTAGGTTTCCCTAGATGGCCGCCGAGCACCGGGCCAATAACCCAGGTGACCCCCCTTGCAAAACCAGGTGGTTTTGAGATAGGCAATTTTGATGTCACCTCACTACGTTTTGGGCCCTTGCCTGTCGCGGGTACTTGGGCCTCCCACACAAGTGAGGCACCATTTTTACCGGGAGACCCAGGGGAACGCTGGGAGGTGGGAAATTTGAGTGAGTCCGGTGATGCCACAACTTTCCTAAAATTGAGGTTTGCAGGGTTTTCTGGGTATGGAAACGTTGGGGGATCCACGCAAGCCATACCTCCCTGGAAGCCCCCACGTGTCTAGTTTTCAGAAATGTATGGGTTTGGTAGGTTTCCCTAGACGGCCGCTGAGCACCGGGCCATAAACCCAGGTGATCCCCCTTGCAAAACCAGGTGGTTTTGAGAAAGGCAATTTTGAAGTCACCTCACTACGTTTTGGGCCCTTGCCTGTCGCGGGTACTTGGGCCTCCCACACAAGTGAGGCACCATTTTTACCGGGAGATGCAGAAGAATGCTGGGAGGTGGGAAATTTGAATGAGCCCGGTGATGTCACAACTTTCCCACACAAAAATGTATGGAAAAAGTGATTATTTTCAGCTAAAATTGAGGTTTGCAGGGGATTCTGGGTAAGGAAATGTTGGGGGATCCATGCAAGCCATACCTGCCTGGAAGCCCCCGGGTGACTAGTTTTAAGAAATGTATGGGTTTGGTAGGTTTCCCTAGATTGCCGCCGAGCACCGGGCCAAAAACCCAGGTGACCCCCCTTGCAAAACCAGGTGGTTTTGAGATTGGCAACTTTGATGTCGCATCACTACGTTTTGGGCCCTTGCCTGTCACGGGTACTTGGGCCTCCCACACAAGTGAGGCACCATTTTTACCGGGAGACCCAGGGGAATGCTGGGAGGTGGGAAATTTGAGTGAGCCCGGTGATGCCGCAACTTCCCCACACAAAAATGTGTGAAAAAAGTGATTTTTTCAGCTAAAATTGAGGTTTGCAGGGGATTCTGGGTAAGGAAACTTTGGGGGATCCATGCAAGCCATACCTCCCTGGAAGCCCCCGGGTGTCTACTTTTCAGAAATGTATGGGTTTTGTAGGTTTCCCTAGATGGCCGCCAAGCACCGGGTCAAAAACCCAGGTGACCCCCCTTGCAAAACCAGGTGGTTTTGAGATAGGCAATTTTGATGTCACCTCACTACATTTTGGGCCCTTGCCTGTCGCGGGTACTTGGGCCTCCCACACAAATGAGGCACCATTTTTACCGGGAGACCCAGGGGAATGCTGGGAGGTGGGAAATTTGAGTGAGCCCGGTGATGCCACAACTTTCCCACACAAAAATGTGTGACAAAAGTGATTTTTTCAGCTAAAATTGAGGTTTGCAGGGTTTTCTGGGTATGGAAACGTTGGGGGATCCACGCAAGCCATACCTCCCTGGAAGCCCCCACGTGTCTAGTTTTCAGAAATGTATGGGTTTGGTAGATTTCCCTAGACGGCCGCTGAGCACCGGGCCATAAACCCAGGTGATCCCCCTTGCAAAACCAGGTGGTTTTGAGAAAGGCAATTTTGAAGTCACCTCACTACGTTTTGGGCCCTTGCCTGTCGCGGGTACTTGGGCCTCCCACACAAGTGAGGCACCATTTTTACCGGGAGATGCAGAAGAATGCTGGGAGGTGGGAAATTTGAATGAGCCCGGTGATGTCACAACTTTCCCACACAAAAATGTATGGAAAAAGTGATTTTTTTCAGCTAAAATTGAGGTTTGCAGGGGATTCTGGGTAAGGAAATGTTGGGGGATCCATGCAAGCCATACCTCCCTGGAAGCCCCCGGGTGACTTGTTTTAAAAAATGTATGGGTTTGGTAGGTTTTCCTAGAAGGCCCCCGCGCACCGGGCCAAAAACCCAGGTGACCCCCCTTGCAAAACCAGGGGGTTTTGAGATAGGCAATTTTGATGTTGCATCACTACGTTTTGGGCCCTTGCCTGTCTCGGGTACTTGGGCCTCCTACACAAGCGAGGCACCGTTTTTACCGGGAGACCCAGGGGAACGCTGGGAGGTGGGAAATTTGAGTGAGCCCGGTGATGCCACAACTTTCCCACACAAAAATGTGTGAAAAAATTGATTTTTTCAGCTAAAATTGAGGTTTGCAGGGGATTCTGGGTAAGGAAACGTTGGGGGATCCACGCAAGCCATACCTCCCTGGAAGCCCCCGGGGTGTCTAGTTTTCAGAAATGTATGGGTTTGGTAGGTTTCCCTAGATGGCCGCCAAGCACCGGGTCAAAAACCCAGATGACCCCCCTTGCAAAACCAGGTGGTTTTGAGATAGGCAATTTTGATGTCACCTCACTACATTTTGGGCCATTGCCTGTCACTGGGAACTTGGGCCTCCCACACAAGTGAGGCACCATTTTTACCGGGAGACCAAGGGGAATGCTGGGAGATGGGAAATTTGAGTGAGCCCGGTGATGCCGCAACTTTCCCACACAAAAATTTGTGAAAAAAGTGATTTTTTCAGCTAAAATTGAGGTTTGCAGGGGATTCTGGGTAAGGAAACTTTGGGGGATCCATGCAAGCCATACCTCCCTGGAAGCCCCGGGGTGTCTAATTTTCAGAAATGTATGGGTTTTGTAGGTTTCCCTAGATGGCCGCCAAGCACCGGGTCAAAAACCCAGGTGACCCCCCTTGCAAAACCAGGTGGTTTTGAGATAGGCAATTTTGATGTCACCTCACTACATTTTGGGCCCTTGCCTGTCGCGGGTACTTGGGCCTCCCACAAAAGTGAGGCACCATTTTTACTGGGAGACCCAGGGGAACGCTGGGAGGTGGGACATTTGAGTGAGCCGGGTGATGCCACAACTTTCGCACACAAAAATGTGTGAAAAAAGTGATTTTTTTCAGCTAAAATTGAGGGTTGCAGTTGATTCTGGGTAAGGAAACGTTGGGGGATCCACGCAAGCCATATCTCCCTGGAAGCCCCGGGTGTCTAGTTTTCACAAATGTATGGGTTTGGTAGGTTTCCCTAGATTGCCGCCGAGCACCGGGCCAAAAACCCAGGTGACCCCCCTTGCTAAACCAGGTGGTTTTGAGATAGGCAATTTTGATGTCGCATCACTACGTTTTGGGCCCTTGCCTGTCACGGGTACTTGGGCCTCCCACACAAATGAGGCACCATTTTTACCGGGAGACCCAGGGGAACGCTGGGAGGTGGGAAATTTGAGTGAGCCCGGTGATGCCACAACTTTCCCACACAAAAATGTGTGACAAAAGTGATTTTTTCAGCTAAAATTGAGGTTTGCAGGGTTTTCTGGGTATGGAAACGTTGGGGGATCCACGCAAGCCATACCTCCCTGGAAGCCCCCACGTGTCTAGTTTTCAGAAATGTATGGGTTTGGTAGGTTTCCCTAGACGGCCGCTGAGCACCGGGCCATAAACCCAGGTGATCCCCCTTGCAAAACCAGGTGGTTTTGAGAAAGGCAATTTTGAAGTCACCTCACTACGTTTTGGGCCCTTGCCTGTCGCGGGTACTTGGGCCTCCCACACAAGTGAGGCACCATTTTTACCGGGAGATGCAGAAGAATGCTGGGAGGTGGGAAATTTGAATGAGCCCGGTGATGTCACAACTTTCCCACACAAAAATGTATGGAAAAAGTGATTTTTTTCAGCTAAAATTGAGGTTTGCAGGGGATTCTGGGTAAGGAAATGTTGGGGGATCCATGCAAGCCATACCTCCCTGGAAGCCCCCGGGTGACTTGTTTTAAAAAATGTATGGGTTTGGTAGGTTTTCCTTGATGGCCGCCGCGCACCGGGCCAAAAACCCAGGTGACCCCCCTTGCAAAACCAGGTGGTTTTGAGATAGGCAATTTTGATGTTGCATCACTACGTTTTGTGCCCTTGCCTGTCTCGGGTACTTGGGCCTCCTACACAAGCGAGGCACCGTTTTTACCGGGAGACCCAGGGGAACGCTGGGAGGTGGGAAATTTGAGTGAGCCCGGTGATGCCACAACTTTCCCACACAAAAATGTGTGAAAAAATTGATTTTTTCAGCTAAAATTGAGGTTTGCAGGGGATTCTGGGTAAGGAAACTTTGGGGGATCCATGCAAGCCATACCTCCCTGGAAGCCCCCGGGTGTCTAGTTTTCAGAAATGTATGGGTTTGGTAGGTTTGCCTAGATGGCCGCCAAGCACCGGGTCAAAAACCCAGGTGACCCCCCTTGCAAAACCAGGTGGTTTTGAGATAGGCAATTTTGATGTCACCTCACTACATTTTGGGCCCTTGCCTGTCGCGGGTACTTGGGCCTCCCACACAAGTGAGGCACCATTTTTACCGGGAGACCCAGGGGAATGCTGGGAGGTGGGAAATTTGAGAGAGCCCGGTGATGCCGCAACTTTCCCACACAAAAATGTGTGAAAAAAGTGATTTTTTCAGCTAAAATTGAGGTTTGCAGGGGATTCTGGGTAAGGAAACTTTGGGGGATCCATGCAAGCCATACCTCCCTGGAAGCCCCCGGGTGTCTACTTTTCAGAAATGTATGGGTTTTGTAGGTTTCCCTAGATGGCCGCCAAGCACCGGGTCAAAAACCCAGGTGACCCCCCTTGCAAAACCAGGTGGTTTTGAGATAGGCAATTTTGATGTCACCTCACTACATTTTGGGCCCTTGCCTGTCGCGGGTACTTGGGCCTCCCACACAAGTGAGGCACCATTTTTACCGGGAGACCCAGGGGAACGCTGGGAGGTGGGACATTTGAGTGAGCCGGGTGATGCCACAACTTTCGCACACAAAAATGTGTGAAAAAAGTGATTTTTTTCAGCTAAAATTGAGGTTTGCAGTTGATTCTGGGTAAGGAAACGTTGGGGGATCCACGCAAGCCATACCTCCCTGGAAGCCCCCACATGTCTAGTTGTCAGAAATGTATGGGTTTGGTAGGTTTCCCTAGACGGCCGCTGAGCACCGGGCCATAAACCCAGGTGATCCCCCTTGCAAAACCAGGTGGTTTTGAGAAAGGCAATTTTGAAGTCACCTCACTACGTTTTGGGCCCTTGCCTGTCGCGGGTACTTGGGCCTCCCACACAAGTGAGGCACCATTTTTACCGGGAGATGCAGAAGAATGCTGGGAGGTGGGAAATTTGAATGAGCCCGGTGATGTCACAACTTTCCCACACAAAAATGTATGGAAAAAGTGATTTTTTTCAGCTAAAATTGAGGTTTGCAGGGGATTCTGGGTAAGGAAATGTTGGGGGATCCATGCAAGCCATACCTCCCTGGAAGCCCCCGGGTGACTTGTTTTAAAAAATGTATGGGTTTGGTAGGTTTTCCTAGATGGCCGCCGCGCACCGGGCCAAAAACCCAGGTGACCCCCCTTGCAAAACCAGGTGGTTTTGAGATAGGCAATTTTGATGTTGCATCACTACGTTTTGGGCCCTTGCCTGTCTCGGGTACTTGGGCCTCCTACACAAGCGAGGCACCGTTTTTACCGGGAGACCCAGGGGAACGCTGGGAGGTGGGAAATTTGAGTGAGCCCGGTGATGCCACAACTTTCCCACACAAAAATGTGTGAAAAAATTGATTTTTTCAGCTAAAATTGAGGTTTGCAGGGGATTCTGGGTAAGGAAACTTTGGGGGATCCATGCAAGCCATACCTCCCTGGAAGCCCCCGGGTGTCTAGTTTTCAGAAATGTATGGGTTTGGTAGGTTTGCCTAGATGGCCGCCAAGCACCGGGTCAAAAACCCAGGTGACCCCCCTTGCAAAACCAGGTGGTTTTGAGATAGGCAATTTTGATGTCACCTCACTACATTTTGGGCCCTTGCCTGTCGCGGGTACTTGGGCCTCCCACACAAGTGAGGCACCATTTTTACCGGGAGACCCAGGGGAATGCTGGGAGGTGGGAAATTTGAGTGAGCCCGGTGATGCCGCAACTTTCCCACACAAAAATGTGTGAAAAAAGTGATTTTTTCAGCTAAAATTGAGGTTTGCAGGGGATTCTGGGTAAGGAAACTTTGGGGGATCCATGGAAGCCATACCTCCCTGGAAGCCCCCGGGTGTCTACTTTTCAGAAATGTATGGGTTTTGTAGGTTTCCCTAGATGGCCGCCAAGCACCGGGTCAAAAACCCAGGTGACCCCCCTTGCAAAACCAGGTGGTTTTGAGATAGGCAATTTTGATGTCACCTCACTACATTTTGGGCCCTTGCCTGTCGCGGGTACTTGGGCCTCCCACACAAGTGAGGCACCATTTTTACCGGGAGACCCAGGGGAACGCTGGGAGGTGGGACATTTGAGTGAGCCGGGTGATGCCACAACTTTCGCACACAAAAATGTGTGAAAAAAGTGATTTTTTTCAGCTAAAATTGAGGTTTGCAGTTGATTCTGGGTAAGGAAACGTTGGGGGATCCACGCAAGCCATATCTCCCTGGAAGCCCCGGGTGTCTAGTTTTCACAAATGTATGGGTTTGGTAGGTTTCCCTAGATTGCCGCCGAGCACCGGGCCAAAAACCCAGGTGACCCCCCTTGCAAAACCAGGTGGTTTTGAGATAGGCAATTTTGATGTCGCATCACTACGTTTTGGGCCCTTGCCTGTCACGTGTACTTGGGCCTCCCACACAAATGAGGCACCATTTTTACCGGGAGACCCAGGGGAACGCTGGGAGGTGGGAAATTTGAGTGAGCCCGGTGATGCCACAACTTTCCCACACAAAAATGTGTGACAAAAGTGATTTTTTCAGCTAAAATTGAGGTTTGCAGGGTTTTCTGGGTATGGAAACGTTGGGGGATCCACGCAAGCCATACCTCCCTGGAAGCCCCCACGTGTCTAGTTTTCAGAAATATATGGGTTTGGTAGGTTTCCCTAGACGGCCGCTGAGCACCGGGCCATAAACCCAGGTGATCCCCCTTGCAAAACCAGGTGGTTTTGAGAAAGGCAATTTTGAAGTCACCTCACTACGTTTTGGGCCCTTGCCTGTCGCGGGTACTTGGGCCTCCCACACAAGTGAGGCACCATTTTTACCGGGAGATGCAGAAGAATGCTGGGAGGTGGGAAATTTGAATGAGCCCGGTGATGTCACAACTTTCCCACACAAAAATGTATGGAAAAAGTGATTTTTTTCAGCTAAAATTGAGGTTTGCAGGGGATTCTGGGTAAGGAAATGTTGGGGGATCCATGCAAGCCATACCTCCCTGGAAGCCCCCGGGTGACTTGTTTTAAAAAATGTATGGGTTTGGTAGGTTTTCCTAGATGGCCGCCGCGCACCGGGCCAAAAACCCAGGTGACCCCCCTTGCAAAACCAGGTGGTTTTGAGATAGGCAATTTTGATGTTGCATCACTACGTTTTGGGCCCTTGCCTGTCTCGGGTACTTGGGCCTCCTACACAAGCGAGGCACCGTTTTTACCGGGAGACCCAGGGGAACGCTGGGAGGTGGGAAATTTGAGTGAGCCCGGTGATGCCACAACTTTCCCACACAAAAATTTGTGAAAAAAGTGATTTTTTCAGCTAAAATTGAGGTTTGCAGGGGATTCTGGGTAAGGAAACTTTGGGGGATCCATGCAAGCCATACCTCCCTGGAAGCCCCGGGGTGTCTAATTTTCAGAAATGTATGGGTTTTGTAGGTTTCCCTAGATGGCCGCCAAGCACCGGGTCAAAAACCCAGGTGACCCCCCTTGCAAAACCAGGTGGTTTTGAGATAGGCAATTTTGATGTCACCTCACTACATTTTGGGCCCTTGCCTGTCGCGGGAACTTGGGCCTCCCACAAAAGTGAGGCACCATTTTTACTGGGAGACCCAGGGGAATGCTGGGAGGTGGGACATTTGAGTGAGCCGGGTGATGCCACAACTTTCGCACACAAAAATGTGTGAAAAAAGTGATTTTTTTCAGCTAAAATTGAGGGTTGCAGTTGATTCTGGGTAAGGAAACGTTGGGGGATCCACGCAAGCCATATCTCCCTGGAAGCCCCGGGTGTCTAGTTTTCACAAATGTATGGGTTTGGTAGGTTTCCCTAGATTGCCGCCGAGCACCGGGCCAAAAACCCAGGTGACCCCCCTTGCTAAACCAGGTGGTTTTGAGATAGGCAATTTTGATGTCGCATCACTACGTTTTGGGCCCTTGCCTGTCACGGGTACTTGGGCCTCCCACACAAATGAGGCACCATTTTTACCGGGAGACCCAGGGGAACGCTGGGAGGTGGGAAATTTGAGTGAGCCCGGTGATGCCACAACTTTCCCACACAAAAATGTGTGACAAAAGTGATTTTTTCAGCTAAAATTGAGGTTTGCAGGGTTTTCTGGGTATGGAAACGTTGGGGGATCCACGCAAGCCATACCTCCCTGGAAGCCCCCACGTGTCTAGTTTTCAGAAATGTATGGGTTTGGTAGGTTTCCCTAGACGGCCGCTGAGCACCGGGCCATAAACCCAGGTGATCCCCCTTGCAAAACCAGGTGGTTTTGAGAAAGGCAATTTTGAAGTCACCTCACTACGTTTTGGGCCCTTGCCTGTCGCGGGTACTTGGGCCTCCCACACAAGTGAGGCACCATTTTTACCGGGAGATGCAGAAGAATGCTGGGAGGTGGGAAATTTGAATGAGCCCGGTGATGTCACAACTTTCCCACACAAAAATGTATGGAAAAAGTGATTTTTTTCAGCTAAAATTGAGGTTTGCAGGGGATTCTGGGTAAGGAAATGTTGGGGGATGCATGCAAGCCATACCTCCCTGGAAGCCCCCGGGTGACTTGTTTTAAAAAATGTATGGGTTTGGTAGGTTTTCCTTGATGGCCGCCGCGCACCGGGCCAAAAACCCAGGTGACCCCCCTTGCAAAACCAGGTGGTTTTGAGATAGGCAATTTTGATGTTGCATCACTACGTTTTGTGCCCTTGCCTGTCTCGGGTACTTGGGCCTAGTCACCAATAAAAAGCCAAAAAGTCCAGGGGTGAACCTGCCAGAAGGGCCAAGTCCAACAGGCCTCCTACACAAGCAAGGCACCGTTTTTACCGGGAGACCCAGGGGAACGCTGGGAGGTGGGAAATTTGAGTGAGCCCGGTGATGCCACAACTTTCCCACACAAAAATGTGTGAAAAAATTGATTTTTTCAGCTAAAATTGAGGTTTGCAGGGGATTCTGGGTAAGGAAACTTTGGGGGATCCATGCAAGCCATACCTCCCTGGAAGCCCCCGGGTGTCTAGTTTTCAGAAATGTATGGGTTTGGTAGGTTTGCCTAGATGGCCGCCAAGCACCGGGTCAAAAACCCAGATGACCCCCCTTGCAAAACCAGGTGGTTTTGAGATAGGCAATTTTGATGTCACCTCACTACATTTTGGGCCCTTGCCTGTCGCGGGTACTTGGGCCTCCCACACAAGTGAGGCACCATTTTTACCGGGAGACCCAGGGGAACGCTGGGAGGTGGGACATTTGAGTGAGCCGGGTGATGCCACAACTTTCGCACACAAAAATGTGTGAAAAAAGTGATTTTTTTCAGCTAAAATTGAGGTTTGCAGTTGATTCTGGGTAAGGAAACGTTGGGGGATCCACGCAAGCCATACCTCCCTGGAAGCCCCCACGTGTCTAGTTGTCAGAAATGTATGGGTTTGGTAGGTTTCCCTAGACGGCCGCTGAGCACCGGGCCATAAACCCAGGTGATCCCCCTTGCAAAACCAGGTGGTTTTGAGAAAGGCAATTTTGAAGTCACCTCACTACGTTTTGGGCCCTTGCCTGTCGCGGGTACTTGGGCCTCCCACACAAGTGAGGCACCATTTTTACCGGGAGATGCAGAAGAATGCTGGGAGGTGGGAAATTTGAATGAGCCCGGTGATGTCACAACTTTCCCACACAAAAATGTATGGAAAAAGTGATTTTTTTCAGCTAAAATTGAGGTTTGCAGGGGATTCTGGGTAAGGAAATGTTGGGGGATCCATGCAAGCCATACCTCCCTGGAAGCCCCCGGGTGACTTGTTTTAAAAAATGTATGGGTTTGGTAGGTTTTCCTAGATGGCCGCCGCGCACCGGGCCAAAAACCCAGGTGACCCCCCTTGCAAAACCAGGTGGTTTTGAGATAGGCAATTTTGATGTTGCATCACTACGTTTTGGGCCCTTGCCTGTCTCGGGTACTTGGGCCTCCTACACAAGCGAGGCACCGTTTTTACCGGGAGACCCAGGGGAACGCTGGGAGGTGGGAAATTTGAGTGAGCCCGGTGATGCCACAACTTTCCCACACAAAAATGTGTGAAAAAATTGATTTTTTCAGCTAAAATTGAGGTTTGCAGGGGATTCTGGGTAAGGAAACTTTGGGGGATCCATGCAAGCCATACCTCCCTGGAAGCCCCCGGGTGTCTAGTTTTCAGAAATGTATGGGTTTGGTAGGTTTGCCTAGATGGCCGCCAAGCACCGGGTCAAAAACCCAGGTGACCCCCCTTGCAAAACCAGGTGGTTTTGAGATAGGCAATTTTGATGTCACCTCACTACATTTTGGGCCCTTGCCTGTCGCGGGTACTTGGGCCTCCCACACAAGTGAGGCACCATTTTTACCGGGAGACCCAGGGGAATGCTGGGAGGTGGGAAATTTGAGTGAGCCCGGTGATGCCGCAACTTTCCCACACAAAAATGTGTGAAAAAAGTGATTTTTTCAGCTAAAATTGAGGTTTGCAGGGGATTCTGGGTAAGGAAACTTTGGGGGATCCATGGAAGCCATACCTCCCTGGAAGCCCCCGGGTGTCTACTTTTCAGAAATGTATGGGTTTTGTAGGTTTCCCTAGATGGCCGCCAAGCACCGGGTCAAAAACCCAGGTGACCCCCCTTGCAAAACCAGGTGGTTTTGAGATAGGCAATTTTGATGTCACCTCACTACATTTTGGGCCCTTGCCTGTCGCGGGTACTTGGGCCTCCCACACAAGTGAGGCACCATTTTTACCGGGAGACCCAGGGGAACGCTGGGAGGTGGGACATTTGAGTGAGCCGGGTGATGCCACAACTTTCGCACACAAAAATGTGTGAAAAAAGTGATTTTTTTCAGCTAAAATTGAGGTTTGCAGTTGATTCTGGGTAAGGAAACGTTGGGGGATCCACGCAAGCCATATCTCCCTGGAAGCCCCGGGTGTCTAGTTTTCACAAATGTATGGGTTTGGTAGGTTTCCCTAGATTGCCGCCGAGCACCGGGCCAAAAACCCAGGTGACCCCCCTTGCAAAACCAGGTGGTTTTGAGATAGGCAATTTTGATGTCGCATCACTACGTTTTGGGCCCTTGCCTGTCACGTGTACTTGGGCCTCCCACACAAATGAGGCACCATTTTTACCGGGAGACCCAGGGGAACGCTGGGAGGTGGGAAATTTGAGTGAGCCCGGTGATGCCACAACTTTCCCACACAAAAATGTGTGACAAAAGTGATTTTTTCAGCTAAAATTGAGGTTTGCAGGGTTTTCTGGGTATGGAAACGTTGGGGGATCCACGCAAGCCATACCTCCCTGGAAGCCCCCACGTGTCTAGTTTTCAGAAATATATGGGTTTGGTAGGTTTCCCTAGACGGCCGCTGAGCACCGGGCCATAAACCCAGGTGATCCCCCTTGCAAAACCAGGTGGTTTTGAGAAAGGCAATTTTGAAGTCACCTCACTACGTTTTGGGCCCTTGCCTGTCGCGGGTACTTGGGCCTCCCACACAAGTGAGGCACCATTTTTACCGGGAGATGCAGAAGAATGCTGGGAGGTGGGAAATTTGAATGAGCCCGGTGATGTCACAACTTTCCCACACAAAAATGTATGGAAAAAGTGATTTTTTTCAGCTAATATTGAGGTTTGCAGGGGATTCTGGGTAAGGAAATGTTGGGGGATCCATGCAAGCCATACCTCCCTGGAAGCCCCCGGGTGACTTGTTTTAAAAAATGTATGGGTTTGGTAGGTTTTCCTAGATGGCCGCCGCGCACCGGGCCAAAAACCCAGGTGACCCCCCTTGCAAAACCAGGTGGTTTTGAGATAGGCAATTTTGATGTTGCATCACTACGTTTTGGGCCCTTGCCTGTCTCGGGTACTTGGGCCTCCTACACAAGCGAGGCACCGTTTTTACCGGGAGACCCAGGGGAACGCTGGGAGGTGGGAAATTTGAGTGAGCCCGGTGATGCCACAACTTTCCCACACAAAAATGTGTGAAAAAATTGATTTTTTCAGCTAAAATTGAGGTTTGCAGGGGATTCTGGGTAAGGAAACTTTGGGGGATCCATGCAAGCCATACCTCCCTGGAAGCCCCCGGGTGTCTAGTTTTCAGAAATGTATGGGTTTGGTAGGTTTGCCTAGATGGCCGCCAAGCACCGGGTCAAAAACCCAGGTGACCCCCCTTGCAAAACCAGGTGGTTTTGAGATAGGCAATTTTGATGTCACCTCACTACATTTTGGGCCCTTGCCTGTCGCGGGTACTTGGGCCTCCCACACAAGTGAGGCACCATTTTTACCGGGAGACCCAGGGGAATGCTGGGAGGTGGGAAATTTGAGAGAGCCCGGTGATGCCGCAACTTTCCCACACAAAAATGTGTGAAAAAAGTGATTTTTTTCAGCTAAAATTGAGGTTTGCAGGGGATTCTGGGTAAGGAAACTTTGGGGGATCCATGCAAGCCATACCTCCCTGGAAGCCCCCGGGTGTCTACTTTTCAGAAATGTATGGGTTTTGTAGGTTTCCCTAGATGGCCGCCAAGCACCGGGTCAAAAACCCAGGTGACCCCCCTTGCAAAACCAGGTGGTTTTGAGATAGGCAATTTTGATGTCACCTCACTACATTTTGGGCCCTTGCCTGTCGCGGGTACTTGGGCCTCCCACACAAGTGAGGCACCATTTTTACCGAGAGACCCAGGGGAATGCTGGGAGGTGGGAAATTTGAGAGAGCCCGGTGATGCCGCAACTTTCCCACACAAAAATGAGTGAAAAAAGTGATTTTTTCAGCTAAAATTGAGGTTTGCAGGGGATTCTGGGTAAGGAAACGTTGTGGGATCCACGCAAGCCATACCTCCCTGGAAGCCCCCGGGGTGTCTAGTTTTCTGAAATGTATGGGTTTGGTAGGTTTCCCTAGATGGCCGCCAAGCACCGGGTCAAAAACCCAGATGACCCCCCTTGCAAAACCAGGTGGTTTTGAGATAGGCAATTTTGATGTCACCTCACTACATTTTGGGCCCTTGCCTGTCGCGGGTACTTGGGCCTCCGACACAAGTGAGGCACCATTTTTACCGGGAGACCCAGGGGAATGCTGGGAGGTGGGAAATTTGAGTGAGCCCGGTGATGCCGCAACTTTCCCACACAAAAATGTGTGAAAAAAGTGATTTTTTCAGCTAAAATTGAGGTTTGCAGGGGATTCTGGGTAAGGAAACTTTGGGGGATCCATGGAAGCCATACCTCCCTGGAAGCCCCCGGGTGTCTACTTTTCAGAAATGTATGGGTTTTGTAGGTTTCCCTAGATGGCCGCCAAGCACCGGGTCAAAAACCCAGGTGACCCCCCTTGCAAAACCAGGTGGTTTTGAGATAGGCAATTTTGATGTCACCTCACTACATTTTGGGCCCTTGCCTGTCGCGGGTACTTGGGCCTCCCACACAAGTGAGGCACCATTTTTACCGGGAGACCCAGGGGAATGCTGGGAGGTGGGACATTTGAGTGAGCCGGGTGATGCCACAACTTTCGCACACAAAAATGTGTGAAAAAAGTGATTTTTTTCAGCTAAAATTGAGGTTTGCAGTTGATTCTGGGTAAGGAAACGTTGGGGGATCCACGCAAGCCATATCTCCCTGGAAGCCCCGGGTGTCTAGTTTTCACAAATGTATGGGTTTTGTAGGTTTCCCTAGATTGCCGCCGAGCACCGGGCCAAAAATCCAGGTGACCCCCCTTGCAAAACCAGGTGGTTTTGAGATAGGCAATTTTGATGTCGCATCACTACGTTTTGGGCCCTTGCCTGTCACGGGTACTTGGGCCTCCCACACAAATGAGGCACCATTTTTACCGGGAGACCCAGGGGAACGCTGGGAGGTGGAAAATTTGAGTGAGCCCGGTGATGCCACAACTTTCCCACACAAAAATGTGTGACAAAAGTGATTTTTTCAGCTAAAATTGAGGTTTGCAGGGTTTTCTGGGTATGGAAACGTTGGGGGATCCACGCAAGCCATACCTCCCTGGAAGCCCCCACGTGTCTAGTTTTCAGAAATGTATGGGTTTGGTAGGTTTCCCTAGACGGCCGCTGAGCACCGGGCCATAAACCCAGGTGATCCCCCTTGCAAAACCAGGTGGTTTTGAGAAAGGCAATTTTGAAGTCACCTCACTACGTTTTGGGCCCTTGCCTGTCGCGGGTACTTGGGCCTCCCACACAAGTGAGGCACCATTTTTACCGGGAGATGCAGAAGAATGCTGGGAGGTGGGAAATTTGAATGAGCCCGGTGATGTCACAACTTTCCCACCCAAAAATGTATGGAAAAAGTGATTTTTTTCAGCTAAAATTGAGGTTTGCAGGGGATTCTGGGTAAGGAAATGTTGGGGGATCCATGCAAGCCATACCTCCCTGGAAGCCCCCGGGTGACTTGTTTTAAAAAATGTATGGGTTTGGTAGGTTTTCCTAGATGGCCGCCGCGCACCGGGCCAAAAACCCAGGTGACCCCCCTTGCAAAACCAGGTGGTTTTGAGATAGGCAATTTTGATGTCACCTCACTACATTTTGGGCCCTTGCCTGTCGCGGGTACTTGGGCCTCCCACACAAGTGAGGCACCAGTTTTTACCGGGAGACCCAGGGGAACGCTGGGAGGTGGGAAATTTGAGAGAGCCCGGTGATGCCGCAACTTTCCCACACAAAAATGTGTGAAAAAAGTGATTTTTTCAGCTAAAATTGAGGTTTGCAGGGGATTCTGGGTAAGGAAACGTTGGGGGATCCACGCAAGCCATACCTCCCTGGAAGCCCCCGGGGTGTCTAGTTTTCAGAAATGTATGGGTTTGGTAGGTTTCCCTAGATGGCCGCCAAGCACCGGGTCAAAAACCCAGATGACCCCCCTTGCAAAACCAGGTGGTTTTGAGATAGGCAATTTTGATGTCACCTCACTACATTTTGGGCCCTTGCCTGTCGCGGGTACTTGGGCCTCCCACACAAGTGAGGCACCATTTTTACCGGGAGACCCAGGGGAATGCTGGGAGGTGGGAAATTTGAGTGAGCCCGGTGATGCCGCAACTTTCCCACACAAAAATGTGTGAAAAAAGTGATTTTTTCAGCTAAAATTGAGGTTTGCAGGGGATTCTGGGTAGGAAACGTTGGGGGATCCACGCAAGCCATACCTCCCTGGAAGCCCCCGGGTGTCTAGTTTTCAGAAATGTATGGGTTTGGTAGGTTTCCCTAGATGGCCGCCGAGCACCGGGCCAAAAACCCAGGTGACCCCCCTTGCAAAACCAGGTGGTTTTGAGATAGGCAATTTTGATGTCACCTCACTACATTTTGGGCCCTTGCCTGTCGCGGGTACTTGGGCCTCCCACACAAGTGAGGCACCATTTTTACCGGGAGACCCAGGGGAACGCTGGGAGGTGGGAAATTTGAGTGAGCCCGGTGATGCCACAACTTTCCCACACAAAAATGTGTGAAAAAATTGATTTTTTCAGCTAAAATTGAGGTTTGCAGGGGATTCTGGGTAAGGAAACTTTGGGGGATCCATGCAAGCCATACCTCCCTGGAAGCCCCCGGGTGTCTAGTTTTCAGAAATGTATGGGTTTGGTAGGTTTCCCTAGATGGCCGCCAAGCACCGGGTCAAAAACCCAGGTGACCCCCCTTGCAAAACCAGGTGGTTTTGAGATAGGCAATTTTGATGTCACCTCACTACATTTTGGGCCCTTGCCTGTCGCGGGTACTTGGGCCTCCCACACAAGTGAGGCACCATTTTTACCGGGAGACCCAGGGGAACGCTGGGAGGTGGGAAATTTGAGTGAGCCCGGTGATGCCGCAACTTTCCCACACAAAAATGTGTGAAAAAAGTGATTTTTTCAGCTAAAATTGAGGTTTGCAGGGGATTCTGGGTAAGGAAATGTTGGGGGATCCATGCAAGCCATACCTCCCTGGAAGCCCCCGGGTGACTAGTTTTAAGAAACGTATGGGTTTGGTAGGTTTTCCTAGATGGCCGCCGCGCACCGGGCCAAAAACCCAGGTGACCCCCCTTGCAAAACCAGGTGGTTTTGAGATAGGCAATTTTGATGTCACCTCACTACATTTTGGGCCCTTGCCTGTCACGGATACTTGGGCCTCCCACACAAGTGAGGCACCATTTTTACTGGGAGACCAAGGGGAACGCTGGGAGGTGGGAAATTTGAGTGAGCCCGGTGATGCCGCAACTTTCCCACACAAAAATGAGTGAAAAAAGTGATTTTTTTCAGCTAAAATTGAGGTTTGCAGGGGATTCTGGGTAAGGAAACGTTGGGGGATCCACGCAAGCCATACCTCCCTGGAAGCCCCCAGGGTGTCTAGTTTTCAGAAATGTATGGGTTTGGTAGGTTTCCCTAGATGGCCGCCAAGCACCGGGTCAAAAACCCAGATGACCCCCCTTGCAAAACCAGGTGGTTTTGAGATAGGCAATTTTGATGTCACCTCACTACATTTTGGGCCCTTGCCTGTCGCGGGTACTTGGGCCTCCCACACAAGTGAGGCACCATTTTTACCGGGAGACCCAGGGGAATGCTGGGAGGTGGGAAATTTGAGTGAGCCCGGTGATGCCGCAACTTTCCCACACATAAATGTGTGAAAAAAGTGATTTTTTCAGCTAAAATTGAGGTTTGCAGGGGATTCTGGGTAAGGAAACGTTGGGGGATCCACGCAAGCCACACCTCCCTGGAAGCCCCCGGGTGTCTAGTTTTCAGAAATGTATGGGTTTGGTAGGTTTCCCTAGATGGCCGCCGAGCACCGGGCCAAAAACCCAGGTGACCCCCCTTGCAAAACCAGGTTGTTTTGAGATAGGCAATTTTGATGTCACCTCACTACATTTTGGGCCCTTGCCTGTCGCGGGTACTTGGGCCTCCCACACAAGTGAGGTACCATTTTTCTCGTAAGACTTTGGGGAACGCGGGGTGGGTGGAAATTTGTGGATCCACGCAGATTCCGGAACTTTCCACTGCAGAAATGTGGGGAAAATGTGGTTTTTTGGACAATTTTTTAGGTTTGCAAGGGATTCTGGGTAACAGACCCTGGTGGGAGGCAGTCAAGTCACCCCATCCTGGTTTCCACTGAGTGTCTAGTTTTCAAAAATGTATAGGTTTGCTAGGTTTCCCAAGGTGCCAGCAGAGCTAGGGTTAAAAAACTACAGCTAGTCATTTTGCAAAAAAAGGGTCATTTTTCACTGCAAAATTGAGATGTGACCACGTTGCGTTTTGCGCCGTTTCCTGTCGCGGGCACTTGGCCCACCCACACAAGTGAGGTACCGTTTTTCTCGTAAGACTTTGGGGAATGCGGGGTGGGTGGAAATTTGTGGATCCATGCAGATTCCGGAACTTTCCACCACAGAAATGTGGGGAAAATGTGTTTTTTGGGACAATTTTTTATGTTTGCAAGGGATTCTGGGTAACAGACCCTGGTGAGAGGCAGTCAAGTCACCCCATCCTGGATTCCCCTGGGTGTCTAGTTTTCAAAAATGTATAGGTTTGCTAGGTTTCCCAAGGTGCCCGCAGAGCTAGGGTTAAAAAACTACAGCTAGACATTTTGCCAAAAAAGGGTCATTTTTCACTGCGAAATTGAGGTGTGACCACGTTGCATTTTGCGCCGTTTCCTGTCGCGGGCAGTAGGCTGTCCCACACAAGTGAGGTACCATTTTTCTCGTAAGACTTTGGGGAATGCGGGGTGGGTGGAAATTTGTCGATCCACGCAGATTCCGGAACTTTCCACAACAGAAATGTGGGGAAAATGTGTTTTTTTGGACAATTTTTTAGGTTTGCAAAGGATTCTGGGTAACAGACCCTGGTGGGAGGCAGTCAAGTCACCCCATCTTGGATTCCCCTGGGTGTCTAGTTTTCAAAAATGTATAGGTTTGCTAGGTTTCCCAAGGTGCCCGCAGAGCTAGGGTTCAAAAACTACAGCTAGGCACTTTGCCAAAAAAGGGTCATTTTTCACTGCGAAATTGAGCTGTGACCACGTTGCATTTTGCGCCGTTTCCTGTCGCGGGCACTAGGCCGACCCACAGAAGTGAAGTACCGTTTTCTCGTAAGACTTTGGGGAACGTGGGGTGGGTGGAAATTTGTGGATCCACGCAGATTCCGGAACTTTCCACGACAGAAATGTGGGGAAAATGTGTTTTTTTGGACAATTTTTTAGGTTTGCAAGGGATTCTGGGTAACAGACCCTGGTGGGAGGCAGTCAAGTCACCCCATCCTGGATTCCCCTGTGTGTCTAGTTTTCAAAAATGTATAGGTTTGCTAGGTTTCCCAAGGTGCCCGCAGAGCTAGGGTTCAAAAACTACAGCTAGGCACTTTGCCAAAAAAGGGTAAATTTTCACTGCGATATTGAGTTGTGATCACGTTGCGTTTTGCGCCGTTTCCTGTCGCGGGCACTATGCCTACCCACACACGTGAGGTACCATTTTTATCGGGAGACTTAGGGTAATTCAGATTTGTAAAGGAACTGTTATTATCTATTGACTTTCGATGCATTTCTGCCTTCAAAATAAAAGACATTGTGTAAAAAAAAAGTCATTCTAAAAAATTACTGATAATTCTCATGCTAGTATGAGTATTCCCAATTTCAGAAATGTGCAGATATCTACTTTTTCTAAACTCTATATTTTGTTCCCATTTCAGAAATACTTACCTCACTACATTTTGGGCCCTTGCCTGTCGCGGGTACTTGGGCCTCCCACACAAGTGAGGCACCATTTTTACCGGGAGACCCAGGGGAACGCTGGGAGGTGGGAAATTTGAGTGAGCCCGGTGATGCCGCAACTTTCCCACACAAAAATGTGTGAAAAAAGTGATTTTTTCAGCTAAAATTAAGGTTTGCAGGGGATTCTGGGTAAGGAAATGTTGGGGGATCCATGCAAGCCATACCTCCCTGGAAGCCCCCGGGTGACTAGTTTTAAGAAATGTATGGGTTTGGTAGGTTTTCCTAGATGGCCGCCGCGCACCGGGCCAAAAACCCAGGTGACCCCCCTTGCAAAACCAGGTGGTTTTGAGATAGGCAATTTTGATGTTGCATCACTACCTTTTGGGCCCTTGCCTGTCTCGGGTACTTGGGCCTCCTACACAAACGAGGCACCGTTTTTACCGGGAGACCCAGGGGAACGCTGGGAGGTGGGAAATTTGAGTGAGCCCGGTGATGCTACAACTTTCCCACACAAAAATGTGTGAAAAAATTGATTTTTTCAGCTAAAATTGAGGTTTGCAGGGGATTCTGGGTAAGGAAACTTTGGGGGATCCATGCAAGCCATACCTCCCTGGAAGCCCCTGGGTGTCTAGCTTTCAGAAATGTATGGGTTTGGTAGGTTTCCCTAGATGGCCGCCAAGCACCGGGTCAAAAACCCAGGCGACCCCCCTTGCAAAACCAGGTGGTTTTGAGATAGGCAATTTTGATGTCACCTCACTACATTTTGGGCCCTTGCCTGTCGCGGGTACTTGGGCCTCCCACACAAGTGAGGCACCATTTTTACCGGGAGACCCAGGGGAACGCTGGGAGGTGGGAAATTTGAGTGAGCCCGGTGATGCCGCAACTTTCCCACACAAAAATGTGTGAAAAAAGTGATTTTTTTCAGCTAAAATTGAGGTTTGCAGGGGATTCTGGGTAAGGAAACGTTGGGGGATCCACGCAAGCCGTACCTCCCTGGAAGCCCCCGGGGTGTCTAGTTTTCAGAAATGTATGGGTTTGGTAGGTTTCCCTAGATGGCCGCCAAGCACCGGGACAAAAACCCAGATGACCCCCCTTGCAAAACCAGGTGGTTTTGAGATAGGCAATTTTGATGTCACCTCACTACATTTTGGGCCCTTGCCTGTCACTGGTACTTGGGCCTCCCACACAAGTGAGGCACCATTTTTACCGGGAGACCCAGCGGAATGCTGGGAGGTGGGAAATTTGAGTGAGCCCGGTGATGCCGCAACTTTCCCACACATAAATGTGTGAAAAAAGTGATTTTTTCAGCTAAAATTGAGGTTTGCAGGGGATTCTGGATAAGGAAACGTTGGGGGATCCACGCAAGCCATACCTCCCTGGAAGCCCCCGGGTGTCTAGTTTTCAGAAATGTATAGGTTTGGTAGGTTTCCCTAGATGGCCGCCGAGCACCGGGCCAAAAACCCAGGTGACCCCCCTTGCAAAACCAGGTGGTTTTGAGATAGGCAATTTTGATGTCACCTCACTACATTTTGGGCCCTTGCCTGTCGCGGGTACTTGGGCCTCCCACACAAGTGAGGCACCATTTTTACCGGGAGACACAGGGGAACGCTGGGAGGTGGGAAATTTGAGTGAGCCCGGTGATGCCGCAACTTTCCCACACAAAAATGTGTGAAAAAAGTGATTTTTTCTGCTAAAATTGAGGTTTGCAGGGGATTCTGGGTAAGGAAACTTTGGGGGATCCACGCAAGCCATACCTCGCTGGAAGCCCCGGGGTGTCTAGTTTTCAGAAATGTATGGGTTTGGTAGGTTTCCCTAGATGGACGCCGAGCACCGGGCCAAAAACCCAAGTGAATCCCCCTTGCAAAACCAGGTGGTTTTGAGATAGGCAATTTTGATGTTACCTCATTACGTTTTGCGCCGTTTCCTGTCACGGGCACTAGGCCAATCCACACAAGTGAGGTACCATTTTTCTCGTAAGACTTTGGGGAACGCGGGGTGGGTGGAAATTTGTGGATCCACGCAGATTCGGGAACTTTCCACTGCAGAAATGTGGGGAAAATGTGGTTTTTTGGACAATTTTTTAGGTTTGCAAGGGATTCTGGGTAACAGACCCTGGTGGGAGGCAGTCAAGTCACCCCATCCTGGTTTCCACTGGGTGTCTAGTTTTCAAAAATGTATAGGTTTGCTAGGTTTCCCAAGGTGCCAGCAGAGCTAGGGTTAAAAAACTACAGCTAGTCATTTTGCCAAAAAAGGGTCATTTTTCACTGCAAAATTGAGATGTGACCACGTTGCGTTTTGCGCCGTTTCCTGTCGCGGGCACTTGGCCCACCCACACAAGTGAGGTACCGTTTTTCTCGTAAGACTTTGGGGAATGCGGGGTGGGTGGAAATTTGTGGATCCATGCAGATTCCGGAACTTTCCACCACAGAAATGTGGGGAAAATGTGTTTTTTGGGACAATTTTTTATGTTTGCAAGGGATTCTGGGGAACAGACCCTGGTGAGAGGCAGTCAAGTCACCCCATCCTGGATTCCCCTGGGTGTCTAGTTTTCAAAAATGTATAGGTTTGCTAGGTTTCCCAAGGTGCCCGCAGAGCTAGGGTTAAAAAACTACAGCTAGACATTTTGCCAAAAAAGGGTCATTTTTCACTGCGAAATTGAGGTGTGACCACGTTGCATTTTGCGCCGTTTCCTGTCGCGGGCAGTAGGCTGTCCCACACAAGTGAGGTACCATTTTTCTCGTAAGACTTTGGGGAATGCGGGGTGGGTGGAAATTTGTCGATCCACGCAGATTCCGGAACTTTCCACAACAGAAATGTGGGGAAAATGTGTTTTTTTGGACAATTTTTTAGGTTTGCAAAGGATTCTGGGTAACAGACCCTGGTGGGAGGCAGTCAAGTCACCCCATCTTGGATTCCCCTGGGTGTCTAGTTTTCAAAAATGTATAGGTTTGCTAGGTTTCCCAAGGTGCCCGCAGAGCTAAGGTTCAAAAACTACAGCTAGGCACTTTGCCAAAAAAGGGTCATTTTTCACTGCGAAATTGAGCTGTGACCACGTTGCATTTTGCGCCGTTTCCTGTCGCGGGCACTAGGCCGACCCACAGAAGTGAAGTACCGTTTTCTCGTAAGACTTTGGGGAACGTGGGGTGGGTGGAAATTTGTGGATCCACGCAGATTCCGGAACTTTCCACGACAGAAATGTGGGGAAAATGTGTTTTTTTGGACAATTTTTTAGGTTTGCAAGGGATTCTGGGTAACAGACCCTGGTGGGAGGCAGTCAAGTCACCCCATCCTGGATTCCCCTGTGTGTCTAGTTTTCAAAAATGTATAGGTTTGCTAGGTTTCCCAAGGTGCCCGCAGAGCTAGGGTTCAAAAACTACAGCTAGGCACTTTGCCAAAAAAGGGTAAATTTTCACTGCGATATTGAGATGTGATCACGTTGCGTTTTGCGCCGTTTCCTGTCGCGGGCACTATGCCTACCCACACACGTGAGGTACCATTTTTATCGGGAGACTTAGGGTAATTCAGATTTGTAAAGGAACTGTTATTATCTATTGACTTTCGATGCATTTCTGCCTTCAAAATGAAAGACATTGTGTAAAAAATAAGTCATTCTAAAAAATTACTGATAATTCTCATGCTAGTATGAGTATTCCCAATTTCAGAAATGTGCAGATATCTACTTTTTCTAAACTCTATATTTTGTTCCCATTTCAGAAATACATAGGTGTCTTTCATACTGATGTTTGCATGTACACATTTTTACAGAATAATTACTATATACCCGGTACATAATATAAAACCATTGCAAGTTGCTGCTCAGTTTTTGGCTCTGGGCTCGTCGGGTTCTTGGTGAACCTACAAGTCCTATATATCCCCACAACCAATAATGTCCAGCGGATGCAACGGTATATTGCTTTCAAAGAGCTGTCATAATTAGAAGAAGTTACAGGTGAAATCGTTGACACAAAAGGCTGTTTTTTTCAACTAATTTTCAATTTATCCTATATTTAACTGTTTGTTTCTATAAAAAAACCCTGATGGATCTACACAAATGACCCCTTTCTGAATTCAGAATTTTATCTTCTTCTCGAAAATGTATAGCTTTCCAGGATCCATTATTGCTTTTGTACCCATTTCTGCCATTAACTGGAAGGAGGTCAAAAGCACAAAAAATAGCAAAAATGGGCTATGTCCCAGAAAAATGCCAAAACTGTGTAAAAAATGTTGGGTTTCTGACAAAAGTCCGGTATCCCCGAAAAGCTGGGAAAATGGTGATTTCAACCCTACAAACCCTTCTTTTGATAACATTTGCAGGGAAAACCCAGATGCTTTCATTTGCAGCCCGTTTTTCCAATTTTTCCGGAAAAAAAAACCTTTTGCTGTATTTTGGCTCATTTCTGTGACCCCTCCAGGGGAATCCACAAACCCTGAGTACCTTTAGAATCCCCATGATGTTGGAAGAAAAGGACGCAAATTTGGCGTGGATACCTAATGTGGTCAAAAAGTTACAGGGGCCTAAGCGCGCACTACCCCAAATAGCCAGTAAAAGGCTTGGCACAGGTGGGGGAAAAGGCCTGGCAGCGAAGGGGTTAATAGCTGAGAAGGTCCGCATCTCAAAAAAATAAACGAATTCGATTTGAGTAGAAAGCTATTTCTCTCATAGTCCAATGGAGGATTGCACCCCAGCAAGAGTTCTTAGACCTGAGTGCGATGATGTGTTGGCTATAACAGGAAAATGTCTATTGCAGCTGCCATTACATGATGTTGAACAAAAAAATGAAAGTGGAAAGAAGTGCATCCCTTTGGAGAAAATGTCTACTTCAAGTATGGTGCAAAAATACAGCAAACGTGTTTGGAAAGAAATAACACAAAATTAAGAATAGAACGCTTTATTCTGATCATTGACCAACCTCTTCACAGTCCTGATGCTTATTTTCGCCACAGTGATGCGTTTGACATTCCGTGCTGTACGGTGCCATTCATTCTACTCTCAGGTCAATTTCCTGCTGTTATACCTCCAGGTCTTGAAAGGTTTGCTGTGCCTTGACTCTGATGACTGTCATTGCTCTTAGTGGATTTTTTATTTTACTGTCTCTTCTCCAGTCTCTTGCAGTGGACAACTTTATGTTTGCCTCTTAGGTACCTTGACGTGATTGACATACAAAAAGCATGTAGTTCAAAATGCTGTCTTCTTTTTTTGCTCACATTCCGTGCAAGCAATTGAGCAAGAGTTTATTTTCTTTCCTCTCGTTAGACGAATGGCTGCAAATAATCCATATTTAAGATTCTTAGGCTCTTCAGCTCTCGAAGTGTTGACAAAACAAATTACGGGCTTAAAGCAGGAAGTCTTGGATTTATAAATTCCTATTTGTGATTTGCTCGTGTTATGGTGAAATATTGTACAAAGAACTGTTTAAAATTACATAAAGTTCAACTTGAATGCTGTAGAATGCTGAAGTAAAATGACCACATCACCATCACCTGACTTCAGTGGCAGGTCTAAAAGTAGTAATGTGGTCTATCTTCCTGCTAATTTCACTACTTCTGGTGCCCCTTGGCATGCCTACAGCCAAGATGTCATTAAACTTGAGACAAAGAAGTAGGAAAACAGAAAAACAAAGCAAAATGCCTTCTTAATGTATGCACCCAAGATCTGAGACAACATTCCCATTTTCATTGTGGCATGCTCCAATTTAGAAAAAAGTTGAAAACAGACCTCGAACAGTATCTCAAGGTTCAGCAACATTCCCCGCTCACTTTCAGTACTCGGGCATCCCACCAATCAAACATTGGCTGTAGCTTTGTCTTTCACTCTGTACAGTATCCTGCTGTCTTTGAGCTAGGTCGTATTTGATAATGCACGAGTGTCATCTCTATTCAAATATAAAATAGCCTGACGGAAAAAAGACAATAATTTTGTGCATCGTGTTCATTCTGTCCAATTACTTACAAGTATACACATATCACTGCGGAGTGGAAGCACGCCAAGGCTTTTCCTACTTCTACTGAGCAGGGAAAGGGCCATTTAGAAAAGGAGAAGGGTGACAATACTGGAACTGCTGGACCTCCAATCCCCACAGGACCTGACCCATTCAAGGAAAAGTTTCTCCTTAAACAAGGCACAGCCCCTGGGGTGAAGGAGGGATGGGACGCAAAAAGAAAAGAGAGACCTGCAATATTGGTTCCAGTCAGCAACTGAGAGCCCCTGCATTAACTGAGGTCCTCTGCTAGATAGATGTACACAGAACCGTGACCTCTGGTTTTGTGAAGATGCAATGCCCTAGAAATAACAAAAAGAGGCAAATATCAACAATACACTAGGCCTCTCAAACAACGGATTTGCAAATACATTGGCAAAGTGCACTTTGAATTTTTTTGTTTGTTACTATTCACCTAACACTTCCAGATCATACAACCATTGTTCAACAGTGTTGCATCTTATAGTTTTCATACATCCCATTTGAGTCCCAAGTATACCCCATCAATACTATTCAAATCAACAGGTAGGTGCCAACAGTATCAGTAATTGTTCATCCAAAATCAGTGTAAACATTTGAATCAGAATACGTATATCCAGAGTAACTCCCCACCCTCACTCCCACCCCCATGCTTCCAGACACAGGTTGGTCATTAGGTACAGAGAAACAAATAACGAAGCAACACAAATGGTACAATATTAGATCTGGTCTGTAGAGGTTGCAGTGTGTTCTTGGCCAGTGGTCTTGCCTATTATTGAGTGCCATCTCCCATCAGCATAGCTTTTGGAACCTATTTTCAAGTAGGTGTAGTATATTCCAAATGTGCCATAAACATCTTTATCATTGCCACCCAGGAAAGCAGGTAATCTGCCACCTTTTCCTCCCATCTTTTCAGCTGTGCATGTGCTTCCTGAATTCCTGCCCATTCCAGCAAGTCATGTCTCCAAGCCCGAATCTTGCGGGGTCCTACACTCAGCAATGTATTGCAGTATGCTGTTTAGCTACTATCAGCCTCTGCACTGTAAACCTCCTGCTCAACCTTTTCTTGGCATTTTCTGGGAATAAACCCAGCAGACCGTCGTTGAGTTTACAGGGGACTAAGCATTACTGATTTAATATGGGCCAGTACCTCCACCAACTAGTTTGAAATAACAAGCATGGGAAGAATCTGCTTTTGTGCAGCCACATATAGCGCATGTGGGTGTTCTGTCGGGGTAGATAGCATTAAGGGCCATATGTAGGTAGCTGCACATTTACTGACTCATAAATACCGAATTTTACCGATTCGGTATTTATGAATCGGTAAATGTGATGTAGGTAATTTATCGGTAAAATTTACCGAATCGGAAAGGGTCGGTAATTTAGAATCGGTATTTACCGATTCGGTAATGAGGCATACCTTCCCATTGATTCCTATGGGCCAGGAGGCCCATAGGAATGAATGGGAAGCCAGTTACCATTACTGAATCGATAAATACCGAATCGGTAATGGGGGAGGCAGTATCATGGGTGGCAGGGTGTCACATTGACACCCTGTTGCACCCCTGATCCGTCCATGTGTGCACATGTGGTGCACATACATGCCCTAAGGGCATGTATGTCTGCCACATGGCACTTTGACATCAGCAAAATGTCACGTTTTGCTAGGGATTCGGTATTTATCACCAACCTATATTTGGTGGTAAATACCGAATTCTAATTCCTACACATCACTCATTTGAGTGTTTCCTACATCTCATTTCAGTATTCGGTATTTACCGAATCGGTAAAATTACCGATTCGGTAATTTTACCGATTCGGTAAATTACCGAATCCTGAAATATGCCCCCTACATAGCAAATGCCTAAATTCCGGTCGGTAACGGGATATTTACCGAAAATCGGCCGTTACCGACCGGTATTTGGCTTCCTACATATGGCCCTTAGTCTCTTCAGCTAGGGATAGACCATGTAGACATAATTGTATAGTATCAGATAAAAAAGTGCATTGACAGAAACCCCGCGTACTGCATTGTGTATTTTTCTCCATTTCTTTGGTATAATGGGATTGTCACAAGCCCGTTGCAATGGTCTTTTCTAATCCGAGTGGAGCTAATCGCCTATCCGTCGCAATGCCTGATATAGGTGTGTTATTTGCTCCCGCTCCCCAGCTAGGGAAGCATTGTAGTCACGGAAAGTGTGGTTTCAGGGACCTCATGAAAAGAAGGCATTGGTAACATACACTTACAGTTACTTTCAGAAACACAGCAAGGAACAGAATAACTGAAACCACAGAGTAGAGTTATACAGTCTCATGGAATAACTCTAAAAACAGATTGAAGTTACTGGCACTCCCAAGGAAAACACTCAGTACATGGGTAGGAGCTAATGAGCCTCCCAAGAAAACTTAAAACATGGCTTTCTGTACAGGGTTAATACTTGCATGAATCAAGCGCTTGGAGCAAAGCTTTTAAGGCACAACTGTTCATCAGGAATACACAGAATCAAGTCTCTAGTCCTTAGAAATAATCCAGTTCAATGGCCAGGGTTGCAGGAAGAATCTGAAGCAAGGACACTGGAGGGAAGTCACTGAGAGGGAACTTCAAGATAAGTATATATATGAGGACGTCAATACTCCAGCCTCCTTACTACTATAAAAAGGCTTGTGCAACCAACCTGATATCAAGTACGTAGCCTATACTTCAAGTTGTCCTAAGTCTGAAGAAGGACTTGAGGTCTTGATTTAGGGAGTTGCTGAGGAACTGGTGTGGTTGATGTGGCTGAGCAGGAGGTGGAGATTAAGGATGCGTTGAGGGAACAGGAGCAAAGAGAATCACTGGAGTAACTTGAACTACAGTAGAGAAGCTTTTCCTGCAGGGAGCCTAGGCAAAGCATGGAGTTCGGGATAGGGTGTGGTATCCATTGGAGGCTGAGTGTCAATGGATACAACTGGATCACATGTGAAACGTGGTGCAAGTTGCAATCTGGAAGGTTCTCCTAGACTCCTGAAGGAAACAAGTGTTAGTACACATGTTTAACCTTTCAGACAGAGCAGGTGCAAACTGATGGATGGAACTACTTAACAGGATACAAATTTTTCAATTTGTTGAAATGTGCACAAAGGAAAAACTTTCTAAAGCTCCAGCAACAGTGGGAGCAAGGCAAGTTCACATATTCAGGGAATGTTTGCAAGCTCAGGTTTAATGGAATCAGGGGGAGGCAGGAAACTTGGGCATGGACACCTAGAGCGCCATGAGGTGCCACAGAGGTAACGTTATATGAGCCCTGCACACCAAGCCCACATCACAGCAGGTGCATTAGGGGTTCATGACACTGCAAAAGTGTTACAGGTAATTTATGAGGATGATATGATAACTTTATATCCTGCTAGTTTTCAATATCCTGCTTAGATCCACAAACATCAGTTCTCTATCCAGCTCTGGCTAATACATGGAATCATTGAAAGATGTAATGGAAAATTCCGATGTCGCAATTCGAAAATATGCTGATATTGAATTGAAAACCCCCTTTCTCAATGATGGTTGCATCCTAAAAAAACTGCTTTACTGACAACACACATTTGAATATAATTGATAAACTTCAAAGTCATAGTTGAACTGCAATGCAGAACATGTGGATACATAAAAAAATACATAATTAGATAAGTAAATAAATACATACATAAACGACAACCTCTTCATTGTTGCATAGATCAGCTAGTGTTGTAAATGCAATTTGAGGTGTGGAGAGGAGAATTTCAAGATTGGGAAACAGTTGATACTACAAAAATTCAAATAGTAAATTGTAAAAAAGAGCACAACTTTTTACAGTTCTGAAGTGGATATTTGAAACTACAATGTTAAGCAAGTATGTGAGAAATGAATAAAACCACTTAAAAAATACAAATTGAAAAAATAAAAAAGAGATACCCACTAAAAAATGTTCATCTCAAAATCACCAAGTTGGGTCAAAATAGAACTGTATCTTTATTCCTTTCTTCTTATTGCTTTCATTTTTTATAAATAATGTGGTGTCTATTATCAAAGAACATATAATCTTTGTTAGCTCAACCTTTGAAGAAGCCGTTGTACAATAGGTGAAGTGTCATAGATAACAGATAACCGATATATAGGACTGATAATGAGACACATGCGTCTCATGGATTGGCTGCACAGGGGTTGGACTGCCAAGTCTGGCCAAAGGGCATACCTTGAGCCACAGCCCAGCTTTGCATGGTGTGAGGGCATCACCTTTGAGGGATGGTTCTTTACAAAGTAGATATCGTTTACTATCAAAACACCCAGAGATTCAATGGAAACATTATTAAGAATAAGATATGCTTTCTTCTGCTTATAACTCATTAACATATTTGAACACACAAATAAAGTGAAGCTACAAGTAAGAAATAAAATTGAAAATCCCAGAAATTAGCACATTTTCATTAGCTACACCAAATATTCCTTGTACAGTACATTTATAACACATCTAACAAATGCATTGCCAATGGCATGGTTCTATTACTAAATATAGACATCAATAATATCAACCAACAATAATATCGATGTCAAAATATAGGTTGCCAAAAAATCATCAACCCTATGCTTATAATTAAAATAACAAAAATACTGACTCCTGAATACTCTAATACAAAAATATATAAAATAAAAAAGCTCATCAATATAAATTGCAACACTATAGAATTTTAAAAGTGCCATTAAATTTTAACAAAAATATGAAGAAGCGTATTACAGGTAAATATGTTCAGAATAACATTTACATTTAAATTATTTTAAAACTTAAAAAGTGCAAAATCAAAAAATGCATTTTAGATATTTTATTAACTATACCATGTAACCATCGAATCATTTATTACAAAATATATTTTTTATAACACACTTATACTTCCCCTTTTTTTTAAATTAGCACTACAGTAATTTACATAAGACAGAAGGAGAAAACTAGAGATAAAATATATGTCCTAATCAATATTTTTAATAATGTTAAAAACATAAAATAATTCTTCGCAATTTAAATATATATATATATATATTTTTATAACTATTATTGGGTTTTTAGAAATTACATTACTACAAGTGACATTTAGTACACAGCAGTTTAATGAATTTAGATATTGTGTTTTTCTATCTTTTTTTAACAGCTAGCTAATCCTTAATTTAATGGATTTTATGAATATTCATGTATACTCTGTTTTTAATGATTGGTTTTAGGCATGTGTTTTTTTTTAATTGTGTGTCCTTATTACCGGTCGGATGGAATAGAGTTTTATGATATTTATACAATGCGGCTTTTTAATTCTTAGATCTCTTAATTGACATTTTTTGATTTTTATATTCCTCTTTTTTGTATTTGCTTCAAATGTATTTATAGCATTTATTTATAGGCTCTTTAAATATTTGCACTAACTATCCCCAAACGATCTTTGGGTACATTTGCACCTGAAAGCACTTAGGCACTTTAATAATAACTATTGTAGCACATGGTCACTTTAGTTTTTTGGTTAATGATATGCGGGACGGAGAGGTGGTAATATGATGCTGATTGAACTGGACGAATTCATTTCGGCATGCTAGGAAGTATTGTATACCTGTCAAAATTGGATTATTCAAAATCTAAGACAGTATACTCTCCTAAACATTGGAACACCCCTCAAAATCTATTCAAACCTATAGTGACGTAATGCACATCTGCCTAACGATGTAAGACTATACATCTTTTTATTAATTCTTAATTTCCACATTTAGGTAGGGGGCACTGTTTATGTACAAAATTTGTTTTCACATTTATTGATGTTTTCATGGACCTAATTTTGGAGTTCTACTGTCAATAGAGCATTCTGCTTTCATTTTTTTGTTTTGAACATTTATGTGTGACATCTTGTGTTAATAAGATGCCATAGAGACATTTGGACAGTTTATGAGAATCATGGTATTTTACCACAATAATTCCATTTTCATAAAAATGTTTCAACTTAAGCAAGCATTATGCATGTACTGAATGAAAGGATTTATCTGTTTTCTATGTCCATGATTTTATCTCCTTTTTTTGAGAGCACAGGCACTTTAAATAACAGGGAAGTAAGCTGAGCATTGTCATGTGATCAAGGCCGCTTGTACGGCCGAAACGCGTAATTGCAGGTGAGGTCGAATAACTTATTCAAAGCACGCAATTGAGGTCTACGCTCGTTTTTTCTCTAATTAAATTGGACAAAGTGTTGGGATATATATCTATATATATATATATATATATATATATATATATATATATATATATATATATATATATATATATAGATATAGATATAGATAGATATATATATATATTTTCACAGAAAAAAACCATAGGTTTCAGGGGTGTTATAGTTAGCTGGACATTTCACTCGTACAAAACCATAGAAATTCCTCCATTATAGTTAGTTCTGCTAACTATAACTCGCATGTCACATATTACATCATTCATGACATGGTCAGTGACATCACTGATGACATCATCCAGTGAATGTGGTTCAGTTTCAAATTTAAATATATATTATATATTATATATATGCCAATCTGTATCATTCATGACATGGTCAGTGACATCACTGATGCCATCACTGATGACATCTCAAATGACATCACTGATGACATCACTGATGACATCATCCAGTGAATGTGGTTCAGTTTCAAATTTAAATATATATTATATATATACCAATCTGTATTGAAGATTAAGTGGATATATAACTGTCTGGATTGAGGATTTAGTAGCTGTCTGACTCTCTGTTAAAGTGAGTAATTAAAAGTGTCTCACTTAATACATGGATTAGTAACTAAACTATGTGAATGTGTGCATCACTGTCTCTGTTGTTGTATAACATGCTGCATCAGTTGGTCACTAAGTACATGAGTGTGTATATTAGTTATTGATTAGTTGGGTGAGTATTTGTATGGGACACTGAGTTTGTGTGTGGTTGGAAGGGGTGTGTGTAACTCTATGCATAGATGTGTGAATGGATGATTGACTAGGTGTATAGGTTGAAGAGTGCATGTGGAAACAGTTGTTTGGGTGACTGAGTGTATTTATTTGTGTGTTGATGAGCGAATATATGTTTTAGTTGTACATCTTCAACAAAGAAAAAAAATAAAAGGCATTGTATGTAGGCCTGGGCAAAAATTTCGTTCCGTTCGCGGAAATTGCGATAATTTGACATTTTTGCGTTCCGCGGAGAGCGCGAAAATGTCAAAAATTCCGGTTTCCGCAGCTTGGCGATAATTTGTTTCTTGCTCGCGCTGTAAAATGATACATTCTCGCGCGCGCGCGATCGCCTTACCTGAATCCCTGCGTTCGCCGACAAGTTTTCTTGATCCGGTCGCGTTCTCCATGAGATGTTGTATTGTTTTTAGCCATTTGCGCTGTCTCGCGACAGTTCGCGCCCGCACTGACGTCATGCGTCGCGCGATCACGTCTTTCTTCTCGCGATCATGCACCGCGAGAACAACTCAAAACAAGATGGCCGCGCCCGCAAGCAACCACATGGGTAAGTTGGCGACCCGCAACCATGCAGAAAATCTCGCGAACATGCCGGAAAAAAACTTCCGCATCTTCGCGATATTTCTGCTTGTTTGCGATAATTTTAAACATTCTCGCGATAATTTGCGAAGGTTAATTCCGCAAATTCCGCCCACCCCTAATTGTATGTGAGAGTTGGTGGGCATTGTATGTGAGAGTTGGTGTATATAAATGAGTATATATAAGAGTCAGTGATTGTGGGCCCGATTCAAAGAACTAACTTAAGACAAAATCCTAAACTTACTACCATTTTGGTATTCACTGAAGGCACTTACTCATTTCGGTATTCACAGAAGTTAGGAGTCCTAACTTTAGGACTCCTAAATGCCTTCTGTGAATACCGAAAGTCTGAAAGTTAGGATGTTTCTCAGTTTAGGAGTAGTAAAGTTAGGACTCCTAACTTTAGGACTCCTAAATGCCTTCTGTGAATACCGATAGTCTTAAAGTTAGGATTTTTCTCAGTTTAGGAGAGTAAAGTTAGGGGTCCTAACTTTACTACTCCTAAACTGAGAAAAATCCTAACTTTAAGACTTTCGGTATTCACAGAAGGCATTTAGGAGTCCTAAAGTTAGGACTTCTAACTTCTGTGAATACCGAAATGAGTAAGTGCCTTCTGTGAATACCAAAATGTGTAAGTGCCGTCTGTGAATACCAAAATGGTAGTAAGTTTAGGATTTTGTCTTAAATTAGTTCTGTGAATCGGGCCCTTTGAGAGTAACTATATGAATGAGTGTATAGTTGTAATGGTGATTTTTTAACATATTAACTATGAGTTACTATGTGTTTGAATAAATGAGGTGTTGTGTGTATAATTGTGTAAGTGAGTAAATGTAAGTGTGATTAATTTTTTTCATGAGTGAGTAGGATGACTGCATAATCGACTATGATGACTGCTGATGTGTCAATGTCTATATGTGTATATAAGTGCATTTGATAGTGTTCTATTAATTAGTGACTGCATGTATAAGTGATTCTGTTGTTGAATGGGTAGTTGTGTGTGTAGACTTAGGAATCAGTGAGTGGGTATGTAGTAACTGATATTGGTGTGTCAATGGTTTCAAATATGGTCCTCTGTATTTTACAGTGAGTGATAAAAGGTTATACTAGTGTATGATGAGGTGCATCAGATTGTCACGTGGATGATGTCATCAGTGATGTCATCCGTGATGTCATTTGAGATGCCATTAGTGATGTCATCAGTGATGTCACTGACCATGTCATGAATGATGTAATATATGACATCATCAGCAGTGCATTGGAGGCGCGCGAGTTATAGTTAGCAGAACTAACTATAACGGAGGAATTTCTATGGTTTTGTATGAGCTAACTATAACACTCCTGAAACCTAAATTTCTAAGGTTTTTTAAATGCTAATTTCTAACTATAACGTCTCTGAAACCTATGGTTTTTTCAGTGAATTTCAAAGCTTTTTTAATGCTAATTTCTAACTATAACGTCTCTGAAACCTATGTTTTTTTCAGTGAATTTCAAAGGTTTTTTAAATGCTAATTTTTAAGCGTAATAGTAGTTATATCTATTTTTTTGTACTGATTTTCTACAGTTTTTTAACTGTATATTTATAAATATTGTATTCATTCAATAACATTATATATTTTTCTGAAAATTGCAAAAAAAAATTTTTTTTTAATTACAACTGAAATATAGTTTATTTTTTTTGTTGTATTTTTTTATTTTAATATATTTATATTATTTTCTTTTTGAATTTTTTTTCGGTGGGTGCGCAGATTCTAGCCGCCATTTTAGAAACGTTGTGAAGGATGGTGTGCGATGGCTCAGTGTTTTTCAGTTACATCATATACATTTAATATTACGTGATGTGCGTGATTGGTATGCGACTAGTCCGCAACTTCTGCTCCTGCGCATTCGCAACACATGCATATTACGGTACGCGATGCTTGCGCGGTGGCGGGTCCCGCGTGACATCATATACGTGCTGGGGTACGCTGGGTTCGCGACTCCCGCGAATTCTTTTTATATTCTAAAATGAAATGTATGTGTGTTTAATATACATATTAGGGCAAGAGACTATCTAAGATATTCATAAAAATAATATATTTGTACTTATATTAAACTTATATTATTTTTAAATATATTTTCGCGAAGTCGCGTCGGGTGCGTGTTTCGTGAGCGCAGAGTGCGCGGATCCCATGTGACCTAAAAAAAAAGATGTCATTGCTTCATAACATTTCCCACTGTAACTATTGAAGGACCCCACCCATTTTGATCATTCTTATTGGAGTATCTTTAGAGAGACATCTCTTTTCCTACAAGAACCCTTTTTGCTTGTTTTTCTTGGTGTTTTTCAAAAAATATCAAACAAAATGGCATCTGGACAGCAGCAGCAGCAGGAGGAAGTATCTTCTGAAGAAGAATTCTTGCAGGGGGCACCAAGTCCACAGAGGCCGGAATCTGTCGGGTGGAAATTCTTCACTTTTCCACCTGGAGAGAAGAAAGTAAATCCGAGAAAGGTGACGTGCAAAATTTGTGACTGAGTCCTGTCAAGAGGCAGTGAAAAAAAATACTCTTGTGGCACTGCTTCTATGTACAAGCATCTTGCTCGGGAGGAAATGAGGCGAGCTGCTTTGAACCCCTCACCTGCTATGGCAAGTACATCTGGAGCGTCCTCAGGAACACCTGCAATGGACATTAGGCCAGAATTCGCCTTTCTCGAGCAACACTGTGTGAAGTGTAAGAAACTTATATGCTTCGGTGAGCAGTCGGTGGATGCAGTTTCTGCTGCGCAAGGCAACCATTGTTGTTAATTTTTTTGTTTTTGGAATGATAAGTAAATCCAAATGTTTCCTGGTTATTCGTTCTTTTTTTTGTTCATTTTCTGAAAAAACACCCCAAAAATACAACATTGTTAAAAAAATACATTAAAATACAAAAGAAAAAAGAAGAAAAAAAAGTTCTTATCAGTGCTACCTTATCTGGTTAAAGAAAGAACTATAATTGCAAGGTAATGTGTGAAAGTTTGGTTGAATATATGTATACAGCATGAGTGACTGAAAGAATGCATTAGTAGTGTATGGTGAATTTATAGGTGAAGATTTATGAGGAAGTACTGCAGCGTGACACTGCAAGCTCTTTAGCTGCACTGCACAGTGGCACTTCTGGACATATGTACATGAATATGTTGCAACTCTGTGCTTCCCTCTGCACTGCTGCACAAACTGCAGCCATACGGTGACACAGGCACCCTTGCACCAGGGTGCAAGGATGTCTGTGTTGTGTGGAGATTGTTTTTGTGCAGGAAGGGACACCTTCCTGCACAAAAACAATCAGTAAAGGCATTTTCCTCTTTCAATGTATGCTGTGGAATGCAGCATGCATTGAAAGAGGAAAAAATGAGGAGAAATGAAAACAATTCTCCTCGTTGCGCCTTGCTACACCAACTCTAGGATGGCGCAGCATTCACACACATCTCCAGATTTACGATTTCTCATAGATCTGGAGATGTGTCTTGTTCTATCGGTATTGCATGGGAACACCCACAGCAACACCTATGGGACGCCCCTTCAATGCAAAGTTCTGTGTATGAAGGGGTCGTATTTACAAGGAGAGGAAAAACCACGCAGGGTGGCTTTTCCTCTTCTTGGAAATATGAAGGAGTGCCTGGAGCCATCACTACGTTACAAAAAGTGACATACTGGTTGCAGGGTGCTTGTAAATCTGCCCCATAAGTCCTTAGGTATTGGCATACTGATACAATAAGAACATAGTGCTGGATGGGTGACTGAAGAATTGCATGAGACTGACAGGAGGTAACCTACGCTGCATGGGTACTACTTCAGTATTTAATGGAGTGGACCATTAGTATGTATCTGCTTAGAGATTTGTAGGGATTATGCACAGAATATTTTATGTGTACTTCTGTAAGCTTGGGCAAAGCACTACGCTACTCTCGCGTAGTTTGCGAAGTTTGCGCTACTTCGCACTATGTGAATTGCATGTAGCACAGTGCAAACACGCGTTGTGTAGTGTTGCGTAGTGCAGCGGTCATTTTTTGCTCGCTCGTGGTCCTCAACGTCAAGTTGGCGACCGCGAGCAAGCAAAATGACATCCCGGCGAGACTTTTTCCTCGTTCGCGATCAGCAACATCAAGTTGGCGATCGCGAGCGTGGAAAATAAACCTCCTGGCGAGATTCTCAACGCGAGGAGGTCAGGTTTCTCATTGCGAGTGGTAGCGTATGCTCGCGACCGCTCGCGATGAGAAACTACCAGTTCGCGTTGAGAAAGCTGCCGCTCGAGTAAAAATATACTTGAGCGGCAGAAAACTACAGCTCGCACTGTGCAAGATACTGTTTTCCATGATTGCACAGTGCCGGTTGCTTGTCCGCACTGTGCAATCATTGAAAACAACATCTTGCACAGTGCGAACAGGGTACTACGCAGTTCGCGAAGTGATACGCATAGCTCGCGTAGTGCGAAGTGCACTTTGCGTAGCTTCACGTAGTGCTACTTCGCGAACTACGCCCAGGATTATACTTATGGTGGTGCCTCGGTCATTTTATAAGAATACCACTAGTAACTGGTATGATGACAGTGCTGCAAACAGAATGAACACTTAATTTATAAGTGCTTACGTTTTGGTGGAGTGATAGGATAAGTAGATAGTGGTAGATAAGTGATTAAAGAAGTGCATGGGACAGACTGGACGATTCCTAAACTGCATGAGTACTAACTGGGTATTTAGAAGAGTGTATCAATAGTATGTAGCTAGTTAAAGGTCTGCTTGGACAGTGCACAAAATATTATAGATGTACTTGTGTTAGTAGCTAGGCCATTTCTTTAAGTTCATGACTAGTAACTAGAATAATTACAGTATTACAAACAGAGTGTATAGTGAATTTATAAGTGCTTAGGTATTGGTGGAGTAATAGGATAAGTAGATAGTGCTGGATGGGTGATTGGAGAAATGCATGGGACAGACAGGAGGATTCCTACACTGCATAGGTACTAACTGGGTATTTAGAAGAGCGTATCAATTGTTTGTAGCTGGTTAGCGGTGTGCATGCATAGTGTACAAAATACTGTACGTGCATTTGTGTTTTTGACTACGCCATTCCTTAAGTATACGACTAATAACTGGATTAAATTCAGTGTTGCAAAGAAAGTGCGTGCTTAGGTATTGGTGGAGTGATAGTATACGTTGATAGTGCTGGATGGTTCAATGGAGAAGTGCATGGGACAGACAGAAGGACTCCTAGACTGCATAGGTACTAACTGAGTATTTAAAAGACTGTATAAAAGCTATGTAGCTGATTAGAGGTCTGCATGCATAGTGCACAGAATATTGTAGCTGTACTAGTGTTGGTGTGCCTATGGTTTCGAAATGGTAGTCTGTATTTTAGGGTGTGAGGAGGTGCATCAGATGATCACGTAGATGATGTCATCAGTGATGTCATTTGAGATGTCATCAGTGATGTCATCAGTGATGTCACTGACCATGTCATGAGTGATGTAATATGTGACGTCATCAGCAGTGCATTACTTCAATCCAAAAAGCTGGTGGCCATATTGGCCTGGTCACAATGTGAAAATTCAGGAATTGATACAATAAAGAAAAGAAAACAAGTGTTAATATGCACACAATGTCATTTCAGCATATCTTGCCCCGTGACCGCCATACCTGTATGTTCGTCAACGTGACTTATTCATTATAAACATACTTATAATTGCAAACATCAACATAAACAATGGACTACACATTACTTTAAAGTGAAAGGCTATCGGCCATATTAATCTGGGCACGTTGTGTATTATAATGTTTCTTACACGAAAGAAAAGGAAAAAAAGGGGTGTTAATATACACACACTATCCCTAAATAAAGTTCTAACGATTATAGTTACATTCCATTCACAGCTCATTTGAGATGTCATGAGTGATGTCATGAGTGATGTAACTGACCATGTCATGAATGATGTAATATCTGAGGTCATTAGCAGTACATTGCGGGGGCATAAGTTATAGTTAGGTCAGGTAACTATAACTGCTGAATTTCACTGGTTGTGTATGAGTGAAATCTGAGTCTAACTATACCGTCCCTGTAATCTTTGTTTTTTTCAGCAAATTTCTAGGTTTTTTTAACGTTAAGTAAGATGCATATCACAATGGATGGTGGGGGGTTGGAAGCAGGGCCTGGCATTGTGCTGCCCCCTCCCAAGCTTGCTGCTCCTGCCTTCCCTCCTCTTAGCCATCCATTGTCTAAGTCCATGTCCCTGCTCCCTTATTACAGCTCTGTGTGGCCGTTGTTCTGCCACTGGCCTTCCTGCCTTCTCTGAACAGTTAGCTTGCTGCCCCATCCACCCCCTCCCTATCCTCTGTTGTCTGAATCCATGGACTAGCCTCCTCCCTCCTGCCATGCATGGTCTGTTGTGCTGCCACTGTCCTCCATTTAGCATGATGTACCAGTCCATAGCAATTATGATTAGTGCTGAAGAAAGAAAAATTAGGGCACATTTTGAGTGACTTCTCAAATCCTCTTCTATTTCAGTAAAAAATTCTGATATGCAGACTGAAACATGCACTTTTAATACCAGCAGCAGACTTCCGTGGTCAGCAGTAGCTTTACTAAAGTGATCTAATGAGCAACTAGAGTGCTAACATTCCGAATTAATGGCAAATGTGTGACATATCTGAATACCTTCTTGATGGAATCAAAGTAAAAAACTGAAAGCATTTCCTACTGAGGAGACGGCAGTGAATGAGGAAATTAGGAAACTTCATAACACATAAATCTCCCAAGATGGCCACCAGAGACAAAAGAGCCCAAATGCAGCACAAATATCACCCAGATGAAGCCCACATGTAGCCCAATGACAGAAGTGTGCAAAACACCTATTTTTTGTGTATTTGCAGTTTCATATAGTGCAGACTTGTCAGGTATTGGAGTGCTTTACATGAGCATTGGTTACATAACACAAGATCAAATTCATTTTGGTTGTAGACATGGGGAGATTAAGTGGTTTGACCAGAATCACAGAATGTTGACCTGAAGCAGAAACTCCAACCTGGTTCCCCAGTTGCAAAGTCTTCAACTCTGGAAGTAACACCACATCCTCTCCCCTAAGTGCAACATTTAATCAAGTGGTCAACTGGATAAAAAAACAAAGATTACAAATAATTTAAAAGTTCTTTGTCGCTATTTGAAAACTCCGAAAATATGTCGTCATTTTAGTTTTTTAGAGCACTAACCATAATTTTGATGCGATTAAGACCCTCTCATATATGTAATTTCTAAAGGAAATGCTCTAGGTATTACAGTTTTGATTACATCAAGATGACGTCAGGCGTTCCACACTTTTGTAATAAATATAGAATGTTAGCAATCTAGTTGTTCATTGGGATACTGTTGAGAGGCAGAGGCCAGGGGCACGGACTCTGAAAATTGAAGGCAGGAAGGAGAGTGCAGAGGCAACAATTTGACCACACTGGGCAGGCAGGAAGGGCAGTGGCAGTACAACAGACTATGGAGGGCAGTGGAAAGGGGGGCAGGGGCAACAAACCAACAATACAGGACTGGCAAGAGAGGCTGTGGCAATATAATAGACCATTGTGGACAGAAGGAAGAGGCAGTGGTAGTACAACCATACATGCCAACAGATCCGTTTCAGCCAGGAAACGTCCAATGTTTTTAAGCTCAAATGGGCTTTATTTGAACTGTCTCCTGTCCACAATCTCCTCTTTTTCAATGTAACTCAAAGGGGAAAATCAATACCCCAGTTTTTTTCCAAAATCTCCCACTTACCAAGTTCAAAATGTTCGCAAGTATGGTACATTGGATCATGGTAGGCAGGAGGAATTGGGGTAGGGACAGAGAACAGAGGGGAAAGAGGCAATGGCAGCTAGCTGACCATAATGGACAGACAGGAGAGAAAGCTGCAGCATAACAGACCATAAAGGGCAGGAGGGATGGATCAGGGGCATTACAATGGAACAGACAAGCCAGGAGGGAGGGAATAGGGGTCTGCACATGGAAACAGAGGGCTGGGGGCAAGGGGGCAGGGCAGGAGCAGCAAGATGACCATGGAGGTCAGGCAGGATGGGCACTAGAAACAAGACACACCATGGAGAGTAACAGTGAGACTATGATGGCATACACACAGACCATGGAGGGAAGGTGGGAGGGGGTTAGGGGCAGTTAGCTGACCACACAGGGAATGTGGGAGGGGCCATGGCAGCACAGAAGACCATGCATGGCAAGCGGGAGGTTTAGTGGCGGCACAATGGCTATGATGGGCAAGAAGGAGGGTGGAGGGGCATGCACATAGGACAATGGAGGATAGAAGGGATGGTCAGGACCTGGGCACAGACAAGAGAAGTCAGGGGAAGGGGCCTCACAACAGACCGCGCAGGGCAGGCAGGAGGAGCAGTTGCAGCACAACAGACCAGGGAAGGCAGAAGGGTGTGGCTGTAAAATGGACCATGGAGGACAGGAGGAAGGGGATAGGGGTAGGGGTGGGCGGAATTTGCGAAGTCGCGTTACGCAAATCTCCGCGAAATGGTTTAAAATCTCCGCGAACACGCAGAAATTCCGCGAACTCGCGGAATTGCTTGTTCGCGATGCTTTTTTCCTGTTCGCGACCGCTGTTTGCGTGCTCGGGGGGAAATATCTCGCGATCACGCAGTTTGAGATCGCGAACAAGCAAAAATTCCGCGAAGCTGCGGAAAGCAGAATTTTGGGCAATTTCGCGTTCTCCGCGGAACGCGAAATCACATAAATTCCGCAAATTCCGCGAGCGGAACGGAATTTACCGCCCAGGCCTAGATAGGGGCATTGGATGTGGACAGGCAGGGTGGGGGTGGCAGGGACAGGTTACAGTCACCTGACAATGCTAGGCAGGTGGGAGGGGGGTGGCAGCTCAACAGAACACTCAGAGCAGATAGGAGTGGAAGGTCCATGGAACATGGTGGGCAAAAAGGATGGAGCAGGGGCATGCACAAAGACATCGGAGGGCAGGGGGAAGGAGAATAGGGGCAGCAAGCTAAGCACAGAGGCTAAGCAAATGGCTAAAAACAATACAACATCTCATGGAGAACGCGACCGGATCAAGAAAACTTGTCGGCGAACGCAGGGATTCAGGTAAGGCGATCGCGCGCGCGCGAGAATGTATTATTTTACAGCGCGAGCAAGAAACAAATTATCGCCAAGCTGCGGAATGCGGAAATTTTGACATTTTCGCGCTTTCCGCGGAACGCGAAAATGTCAAATTATCGCAATTTCCGCGAACGGAACGAAATTTTAGCCCAGGCCTACTGTAATCCCAGGTGTGTCCACCCCGGGACACAGTAGTTTGCTGTGGCCTTGGCGGGTGCTTCCTGACATGCCAAAACAAACCCTCTGCTTTCAGCAGACGGGATATCACAAATGCTCTTGCTTGCTGAAAGCAGAGCATTTATCTGTTTCCCTGCCTGCTGTCAAGCAAGCAGGGAAACAGTCAAATTGCTTTGAGATCCAGGGAGCTGATTGCCTCAAAGCTACGCAGGCTCCTGCAGGAGGTGGGGAGCCGGCAGGGACCGCAGGGACCTTTAGGCACCCTGCGGTTCCCAATGAAGAGACAAGGTACCAGGAGACAGGGTCTATGGGGGCAAAATTGGCCCAGGGAGGGGGACCATGCCAACTAATCCCCCTTTTTTTCAAAATATAAATAAAGGCTAGGCCCCAGAGGGTGAGGTCCCCGGGACCTAAATCAGCCCATGATGCGGGCTGCTTGCCCCCTCTCTTTAAGTTTGAAAAAAGGGGTTTAGAACAAAGGCTGGGCCCTGGGGGATGATGTCCCTGTAACTGAAATCAGCCAGGGGAGGGGGTCATGTGACGCTCCTCTCTTTTGATTTTTAAAATATATAAATAAAGGCCAGGCCCCAGGGGATGGGGTCCCGGGGGCCCACATCAGTCAGGGAAGGTGAACCAGACTGTCCCCTTTCTCCAACACTCTTCAAACATGCCTCCTGGCACACTGCTAGAATGGGGATAAAGTCCTTTGGCTCCAGAGGGTCCTTTGGGGCCAACAAGTCCACACAGCCTGACTGCTGAGAGGACTTTGGAAGACACCCCCCTTTCTCCACCACTCTGCAAACACACCTCCTAGTGCACTGCTGAATAGGGACAAAGTTCATTTAGCTCCAGAGGGTCCTTGGTTACCAACTACCCCTCCTGTTACCTCTAGTAGGTCTCACAGAGTGTGATTGGCATGGGGGATTAGTAGGCCATACCCCCTTATTCCACCACTCTGCAAACATGCCTCCTGGTGCACAATATGGTTGGGGGATGGAGTCCTCTTGGATGCTGAGAGACCTTGGGGACCAAGAAGCCCTCCTGTTACCTCTTGTAAGTCCCTTACAGCGGGATTCCTGAGAGCTGTTTGGAAGCCCCACCCCGCTTTCTCCACCACTCTGCAAATGCAACTACTAGTTTAAAAAAAATAGAAATTCACTTAAAAAACTAAAGTTACAGCATTGTCATAGTTAGGAAATAGAATTTTAAAAAACTTAGAAATTCACTGAAAAAACAAAGGTAACAGGGACTTTATAGTTAGGCTCAGATTTTGTTCATACCAGTGAAATTCAGTTAACTGAGCTAACAATGACTTACGCCTCTGCAATGCACTGCTTATGACCTCACATATTACATTACTGATGACATGGTCAGTGACATCACAGAAAACATCTCAAATTACTTCACTGGTGACGTCATCCATAGAATCACTCACACACCCACTCAAACCCCCATACAACCTCTTGCATACCCACTCACACACACATACAACCACTCACATACTCATTCACAGACCCATACCAGTACTCACATATCAACTCACTCCTCCACAGAGGCACTCACACACCCACTCAATGACTCATACTGCCACTCACACAACCATTCACTCACCCATACATCCATTCAAACAACCTATCACTCACCCGTACAGCTACTCATATAACCACACACTGACCAATACAACTACTCACACACCCACTTATTTACCTAAACAATCACTCACATACCTGCTCAGTCACCTATATAGCCTTTCAACACAGCCACTCACTCACCCATACAAGTGCTCACACAACCACTTACATACCCATTCACACATCGATAAAAGTATTCACACAACCACTCACTCAAATAGCCACTCACTCACCCATGCAGCCACTTTCACACCGAGTAACTCACTTATACGACCATTAATACTATTCTCACTTACCCATACAGCCACTGACACATCCACTCACTCACTAATACAGCCAATCACACAGCATCACACTCATCCCAACAGCTACTCACACATCCACTTGTATACCCATGCAGCCACTTTCACACCCATACACACAAGGATACAGTCACACTCAGTAGTAGTGCACCTACTATACTAATTACACTTTTGTAGTAAGTTACTATATATATTTAACACCCATAAACTTTAAAAATAACACTTACACTCACTTGATGATGTTACCAGTGATTTTATTAGAGCAGCTAATAACTGCTGAATTTCACTGGTTTTGTACAAGGGAAACCTGAGCCTAACTATAATGTCTGGTAACCTTTTGTTTTTTCAATGTATATATCTATATATGTGTGTATTATCTACTGGCGGCCGCCAGTATATAGTTATAGTTAGGACCGTGTTTCCATAGGAAATCTGAAAATTCTATTTTGAATAACTTTGGCGCCGGTTGAAGAATCTTCGCGAAATTTTCAAAACTAATGGGGCGCTCTGCTCAGCTCCTACCCTGAAAGTCTCGGGGGGATTTGTCAAGCAGGGGCCGAGAAAAAAGGGGGGTCCCAAAACGCGTTTTCCCCATGCATTTTCCCATAGGACCGTTAGTCGAAGGTACAGCCCGAACGGCTGAACAGAATTACTTGAAATTTGGCATAGAGGTAGTCCTCAGGTCAGGGAAGTGTCTTTTGCATATGTGGGCCTGGGCGGTAAATTCCGTTCCGCTTGCGGAATTTGCGGAATTTGGGTAATTTCGCCTTCCGCGGAGAACGCGAAATTGCCCAAAATTCTGCTTTCCGCGACTTCGCGAAATTTTTTGCTTGTTCGCGTTCTCAAAATGCGTGTTCGCGAGATATTTCTCCCCGAGCACGCAAACAGCGATTGTGAACAGGAAAAAAGCATCGCGAACAAGCAATTCCGCGTGTTCGCGGAATTTCTGCGTGTTCGCGGACATTTATTACCGCTTCGCGGAGATTTGCGTAACGCGATTACGCAAATTCCGCCCACCCCTAATATGGGGTTTTAGGAGACAAGGGTACCCCGATATGTGAACCTGGGGTGATAATGAAGAGTTAAGAACAGTGGTTCAAGGATGGCCCAAAAGGGTCCAATAGAAAAGGTGACCCAGGCAGGGTCACTTGTTTTTTTAAGATAAGTGAAATCAATTCCGTAGGGAGCAGGAGACAAAGTACGTAAAGGGTCATGTAGGTCAAAGGATAGCAGGTATTTATTTAAACAAAGTCAATTTTAGAATGCTCACAAAATAAGAAAAGCGTGGTGTGAAATAGTGATAGTAGTTTTAAAAAGACATCGCATTGACAACAATATAGTAGTTGAATTCCATAATTGATCTTTACAAGTTATAAGGAATTCATGTTGTGGGGTGGTCGACGGCGTTTCGAACCCAATTATTGGGGTTCATCTTCAGGACAGTGGTGAGCATGTATTTTGAAGTTAAACTGCCCGTAAAGTTCCTAGAGTCTCCAAAGTGGGAGGCAGGGGCTTCAAAGGTTAATTATTTGAAAACAAGCAGCTTGGCAGTACATAGATCCGCCTGGAGAATGTAATTTTCTTTAGAGGGGCGACAGGGCAGTGAATGGGAGCCTGAGGCCGAGCAGTCAGAGAAGTCCTGCAGCTGTTGGGGCTGGCTGATGAATGCGGCAGTCATCATGCTCACCACTGTCCTGAAGATGAACCCCAATAATTGGGTTCGAAACGCCGTCGACCACCCCACAACATGAATTCCTTATAACTTGTAAAGATCAATTATGGAATTCAACTACTATATTGTTGTCAATGCGATGTCTTTTTAAAACTACTATCACTATTTCACACCACGCTTTTCTTATTTTGTGAGCATTCTAAAATTGACTTTGTTTAAATAAATACCTGCCATCTTTTGACCTACATGACCCTTTACGTACTTTGTCTCCTGCTCCCTACGGAATTGATTTCACTTATCTTAAAAAAACAAGTGACCCTGCCTGGGTCACCTTTTCTATTGGACCCTTTTGGGCCATCCTTGAACCATTGTTCTTAACTCTTCACCCCTAATATGGAGTCAATCTGTTCAGTAGTTCCTGAGAAAATTGAGTTAAAAGCACATAAATATCTATAGCCGCGTACCGTGCGCGCACCGTGCGCGCACAGTGCGCGCACCCTAACGTGCGCGAGCGTAATTCTGATTGGTGGTTACATGTCAGTCAACATTCGAATCGGTCGAAATCAGGAAGTGTCAGCCGACATTTTGTTTGTTTTGAGTGCGAGAGTGAAAAAGGAAGGTGGCGAACGTGAAAAGGGGGCAGGGTAGAGAGTTCCTGACCCCCTAGCCTTTGTCAGGGGGTCCCTGAAGGACCCCGAAGGCAGAAAAAAACATTTTAATTTTTTTAAAAAAATCGTGGGGTGCGCGCACGGTGCGCGCACGGTGAAAAACCATAAAAAAAGAAAAAAATTTTTTTTAAGACGTCGTTTTTTGTCAAATAAATAAATAAAAAATATAATAATTAATACATAACTTAGCATTTAAAAAACTGTACAAATTCACTGAAAAAACCATAGGTTTCACACACGTTATAGTTAGGAATTAGCATTTAAAAAACCTTGCAAATTCACTTAAAAAACCATAGGTTTCACACATGTTATAATTAGGTGGACATTTCACTCGTAAAAAAACAATGAAATTCCCCCGTTATAGTTAGTTGAGATAACTATAACTCGCGCGACCGCCACTCTATCACAAGGATGATGTCATCAGTGATGTCATGAGTGATGCCACTGACCATGTCATGAGTGATGTAATATGTGACGTCATGAGCAGAGGATTGCAGGCGCGCGAGTTATAGTTATCTCAACTAACTTTAACAGGAGAGCTTTGAAATGTTAACTGGAAGGCGTGCCCACATCACACGACCAGCCGCAATCTGCCGGTCTAGCTTCTATATCAGCAGCTGGATGGGAGAGCGAGCGAGGACGTCATTCCAAGTCAGAAGGAGACACAAGAGGAAACATCATCATTTCGAGTAATGAACGGCGGGGTCTTTTGGTAACTTGTGTCTGTCGAGCAGTCTGATGGGGGAGACTCTGTGTGTGGGGTGACTTGACACGTAAAGGCGGGATCTCCCTAAGGAAATGTTTGTTGGGAGATGCACAGGTACCACCATTTTGGGCAGGAGTCTATGTTTGGATTGGGGATTTCTCAGCGGGATTACATGTACAGCATAGCTGCCTGTTATTGATGTCCTGCATGTGCAGACATAAATTCTGGCGGGATTACTGGCATCAAGTAGATGCCTGATATTGATGTCCTGCAAAAGTAGACATAATTGTAGGCCAGTCCTGTATGATGCCACGCGGTAAGCCTGGATGCATCACTACCCTGGAATTTTATGAATAAACTGAGGTAGTAGAACCTAAACACATGAGGCTTTTAAAACAGCATAGTCTTATCACAATATAGATGTATCAGCCACTGGGATAGCTAACATTCTAACGATGTACATATGTCCATTTTTCAATTAGGTCTGCAAATAAAACCCTGTGGCGGAAACCTGCCTTAAGTATAAGGCCATGACCTAACATTTCCCTAAGTGGATTAGCCCAAGCACTCAATTCCCAGGTAAGACAACCAGAGGTATGGACAAAGTATAGGAATCTACCCTTTGAGGCACGCAGTACTGATATATTGCATTGTGTATCGTCGCCCTATACAGATGGTTGCATGCATGTAAAAACAATTGCCCACTATTAATTATTAGCGGGCATAAAGCGGCATTTGCTTTAACAATGGACCTGCAGCACAAAATGTGAGGACATGCAACCCATATTGCCCTTTTATTGCACCGGCCTATTATGGGGCAAAGAGCAGGTTTGTCATCCTCACCTATGAACAATAAAGTCACATACGGGGAAGTCCTTTCTTTTCTCACATTTTCTTTTCCTTATTCTCTTTGAGTGCACTCATTGCGACCATGAGCTATTGGATTTGCCTTTCGTTTTACTACTTTTAATTGGTTTCGTTTTCTGGAGCACACGCTTCTGACACACATGTGCATGAGTATTAATCTTCCAATAGGTTACTGTTGCTTCGTTGACTAAAGCAATATATGTGTCTGGTTTTCATTGGCAAACTAATCCCTTCACTTGTGTGCTATGAGAAGCTCCAGATTTGGCAAGAATGGGATGATTCATACAGTAATGGCCGTCATTCTTAGCGACTTACCTTTTATTGGCTTTCCTTTCAAATTCTGATATTCATTTTGCTCTCAATGTGCCGTGTTTGAATGCTACCCTTGCAAACAGGAATTATGGTACTATCAGACCGAGAGCGAGTGTATCAGCTTTCTAGAAGATCATCAGAAAAGCGAACCCGTACATAATAAATATAAAAAATATATTTTGTTAGAAATAAATATTTTTATGTGTGAAATATTATTACATTCACTCTTTAAGCACTTGAACAAAAGCATTTTAAAAGAGCTTTTGAAATGTTCAGAGCAAAATGGAACTATAGAAATTGCAGTACTGCGTGAGTCTTCATTTGAGCAGTCCTTTATTTGAAATTGGCATTCGTACACTGGCTCTTGATTCTAATAATTATCTTTTCACACTATTCAGAGGAGTATGAGAAAGTTGCATTAGGGTGGCAATGAAACACATAGAAGCTCAGGTAATTATTTTGTTTCATTAGAACAATTAATTCCCCAGGCTTACATTTCTCTGTGAAATATCACAGAATTATTGTTACATTTCGACATTAAAATGTTTTAAAATGGTGTGCATGAAAGTAAATTTTCTATTCTGCTTTCTTTGAAACAATGTCATCAACAGATTTACAAATCCCCCATTGTGAAACATGATCGCAAATGTGAACATCTTTTGTGTGGTGCTAGTATAAGCATGTAGTAAGTTTTTATATTTTAGGTGTTTGGATATATTAGCTTAGGGGTAATTATGCTTTAGTTCATACATTGTCATTAGTGAAAATCTCTTACATTTGTATGAAAACCTGAGGGATCACTCTCTTTACAAAAATCAAGGTAATGTGCTAGTCTTTCCTTGTGCCATACAACTCTTTCATCACAATGCTCAGATTTCACATCTAACAGATGTACTTTAACTTAAGACCCTCCTATTTTATTTCAACAGTAGCAGCTTTTGCAGAAACTCCTTGTCCCTCAGTGCAGGATTAAACCCTGTGGAGGCCCCCAGGCATTCGAAATTTCACCCCTCCCTCGCAAATTATCTCCTTATACACAATGTACCAGATTTGTTTACAAATTGACAGCTGCCAGAGATGAGCTTTTAAGAGACACACTGCTATCTGAATCTGATGTCTCTGGTTCGTGTACTTAAAGGTGTATTTTGATCCATTGTAACAGGGCCCCAAAAAGGTGTAGGGCCCATGGGCCGTTGCCTACTTTGCCTATCTGGTGATCCGGAACTGCTTCCTGTCACAGTCAATACACAGTGAGAGATAGCTCCTCTCAGCAGAAGAATCACCAAGCTTTTAACATATTTGTTTCCCATCCTTCCAACATGGCCTCCGATACATTTTCTGTCACATAGTATAAAAAGGCAATGCTTACAATCTCAGATCCTGTTTAGTTTTTTCTGTGGTATGTCTCCAGGTGCAAGTAAGAATTATTGTGCTATTTTTGTATACATTTATAAGGGTCTCCTAAGCGACCTCAAAAGTATTTTGTAAGCCTGGGCAAAGCACTACGCTACGCTCGCGTAGCACAGTGCGAACACGCGTAGCGTAGTGTTGCGTAGTGCTGCGGTCATTTTTTACTTGCTCGCGGTCCTCAACGTCAAGTTGGCGACCGCGAGCAAGCAAAATGACATCCCGGCGAGACTTTTTCCTTGTTCGCGATCAGCGACATCAAGTTGGCGATCGCGAGCATGGAAAATAAACCTCCCGGCGAGATTCCCAACGCGTGGAGGTCAGGTTTCTCATTGCGAGTGGTCGCGTATGCTCGCGACCGCTCGCGATGAGAAACTACCAGTTCGAGTTGAGAAAGCTGCCGCTCGAGTAAAAATCTACTCGAGCAGCAGAAAACTACAGCTCGCACTGTGCAAGATGCCATTTTCAATGATTGCACAGTGCCGGTTGCTTGTCCGCACTGTGCAATCATTGAAAACGAAATCTGGCACAGTGCAAACAAGGTACTACGCAGTTCACGAAGTGCTACGCGTAGCTCGCATAGTGCGAAGTGCACTTTGCGTAGCTTCGCGAAGTGCTACTTCGTGAACTACGCCCAGGGTTAGTATTTTGCAAAGCACCTCATGAGAGGTCCTGCTCAGTGGACTCCATTGGTGCAAGCAAGACCTCGTTCAAGAGCCCCTGTTCCAGCAAAGACAATGATACGGCTTGTGGCTCGTTGCTAAGTTTTAAGCCTGTCGTCTCAGATGAGCTGATGTGCTTTAACCTCTTCCATGCTCATGACGTCTCCCGGCCGTCATGAGTCACGATAGGCGTGCGCGGACGACGGCCGGGAGACGTCATGACCACGCCCGCGATCAGAATGTCAGCACTGCGGGAGCGCTGCGGCGGAATTTACGCCGCAACGAAGAGGTTAGAGTGGCTTAGTGGATTGCCTAGATCTTTTCATAACCGTGAGGGAGTAAGAGGTGGCTTGGCTGTCTTTTCTCCCCTGTAAACATTGATGGTCTTGCGCTGTGATTCATTGTTCTGCTTGCTGGGAAGCACAATCAGGAAGTGCAGGCTTACCAGACAGGGGGACATACTTATTGGGTATCTCTCTTAGGGGCATATTATCAAGCACAGTGTTAAAATTATCGTCGCTTTAGAGGCAGAAAACTGCCGCTAAAGCGGTGATAATGGGCTTGATAATATGCCCGTGAGAATTCCAATAGAAGCCCATGTTGACACCAGAACATGGGCTTCTATGGGAATTCCCAAGGGCATATTATCAAGCCCATTATCGCCGCTTTAGCGGCAGTTTTCTGCCGCTAAAGCGGCGATATTTTTAACGCCATTTCTTGATAATATGCCCCTTTGTAACTGTTTCCAGGATATACAATACAGCATATGACCTGTTCGGTCCTTCAAGTCTAGACAACCTAATTTTTTATTTTTGCAGTTTTATATAGCACAAACTCGACACGAAGGTAGTTACATTACACAAGAACACAATCATTTTTGGTAGGCACGGGGAGATTGAGTGACAGAATGTTGAACCGAGACTCAAGCCTGATTCCCCAGTTCAAAAATTGGCAGCTCTGGCCTTTAGCTCACATCCTCTCATCTTGGCTGTGTGTAATTGAGCTTCACAATTTAAGATAAGGCTCCAACAGTGTGCTTATTGTAGCACTTTTTTCAGAATGAAGCTGAGGAAGTGCACTGGGAAGTGGAGGAGCATTCTCCAGGAGAGGAGGAGCAACCTTAGAATGTTCTCCTAACTGACTTGCAGTTAATGATACAAGAAGATGTTGCCACTGCTTTTAAGGCTAGAGAGGCTTCACCTTCTCATATAAAGCTTGGGGAGAGCCTTATAACCCTGATGTTGTGGAAGATATTAGAAGCAAATTCATAAAGGGCACAAAGCTGAAGGAAACCTTACAAGACATCACACTTAACATGGGATTCCCTGATCCCCCAATGTTAGAAGTCTGAAGATTTTTTTCACTTTACCACAAGAAGAACCTGCATGTCTTCCCTTTCACAATGCTATAAGAAATATATTAGAATCTGAGTGGAAGGAGGTGGATGAACACAGTTTTTAATGTTTGTGTCCAAGAGATACTCGTTGCAGGGATTTTCAGTTGTTATGTTATGGTGATTTGTATAGCTCACCAAGCACCTGAAAGGGTATCCAGTAGGGTTGGGCAGAATTTTTTATTCTGCCGGCGCACTTGAAAGAAGTTAGTAATTTTGCGTTAAACAGACTGCTAAGCTGTGATCAGGGAGACACTGTGTCACTTTGCATCTGCAGCGCTGACTGTCCTTAGTGCACTGTGATGTCCTCCCTTGCACCTTTACCGACATGAGAACATGCCAGGGCCACCCCCACAATGCTTGTTAGCTCTGCTCTCTGGAATACCTAGGCCTCCACCTGTTTGTGACTAAGATCGATGGCTGTAACTGTAAATAAAGGCAGGGTGCGGAGGAGGCTTCCTGTGCATTTCACCTGCCCACCAGGACGTGCTGGGAGGGTGCTCCTAACACAGGCATAGACATATTTTGTGGATGAGTGAATCAGTTTGGTTATTTTCTTTTGAATGCCTTAGCCTAAATAAAGCATTAATTACATTTATTAGCTGCTTAATCCAGGGAAAAGGCAATACGGGACGCCGATAGAGAACTGGGGGCTAAACCACAATGCCCACAAGACAGCACAGCAGGGAACGCCGCCAGGAACATGCCCACAGAGCCTGGAGGCATAGAAAAGGAGAGCCTGGACTCCCACTGCGCGGGACGCCAACAGAGACATCACTGGCTAAACCACATTGCCCACAAGACAGCGCGGCAGGGAACGTGCCAGGAACAGGCCCACAGCGCCTGGAGGCGCAGAAAAGGAAAGCCTGCACTCCCGCAGCGCGGGACGGCCTGAGCGAAGGCAGGGCCCGTCTGAGTCCAGAAGAGTCTGGGCTGGGCCACCCCTCTTGGTTCGACAGCAGATTCACCAGGGCCTCTAACTTCATCTGATCGTTTACATAAGGTTAGTGCTATTATCAATTGATGTGTGTTTGCTACCCTTAGAAGCTTTAGGGAGTATCCTCCTCTCTGTCGCCAGTATCCTTCCAGCCTGTCATAATCTTAAAAAACAATCTAACTCCTGGGCAACATCTAAATGTGAACTTCTGGGAAGCACTATTTTTGGCCAAAATTCTCTTCTTAATAATCTCAAACCACTGTCACTGCCATCAGCAGTTATGGGTAAACGCACATATACGGTGAGAAATCCTGCGTCCCTGCAATCTGCACCTTCCTCAAAACCAACTTCAATTGATAAAATGCTACAAAGGGTAATTGGAGCTGTTGCTATGGAAATTGAGAGGACGGAAAGGCATCTTTTATTAACCCCAGTCATAGCCCATGTGCGAACACTCATGATTCTGACAGTCCCTTCACGCCCTTAACTCTAATACTGGATTCACCATCAGAACTCCCAAGGACACTTGCAAAGGCCAGCGTATCACATGCTGCCGAGATGGTTTCGGAGAACGCCGGTAAAAAAAAAGGGAAACATAAACGCACTACAAACTTGGGTCCAAAGCAGAAAGAACAAACAGTGAACAAAGCAACAAACAGCGATTTCGGGGTACCAGGAGCAGCGGACAAACCGCAGGTGAACCTTGAGCAACCACCCTGGGTGACTAACCTGGTGATGTACCTTTAAGCACAATTTAGGTCCATTGTAAAGGACAAACTTAATATTCTAATGGTCCGGGTTGACAAATTAACAACATTGGTTGACCATTGGGTGGGCAAGCCAGAGTCAACTCTTAAGGGGGTCGAGTCAATAAAATCTTTAGTTCTACAATCAGCCTCTCTTTCCACTAAGTTACCTAGGAAGGGTATACCCAGCAAAAGTCTCTGGGACCTGGGTGTAAGACAGTACGTAAGGACAATGGTCCCAGATAGTAGCAATCATTCACGAAAATCAGAAAAGTTATATTCAAAACATTGATAGCGCTAAGCGTTTTAATTCACACTCAGCATCTTTCTCTTAATGTACATAATCATATCATTGTAAATAGCATTGTCCCTAGGACGGAACATGGTGAGTGGGGAGGGAGGGTAAATGAATGTGCTTCGTGAGGATAGGGTAGTGATTAGGAGGGCAGTGTTATTCAGAAACAATTCATCGCTTGAAACTTATGAGGCTAAAACATCAAGCCTGACAATTGCAATCTTAGCAAAAGCGTTAGGTGGCCATGTTCACAACAGTAACATAAATGAAAAATCTGTTGTCTTGTACTGGCTCTTTACATGAGTGTCGACGTTTAGACCCCTAAGAAAATGAAGGCACTTTGATTCCTTACAACGGGGCCTTCATCAGGACTGTGTGCAGGATTACATCCTAGTTGACACTAACTCGTGGCATAGGCTCCTTGACTTTAAGATCACCCCTCACCACGAGAGTGACCATAATGCTCTTGTGTTAGATCTAACCCCACCATATGGCGGAGGTACTCCTAATACAGCACCACAACCTGACACCAGTCTAATATTGGCCAATGGAGGGAGGAGAGCATGCTGGGGGGAATTCTCCCAATCACAGGACAAGCTGGCTTCTTTATACCAACAAATTATTCCTTTTCTTGCTGTTGCGTATCAATTCTTCACGACTAATGGTACTCCAACCTCCCAAAATAAATTGTCAATCAACCACCAAGACTTGCTTTGCATCTTGGCATCTTTTTTCTACACTAGCAAACAGACTAGGCTGACCATAAAACCACAACATCAATGGTACAATGAACACTGTAGGGCAGCCAAGTCAGCCTTTCTTAGCCGCCATTAAAACAAATGACAGGCCACAAATTAAGGAAACTAGGGCAACCTATAAAACTAAACACAAGGAGATGATGGATGGAGTGCTGACATTTTTCAAACACTCACCCTCAGTCACAAATATGGGTTGAATCCCTCATCATTCTTTAGCTCACTTTGCCACCCCAGTTCAGACACAGCTATATGCAAATCAGTCTTGACCCTGTGCCTCATGGGAACAATCCAGCCCGAACTGCCAAGCCATGTGTTCCCTGGACCGTAAACAAGCATCCTGGGACCGGTTTCAGGCTAACAGCCCTCTTCAGCCAGACTAGCTTGAATCCAGTGGCAAAGTGAGTAAGGGACCCACGTCTGGGCATACCCTGCCAACTTAGGGCAGAGAAAGCAAACACAAGGAGATGATGGACGGAGTGCTGAAACTTTTCAAACACTCACCCCCAGTCACAGATCTGGGTTGAATCCATCATCATTCTTTAGCTCACTTTGCCACCCCAGTTCAGACACAGCTATATGCAAATCAGTCTTGACCCTGTGCCTCATGGGAACAGTCCAGCCCGAACTGCCAAGCCATGTTTTCCCTGGACCGGAAACAAGCATCCTGGGACTGGTTTCGGGCTTACAACCCTCATCAGCCAGGTTAACTTGAATCCAGTGACAAAGTGAGCAAGGGACCCACTTCTGAGCATACCCTGCCAACTTGGGGCGAACAAACACAAGGAAATGATGGACGGAGTGCTGAACATTGCAAACACTCACCCCCAGTCACAGATCTGGGTTGAATCCATCATCGTTCCTTAGCTTACCAGTCCTGAATCTCAAGTCAATGAACTCTGTCATTCCACCCATAAGATTCAAAATGCTCTCTCTACAAATTATTGTCTCTTTTGTGAACTAAGGAGACTATTATGCATCCATAGACCTCCAGGATTCATACCTTAATGTAGCAGTACATTCAGCATCTCAAAAGTACATGCCTTTCTATGAGGGTCAGAAGTTTCACAAATTTAGGTACTTCTTTTAGATTGTCCTCCTTTCCTAGGGTCTTCACTAATGTGATTGCTACCTTGGTGGGATTCATCCATGATAAAGGGATTCAGCTAATCGTATATCTCGAATATTGGCTAATGTGTTCTTCTTTTCTTTTTCAAAGGCAGAAGGGCACATGAAGGAGGTGTGCGAAGTGATGCAACAAAATGGGACAATTCAATAGCAAGGAGGGACATTTTTTTCTTTCTCAGATGAGAGTTCAGAGACTCAGATTGAATTTGACAAAACTGGTCTCAACCCAGTCTGCTTCAGTAGGAGAATGGATGAGGTTTGCGGGATTGATGGCATCCATAGTCTTTATTTTTTCATGGGCCAGATTACCTTGGTATCCTCATATTAATCACCTTCTGTCTCATTAGGATCAGGGGTCAAAGAATTATGATTTGGAAATTCTAGGACATGACTGGGTTTCTAAGGAGATGCAGTAGTGACTTCAGGAAGGGAATATGCAGAAGGGGTCCCCTTTCAGATTTTGCACACCCAAAGTAGTTTCTACAGATGCCAGCTTCATGGGTTGAGGCGCGGCTGTCCTGGAGCAGAATGCATTTCATGGACAGTGGTCAGCATGGGAAAGGAAGGCCTTCTCCAATTAGAGGGAGCTGAAGGCTGTTTATGTTGCTGTTTTCAGGTTTGCCTCAATGATAGAACAACAAGTACTTCAAGTGAGAACAAATAACAAGGTTGTCAGTCTCTGAAACTTCTTTTCTGGGAAATTTGCTTCTGGGCGTAAAAGATTGTGACATCATTAAAGGCAAAATATTTTTCAGGACGAGAAAATGCATCAGCAGATCTCCCATTAGTTGGCGCAAAAGTTTGGCCTCCTGCAGTGGATCTGTTTGCTTTGTAAGAGAATGTCCTCCTTTAATTCTTTTTAGTGGCTATTTTCATGGCAAAGAGGGTAGGAGAGTTGAGTGCATTACTATCTTCGGGACAACTTTTAAGGCTCATTTTGGTTAAGGTGATTTTGCACCCTGGCCCCTACTTTGTTCCTAAAGTGGTATCCCCTTTCAATTGTTCTGAAGATTCAGTGCCTGATTTACTCCGTAAAATGTGGGGGGAAGCTCGGCACTACCTTTGTTCCTCAAGCTCTAATAATAACTTTTTATTAAACAACCTTAAACATTAGCGTGCACTGCTTGTCTTATGCCTGCCAGGCACATGTGACAAATAAAGTGAAGGCCAGGTGGTCACTAACCTGGACACAAGCAAGCACAGCATTTACGATATACAACAATTGCATCAAAATTTCAACTAATTTAGTTTGAGTTGAAATTTTGATGCAATTGTTGTATATCGTAAATGCTGTGCTTTTTTGTGTCCAGGTTAGTGACCACCTGGCCTTCACTTTAGATGGTATACTCCGTCACTTGCAGTATTACAAGTTCATTGTGTTGATGGAACTTATAATGCAGCAGACCGGATTTCCATCATGTTTGTGACAGGGTATCCCATCTGCCAAACTTTAAATCAGGACTTTAATTCTTCCTGTTCAGGGTCCTTCTCGATGTTCTGGAGAGAAAAGAAATCTCCTACTTTGGATGTAAAAAGATTCTTAATAATATATCCACATAGGACTGTGTTTTATAGAAAATCAGAATCCTTGTTTGTAACTCTCTGTTTGGCTGGTTGGGTGTGCAACCATAAGTGGCTACTTTAAGTAGATGGTTGAAAATGTGCTATAGTCTCGACAACTGAAGGAGAACATTATAAGTGTGGACCAGGGCAGGCCCATCAATGGTATGGTAGCCTCCTGGGCAGTATTCAAAGGACCTACTTAGCAAGAAATGTGTTATGCAGTGACTTGGGATTCCCCAAACATGTTTGTAAATAATTGTAGATTAGTGCTGAGGTGAAGTACTTCAACAGCCTTTGGGGTTTCATTTCTGAGTTCACTAGAAGTCATTCATGGAACTATCATGTTTTGTTGCCTTTATATCTCAATAAATATTTGTATCGATTTTCTTTCCTTTGTGAACGTCATTTGCTTACTTCCGCATCCGCTGACTGTAAGGACTGTAACATAGTTCAAGTTTCCCATTCCTCACATCTCTTGGAGGGCAGAGTTTCACCTTCACATGGCTTAGGGTGACAGGATATGAGGTTGGTAACCATGCCTTTTTATATCATGCAACAGGAAATGTATCAGCGGTCAAGAACAATATCAGTCTGTCTTTAGTGCTTTTTTTAAAGGCAGACTACTGTCAGAAAATAAGCTGGGCCTTTGAACTGATAGCCTAAGGTAAGTGCAGCATTGAGTGACTGCAGAACCACTTTGAGTGTGTTCTTTGAAGCATGATCCCATGGTGTGAGTGTCAGAATTGGTTAAGTATGAAATATCTGTTAGAGTGCAGGGAGTGAGTGTCAAAGGGAACTCAGTGTCAGCTTTGTGGGATGTTAAATGACTGTGAATTCAACATTTAAAACTTGGAAGAATGTGAAAGCAGCGATCCACTGTGACCCACCTACTGAAAGCAGCTATTTATTAGGAATAACGTGCCCCTTTTCTGTACGTAGGCAACCTTTCCTTCAGCGACTTTAGGATTGTCAACCGCTGCACCCTGTGGCAAGAGAGGACCTTTTGGTCCCTAGTCTTCCACCTTTATATTAAAAACAACATATACGAAAGCAGCAACAATATGTGTGGTACTGTACACCTCAACTAATGTTTCTTGAAAAGTCAAATTATTTTAAAAGCTATCTCTTCAGTCACACTGCAACAGTTTCACATTTTACATATTTTAGGATTGTATACATTTGTACTGTTTCGCTTTAAGACAGTGAAGCAAGAAATTGTACAATTCTTCCACCTACAACCAACAACCAATGGCCGGTGGAGAAAGAGAGAAAAAGAAAATGGCAGGAGTGGAGGAAAACAATAAGGAGAGGGCAATAACCAATGAAATATACTAACGAGTCAAATAAAGTAAATTTTCAAGCCATACTCACCTTTACTGTGCTGATGTCAATGTAGTCCCGCTTCAACCCCAATATTACTTAGGTTTCAGTCTGCATGCCAGCTGTGAGGCACAGAATGTGTAAATATGTTGGGCAAGTGAGTTCTCGGAAGGTGTTGGACAAGTACTTGAGGCAAGTGCCCCATGTCATCTCAAATTTTTAATAGATCCCAGAGCATGTGCAGCCAGTCTAAGTTGTGGGTATGGAGTCGGTCTCCCATCAGCGAACGTAGGGGGTTATTCAAAGCTTTAAGGGAGCTCCAAAAGGATGTCGCTGGGAAAGCGTTGTATCTCGGTCTCAAATATCTGATCTATAACATCCAATATCTCCTCCCAGTAGCGGTGTAGTTTGGGACAGTGCCAGAGGAGGTGTGTTAGCATACCTGTGTTGCCACAGTGATGCCAGCATTTGTAACTACATCCTTGCTTCCACCTGGACAGGCATGCAGGTGTGTAATACCAATGGAGCGCTAGCTTTAGGAGGGTCTTCCTCTCTTCTGCACTGTGCGCCGATGTACGGGCACGCTGCAGGATGTCTGTGCACTCCTTGTCTGTGAACACACATTCACACTCCTTTTCCCATCTGGATCTTGCTCGCGATATTAGGAGGGCAATCGAAGTATTCAGAAAGAAATAGACGTCGGAGCGCAAATGCCAGACCTCCCTCCGTGTGAGAAGCCAGTGGTCAATATGGATTAGGATCGGTTAGCCTGGGGTCGCACGTCAGCTTGAGTCCCCCAGTGGCGAACCACTGCATATCGCCATCTCTTAGTGTCCGGGAGGCCATGGTCTTTTTGAAGCCCTGGGAAATTTTGTAATCCCTGCTTGACAGAGATCTCCTATACGTTTACAGGTAGTTTCATGCCACTGGGATAAAGCTGTGCCGCACATGGCGGGGAGAAGTCCTCATTCCATATGATCGGGGTGAGTGGAGAAATCTGGGTGGTAAGACCCTTGGAGATGCTCAGCTTGTCCCATGCTCCCATTGTGGCCCGGACCACTTGGGAAGTATATACTCCTGCAGGGCAGTTTCTACATAGTAACCAGGACACCTTTCATATTTGGATGCCGGCTCCTGCCTGATCTAGGAAGCACCAATGCTTTTCAGTAAGAGGACATAGCCACTCCACTAAAAACCTCAGTTGCTCCACTTGGTAGTAGCGTATCAGTTGGAGTATCCCCAAACCTCCCTTAGCCACGGGAGATACGCCCTCTCTCTAGCCATCCTGGGTTTTTTACCATCCCTTTTGAAGGACTCCAGTGCCATCTGTGATTTCCTTATCATGGTGGGGGGTGGCTGCAGCGGTAGTGCCTGCATCAAATATTAAACTTTTGGTAAAAGAGTCATTTTGACCGCAGCAATTCGCTCTGATGATGAGATAGGTCACCCATGCCACGATTGTATGAGAGAGCGCACCGAGGCCAACAGAGTGGCATAGTTTTGTGATACCACCCTGTCAATGGTGGAGAATAATTGGATACCGAGGTCTGTGATACCCTGCACGGCCCAGGAGAAGGGGAAGGTGTCTGGTAAGTCTGCCCTTCCCACGGGAAAGTGATGTTAAGGGCCTGGGACTTGGTGGCATTCATCTTGAATTCTGGAAACCTCCCAGAACTCCGCCAGTTCCTCAAGAAGCGGGGGCAATGACTGACAGGGCTTGGTTATTGTGAGCAGAACATCATCTGCATATAATGCTATTTTGTGCACCTGGCCACCCATCTGCACTCCCTCCACTAGAGGGTGCCCTCGTATCCGCTCCACCAGCGGCTCTATATAGAGCGCAGATAGGAGGGGTTAGAGGGGGCACCCCTGTCGTGTTCCTTTCGAGATTGGAAAAACTGGGGATAGGGTATCATTGACTCAGACAAGGGTCCAAATAGCTGGCCCATATCCACTTGCGGAAGCGGGGGCCCAAGCCCGCTGCCTCCAGCACCTCACGCGGAATGTGCCAGTGCACCAGATCAAATGCTTTCTCACAATCTGTTGATAGCATTAGAGTGGGTGTCTGTGAGCAATTCGTTTTATCGATGAGATGGAGTATTTGTTTTGTATTATCCCCACATGTGCACCCCAGAATGAAGCCCTAATGATCTGGGTCAATCAGGCCAGGCATGTATTTTCCTAATCTAGTGGCCAAGATTCCCATAAACAATTTAGCTTCTACGTTTAGTCGGAACATAGGGCAGTATGAGGTACATTTTTGTGGGTCTTTTCTAGGCTTTGGTAGGACTATAATTATAGCTGTTCTCAAACTCTCTGTCAGGGTACTTGTGGAGCTAAAGGAGTTATACAGCCAGGCCAGCACTGGGGATAAATGCTCCGCAAATATTTTATAGAAGGCTGCTATAAAGCCATCCTGGCCTGGGCTTTGTCAACTTGAAGTCTCCCGATTGTGTCAAGGAGCTCCTGCAATGTGATGTCCGATTCTAAGGGTAGGGCTATTTGTTCCATCAGCTTGGTCAAGGGAGCCTGATATATGTAAGTGGCATGATGTGTGGGCTGCTGGTTCTCTGTGTTGTTGAGATGTATGTAGGGCCGACCGAACACTGCCCCAATGTCGGCATCTCTCATCATGGGATTCAGGGAGTGGTCCGTCAGTTTTTAAGTGACAGGCCTGTGTCTGGGTGCGTAGTCTATGTGCCAGCAGTCTGCTTGCCTTATTCCCTCCCGCATAATATCCCTGCCATGTGCGGAGTAGTGTGTCCTTAGCTGCGTCCATGTCTAAGGCCTTAAGATGTTTTCTAGTAATGGTCAATTGTCGCCTTATCTTATGCATCCCCTTTTGCCAGTGTGTTTCCTCCGGTACCTTCACCGCCCCCTCTAGCTCTGCACGTTTGTCCCTGTGCTCCTTGTTGCACCTCGCAGCTATTGCTATTTAGGTTCCCCACACAACCACCTTGAGTGCATCCCAAAGCATCAAGATCGATACATGGGGTGTGTCATTGATAGTGAGTAGTCCTGTAGCACCCCCAAACTTCCTCGATAGCTGGGCCTCACAAAAGCAACTTAGGATTGAGGCGCCAGGTTTTGGAGTGTTGATCGCTATGTGGTAGGCGCAACACCAGGGAGATAGGAGACAGATCAGAAAGTTAGCCGACTTCGATGTCTGGTTTCATCACCGACTCCACCAGCGAGGTGGAGACTAAGAAAAAATCTATTCTGGCGTATGATTGGTGTACCGCGGAGAAGTTTGTGTATGATTTTGTGGTGGGGTGTTGAGCTCTCCAGACATCGACCAATCCCGCGCCCGGGAGACATTGAAATCCTTGTGGTGTAAATGCCCCTGTTTGGTTTGCTCTGTGGGAGTGCCTATCCAGTGAAATGTGTGTCCTGGACTACATTAAAATCGCCCCAAATGAGAACTTTGGCATCTGGTGTAGAGAGGATGCACCCAATTGCCTTGCAGATGAACCATTCCTTGTGATCGTTGGGCGCATAAAGCCTTGCAATCCTAATGGTGCACTGAGGGAGGGCGATTCGCAAGGCTATCATGCGGCCCGTGATCTCCGAGTATGTAAGGGTGACCCAGCCTTGAAAGCATGTTGCGAGTAGTATAGCAACCTCTTCTCTCTTGCCTGGTCCGGATGACCAAAATTGTAGGTCGAACCACCTAGATCGCATATGACTCCAATCCTTTTTACCAAAGTGGGTCTCTTGTAAGAGACATATATCACATTGCATTGCCTTTAGCTGTATAGTAGTGCTATTCTCTTAACCGGAGAGTAAAGGCCCCTCACTTTAAGGCGAAACGCCCTTATCATGATTAAGTGTTAAAGTGGAGCAGGCGGTGGTTCTAAGAAATAACTCTGTGTTTCCCCTCTATTTGGTGGCTCGGGACAGTCTTGAGCATAGATGGTGTATGGACCTGTTTGAAAGAAAACATGCAATAAAACATAGACAACAACAATACCAATTGGTGAACAACTAGTGTATATGTACTAGGGGTCCATGTTGTTGACAGGCCTCATGAGTTGTTTTAGATGTTGGCACTTGAAGGAGTTCTCTGCCAGCGCATGATGGTATCACTGTTGGATCTTGAAGCAGAGCCCGGATTTGGACCGGCAGTTTGCTTGATCTGTGTCCAATAGGGGCCTGCTATAGTGTCACCGTGGTCAGGCAAATCCATGAGAACATAGTTTGTGTTATGTGTTCCTGTTTCCAAGCTCCTCATTTGCCCTTTTGTTCCTTGCTTAGTAAGGTGTTGAATCAGAGCCAAGCATTCCATGATGCTCTTGGTTGAGGATGGTTTGCTCACGAGTTTTGGGAGCCGGCCTCTAGGGGGTGCCTCTGCGGGTCCAGCATCTGAGAGAACAAGCGGGGCCCCCGCCATCCGCCCAGTCGCCCTGCTCTAGGTCAAGGCCCAGGATTCCTGCTGCCTCCGGTGGGGTGCGGGTCAAGCGTGCCTCACCTTTCCATATGAACGCGAGGCAAAAGGGATGGCCCCATCTGTAGTGCACACCCTTCTTTTTCAAGAAGTCTGTAATGGGTTTCATGTTGTCACGAAGCTGCATGGTGATGAGAGAGAGGTCTTGAAAGAGGCGCACCTTGATCCCTTCAATCATGATGTGAGCCTGATCTCTTACCGCATTCATTATGAGTTCCTTCTGGCAGTAGTTTTGTAGGCATGAAAGAATGTCCTCGGGATTAACCGAAGAGGAGGACGGGTAACCCGCTCTGTGGGTGAGATCCAAAGGGACTTCAACGTCCTTCAATTCTGGGACTATCTGGTGGAAGAGTCGTGTAACGACGTCCTCAAGGCGATTTCTATTTGCTTGAAGTGGAACCCCCTTTATTCTTATATTAGATCTCCTAGACCTGTTTTCTAGGTCTACTAGGTTGTCGTTGAGGTCGGCATTACCGTCTTTAATTTGAAGTATTTCGCCATGGTATCATTCCAGTTCCTCCTCTCTGGCATCACCCAATTTCTCCACAGACTCCACCTGCTGCTCCAGTTCACCCACTTCACAGCACAGGTCTCTCACTTCGTTTGCCATCTCCATCTTCAATGTGGCTATGTCATCCCTCAAGATGCCAAAGAGGGCCTCCTCTCCAAACATGGACTCTGCTTGCAGTTCGCCCACCTCGCTGTCTGTGAGGCTTTAGTACTGCTCGCACTGAAGGTCCAGGCCTAGCCCTCACCAATTGCTATGGTACGGGTGTCCTGTGCTGTGATCGGGGGTCTCCCCAAACTCCACCTCACTTCTTTTTGGGGTGCATTGATTCTCCAGTCATGGGGCCCTGGCCTTGGTACCACGCTGTATTTACTACGTTGCGGCCTGGTGGTGCCACAGATACCTGCAAAAGAGGCTATTCACCTCAAGTCCCTTTAGGCTGGGGCCTCTTTCCACTGTAATTGTCCTTGGGCCCCTCCAGCTACAGCACTCCCAACAGTCTGGCCCCCCCCCTTCGACAGCTCACCCATACTGTGTGGTCCTTTCCTGGGCACCCGGGTGGTGCGCTGCACTCTTCCGCATCGGGCCAACCAGCGCTACAAGCGCGTGATTGGCAGCGATGTTGGTAGGCTCCTTGGTCTGGGAGAATTCTTCTGCTCCCTCTGGATGGTTCTGGTGTCGCCTGGGCAGGCCTCCTGTTGCACCTGAGCAGCTCATCCTACAGTGGGACCTCCACATGTCCCCTGCTCACCAGATCTCAGCTTGCGCCTTCGTCTCCATGCTGCTGCGCGGCTGACAAGTTACAAGATCATGCCCACCGGGCATTGTACTTAACAGTGGGGACAGCTCTCCCCTCCCCTGGCATGTCTCTCTGTGCCTTCCGCTGTCTTCGCCACCCAGGGACGCACCAGTTCCTGGCGCGCAGTGGCCTCTGTGGGGGGTCCCTGGCCGTGCTCTCACTCTGGGCGTTTGGCTGGGCCACAGGTCCACGTCTCTAGTGCAGTGTTGGGAGGGAGGCGTGGCAGAGCTCTGAGAAAACGCTCCGACACGCCCCTCCCATAAACATATTTTAATAAATTGTGTGATTTACATGGAGAGAATAAATACAGTAGCATTTTGTGGAATGATCCGTTGGATGCTATTATCTGTCCATGTCGCTGACATAGTACAGTCCTCTATATAATTTCACATAGCACACTGTGATGTAGTACCTACTCAAATCACAGTCACACACACTGCAAATGAGACATCAGCAGGAGGCTAGGGCAAAAGAGCACACACAATAGACGTAAGGCGACAGATAGGAAAGGAGTATGAAATGGTACCAAGGACAGCAGATGGAAAGGAGAGAAGAAGAAGTAGATGGAATGAACAACGGGTTAAGAATGTGAGGGTGAGTGTGGACATGGAGAAGAGGGGCTGCCCTTATCACAGCATGGCTGTGTGACAGCAAAATGAAGAAGCAATGGCTTATGGACCACTACCACCTTGACTGTGAATGACCTTCAAGTCACACCCTTGGGTGGTTATTGTGATGCAGCTGACACTGCAGCTGCTGCATCCCATTCCAGCCTCCTTCAGGACATGAACAAGCATGCCCGCAGATGTAGAAAGGGAAAGGACTTCAAAGAGTAATAAAATGAAAACACAAAATAAAAAATAAAAGTTCCACACCTATTTAGAAAAACAGTGTAAAATGTTATAAATTATTTTAGGCAATAACAAAAATGAAGTTGGTAAAACCAGAGATATGCAATTTTAAAGATTTAGGGGAAAATCGTGGCTTAAAGCACAAAGTGACAACTGAAGTTATATGGTCATGCTGGACCAGTAAGGTCGACAACACATGATCACTCTCATGTAAGGGAAGATCCCTTATGTCTGGTCTCGGTTTTGTACAGTACTCAAGCACATCCAAACAATCATGATCATCTTCTGTTTTCACACCCACATTTTCAATATCCGGCAAAAGTGTCGCTGGATTCACATTTACACATCTCTCAAGAGTCACATTTGATGCTCCTAGAATCACTTTCTCATATTTAGTCAACCGACTATGTGACATGTACTGAGTTCTGCTTCTTGTCAAAAGAATTGCCACATTGTGAGGTACGAATACCCTTACAGGATATCCCATTATGATTCCCTCACTCTGTTCCAGACTCCTGCATGTTGCAGCCACAGATTTTAGACAACCTGGTAAACCCACAGCTACAGGGTCAAGTGTCGATGAGAAGTACGCAATAGGCCTTCTCAGTAATCCATGCTTCTGAATTAACACTGAAAGTGCACATCCATTTCTCTCACTGCAGTACAATTCAAACTCCTTTTCGTAATCAGGCATACCCAAAGCTGGAGCCTCACACATTTTATTTTTAAGCTCTTCAAATGCTGCCATTTGTTCTCCATCTAGTTCCAATGGGTCTGTCATCTCACTTTTTGTCAGTTTAATCAGTGGCTTTGCTATCAGCGAAAAATTAATTATCCACTGACGACAATAACCCACCATCCCCAGAAACATCCTCACTTCTCTCTGGGTCTTTGGATCTTTCATTTCCCTGATGATTCTGATTCTGTCATCAGTCACTTTTCTCAGACCTTTTTCAATATTATGTCCAAGATAATGCACCTCTTTCTTGCAAAATTGTAATTTGGCTGGAGATACCTTTAACCCTCCATCTGCCAGATGATTCAGTAAAGCTATGGTATCTACTTCACAAGCTTCTCGTGTCTTTGATGCCACAAGTAGGTCATCAATATATTGTACTAGTACTGAACTTTCAGGCATGATCAAACTCTCCAACAATTTTTTCAACAACTGATTAAATATCGAAGGACTCTCTGTATACCCCTGTGGGATTCGACACCATGCTAAAATACGCTGGCCAAACCTAAATGCAAAAATCGGCTGGCTGTCATGATGCAATGGAATTGAAAAGAACGCATGACACAAATCAATCACTGTATACCACTCAGCATCATGTGGAATCTGATACAGGATCACTGATGGATTTGGCACAATAGGACAACATGCCACCACAATTTGATTAACTTTTCTCAGATCCTGTACGATCCTGAATTTCCCATTAGGCTTCTTTAGCCCCATTATCGGTGAATTACACGGACTACTCAGTAGTTCTCTCAGGACTCCCTGCTGAATCATTTTCTCAATTATAGGAGTTATTCCCTCAATTATTTCTGGTGTCATTTTGTACTGAGGAATGTTAGGATATGTAATTCCCTCTTTCACTGCAATTTTCACTGGATCTACATTATTCATCAATCCCACATCCTCTCCAGTAAAATCCCAAACTGTCCTTTTCACTGTGTCCCTCAGCTCTCGAGGCAAATCCTCTGGATCAAACACAGCAAATGCACCAATTAACTGACTTTCCCTATTTTCTAGAGTCACTCGGTACAAAACATCCTCATCTGGTGTTTCAAAAGCTATTCCATCCGGTGTACAGAAAATTGTGCAATTCATCTTGCATAACAGATCCCTACCTAACAGGTTCACTGGACTCGTGTCACAGACAATAAATCTGTGCATGTCTGAAAATGTCCCTATCTGTACTCTTACTGGTTCCGTAAGACGTTTTCTGATTTGTGTATTGGCTACACCAACTACTTGGATTGCTTCATCCGAGAGAGGAAGATTTCTAATATCTGTTGACCTGACAGTTGATCTTGTCGCACCTGTCTCTACTAAAAAAGTAACACTCTCTTCATTTATTTTCTCATCCACAAATGGTCCTGCCTGGTCTATTTCTAGAGTTGCACCAAGTATGCACTCTTCCTCCTCTCTTCGGCACCGTCAATAATCACCCTCAGATTCACTCCCTTCATTCTTTAACAAGTACTGTTGTACCTGATTAGAATGCCTTGGTTTGTTTACCTGCTCATCATTGTAGAATCCCGAATCCTGATTATACTTTTGTGCTCCTCTATTCTGCGGCAAGGGCGGTTTTGGCTCTTGACTCTGCTGTCTCACAACTTTCTGCTGTTGCTGCTGTTGATTATTCCCCTCGTTCTGCACCTGTTGATTTAAGGTTTTACCCTCATTATTCACTAATGGTGGATTCGTACAATCATTCCTCCAATGTCCCAGTTGGCCACAGTTGTGACAAGGAAACTTTTTTTTCGCTTCCTCAAGATTCCCCTTCCCTTTCCCTGCATATCTAGGTCTATTCCCTGCATTATTTCCTGGATTATTCGCCTGTTCCATCAACTGTGCTTCCTGTCTTTCTGCAACTTTCACTTGTGCCCACATTGACTTCTCTTTCAGCTTTCTTTGTTTTGCTTCAATTTCATCACTGAAGTATTTAGCATGTCTCAGAATCTCATCTATTTTCTTACTCTGCCAATCCACTGTATGCTCACGAATTCTCTCACCAATTTCAGGTCTCAGGCCATATACAAATCTGTATACAAAATGACTCAAATCTTTGTCACCCAGGTGTTCATCTCCACTGAATTGTTTAAACGCCAGTATCAGCCTCTCGTAAAAAGCATGAACTGATTCTTTTGCTTCCTGTTGTGTTCTATCTATTTTTACCCAATCTGTCTCTTTTGCAGGTACTTTACTCTTCAGGTATACCATCACCTGATCATACTTTCTCATTACCTCTGGATCTGGTGCTTCTGTTCTTGGATCTCTTGGATATTCCTCAGTAGGCCAACTCACAACTATTTTACACTCAGTCCACAAATCTGCTGGAACAATTATATCAAACAGACTATTCAGGTTAATCCACAGCACTTTTGACAATTTCACAAACCTATCTACCTGCCTATACCACTCGACGGGCTTTTCTCTCAATCGAGGGAAATCATTCGTAAATGATAAAATATCCTGTCTGGTCCATGGAACATGTACATATCCTCTTCCAGGTATTTCTCTCATAGGATAATTATCCACTGGTTTCTCTTTTTCTCTCACTGGAAAAGCTGAATAAGTTGTTCTATCTTCAGATTCCTCTCTTTTCTTATACCACCTATCCTTCCATTTTTCTACATCTCCCCATCTTCGCAATAATGCAACCATTTCTTTAATCTGTCCTGTTCTACCAGTTGCATTCAAATTTTCAATGTCCTTTTCTGAAAAATCCATCCTGTAGGTTTTTTGCAAAGCTTTAACCTTATCAATGTCAACTCCCTGCTCATTCGCTATTGCTCTTAACCTGTCATGTGTATTTCTCGCTCTCCAGGTAATGTTTTTACACATAAACATTAGTTCACCATCATGATGACTTTTAAGAATTTCTGTTGGAACTGTCCCTGTAACAAGCTCTTCTAATTCTACCCGTAACCTAGCCACATCAATTGCTTGTGAATCTTTATCCTTTTTCTGAAGAACTTTCATCCAATCATTCAAATCTTCAGCTGTTATTGCAGTAGTTTTTCTCACTGGAACCACTCTCTTTTGCGGTTCTAAAATTGGCATCCCTGAACAACTAGCTTCACTAGCATCTAATATTTCACTACATGTGTCATGTCTGGATTGTCTCAGGTCACTACTTTCTGTCCTTTTTCCTGAATCTCCTGAAGGACCAACTGAACTTATCAAATTATTCCCAACATATGGAATCACCAAACCATTTTCACCTATTCTCTGCTTGTCAAACACAGACATAACCGGACCTATTGTTACAGGCACCGTAACAGCTTCTAGATTTTTCGTTAACTCCCTAATCTTTTCAGTCAGCTCTGTTGTAGTTCTAGCTAACTCTCTTGCATTTTCGTCACCACTTCGATTTACTTTCTCCCTGAAAGAATTACCATTTCTTGATTCAGATGTCACATTTTCTGTCTCAATGATACAAACTGTATCTCTTATTGGAGAAACAACTGGTGTACTCTCTTCTGGTTCTGGTCTATATGGAGGTGGTCTTTTGTAAATCATGTCATTCAAGACTTCATCCTCATATTCATTAACTCCATATCTTCTCATTTCTGACTCAGGAACCCTCTCTGCTCCTTCTTCTACTGTTCTCATTGGATATAAGCCCTCTGACATACTAGCATCTCGCCACCTTTTCTTTCGATCATGATGAGTCTCACGATCATGTCTCCTCCCAAACATGTACCTGTACTGTCCTCCAGATCTCTGTTTTTCTCGCTCATGTACTTCCTCTTCCCATTCCACTAAAGCCTCAAACTGTGTAGGTCTTGGTTTCGGGTCAAGACATAACATCTTTTCCCGTAAATTTCACAACACGGCCAAATTAAATGAACCATGTTCTGGAAATGCTAGAACACCATCCTCTTTAGTATACCTAACCCAATTCTCCAACCATATACAGGTATGATACCCATATCTTGCAGCCATGTAGGATGCAGGAGGTAACAATTCACCCTCTCTCGTCTTAACATCTTTATCCTTGTTAAACCACTTTTTAATTTTTCCAAAGAATGTTTTCTTCTTTTTCTCTTCTTGGTAATACATTTTAGTTTTTACCAAAACTCTCTACTCTTTTCCGTATTATAAATATACAATACAGATTTTCAACCAATAACAGCGCGACTCACACTAACGCACCAATCCTGGAGCGTCTACGTCACTAGAATAGCTCTTCCAATCCTTGCGCGGCTCACACCAACGCACCAATCCCAGCGCAAACACTATTCTGATCTATTATCCAATCAGAGCGCGGTCTTCCTGACGTCAGCAGTCGCTGCAGTCGCTTGTCTCCTGTCTCCTGTCACTCGTCTACCCCTCCTTTACAAAATCTTTTCAGTAGACTTCGTGTCAAAATTTCTACAAAATCTATTAGTTACAACATATAAACATCTCCATTGTCTGCTTCGCTAACCACAGAATAGTAAAAGAAATCTATTTCACAAGAACCTCTCGTTGACACAGTAGCACTTCCCTCTACTCTGCCCTTCTAACATACATTCATTAACTGTTTCCTCTAGGACTTATCCAAAGAGTCTTACAATCAACTAAATGTATATGCATTCACGCACATTCATACAAGAAAATATAGTACATACACACAGAATCCTGCTTCCCGAGAACAGCAAACAATCTGCTCCACTACAGAATTATAACACACCTTAACCAAGCAGTTTACCCTGCCCAGTTCCTCAAACAAGCTCAGAGAATACCTATTACTCCTCCCGCGATAACCTTTAACGGCAAACCTTACGGATCCCTGGGACTTAAGACCAGAGTTTCACAGATAACCTTCACTACCATACACACTCCTTATATACCAGAAATATATTCTAATAGTAACATATAATAATGTCACTGATTCCGAACCCAGACAATGTGAATTTTCCTGCATACATACAGGACCAACAATCCCGTCTTTCCCGAGAGCAGCATATACTTCCCTCTGCCCTACTACGGAACTGCTACCAGCTTCCAAATTCCAGAAGCACTACATATAACTCAACATGACAACTCCAACATATAGTATTAGTACATATACCAACATCAATAATCAATAATCAATATGTAATCTAATCAGATCAAGACAATCATCAATAACCATCCTACTCTGCTACCAGGAAATTGATAGAGATCAGGGTGTATATAATATCCCTACTTCCACGGATAGAGTAATCTCACAGTTACACGCACATTCATTCTTCATACACTAGGGCCCATTTCACTAACATACGCTCAAATACTCTACCAGCAATAACCTGTGGAAAGAAAAACTCCTAAACACCCTGCATCTATATCGGGGTCGATAAGATCTGGTTATTGAGACTGCCCTTAAACATAATCTAAACAATCTATACAATAATAATCAAAATAGGATACTCAATAATTGACAAGAAATAATAACCAACACCATATTCAAAATTATATTGCTTTATCTAAAATTAGTCAAAGAAAATCAATCAGAATAAATCATTTTTCTCATAGTTACCTATTCTAGCTAAATGTCAGAATGGGTCAGGACAAGTCTCTCGGTAAAGTCTCTCAAGACGAAGTCCTCTGAGCAACGATCCTCATCAACGCGGATTCGGAACGCGGCAAAAGGCAAATGGCAAGTGGCAAAGCCCTCTCTAGGCTAACAATTCTTATAGCAAGTTGAACAAAGAAAAATATAATTTGTATTAACTTCTTCCGTCAAACCTCTGAGCAAAGCGAGAAGGAAAGGATGTAGCATCGCTACATTTGAAAATCTCCGCTCAGGAAAAATCACAAAATAAACATAACGGAACAGGAACCAAAAAATACATTTGTATCTTGTAACTTCCACGTCTCCTCGGCAATGAGATTACAGTTCAGAGTCTTTCTTTAAAGCTCCTTTGTTTCCCAAAGCTGCCAAGGACGCTTCATTCATTTGGAGATCGCCCAAAACTGCTGCTGTCCTCACGGAAAATTTCAACCAGGCAAAGCAAGGACTGTGGTCAGCTGACTTCAGGACCATATTCAGCAAGGCTCTCTCTCATCACAGATTCTACTCGAAGCCAGGCTTTACGTATCGGCCATCTTTGTCTAGGCCACAATAGGCCACAATAGACCATCTTAATTAAAAGAGACAAAAACAACGTTACCACAGCATAGTGATTGAACAGTGTTAACCCCACTAATACCCTTATGTGTATGCAATTATCTAGCTCTTGCAACATAGAAAAGCATTAATTCGAAAAGCGTTTCGTGCTTAAAAATAAACAGCACTCAGCAACGTTTAAACATGAAAACATGCACATTATTGTTAAACAGCACACTTATGCATTCCCACGTGTAATTCTCTCTTGTTAAAACAAACGAGTTGATTAGTAAGTATAAACACTTACACAAGACAAATAATTAATAATTAATAAATTAATATAACAAATAGACATGCCAGAGCTTCAAAACCCAGTTGTTTTTCAAACTGAAAACTCTGCTCTAGCAATGGAGCACGTGCCCATTTCAGGAATCTAGTTAGGCCCACTTTGATTTTCACTTTGGCAGCAGTGCAGCAGAGTAGCAGTTCCTCTTGCAGCAGAGCAGCACAGCACTCCTTCTGAGTTTTTCAGAGGTGTACTGAAGAATTGGGTCTCAGGGTAGGAGAAGGTTCTGGAGGTTTCCACCTTCAGTGGTGTTTGGAATCTCCTGCCTCCATGCCCAGGAGCCAGCTTGTCTGGGGGGACACAAAAAACAAGTGTGAAACCCTTTGTGAGTGTGCTGAGACAGAGTCTTTGTGATATGCAAGTGTGGTAGGTGATAGCTCCTCCCCCCCATCAATTCACAAATGGCCCAGGCTGCCAAAAGACCTGGAGTCTATACCGGCTTCCCTGCTAGTACAAATTGTGTGATCCTAGGAAAATACTTCATATCACAGACCCTCCTTTTTCTTTATTATCACAAATGAGAGCAATTTTAAATATTTCAGTTCAGGATGTGCGGTTTACGAGCATCTCTTATGTTTGATTTAATGGACTGTAATTAGAAACTATGTCAAGTGTACAGTTTAAATGACTACTGACTTGGCTCTTAGTTCACTAATGGGATTGTTGTTGAGTTGTGAGCCTTGAATGTTTCTAAAAAGTATCATTTTTAATAACTGTCTCCCTATCCAGTGATATAATCTGTTGTACTAAGGTGAATTGCTTCCACTTCTTAAAGAAATACACTTCTTTTAATTTTGAGAAGATTGTATTATATTTTTGCAATTTGTTTGTCGTATAATATGCATGCCAAGCATTTTCATGGCTCTGCTCGGGCTGAGACTCTTAGAGACAAGCCATACCCATTGCTCTACTCTGGTGCTTAGACTCTTGGGATATTCTCAAGGAATTGGCAGTGAGAGGTGTTAGCCTCCTTGGCTTCACGCCTCTCAACGCCACTTCGGAAACGCGAGGCTGCACCCTATTCTCAAGAATGTGGTGCATCCTGGCATTTCCCCCTGTGATGGCGTTAAGTTTCACGACTTAGCGCCAATGCAGACATCCTTGCACCATAGTGCAAGGGTGTATGTGTGCAGGGGATGGTTGTTTATGTACAGGAAGGTGCTCCTTCCTGCACATAAACAATCCTAAAATACCATTTTGTAACTTTCATGTGTGCTGCTTCGTGCAGCACACATCAAACTTACAAAATGGCATTTATGAAAAGGTTTGTTTAAGTATAGGAAGGGACACCTTCCTGTACATGAACAAACCATGGCATTTATGTCATGGCCCAGATATCTCACGAGTGAAGGGTACATTGGAGAGAAAAAACATACGAAATAGCGTCATTTCGAAAAGTGAACACAACAAAATATGCTGCTTGGCGGCGATTAAATAGTCTCTTATTAGAATGTACCATTCCTGTGGTTAATAAAACTCCTAAAACAAACCCTTGACTTGATTTACGAAAGATTGCACACGTGGTCGACAGTCTCAGCCGATTTGTGTGCTACTCTCACGGGGCTTCTTAATGGGAAATCAATCAACGTAGTACTTTGCTTCGCTTTGCACCCCGTGAGCGCCTGTGAAAAACATTAGTAAAGCTATCAGTAAAACCACAGTGGAGTGCTGTAATATGAATGCATTTCCAATCAAAATGAGTGCAAATATGCTTTATTAAATGAAGACTTTAAAAGCATCTACACCTAGCAGGAACATGCACACAGATTAAAAGGAACTCAGTTACAGGCACGGTGACAATAATGTGGTGTCTGAACAGAACTGTACATAATTAAGGAAGACAAACTCTTAGTACGTTTATATTAAGACTGGAACATTGCTCTTGATGTTCACAAAATTCATACTAGCTTAGATGTCAGGTGTAATCAACGCAGAAGTTGACAATTGTTTGGGTCCAGCCGGGGGGTACTTAATGGGTTTTTGTCAAGAAGACACAATATTAACCATCAAGCCGCCTTAGTCACCAGCTACAAACACAACGTTACACTTGTACATCATAATGCTGTTTTATATGACAATTATTCATAACAGGTTTGTGTTCAATAACCACGTAAAGTACAGTGATTATAGTATGAGAAACCAAGCTGTGGAAATGCACGCCGGTAGAATAATGTTGGAAATCTACCGTCCTTTTCTTTAAGAATAAAACTACACCTAATATTTTAGACAGTGGAGGGTGTCTACAATGGTGTGTTGAGACTTTAATTGACGAAGCACTTCAAATACCTATGTCAGCCCTAGCATGGTTGAGTGTACACTAAACACCATTGGGTGCATGGTAAAAGAGATATGGGTAGAGATCAGTAATCACATTTTCAAGGTTCTTGAGAATACAAAGTGTTATAACTTATTTCTGCAGTTACTATATATATTCAGTGAAAAAACCATAGGTTTCACACACGTTATAGTTAGCTGGACATTTCACTCGTAAAAAACCAATGAAATTTCCCCGTTATAGTTAGTTAAGCTAACTATAACTCGCGCGCCCGCAATGCACTGCTGATGACGTCACATATTACATCACTCATGACATGGTCAGTGACATCACTCATGACATCACTGATGACATCTCAAATGACATCACTGATGACATCACTGATGACATCATCCATGTGATAGAGTGGCAGACTTACGAGTGAAATGTCCAGCTAACTATAACGTGTGTGAAACCTATGGTTTTTTCACTGAATTTGCAAGGTTTTTTAAATGCTAATTCCTAACTATAACGTGTGTGAAACCTATGGTTTTTTCACTGAATTTGCAAGGTTTTTTAAATGCTAATTCCTAACTATAACATGTGTGAAACCTATGGTTTTTTCAGTGAATTTGCAAGGTTTTTTAAATGCTAATTTCTAACTATAACGTGTGTGAAACCCATGGTTTTTTCAGTGAATTTGTATGGTTTTTTAAATGCTAATTCTTAGCTATAACATATGTGATTCCCATATTTTTTTTTATTGATTTTTTATGATTTTTTTATTATAAATTCTTATATTAAATGTGTTTTTTTTTTTAAAAAAAACAAGTTTTTTTTTAACTTTTTATTCTCTTTAAACACTATGTTTTTTTTCTAAAAAATCTGTAATATATCAAGTTTTCTCTTTTTTTTTTTTTTACCAAACAGGTAAGATATATTAGTATAACTTTGAAAATATATATATATATATATATATATATTTTTTTTTTTTAGTGCGCGTACGGTAAGCGTACGGTTTACGCAATGTCCGTAATTTATCTACTCTGTTTGCGTATAGTTCCGCAATTTGCGTAGCCGCGCGTACTGCGCGTGGGGCGCTTAGGCGTGTACGCTACACGCGCACGTTACGCTGAAGTGTTGGGGAGTGACTGTTATGCGCATGCGCGCGAGCGCGTGTCTTTTTTACGCGCATGCGTACTTTTGCTGTACGCGCACCGTAAGCGCACCGTAAGCGTAACGTACGCGCACAGTGGGTCATGTGATCATGAACACAACTTTTGATTGGTTGAAACTACTTTCAGTTCTAGAACTCTCCTACACCACACCCATTCCCCTCATTTCTGCTTGTGCTCCCTTAGGAGAAGGAGCTGGGTTGTGTTTGTGATACGATGGCAGAACAGCAGAGCTCTTCTGAGAGTGAGGCTAGCAGCACTACCTTGAGGCAGAGAAGGAGGAAACAAAAGACCTCTTTCATATGGGAGTATTTTACTTTTCCAGAGGACAAGAAAAAGGTAAATGCACCCTTAGTGACTTGTAAGCTGTGTGGCCGTGTACTTTCAAGAGGGAATCCCAACAAGAAGTATTCCTTCGGGAATCACACCATGTTGAGACACCTTAAAGATGTACATGGAAGGACACATGCTCGACATACTGAAGGTAACCCTTCAGTAAGTCAACCAAGCACATCCACAGCAGCTCAGCCTGGTCCATCATCTGCAGGGCCGAGTCCATCTTCGGCAGGTCAGGTGAGCCCTTCATCTGTGGGGGGAGCATCTCCTTTTTCTACTCCTCTGGAAACAAACCATCGGTTTGTGAGGGTTGAAATACGGTGCGCCACTTGTCATGATCTAATTTGTCATAGGGAGACCAGTGTTTCCCTAGTGAACAATAAAATAGATCAGCACATTTGTCGTACCGACTAATATTCCCATTCTTTCTTTCCTCTGTCCCTGCATGAACACAACGGCTCTTGTAAGAGCCAACCTTACCTTTCAACTATTTTTTATATATGTTTTCAAAACTTTTTTTTTATTTTTTTTTTACCGTACGCGTACAGTACGCGTAATTTTTTTTTTTTTTTTTTAAAAACACTAAAAATCAATTATCACATTACAAGGTCCTTGAGACACTACAATGAAAAACTGAAAATGTGATTGTGGAGAAGTGGAAAAAAGGGACCATGAAATTTTTGACTTACCATACCCACTCAAAAAAATATTTATTAATTTAAATTTAATTTTAATTGCTTTAGAAATGGTTCTAGTTTTCGAAAATTTTCTATCTCAATCTGAAAAAAAGAAAAAAGTATTAATATTTAATAAAACATTTTATAATACAGTACACATATTTACATATTTTTCAAAAAAAAATTTTGCCTTTTTTTTGCTGTTTTCAGAATATATTGCATTTCACTATAAATTGTGAAAGCAATTGCATTCATCATTTAACAGCGGGCAAAAAAAAAATTAACAATCTCAAAGATTGTTTTAAAAAAGCCCACAATCTCTTTTTGCATAAACATAACTTTATAGAAATGCATAATATTCTTAAAAAATATCATCTAATATCACTACTTATTTCTTTAAAATACCTTCTGACATTTTTGTTTCAGAAGTATAATCACAAAAATATATCTCAAATAACTCCACAATACATCTGGTTCCATTTCCTTTAGGCCAAATAGTAATTTTAAAATTCTTTTTTGATTAAATTTCCAATGGTAATCCAATAAAAATCTAAAGTTTAAATTGTACAGATCTCACCGATTGTCTGTAACCTTTTGGTTTCCAAAAGATTAATTAATAATTAAATAAGTCCACAATAGAATTGTTTACCTTTCCGCATGGCCGAATAGTAATTTTAAAAATCTTTTTTGAATAAATTTCCAATGGCAATCCAATAACATTCCAAAATTTAAATTGTGCAGATGTTACCGATTTTGTCTAAATTTTTGGTTTTCCAAAGTGTCATTAAAAATTGAAAAAGTCTACATTACAAATGGTTACCTTTCCATTAGGCCAAATGATAATTTGTAAAATCATTTTTTCTGAAAATTCCAATGGTAATCCAATAAAATGGTAAAATTGTTTTGTACAGATGTTGCCAAATCTCTCTAAAATTTAGGTTTCAGGAAGATTAGATAGGAATTTGCTAAATCAAAAGGCAAACGTTGCTTAAAAATCAATTGGGAATCATTACACAGTGTCCAGCCTTTTTCACATTTAAGATAAACTGTGTAATGTCCAGAAGTTACAGTAGGTCCTTCATGGAAAATTATTGCAACTGTTACAAAAGTTTTTCCTGAAATTGATAATTGCTGTCCTGTAAACTTCTTTATTAAAGTATCTAATTTTGAACCATCAGCTTTACAGCGTTGCATCATTAAAATTACATATTGTCCGTATTCCTTTAAAATTAACGTTGAAAACTTATCAGATTGACACTCACTGCATTCCATGCTATGATTAGCATCTTTAACTAATTTAGCAAAAGTGACTGTTTTACTTTCTGGCAATGTTAAATAAATAAACCTTTCAGAATCAACATTAGAGCCACATATATTGTAACAGTTTTCACAACTATGTTCCCATTTATAAGAGAGACCAAATAAATTTTCAATGGGAACCCCTTCTTCTTCCAGTACCTGAAGAAAAAACATCAAGAATTCCTGTGCGTCTTGCTGTACATTTTGAGAAAACTGTGTTCGTCCTGAACATACATCTAAAAGTTTTCTAATTTCAGTAGCACTTTTTATTTGAGTTTTATCATTACTCAGCTTTTGAAAAAGGAGACTCAACTCAGAACAGAATCTTTTTCCCTGATTTACTATTATCTGCTCTTGCACACTTTCCAGATAAAATGCAACATTCAGCACTACATTAGCGTAGCAGTTGACACCAGAGCTATTTTCAAAATGACATCCTACAACCTGTTCTTCATTTTCCTTTTTCTTTTTGCTTGCAATTACATCACTCCTCTTTCTTTTCCTCCTCTCTACGTCTTCATTACAGATATTCTCATTTCTCCTTTTACGAGAAACTACACGTTTCTCCAACACAGGATACTGACCTAAATGAGGAGCATAGCTTCTTCTTAATCTATTATACTCCTTTACACAATTTGTATCAGCACTAACTTTTGAGTCATCAAAGTCTATCATGAATAAACCTGATAATGTTTTCACTTGTGACAAAGCAACATATGCCATACCTTCTTTGAACACAGTTGAACCAATGTTCACAAATGCACAATCTACAGTCAATCCTTGAGACTTGTGAATAGTTACAGCATATGCTAGAGAAAACGGAAACTGCTTCCTACGTACATATAAGTCTTTCACAAGCATGAAACGAACTGAACAACGACAAATGTCTTTAACTTCTTCTATCTGATCAAATTTTATTTTTAAACATTCAATTCCATCTTTTTTCTGATAATTAATAAAACCCACAACTCTTCCCATAGCTCCATTTACTAAACCTTTTTCAACATCCAAATTTCTCCTTAAAAATACTCTACAGTTCATGCAAACATATAGATTTTTTTCTAATCCAGCTGTTTTGGAAATGTTCTTCTCTAGTGAATCCAATTTATTTTTCAGTGTGCCTGTTAATGTGATAGTAATTCTTCCATCCTCAATTTTGTCCACTGCTTCCAATTTCCTGATATCTTCCTTTTCCAATTTCAAAAGCTCCTCATTGAATATTGAGCATTCACGTAGAGTTGGCATTAAGCAGATGACACTTTTCTTTTCTGCAATGTTCTTGTATATCTTCTCTGCAACTATTTCTTCCTTTGGAAATAAATTATGTAGCAACCGACTCTGTAATGCTTTTGTGCCTGCTTCAGTGAGTAGTCCAATCCTGATATCTTTCAGAATACTTCCATATTCTTCATCGTTTGCTTGCCTCATATTAGTAGTAAGTTCCTTGTACTCAAAGAAGGACCAAATATTTGCATTACCAATGCTTCCCAATGACTTCTTTGTGTCTTCATGTGTCACAGTATTAAACACTGGTTGTCCTTTAACTGGAGTAAGCTGTAGAAGATCCCCAAAAACTATGACATGTTTTCCACCAAATAACACGTCATAGTCTGTCCTTAGAATTTGCTGCATTCTTAAATGCACAAAGGCAAGCATTAAGTTTGATACCATGCTCACCTCATCAATAATGAGAACTTGCATCTTCTTCAATACTCTTGAAACTTCCAAGCATGCTTCTCCAGTTAGCTTGTTGTATTGTATTTTGTTCTCATGCTCCACTGGTAACATTAGCAAACGATGTAAGGTGATTCCTTTTATGTTATAGGCTGCTAACCCAGTTGGAGCAGTAACCACACAAGACAAAGTAGAATCCGTTTTTTGCTGTAGGTAGCTTCTGATGACTTTTATTAAGAAACTTTTTCCAGTTCCAGCTTGTCCACTTACATACATCCTGATTGGATGAAATGATGTGCATGAGCACTCTTTTTTTTCAAGTAGTAATCCGTGATCAATTTTGCTTCTGATCTCTTCATAAATTTGTTGCTGCTCTTCATTCAGTTGTCTTTCCAAATTTTGTAAGTCTATAAATTCTTCTTGAGCTTGATTCATAGCCGTTTCCACTTCATTCATGGCTATTGATGCTTCATTTTCAACGATTGGTTGTCCTAGGGGATCTTGACTGAGGGTTCCTGAACTTTGGCTGTCTTGAGAACTGTCTCTAGCTACTTCAGCTGCAATTGTAGTTTCCTGTTCAATTTCTTCATTTAACATTTGCAGATAATTTGTGAAAGTACTGCATTCTATGCTGTCTTTGCAAGCATTAAAAGAATCTTCATAGCTTTGAAATTCTCCCAGTAGTTCGTCCTCTGTACGCCATGGTTTAAACAGCTGTAAAAGAGCCAAGTAGTAAAATTCCTTTTTGTCAGTAGTGTCGCAACTCAGCTTCCTGTGATTTATCAAACTTCCTTTTGTTTGCTTCACCAAACATCCTTCCTCACCAATGACTTTATATTTTCCATTGTTGATGTCTTCTGCGGCTTTCCGTGAATAAATGTAGTTCTGCAGCACTTCATAGAGACACATGTTCTCCAGATGATGACTTCTCTTGGGATAATATGTGTCCAACATGTTTGATTTCAAAATATCTGTACTTTCTGGGTCATTCTCGGCCAAATATTCAATTTCTCCAACAGATTTCAGTACCCGATTTCTCATTGCTGCAAGGCCTAAACTTGCCCAAATTATTCTTCTTGATTTCGAGTAGAGACTTGCAGAAGATAACCTATCTGAACATTCGTAGGATCCAATTTCTCGATGCGATAACATCTTTAAACTGAAACTGTACAGCTTCCTACTGACAGTCTTCCCGTGAGAAATCTCTTCCCACATTTCTTTCAATTCAGTTTTTTCTGATTTAGTAATGTAAGACGTTACATATCGAGCAACAGCAATGGAATTGTCAGCTACATACTGTATATCCATGTTAGCATTCCACATGGATAAAATGACTGGGTTGTAGTCATTTATATTTTTTGATTCATCTTTTCTTTTAAGGTTGTAGGTATTCTTAGGTGATTTTCTTGTGATAGTATGTCTCACAGATGACATAAAACTGTTTACTCTTCCATTTGAAAGAACAGGTCTAGGAAATCCAAATCGACATTTAGTGTAGTATTTATCTTTGCTCTTGTATTTCCGTCGACAGTATTTTCCACACCGATGACTTTGGAAACGTAAAACTTGCTCCTTTAACTTTTTCTCTTCTGTGCTTTTTGGTATAGCACATGTTGCATATTCTTCAATGTAAGATAACACTGCTTCATCAGCATCTGTTCCAAACTTTGGGGCATCCTTGATCCACAACAGCATATGAATATGAGGAGCACCTCTTGCCTGGTACTCTTTTCTCCAAAAGAAATCCACTACTTCTCCTAGAGGTGGATTTTTTTTATTGCAGATGAAGGACATCATAGCCTCAAATCTATGATTGAAATATCTGCAAACATTAACCGGATCCAATGAGCACAGTTCTCCTGCTGTCTTGTATTCGATGTTTTTAATGTTTGAATTTTCCTCTCGTAGAAAATCCAGTAAATCATCCCAAGCGTACTCAGCACAGCTTAGGGTAAGGAACCATGTTGGTGTTCCTAAATTCCGTAACATGCATTTTAATTCACCATGGCGTCGGTACCAATATTCATTTGTCCCACGCTGACAAGCCATCAGATTGATCAGTTGTGTTTCCAAATGATCATCTCGGTGCTGCACTTTCTCCATAAAATCCTTAGCAGACACATTTTGTAAATGTACTCCGCTTTTTAAAATGTGATTTACTGCATAAGACAGTGCAGACAAGTCGCTTTCAAATAAAAGATGGAACAAATAAGGAATACTTTGTCGAAATCTGGGATCTTCAGCATATAGTCTTGTAGTCCGATACTCAGAAGCTGGAATCTGTTCTGGACGTTCATCGTATCGTCCTCCTTTTCCTTTAGGAAACAGCTGGGGAAAACATCGAGCTTCCAAGCTCTCCTCCCATACACTCACGGGAGTTCCTTTTGCTTTCTTCATCTGAAACAGATCAATATTGTCTCCCATAACTTCTTTTGAATGAAGAGGATGTATGCTAAAATGTTCATAAATTTCTTCTTCCTTTGACTTGTCCACTTTTTCAATTTGTCCAGTTGGTGTTTCTGTGTCTTCTTGTAAATCTTCTTCTTCTTCTTCTTCTATATAAATTGATTCATACCATTTGTTATTCCTTTTCAAATACAAATTTGCTCTTTGTACTTTCCGTACATCTACCAGCTCCTGCCAAATCTTCTTATTCTTTGTAGGTACACCATTAACCAGAATAATTAATGGTTCAGTTTCCAAAGTATCCGCATCAATAGTTTCCATATTTTTTTTTAAATCCAAGGGCAAATACACCACTCTACCTTTTAAACCTCTCAGTAAATCTGAAGGAGGTAATTTACCAGTTTTGGGCTCCATACGTACTATGGTCTGGAACGGATGAACACATTGAATGAGTATAGACTCATATGTATTTAATTCAGAAAGTTCAGCAGGAATAGCATCCAATTCTAAATTATTATGTACAGCTCTGGTCGGCATTCTATTTTCCTCTAACTTGTTGTAACAGTATTTACAAATACGCTGATCTTCACCCAATTCAAAACAATTTTCAAGAAATATATATGTGGCAAAATCCTTCCACTTATAATTATCTTCATTTTCACTCTTTCTGTAGAGATCAACATTCCTAGTTTGTTTTCTATAATGAGTTCTGCGGCAACAAATACAAGTAATATTTGGTCTTTCATTAGAGATTATTGCAAATTTTGTTATGTGATCATTAAATGTCTTACTTACAGAGGGTTCTACATTCTCTTCCACTTCTTCCTCATTTACTGTGTCCTTTTCTGCACTGTTTTGTTCAGGACCAAAGTAACAAAACTGAATTTCATCAACAACCTTCTCTACATCTGATACCGATCCACGGAACAGAGCCCTATTCAATTCATCTAATTTTATTGCTGGACTTTTAGCAAAATACAACCGTCTCACAAACTTTCTCATTTCAGTATGATGAACAGCCAGCATCCTAAAATGATGGAAAACACTATTACACACTTTTCTAGATAGACAAGCCAGAGAATGACCCTGCAAACCAGTATTCTCTCTCACTCTGCATGGATCTAGACTTTGAAGCACCTTAATCTTCTGTTTTACACTTTTCTTACTATATTCTCTTAGAAACTCACGAAATTTATCAATAGATTCCTGACGCACAGTGCAAATACTACTACAATTCCAAGTGTACACTGGGGCTTTAGGACGTCTCCCCATAGCCTCATCCGCCATCACTTGTACCTCATCTCTTGGAACCATTATCTCCTTCTCCATTATGCAACCATTTTTCACTTCGTAAGCACGACCTCTGGTGTCAACTGCATGCAGCAAACTATTACTTTGAAAATAGCTCTCTTCATTAAAAAAAGGTTCACTACTTGAACTATGCATCCATTTTCCTAAAAACACTTTACAAAAGTTTGTTCTGTTCACTACTCTTTTCCTTTTGCTTTGTGATTTCAGTACATTAACCATTTTATCTAATGTACGCATCCTATTCAAAATTAAAATGAATAGTTTCCTTTTTAATTCTAATGCCTTTGCTGCAATGGCTTCAATTTCTTTTTTTCTCTTGTAAAATTTTGCCTTTTGCTTATATTTCTTCACATCCTTTATCAAATTGGACATAACTCTTCTCTGAAACATTTTTCTACGTATCTCTTTAAACGCTGTTTTTCTGTTTAAGTTAATCTTTATAATTACAGAAGGTATATTTGCATTAACTAAATTCTCAATTTTTTCCTGTCCTTTTCTATTGAAAACATTCTTTCCAGTACAGACGTTTTGTACATTTTTCCTTTTTTTGAATATGTTCTTTAAAAAATCTTTTGTCTGCTTACCACAAGATTTTTTCTTTTTCCCAACATGAGCATCTCCAACTAACTTAGGTCCTCCAGTTGTCTTCAAATATAGGTTTTTTTTGTGGTCTTTCTTTAGTCTGGATTTTGTAGGCATCTTAAATTTTGTTCACTGCTCTTCAGCAATACCTGAAAAAAACTAAAAAAAAAGTCCTTTATTTTATTTAAATATATTACTACATTTTTTATGTTCTTTAGAAATCTTAAAATACTATAAACCCCTTTCCTATAAATGAAAATCACAATAACACCTTCACAAATTAAATATCTAAAAATAATTCCTGTGTGCACACAAAGTCATGCTTTGAAATTAGACAGAAAACGAAATTTCTTTGCCAATTGCAAAGCATACTTTCTACTCTTTTTTTTGGCAAGTGATAAGTACTTTTACAGACTGACACATTTTGAATCCACTTTTCAGATTCTTAAAAAAGCACATGTCCAAACTGCTTTTTCAGACCAGCACCATGTGTAACCTGGGTGACTGACTACACTCCAGCAAGGGCAACCAGCCTTAGTGATGCTGAATGTATTTGCATTACTGACTGAAACCTCAAACCCCACTCGGTTGTGAATACTATGCATGATTCCAGAGGATAAGCAGCTGGGTGTGTGCTAAGAGTCTGCTTCTACACAAAAGAAATGGCTCACCCTTTCCATCTAATGCAAATGTGAAATCTCCAGAGCAATACGCAATAAATCTTTGCCTGTAATTCCTCTTTGCACACAGAGTCATGTTTTCATATTAGTCACAAAACGAAATTTCTTTGCCAATTTGAAAGCACACTTACTTTTCTTTTTTTTGGCAAGTGATAAACACTTTTACAGACTGACACATCTTGAATCCACTTTTCAGATTCTGAAAACAGCACATGTCCAAACTGCTTTTTCAGACCAGCACCATGTGTAACCTGGGTGACTGCCTACACTCCAGCAAGGGCAACCAGCCTTACTGATGCTGTATGTATTTGCATTACTGACTGAAACCTCAAACCCCACTCGGTTGTGAATACTGTGCATGATTCCAGAGGATAAGCAGCTGGGTGTGTGCTAAGAGTCTGCTTCTACACAAAAAAAATGGCTCCCCCTTTCCATCTAATGCAACTGTGAAATCACCAGAGCAATACGCAATAAATCTCTGCCTGTAATTCCTCTTTGCACACAGAGTCATGTTTTCACATTAGTCACAAAACGAAATTTCTTTGCCAATTTGAAAGCACACTTACTAGTCTTTTTTTTGGCAAGTGATAAGTACTTTTACAGACTGACACATTTTGAATCCACTTTTCAGATTCTTAAAAAAGCACATGTCCAAACTGCTTTTTCAGACCAGCACCATGTGTAACCTGGGTGACTCACTACACTCCAGCAAGGGCAACCAGCCTTAGTGATGCTGAATGTATTTGCATTACTGACTGAAACCTCAAACCCCACTCGGTTGTGAACACTGTGCATGATTCCACAGGATAAGCAGCTGGGTGTGTGCTAAGAGTCTGCTTCTGCATACAAAAAAATGGCTCCCCCTTTCCATCTAATGCAACTGTGAAATCACCAGAGCAATACGCAATAAATCTCTGCCTGTAATTCCTCTTTGCACACAGAGTCATGTGTTCATATTAGTCACAAAACGAAATTTCTTTGCCAATTTGAAAGCACACTTACTAGTCTTTTTTTTGGCAAGTGATAAGTACTTTTACAGACTGACACATTTTGAATCCACTTTTCAGATTCTTAAAAAAGCACATGTCCAAACTGCTGTTTCAGACCAGCACCATGTGTAACCTGGGTGACTCACTACACTCCAGCAAGGGCAACCAGCCTTAGTGATGCTGAATGTATTTGCATTACTGACTGAAACCTCAAACCCCACTCGGTTGTGAATACTGTGCATGATTCCACAGGATAAGCAGCTGGGTGTGTGCTAAGAGTCTGCTTCTGCACAAAAAAATGGCTCCCCCTTTCCATCTAATGCAACTGTGAAATCACCAGAGCAATACGCAATAAATCTCTGCCTGTAATTCCTATTTGCACACAGAGTCATGTTTTCATATTAGTCACAAAACGAAATTTCTTTGCCAATTTGAAAGCACACTTACTACTCTTTTTTTTGGCAAGTGATAAACACTTTTACAGACTGACACATTTTGAATCCACTTTTTAGATTCTTAAAAAAGCACATGTCCAAACTGCTTTTTCAGACCAGCACCATGTGTAATCTGGGTGACTGACTACACTCCAGCAAGGGCAACCAGCCTTAGTGATGCTGAATGTATTTGCATTACTGACTGAAACCTCAAACCCCACTCGGTTGTGAATACTGTGCATGATTCCAGAGGATAAGCAGCTGGGTGTGTGCTAAGAGTCTGCTTCTACACAAAAAAAATGGCTCACCCTTTCCATCTAATGCAAATGTGCAATCTCCAGAGCAATACGCAATACATCTCTGCCTGTAATTCCTATTTGCACACAGAGTCATGTTTTCACATTAGTCACAAAACGAAATTTCTTTGCCAATATGAAAGCACACTTACTTTTCTTTTTTTTGGCAAGTGATAAACACTTTTACAGACTGACACATTTTGAATCCACTTTTCAGATTCTTAAAAAAGCACATGTCCAAACTGCTTTTTCAGACCAGCACCATGTGTAACCTGGGTGACTGACTACACTCCAGCAAGGGCAACCAGCCTTAGTGATGCTGAATGTATTTGCATTACTGACTGAAACCTCAAACCCCACTCGGTTGTGAATACTGTGCATGATTCCACAGGATAAGCAGCTGGGTGTGTGCTAAGAGTCTGCTTCTGCACAAAAAAATGGCTCCCCCTTTCCATCTAATGCAACTGTGAAATCACCAGAGCAATACGCAATAAATCTCTGCCTGTAATTCCTCTTTGCACACAGAGTCATGTTTTCACATTAGTCACAAAACGAAATTTCTTTGCCAATTTGAAAGCACACTTACTAGTCTTTTTTTTGGCAAGTGATAAGTACTTTTACAGACTGACACATTTTGAATCCACTTTTCAGATTCTTAAAAAAGCACATGTCCAAACTGCTTTTTCAGACCAGCACCATATGTAACCTGGGTGACTCACTACACTCCAGCAAGGGCAACCAGCCTTAGTGATGCTGAATGTATTTGCATTACTGACTGAAACCTCAAACCCCACTCGGTTGTGAATACTGTGCATGATACCAGAGGATAAGCAGCTGGGTGTGTGCTAAGAGTCTGCTTCTACACAAAAAAAATGGCTCACCCTTTCCATCTAATGCAACTGTGAAATCACCAGAGCAATACGCAATAAATCTCTGCCTGTAATTCCTCTTTGCACACAGAGTCATGTTTTCATATTAGTCACAAAACGAAATTTCTTTGCCAATTTGAAAGCACACTTACTACTCTTTTTTTTGGCAAGTGATAAACACTTTTACAGACTGACACATTTTGAATCCAATTTTTAGGTTCTTAAAAAAGCACATGTCCAAACTGCTTTTTCAGACCAGCACCATGTGTAACCTGGGTGACTGACTACACTCCAGCAAGGGCAACCAGCCTTAGTGATGCTAAATGTATTTGCATTACTGACTGAAACCTCAAACCCCACTCGGTTGTGAATACTGTGCATGATACCAGAGGATAAGCAGCTGGGTGTGTGCTAAGAGTCTGCTTCTACACAAAAAAAATGGCTCACCCTTTCCATCTAATGCAACTGTGAAATCACCAGAGCAATACGCAATAAATCTCTGCCTGTAATTCCTCTTTGCACACAGAGTCATGTTTTCATATTAGTCACAAAACGAAATTTCTTTGCCAATTTGAAAGCACACTTACTACTCTTTTTTTTGGCAAGTGATAAACACTTTTACAGACTGACACATTTTGAATCCACTTTTTAGATTCTTAAAAAAGCACATGTCCAAACTGCTTTTTCAGACCAGCACCATGTGTAACCTGGGTGACTGACTACACTCCAGCAAGGGCAACCAGCCTTACTGATGCTGTATGTATTTGCATTACTGACTGAAACCTCAAACCCCACTCGGTTGTGAATACTGTGCATGATTCCAGAGGATAAGCAGCTGGGTGTGTGCTAAGAGTCTGCTTCTACACAAAAAAAATGGCTCACCCTTTCCATCTAATGCAACTGTGAAATCACCAGAGCAATACGCAATAAATCTCTGCCTGTAATTCCTCTTTGCACACAGAGTCATGTTTTCACATTAGTCACAAAACGAAATTTCTTTGCCAATTTGAAAGCACACTTACTTTTCTTTTTTTTGGCAAGTGATAAACACTTTTACAGACTGACACATCTTGAATCCACTTTTCAGATTCTGAAAACAGCACATGTCCAAACTGCTTTTTCAAACCAGCACCATTTGTAACCTGGGTGACTGCCTACACTCCAGCAAGGGCAACCAGCCTTACTGATGCTGTATGTATTTGCATTACTGAGTGCAACCTCAAACCCTTAAAGTATTCCTTATTTTTACCAGTACACCTTAATTTATCGTGAAAACATAGTCCATATTATTTTACATGTTCCTCACATTTAAATTTCTCCCAAAACAGAAAATGATAAACACAACTTCAACAAAAGGAATTCCATTTCTATTATTCATTTCTTAATTTACCATATACATCCCCTCTCAAACTCTAAACTCACCTTTAAAATTAGTTAGTTGTGAAAGAAATGTGCCACTCAAACAGCAGATTATCAGAGCCAGGATCTCTGTTCTTTACACCTCTCTCCTCTCAGCAGAACCAGATAATGGCAAACTTTCCCTCTCTTTTTCCACACATATACATGTTAATTTCAAATCTCAGTGCTTCCCCTTTTTTTTCAAATGTAATCACACATTTCTATTGGTTGAAAACCAACCCTTTTCCAAAAGTACCCTTCCCCCAACTTGACTTCTGCCTAGTACCCTTCCCCCAACTTGACTTCTGCCTGCTACCATAGCAACAGCTCATGGAACACTGCTGTGTGGAGTTAGGTCAGAAGTTCACCAAACAATGTTTCAATTCCACAGAGCAAGAGTGCTTGACTTTTCAAACCTAACAGCAAATCCATAGTACTGTTCTTTGGTAACACATTTTTCTGTACCAATACAAAACATGCTTCTATTAATTTACACATACAGCCTAGTTTTTATTCTAGAATGGTATGAAACAGCCAATCAGTTCTTTTTTTTATAAAAAAAATATGTATGCCTCCATTTCCAAACTGTCTTTCATTTCTTTTTACCATTCTAATGAATTTCACCTCCTGAGTGCATCCAGTTCTCCTTTGAAGATGTTCACAGTGTGGATTGTAGGGCACAGCTATGTCTTCTGGAGTGAAAAGTATGCAGAGAAAACAGATATGGTGAGAGACCTTGCTTTGCCAAATGTAGACATTAAATGGATTGGTCAGAGAGGGTTAAAGTGGCACCAATTGATGCCATTGGTGAAATCCTTCATGCAAATCCAACACCCTGACCTCATAATAGTGCACTGTGGTGGCAATGACCTAGGCACTTTGACTGGGGTAGGTCTGGAAATGCTTATGAAGGACACCTTTGCACAACTGTTTTCACTTTTCCCTAAAACTGCCTTTGTCTTTTCTAACATATGCCAAAGGCAAAAATGGAACTGGTCCAATCATTTCTGTCCGCAGATTGAGAAAGCAAGAAAGCACGTCAACAAATCTGTTTCTGCTTTCCTCCGTGACTATGGTATGGGTTCCATTTACCACAACAACTTGCGTTACGACATGCAAGACATTTATAGAGGAGATGGTGTGCACTTCAATGATGAAGGGAACAGAGTCTTCCTCTTGAACCTTAGACTCTGCATCGGTACTTACTTGTAGGTACCACTAAAAAATCAAATCACTTCATAAACACAACGGCTCTTTTTAGAGCCCCCTAATATCTAAACTCTTAAATCTGAATTTCATTTCTTTTTTAAAATTTTTTTTTCTACCGTACGCGTACGTTGAGCTTACCGTACGCGTACCCCGCGATTTTTTTTAAAATCAATAAATGTTTTCTTTGTACTTTTCTGTCCTTCTTTGACCTCTTTACAAATGTTAGGGGGTCTGTAACTCTCTCCCTTGCCCCCTTTTCAAGATATCACCCTTTTTCTCTGAGTGAAACACACGAAATGGCGGCCGCCGCTTCCTGGTTTCGACCGATTCGAATGTTTACTAAGATCTAACAGCCAATCAGAATCGCGCTCGCGCACGCCACCGTACGCGTACGGTAAGCGCACCGTAAGCGCACCGTAAGCTGGCTCAGATATATATATTGATTTAAAGGCTATTTTCTCAGAATCTACTGAACAGATTTACACCAAACCTACAAAAGGCACTTCCTTGACCTGAGGACTACCTCTCTGCCAAATTTCAAGTAATTCTGTTCAGCCGTTCGGGCTGTAGCTGTGTCTAAAGGTCCTATGGAAAAATGCATGGGAAAAACGCGTTTTGGGACCCCCCTTTTATCTCAGCCCCCGCTTGACGAATCCCCCTGAGACTTTCAGGGTAGGAGCGGAGCGTAGCGCCCCACCTATTTTGAAAAATTTGCGAGGATTCGTCGACCGGCGCCAAAGTTATTCCAAATAGAATGTTGCGGATTTCCTATGGAAACGTGGTCCTAACTATAACTACCTACTGGCGACCGCCAGTAGGTAATATATATATATATATATATATATATATATATATATATATATATATATATATATATATATATCTCCGGAGCCGGTAGGAAATTGACATTCAATCGTTATAGCTATGTATTGAACTGCGGCAGGTCGAGGGAACACACAGCAGATATCTTTTGAATTTAAAAAAGAGCTATGTTTAATGTAGAGGCGCGACGTGAAGTGGCCAATGAAATATTCAAAAAGAGAACTGATACTCGCTCAGGTGGGAGCGATGGTGACGGTGGACGGAATGGGACCCGCGGGTCCGATCCCCTGAAGGAACAGTTTGCGCATTTAGAAAGACTCCACGAACGCGAAATACGGAAATGGTGGGAGGCCACCTCGCTGCAGCACTATATCGATGTGGAAAGAGTCCCTCGTGGTCTCAGAATCTACACTATTCCTGCCTATGAAAACCCGAACCCCAAATTGCTGGAGGAATGGGCAGAGCACACAGCTGCCTCCTCGAAGGGCATGTTACTGAAATTGATCAAGTTTGCCTGGAGCGACAGGGACACCACGCTACAGGAGATTATAACATTGGAAGGGGAGATTGAAAAACAATGCGACAAGAGTAAATTGGAGGAATTCAAGGAGGGCATGAAAAAACGCATTACAACCTATGAACTCAAAATCAGGCAAAGGAAACAAAGCAAGTTTGAACGCGACGAGCGCGATTATGAGCAGGGACGCGTCTTGACCTTTGCCAAAAGGTATGATTTACCGAGAAGACAATTACTCAGTCGCAAAGGCAAAACAACAACTGAGCAACGCGATACATCAGAATCAGAAGTTACTGATGCTGAGTTGAGTAGTGATGAGAGAGAAATAAGGCGTGCTGAAGAAGCAGTGGCGACACCTTTTCACGAGGAATTTCGCATTATCCGGGAAACATGGGGCCGAGGTGGAAGAGGCAAACCTATGCCACAAAGGAAAAAAGCAGACGCAGAACAAGGAGGGGCGGCTGGAGCAAGCAGCAGCACCGCATCGCCTCGGATCACCCGGAGCAGGAGAGGGGCGAGACGATAACATCAGAGTCTCTTACAGTGGTAAATCTAACACCAAGAATACTAACGGAGGCGGAATTAAAAGTTTTACAATATGGATTAAGTTTCTGCCCCTCAAGGAGGTCTGAATACACGCAAACCAAAATTGATCTGTTCCGATTTGCGCGGAAAATTAAACTCGCAAAATATTTTCAGGGCAAAAAATCTACAAAAGAGAAAGAAGTACCATCTATCAGTGAAATGGAAAATCTTACAGCTGGTGATCTAGAAACGTTGGCAGTCATGGAAGATCTACAGCACGAGGGTGTCCCCAGACAACTGATCGCAAAGAAAGGTGTGGATCAATCGGAGATTATTCAAATCAATCCAGGTAGCCCATTTAAACCAACGTCCAAATTTGTGCCGATGATGCCAGCTGACTCCATTGATATATTCACTGAGGCAGTGACACAGGATTTGATCAAATTAAGAGGAAGCAACATGAACAACAGAAGGAGGGGCAATATCACCGTGAAACAAAAACAGGCGATCAAGGATTTACAGAATGATAAATCCATTATCTGTAAACCATCCGACAAGGGGGGTAATGTCGTCTTGATGACTTTTGACTACTATCAGAAAGAAGCACTGAACCAACTTAATGACACATCCAGTTATATGAAGATTACACGTAAAGAATTTGAAAGCAGTGCAACATCTTACAGGAATCTTCTGAATAGGTGGTACCATAAGGGGATGTTATCTAAAGAAGAATATGGCTTTTTGGAATGTAGACATCCGAAAATTCCAACATTTTACCACTTACCAAAGCTACATAAAGACCCTTTTAACCCCCCCGGACGCCCAATTGTTTCCTCTTTGGGAAGTTTAACTGAGCACATGTCTCAGTATGTAAATTTCTTTTTGTCTGAACCAGTCACGAAACTCACCTCCTACATCAAGGATACCAAGGATTTTTTGAAACAAGTACAAAATGTACACTGGGAAAATGACTTGTTGTCTATGTTTGTAAATGGAGTATTTATGTCCACTGAGAAGTTGTTGCCTCTAGCAATTGACGAAGGCGATAGCTGAAACGCGTTTTGCTGTAAGCTGGTCCAATAAAGTAAAATTGGACAACTGTTCCCGAGAGTGCTGGTGCCTTTGTACCCGGAGCTTTGACTGAGTGCGGTGTCCGTCGCCGCAGAGAAAGCACCCGACCGCGAGTGAAGGGGCGTGACGGAAAAGTGAGCCGGATATATATATATATATATATATATATTTATCTGCTTCAGAAGATTGGGCTGTGTAGGTAGTAGTATCTAAAGAAGAACCCAGAGAAAAGTGACCTGTCAAGAGAAGGATTTCCCCTCAAGCTGTTCCATATTGAAGGAAGGAGGAGGCAACAGAAGCAAGATATCTTGTGAGTACCATCTCTTAGAGGAGGTGTGTAAACAGAGTCTTGATGTTAAAAACAATAGTTTATCCAGATAGAGTGCATTGTGGACCAGGTCACAAAGTTTGCGTTTAATCCACATGTTGATAGGCAGGCCTTGGAGGAACGCCCTTACCGACTGCCACAATACTAGGCTTCCTTTCCAGCCAGATATAAACTCCCAAAATTTTCGATCAACAGTATTCTATAAATCATAGCTTTAGGTGTTCGGAGTTAGGCCACATTGACATTGTAAAATATTAAAGATATACCTAAACCAAGAATGGAAATTGTACGGAGAATAGTAAAGAAGAGCATTAAACATCCCAGAATAGTTGAAAAAAGCAAATCTTAATGAGTTCTTGGATGTGAAAAAACAGTGTTACCAGCACCTCAAGTCTAAATCCAAGGACTTCGAAGATAGACAGTTGGGGAACTAGTCAGAGAAGATCAGAATATATGTGTTCACTACTAAATTGAGATATTGCTCATTTTTTGTATCCTGCGTTTGGAGCACATCGAGGAGTCCATGGCAGTAAGGCTTGATTAAAAGTTGCTAACGATATGAATGTAATCTGCAGGCATAACCAATAGGTATCAACATGACATCTACAAGTAGGTCACATGCATATGATCAAGACTGGCAATAGGGCTAACTGGCATTACAAATTATCTCTTGCCTCAAAGGCTCAAAGTGGGGTCTAATCAGCTGACGATGGATTCAGAAATAAATGTGATCATTTACAACAGTGTCCCTAACACCAAGCACCATGTCAAAATTTTACACCGACAGAGCTAGTTAAGGCTGTGCCAGCATAAACCCTGCACTTCCCCTGATTTAAAATAGAGTAGAAATCGAACTGCGACTTTGCGGGGCAGAAGCACTGCTGATTTGCAGCAGTGGTCCTGCTCTGCCAAAATCTAAATGAATCCTCTCCTCACTATGCAAGCCCGGAAACTATCCTGATGTTGCTAAAATATGTGTTCAGTTTGAATAAAGGGTCTTAACGGTTCAAAAAGTTACTTTTTACAGCAATGAGGATAGGTAGAGAAGGTGTCCAATGGGTTTGTAGTTTGCTGCAGATGAGACATTTTTAAGTGATGGTCTGACCAATAACTCCTTCCTGGTAGAAGGTATTGAAATAACAGAGTTGTTGATTACAAAATGTAAGCCAATTCTGATTGCCGGTAAAGTATTTTTCAGAAACATGGCTATAAAAGGGAACTGGACAACTATTAGTATTAATAATCTGGACCCCATAGAGAGTCTACTGGTGTAAAATAAGCCAAAAGGGAGGATGGTTTGTATAACAAATCTCTGCTTTTCCCAAGAAGATGGTGGATTTTGGTACTGAACCATACAATCATGGCGGAGGACACTTTTGCATGACAGAAACAACCCAGTGAGTCACAGACTTACAATGATGGGGTGATTCAGCCATTCTTAATGTGGTTGGGCAATTCAATTACCACTTTAAACACTTGTTTGGAAATGTAAGAAAAAGTGATCATTCTCCGTTTATGGCACACGTTTTTACCTTCTGTATGATTGTTTTTACTGCCTGGCATTCACATACTTGCTGGTTTTTTCATATATCAAATCAAAACAAGTATATTTGCATAGTTATTTAAAACCATTGCGTACAATTAAAGCTCAATCAAGAACATTAAAAAAAATTAAAAGCTGCTCACAAATAGGTCTTTGAAAACCAATGCATGCCATTAAAACCCAAACAAGGACATTCAAATATGTAAAAGCTGCTTACAAACAGTTTTCATGAACCTTTTAGACTTTTAACATTAAACAGTGCATTCTAGGTTTGTGCAAAATATCAGATTGAAATACTGTTACATAAAAAAAAAGATTAATAATAATTTCAGAGGTAAGATTTATTTTGGCCTGACCGAGGGGCCGAGGTGTTCATGGTTCATAGTCGTTGTGCAACTAAAAGGTGTAGTTCCAACTCCTTCCTTGCTCATTTTCTTTTTTAGTCATTTCTTTAAATAGCTTTTTAAAACTTTACCCCCTTGCAAGCTATGAATACAGGTGTGCCACTTAGCCAGGTAATTACCGCCTGCCTGCACAAACATGAAGGACGGGGCCCTCTAGGGCCCCGCAGGTTGTGCAGATACAACCGCCTGCTATGCCTTCCCAAATGAAGAGTAGGTCAGACAGTAGAGAATACAAACAAGTATTTATTACCATTACTCTGCAGAGGAGCCCATCATAACCTGGCTGGAGAGGGACTGACTCCCCAGCTTTCTGCAATATTAGACAAACCCTTCTGAGAGACTCTGGAAAGATACCGGCCTGAGCCAGGCATGAACAAAGGTGGTGCAGAGAGATGAGCTAACACCTGCCAGATGGGTACACTCTATCAGTGGTTCAAGGCCACTGTGCCAAGCCTCAGCGTCTCCTAATGTGGGAGCAGAGCTACACATTGAGATTGGAATGTGGAGACAGAACATCAGCCCATTAGCAAATCGGGTTACAGCCTTGAATGGGAGAGAAAATAATAACAAAGTACAGTGTTCTGCTGAGACAAGCAATTCTGAGTCCATGGGGCCTAATACACACGCACAGGCAGTCTAAAAAGGATTGCGAAATACAAAATGGAGTCAAACTGGCTAACTAAAGCTTACATGCTGCGAGGATAACTCAGTAGGTTATATAACGTTAATACAAATGCATGTATTTTAGCCACTCACTGCTAACCTAAAACAGCATGGCAGAGGCAGCACAGGAAAGGGAATGTTATATCTAACAGACCCTCCTTTTAGCAGTGTTGGCTAAAAGCTTTATTGTTATCCTGAAGGGTCTTTACAATTCTAAGTGGGAAGAAAGAAAATGCATGGTAACTCAAATCAAAATGGGAAACAAGACAACACAGGTATACCTTCATGCATATAATCTTCTGGATGTAAGGCACCCTCCTTTTCAGCTGATCTACGTGTATACCCTTGGTGTACTACTATGTTCTTCAACACTGTGTCATGGTCAGACTGTATCAAAAACTCTTCAAATGTTCATAATTATGAAGCATGGAAACTATAAAAGACTTATTGACTTAAGTGAGATGTACATGAACGCTCAACAATCCTTCTATCTTCTGAAAGATGATCTCAGTACCTGTACTGTATGTATGTCTTTTCCTGAGCAGTTAATCCGCAGTAAATGAAAGAAACTGGGAGACAGTGTATACAACAGTCTATTTGTCGTACCACATATTATAACTGAGGATGGGCACAATTCGTAGATGAGGCAGGAAATACAGTGGGTTACAAAACAAACTTATCATACTAACTATCATGGAAGGTCTCGGCCTAATATACACATTCTTCTGTAGGATAAGAATCACCAAATGCATTATTGAGGACTGGAGAACTGAATCTAAGGTACACCAATCGGAGCAACTATATTATCATGTTGTGTCCTCTGATGCTCTCCTGTGTGAGGAGCCAAAGTAATAAGCATGTTCACAAGGGCAACCGTCAGACTAGTAACAAAGCACTCTTACCTGTAGGATGCTTGTTGAAGTTCGCAGAGAAGCTATGTGCCAAACTTCCCAATGCCCTATCGTACAACTCGTGCATTTTAATACCCATTAAGGCTATGCGATAAGAGTTAGGGAGGAGGGCTGGATACTGGACGCTATTATGTTCCTGTTGTCGACCTGCAAGGCAACAAGACGAAAGTATCATCAATATGACGTTGTTTATGAAGGAACTTCTACACTAGCTCTACTACTTACGCCTAGCCTTAGTGTGTTCTGTCTTTTCATTCCTTACCTGCGATCTACAAGTGTGCTGCGTTGCGTCCGTGATGTCGTCTGATGGTCGTGATGGTGTTGTCTGATGACTGGTTGTTGGTGTTTGGTTGTTGTTATGTTGCGTTCTCTCAAGAAGGGATGGTGTAGCAACAACGTCCGAAGAGTTTCCTATAGTGTCAAACAAGGGATTCAAGTTACTTTCAGAAGACACATACAGTGGATTTGAACAGGTGTACAATGATTCGCTGAACTTACTTGTACATATTCCAGTGAATTCTCACCATCACGATTACTATAATAAGCAGAGTAAATAGCAAACACTACAATAACATATAAGACCTCCTGTCCTCTTGAAGTCTTTACTTTTGTCATTAAAGTCCTTCTTGTAATTGTTTCCTTACATCAAGAAAAAATTACTGTTTTGTCTTTCTCAGCAGGTAAGATGCCGAAGCTTTCTTGCGTAGGGCGCCATGAAATACAAACAATAGTACTTAGCTTTTGATGTTTTCTATTGTGCAGGCGTGTCCGGAATTCCTACCGAGACGAGACACCAAGAAAAAGGACCGAAGCACAAAGACTCCAGCAGCTGTTGCGGCGGATTGTTAGGAAAGCGTTTCAGAACTGGAACCTTCTGTCTCCTTGACAATAAGCAGAAGGCTAAGTGCCTTCTGGAACTTGGGTGTGGTTATTTATAGTTAAGCCACAGCCAATATGGCCGCCGCACGTCGAGCGTGACATGCGTATGACGTCTTCCCAGTCCATGCCGAGACCAGCAACACGGAAGCTCCAGTGCCTGCTGACAAGCATTTGCGTGGTTCTTATTCAACAATCACTTGTATGCGATCACACTTTGGAAATCGTATTTCTGTCCGTAAAACAATCACTGTTACAACCAATGAGTACAGACACAACAGCAAGTGTCATACATGTGATACGAAACATAATACATAGACATAAGACATAAAAGCATGATAGAAAATACTACTATAGGCACACAATGGTGTGCTGGTTGCACGGGATAGGGGTTGGTTTCATGAAGGGAACATAACTCAAAAAGGGTAAAAACCCGCACCTGTGTCAAGTCTTGTCTCATGATGATGGTAGGGGTACTACAGTGGTGGTGAAATCATGACAGTACTCCCCTCTCAAAATCCCCCCTAACACCATAGGTATGGGTTTTGGCTTGTCTGGATAACAAGAATGAAACCTTTTTACTAAGCATGGGGCATTCTTTAGGTTAGCAAGAGTTTCCCATGTTCGTTCTTCAGGACCGTAACCTTTCCAGTCTACTAAGTAAGATTTTTTCCACGTATTCTTCTGGAATCTAATATGGGTTTTACCTCAAATTCAGGAACTCTTTCAACGTCTGGTGGAGGCTGCATGACTCGAGTCCTGGGATTCAATGGTTTTACCAATGAGACATGGAACACAGGGTGAAAATGGAACTTTGATGGAAGTGTTAATCTTATACTGACTGGATGTATGTTTTTTTCTATCTGGAATGGTCCAATAACTGAGGACAGAATTGTTTAAATGTTTGGTGAATAACCATACTTTGTCTCCAATAGCATACGCAGGTTGTGTGGTGCGGTGTGTATCAGCTATCTGTTTTTGGCTCTCTTTTACTTTAGCCAGTTGGAACTGGGCCTGCTGTTGGATGGAGACCAGGTTTTTGACATAGTCACATACAGAGGGTATACTTAAAGGTGCAATGTTTTGATTAGGAACATGCTTTGGATGATAACCTTGTGCACAAAAGAATGGAGACATACCAGTGGAAGAATGATCAGAATTATTATATGCGAACTCCAGAGCCCAAACAATATCTGCCCATTCTTGATCACAACAAACAGTTAGCATGCAGCACAGAAGTTGTTCTATGGTTTGGTTTGTACGTTCAGTTAGGCCAGCCATTTGTGGATGATAACAAGAAGAGGTGTGAACATCCATGTTTAACGACTTTCCTAAATGTTGCCAAAAGTGGGAGATAAATTGAGATCCCCTATCTGAAACAACCACAGATGGTATTCCATGTAATCGTACAATTTCTTTTAAAAATACATGAGTTAGTTCTAATGCTGTAGGAAGCTTTTCTAGGGGTATAAAATGTGCCATGCGAGTGAAAAGGTCATCTACTGTTAAGATGGTAGTGAACCCTTGTTTTGTTTGGGGAAGTTCCACTATAAAATCGAGGGACACTGTGTGCAATGTTTGTGGGGACAACTGCAAGGGTTTTAACAACCCACTTGGAACATGATGTACAGGTTAATTTTGTATACATATTACACACGTGTCTATATAAGTTTGCATGTCGTTAAACATGGAAGGCTACCAGTATTTTTATAGCTTGATGTGTTTTTGTAACTCTGGGATGTGCAGACATTAATGTGTCATGATGTTGTAGAATTACTTGATTTTGCAAACTGGTAGATGGTACAAAGAGTTGCTCATTCATGAGTAATACATAATCTCTCCACCGGACCAGAGGATATAGTTCCTGCCATTCACGTTTCTTTTTTTTACATAATTCTTTCTGAATGTCCACGAGTATGTCTTTGGTAGTGCTGCCTACTTGAAAAAAGTGTGTTGGCAATATTAGTTGTACAATTTCTTCTTTTGAGCACAAATCATCATTAGTTTCTACCCGAGACAAGGCATCTGCTTTTATGTTCTCTTTCCCAGGACGATAAGTAATAATGAAATTGTAATCATTAAAAAACAGGGTCCATCGTAACTGACGAGCAGAAAGTGCTTTCACTGAACGTAAGGTTTGTAGATTCCCGTGATCGGTATAAATCGTAACCGGATGATGAGCACCTAACAAGTAATGTCGCCATTCTTCGAATACAGCTTTTATAGCTAATAATTCCCTGTCAGCTATGGCATAGTTTTGTTCTCTGGCTGATAATTTCCTTTTAATAATATGCTATGAGATGCATTTGCCTTGTGTTTTTGTGTCTTTGCGACACAATGCCTCCTATGGCCCAATTGAGAGGCATCAGCTTCTATGATGAAGGGAAGAGAAGGATCAGGGTGCATCAAAATTGGCGCCGAAGTAAATTGACTTTTTAAATCCTGAAACGTTTGTTCAGCCGACTCATTCCAGTTAAATTTGGTATTCTTGCGCAACAACTTAGTAATCGGGGTTATGATTTGAGACAAGTTGTGTATAAATTGCCTATAAGAATTGGCAAACCGCAGAAAACTCTGAACTTGTTTGACGGATGAAGGGCTGGGCCAGTTTAGTACTGCTTGAATTTTCTTTGGGCCCATTTCGATTCCTGTGGGACTAATTACGTAACCTAAGAATTCCACCTTAGTTGTGTGAAACAAGCTTTTTTCTAACTTTACGTATAATTAATGGCTTAAAAGCTGTAGAAGAATGGCGCGCACTTGTTGCACATGTTCAGCAATAGTTTTAGAATATATAAGAATATTGTCTATGTACACCACACAGCATATATCCAAGAAATCGCGCAAGACCTTATCTATAAAAAACTGGAATGCCGCTGGAGCATTGCATAGTCTAAAGGGCATCACTTGGTATTCGTAGAGTCCAAATTTCTTCCTGAAAGCTGTTCTCCACTGATCACCTCTCGGACTCTAACAAGGTGGTAGGCTCCGCACAAATCCAGTTTCGTATAGATGGTAGTGTCTTTGATTTGGTCTAACAATGTCGGTATCAACGGAAGAGGGTACAGATTTTTTACAGTTACTTTGTTCAAGGCGCGATAATCAATGCATGGGCGTAGCTCTCTCCCTTTCTTTGGTATGAAAACAGAGGTGAAGACACTGGGGACTTAGAATGTCGGATAAAACCATTGGCATGGTATTCATCCAGATATTCCTGCAAGTGTTAATTCTCTTTTTCTGTGAGGGCGTAAATGCGACTGCATGGTAGGGTTGCCCCAGACACTAAATCAAAGCGGCAGTTGAAATCCCTGTGCAGGGGTAGAGTGTTTGCTTTCTTTTTGTCAAAAACATCCAGTAAGTCAGAGTATTCAGTAGGTACACCTTCCAAAAGTAATACGCTTTTGGAATTTCTGGGGAAATCGTATCCTTGTATTTTATGTTCAACTAACTGATGTGGAAGGCACATATGTTGACAGTAATCTGAGTGAAACACTATGGTCTTTTGTACCCAGTCTATTCTCGGATTGTGTTGGACCAGCCAATGGACACCTAATATGAGGCGAAACTGTGGTGCATCAATAACATCAAACGTGATTTGTTCAGTGTGTTTTGTACAACATGTCATACTAAGAGTCTCTGTGTGTTTCTGTATTAACCCAGATGTTAATTATTTTCCGTCCACTGCTCTGACTATTTCTGGCCTATCTTTTTGTAATCTCTTTAATCCTAAATCTTGTAGTAACTGGGTATCTATAAAGTTGCCTGTAGCTCCGTAATCTATTAGAGCGTCCACAGACAAGGATCGAGTTTTGACATTTAATGACCGTAAACAGATTCTAATACTGAGATAATGAGCAGAGAGTTCAGGGGTGGTAGAAGCCAAACTGGTGTGTTCACTCAACAAACTGACCTTGTCTTTTGTCGAGCTCTCTAGTTTTACGACTGTTGGGAGACTGCGACATCACTTGTTTTAGGTTTTATTTTATTGGGACGATTGGGGCATTCTTTAACAAAATTTCCGGTTTTACCGCAATAGAGACATTGATTTAGCTTCCTCCTTTTCTCTTTTTCTTCTTTAGTAAGAGGCCCTCTAATGGTTCCTATCTAATCGGTTCCCCCATATCAATCTTGGTTCTGGCTCACTTTTTGGGGTTGTCTTTTCCTTAAACATGAACAGTTTGTGATCGGTTCGTCCTTTCTCACCTTTTCTTTCTGCTAATCGATGATTTAATTTCACTACTAAATCAATGAAGTCCTCATAATCCTAAGGAGGATCTAAGATCTGGGTTACCATGTCCTTTAATTTGTCCTTCGACCCCTGTAAAATAGAGACACTCTCTTTTCTTATAGCCAATGGGCTTCAGTCTAATGAAGAGGGAAATATAATGTAACAAGTCCGAATAATTTGTGATCTGCGCTCTGCACAAACACGTGTTTAGCAAACAATTTTCTCATGGTGTTTTTGAATTGTCAGAGATCATAGAGAATGGGGTCGTCATGTTCCACAAATGGAACTGACCATAGCGCCGCGTCCCCTCCTAAATACGACAGAATAAAAGGATTCTTAGAGGAATCATCTGGGAATGCGGTTTGTTTGGCAATAACATGCAGATGGCATTGGTTCATGAAAACAGTAAATTTAGCACTGTCTCCATAAAATCGTTCTGGGGGTGCTAACGGAACCGTAATCGGAGTCATCACTTGTGTTTGTGTTGATGACGACAGAGTACTACTACGCAATGTTTGCACAGCTGGCTGGAAAACAAAAGGTTTCAGTATTGGTTTTGCCGTAGGGGAAAAGTCCCAGGTGGTGAAACTTGGTGGCCCAGAGGCTTGAATGTTAGCTTGTGGCTCGGAAATATCCTTACGTAATGCAGCATTTTCTGCCTTAATATCAGCCAGGATGGAAGCTATATCATTCAATGATACCTGAGAAGCCAGATCCATAGCATCTGGGAGAACTAATGTCCGTGGACTTAGCCTTCTGTCAGACTAGTAACAAAGCACTCTTACCTGTAGGGTGCTTGTTGAAGTTCGCAGAGACGCTATGTGCCAAACTTCCCAATACCCTATCATACAACTCGTGCATTTTAATACCCACTAAGGCTATCCGATTAGAGTTAGGGCGGAGGGCTGGATATTGAACGCTATCATTTTCCTGTTGTCTACCTGCGAGGCAACAAGACGAAAGTATCATCAATATGACGTTGTTTATGAAGGAACTTCTACACTAGCTCTACTACTTATGCCTATCCTTAATGTGTTCTGTCTGTTCGTTCCCTACCTGCGATCTACAGGTGTGCTACATCACATCCGTGATGTTGTCTGATGGTCATGATGGTGTTGTCTGATAACTGGTTTTTGGTGTCTGGTTGTTGTTGTGTTGTGTTTTCTCAAGAAGGGATGGTGTAGCAACAACGTGCAAAGAGTTTCCTATAGTGACAAACAAGGGATTCAAGTTACTTTCAGAAGACACATACAGCGGATTTGAACAGGTGTACAATGATGCGCTGAACTTACTTGTACATATTCCAGCAAATTCTTACCATCACGATTACTGTAATAAGCAGAGGAAATAACAAACACTACAATAACATATAAGACCTTCTATCCTCTTGAAGTCTTTACTTTTGTCATTAAAGTCCTTCTTGTAATTGTTTCCTTACATCAAGAAACAATGATGTCAAAAATTACTGTTTTGTCTTTCTCAGTAGGTAAGATGCCGAAGCTTTCTTGTGTAGGGCGCCATGAAATACAAACAAGAGTACTTAGTTTTTGATGTTTTCTATTGTGCAGGCGTGTCTGGAATTCTCATGAGACGAGACACAGAGAAAAAGGACCAAAGCACGAAGACTCCAGCAGCTGTTGCGGCGGCTTGTCAGGTAAGCGTTGCGGAACTGAAACCTGCTGTCCCCTTGACAACAAGCGGAAGGCTAAGCGCCTTCTGGAACTTGGGTGTGGCTATTTATAGTTCCGCTACACCCAAGATGGCCACCGCACGTCGAGCGTGAGGTGCTTATGACGTCTTCTCAGTCTGTGCCGAGACCGGCAACATGGAAGAGTCAATGCCCGCTGCCCTTGATAAGGGGGAGGGGAAATGAGATAATGAGTGTGGTTTGAAACAAGGAGAAAGACGGAAGGTTTTCTAATTCTCACGGCAGGTACCGGAAGAATTACGTTGGTTTTTATAATGGGTTTAAAGACCGGGCAAAGAAAGGGGAACAGAAAAAGGCAGTTGGAATGATAGATAAGTATGTTTGGAATCAGGTGATGGTTATAAAGAAAGGGAGGGTGAAATGAACTAATGTTATTACATACTTGGGTGAAGAGATTGGTGCAGAGGGTGAATACACCTCTGAAGACAGTTCACATGTTGGAAAAATAAATGAAGAATAATTTGCATTTGATACCGTGTTTAAACCTGAACTTGCGCTAGTGTTGATTAATTAAGCGAACCATGCACGTTTTTGTTTGAAATAGTAATGGATAATTGTTTTTTATCATTGTTTATAGTGACCCCTGATGAAGGGCACTACGAAGCACGAAATGCATTGGGATTTTAACAAATAACACAATAACAACAAAGGGAGGGAGAGGGAAAGTATCACTCTTGAACCCCCTGGTAAACTATTCATAAACAACGAAAGAGTGAATATGAGTAAAAACAACAGCATGGGCAAAAACCAAAAGGATGTGTTAAAAGAACCCTCACTCACCAACCTAGTTGGTGACCTGCTTCATCATCGGGTTCCCACCAAGGAGGCCGAGTGCCTCCTTGGTGTGCTGCGACGCCTGAGTTACAGCGGAGCTGGTTTTTGAGGGATAGGTGGATGTGAATTTAAAAGGTAAATGGTTTTAACCGATAACAGTTTTAATCAAGGTAAACCATGGACCATTAAAATCAAATATGACGGACTAAAACTGGTAGGTTAGGATAACCAAAGAAAGTCCGCTTTAGATTGGTGAAAAGGGGGTGGTCGACATGTTTCTGCTTTTGGTGCCAATTAAGCTAAGCATTCATCAGGATCAAATGAAATTCCACGGCGGTATGCGCACGCTAAGGCGCACCCTAACCTGTGGAACTCCGCTGTAACTCAGGCGTCGCAGCACACCAAGGAGGCACTCGGCCTCCTTGGTGGGAACCCGATGATGAAGCAGGTCACCAACTACGTTGGTGAGTGAGGGTTCTTTTAACACATCCTTTTGGTTTTTGCCCATGCTGTTGTTTTTACTCATATTCACTCTTTCGTTGTTTATGAAAAATGTTAACAAATAAAACACTGTTTGTGATGAACCTTGCATTACTCGTATTTTTACATGAGGTCCAGAAGGGCACTGTTTAAATATCAGAAACTTGGAAAAAAGGCAAACCATTCTGTGCGTGGATTCGCAATTCAAAAAAAAAAGGAATGAAGTTTAAAGTGTAGAAAATGGTTTAAAGGGATTACATGGATGAAATTAAAAGTGCAAATGACTGCCTAATGATGGCATATCACAGTGCGTTTGGTGGGGGCAAGATGTTGTTCCCAACTTTGCAGTTTGTTTATTTAAGTGGTATTTGGGCATGCCACTGCACCACTCAGCATGCATCAAGGAGTACTGGGATTAAATTGAAAGTAATTGGAATACAAGGAGTGCATCCCCACACCCACGATTGTTGATTTGAAACGTACTTCAAGATGACACTTTTTTTTTTTTTTTAATCCTGGCAATTTGTTCAAACTGTGTTATTTTATAGCCAACTAGACATGGACTGGTGAGGTGCTGAGTTTCTGTTTATTCAAAAGCATATTCACAGCATCCTGTGAAATGAATGGCTAAAGCAAGCCCAACCGATTGTCTCATGGCGATTCCTAGACAGCTCGGGTAGGCTCAAAAGAGAGAGAAAGCACACAACAACAGGTTGTCTTGTGTACACACAACACAAAACAGGACACAACATTACATGTACCAGGCACAGTAGCTACAGAAAAACGCAGTGTTTTAGTTGCCCAAAAAGACTTTTTCATGCACGTCGTGCATCTCATGCGTTGTTAATGTACTTACATTGCCCAGGAGCTAGTCTCCTAATTTGCCCAGGAGCTAGTCTCCTTTTCCCCCTTCAACAGTAGGTGACCTAAGCAGGTGACCTCCTGTCGAAAATACTTACCCCATTTGTAGCTGGACACGATCAGACAGACTGATCTCAAATATAATATATAAGGTATTTGTACCAATATGCACAGTAACACAGTAAAGACACCATAAAAGGACACTACACCAATAAGACAATCAATGCACACAAAAAACAGAAACGCACAGAAATGTTGAAGAATAAAAATCTGCATACCAAATGGACAGTGTTCAAACACAGACCGTAACAACCATACTTATTCAAATATGTATTATCAAATTCTGAGCTCAGGACAGCCCTTAAATGGTGAAAAAGGAAAAATAGCAGCATTTCACCACCATGACACACCACAAACACCAGCGTTGTACAAATACTGCTCCCTGCCTAGGGGTGTACCCTGAGCCTACCAAAGATGTGTCCTATGTACAAACTTCAAAAACAACAGTTGATGGACAGAATGCAGAACAATGTCATACATTTACCCCAGTACAGAGATCTGGGCCTAAATCCATCGTTTTTTTGTTCACCATTCCATTCCAGTTTGAACCCAGCCATATGCAAATCAGTCTTGACCCTGTGCCTCATGGGAACAGTCCAGCCCGAACTGCCAAGCCAGGTCCTCCCTGGACTGGAAACAAGCATCCTAGGACCGGTTTCGGGGTTTCACCCTTCTTCAGCCAGGATAGCTTGAATCCAGTGGCATAGAGAGCACCTGACCCACGTCTGGGCATACCCTTCCCACTCGGGGTGATGAAGGCAAAAACAACAGTTGATGGACAGAATGCAGAACAATGTCATACATTCACCCCAGTACAGAGATCTGGGCCTAAATCCATAGTTTTTTTGCTCACCATGCCGTTCCAGTTTGAACCCAGCCGTATGCAAATCAGTCTTGACCCTGTGCCTCATGGGAACAGTTCAGCTCGAGCTCCTAAGCCAGGTCCTCCCTGGACTGTGCACATGCGCTGCAATGGCAGGCCTGAGGCATCTTTTCCGGGCTACCCAAGTGGGTGGCACACTCAACGCTGCAAGCCTACTAGTAGCTATTTATTTCCCAGCTCTGGCACAACCAGTGCACACCATTAGGGATCTACTAATAAAATCACTATACCAATCAAGGGGAACCTAGCACAATATCAATATCAATTTACACAGAAAGCACTTGCACTGTGACATTGATCTGCAGTGGCAAAATACCCGAAGCATCTAAGCTAGCAAAAACGGAAACCAGCACAACACCAACATGCAGGGGGTGAAGGTAAAAAGTCAGGGGAAACCACACCAAGGATGGCATGTCTAACACTATTTGACTGTATCACCCTGCAACTTTTGCTGTGTCTAAAACAATCAGCAAATAACTATCTTGGATTTTTAAACTTTGTATAGATGCCCTGTCTTTCTGCATGGTCCTAAAAGACGCAGCAGAGCCTATATCTCTTACCAGCCAATGCTATTCCAAACAAAGACCTATCATATATTCTACAAGCATTACTGCCAAAGAATGCTCTTTAGATCAGTGACAGAAAAATATTGAGCAGCAGGAGAAACATAACAATAGCCAGAGCAGCAGACAACTGAAGGGCCACGTTTTTATTTTATTTTGAACAGAACACAGGTCTATCACAAATTTGGAACACAATCAAAATAGTGGGACTATTATAATGTACAAGCCTTCTCCTCACCAACACCTTTTCTCAACCAAAACCAGAATCATACACAACAAGGCTCGTAAAATCTGCAGGAATCCCTGCTCTACATCACCTGTTGCCCACAAAATGGGTGGCGCATCTGCAAAAACTCGGGGGGAAACCAACACTACTAAACTTATCACATGCTCACCACAACTAGGCATTAACTAAAATGAAGAATTCAAAATAAAAAAATCCAATTATCGGAGCAAGAGAGCACAGAACATGTGCTAAACTAATGCTTCTTAAACACCCACCAATACACGCATAGCACTGTACTATGTGTAAGATATAAAAAAAGGAAACAATACAGACCAATCACTTCCCAATATCTACAATCACGTCTGTATTGCAAAAACCCAATAAAAACGAATCTGTAAATAAACAATCAAATTCCTCTTCTAAGATACAAATCCTGTCCACTAAAATCTAAATGACACTTTCACTCCCTCATCTTTCCTCTGACAGCAACAACCAGAACAGCCTGAACGTCACTGCAGGAACAAAAAAAACAGAAAGAAAAGAACAGAATTTGCAAATTGAATTTTCTGAAAACAATGCTGCAGCTGCCTCCGGCTGGGCCATTTTAAAATGTACATCTTAAGGAGGAATCTACTAACCAACATCATCTGGTGTACCGTAGTCTGTGCTGTTAAGTTTGCAAAACAATTGTTTTCCTGCTAGGCCTGTATCACAAACAACAAATTGGCAACTTTGCTCAAATGGGCATAGTTCTACTTCCACCTTCTCTAAAACTGGGTTTGTAATTTCTCTGTTTAAAACTCCTACAACTAAGTCTGGACCTTCAATTGTTTTCACAATAGACTTGATAAATACAGAATTGTTAGTGTTAAAACTCCCATTTTCAAATTGAGTAACCTGTTGAAATGAATTCTCATTTTGTTCCTGGAAATAATTCACATTTGCTCTGGACAACTGATTCAAATTAATTTTAGCATTTTCCAAGTTTTGTGGGAGCATCTGCACTTGAAAACTCATGTCAGTGGTACCTGTTTCTGAATTGATATTAGCATTTGCTGAACTGGCACATTTTGCACCTGCATTTCTCTCTGTGTTTACACTTTTCATTTTGCTGTGTAAATTTTAAATTTACATTTCTTCTTCCAATGCTCAAATCTGTTATAAAGATGGCAAAAGGATACTTTTTCCAGCAGTGCAACACCCATACCTGCATTTGGACAAACCAAAGCACCTTTACTTCCATCCTGTGAAACAACACCTTGTAACTCACTTTCTTTCTCTGCAAACAACTTCTTCTGAAAAGGTTTCTGTGCCAATCCTCTCTGCACCATCATATATTTTCCCTTTAAACTCTTTTCTGTTTCATCCCTTGTCCACCAGTATAGTACCTTTCATCCTTCAGAGTACCATCTATCAGCTTTCCTTGAAAACAAACCAATATTTACTGTATGTACACACTAGTCTGATCAGAAAACATTAATCCAATGCACAAGGATCTCATGCCACTGGCAACAGGCCATTCTCTTCCACAGTGTTGTGGGAACACTAAATACACACATTCACAAAACTCATGAACCAAATCTTTTAGCTCCTGTGTTGCACTTTCAAACTGTACCCTATTAACATTCTTTGCTGGCTTTCTGCCCTTTAGAAAAGGCTGGCTCCGCGCTGTGTATCTCTGCCTGTCTGTGCCAGGAGCTGAGCATCATAGCCCCCGCTTTAGGAATTCCTTTTCTGTCTTCGCAGAACTCTCTCTCATCTGCTGCTTTGCTCTGAACTTCCCTGCTGGATGAGCCCCCTCCTTGGGAATGCCTTCTTATAACACCGAAGGTCATTGCAAGCCAGCCACAAACTGAATTCACAGGCTATGTTTCTCAACTTTGAAAATACTTTTTATTCAGCGAAAAACTCACAGCCCAGAGCTTGAAACACTTTCCCCTCAAATTAAATACACGTTCCATTGTGGGCAAATCCGAATGAAACATACCCACTTAGCAGTTCGTGTCTGAAGCTGGAAAGCTCTAAATACAAACACACTGCTCCTTTTCCCAGAACTCCTGCATCCCCCCTTTTCTCATAGAGAGAGAGAGCACAGTCAGGGCTGCTAAGTTACGAGTGTGTGTTTCACCTCTCCTTACTGCATGCACCTTTAGAATATCCTTACCTCCACACGAAGAGCACAGTCACTACTCACTCAAACAAGCATTTCACAAGCACCACCACCGACGTCAGTCCACAAACCTCATAGCACCCAAACACCACAATCAAACCACAAGTCAGACAGGGGCAAAACAGTCCAAAGATTGCACCGAGAGAAGTAGACAGCCCAGAGACTGTACCAAGTTCAAGAAGAAAGGCTCTAGTCCCAGACCTTTTGCAAGTATAGACCAAATTACCAGTTGACCTGGCAGATTGTTTGCAGACAGTCTTAGCCTTTTCGAGCGAGAGCCAAATTTTCAGTTCACGAACACTCTGTGTCTTTTCCATGGGTCTGCAAACCCACCAAGTACAAACCAAGATGGTATTAAACCGCACCAAGACACATCCCGTCGACTCGTGTCGTTCAAACAAGGCAGTTCGCAAATTACACCCAAGACAGTCCGGAGACTACACCGATACGAGAGGACAGGCCTCAGCCCCAGACTTTTTCAAAAGCAAATGCAATTTCGATTTGGCCTGGCAGAGAATCTGTGAGCGGTCCCGGACCTTTTACAAAGAGGCCAATTTCAAGTTGGCCCGGCAGGCTGCTCACAAGCGGTCTGTGTCACTCAAGGTCCGCAGACTCACCAAGTCCAAGACAAGACAGTCAGAGACTGTACCAGGACATGGCCCGCAGGCGTGTGTCGACCAAGAATGGCGCCATTTACCAAGAACCAAATCACTCACCTGGTGCACACAGGTCAAGCAAGTTATTCTCCAATGCTGACTCTATGGACCAAATGGTCAGCTCCAGGGTTTTGCCTTCAGGACCCCGGCCAAGGCCCCTACGACCCGATTACGAGTGAGGGGACCCTTTCTCGGGGTCCCTGTTCGGGCACCAACTGAAGGACTGGGCCCTCTATGGCCCTGCGGGTTGTACACCTACAACCACCTGCTATGCCTTCCCAAATGAAGAGTCGGTCAGACAGTAGCGAATACAAACAAGTATTTATTACCGTTACACTGCAGAGGAGCCCATCATAACCTGCACCATGGGGTGGCTGTAGAGGGACTGACTCCCCAGCTTTCTGCAATATTAGACAAACTCTTCTGAGTGACTTTGGCCACGCCCCTAATGGAAAAATACCGGCCTGACACAGCCATGAACAAAGGAGGTACGGAGAGATGAGCTTACACCTGCCAGATGGGTACACTCTATCAGTGGTCCAAGGCCACTGTGCCAAGTCTCAGCGTCTCCTAACGTGGAAGCAGAGTTACACATTGAAATTGGAATGTGGAGACAGAACATCAGCTCATTAGCAAGTCGGGTTATAGCCTTGAATGGGAGAGAAAATAATAACAAAGTACAGTGTTCTGCTGAGACAAGCAATTCTGAATACATAGGGCCTAATACAAGTACAGCCCAGGCAGTCTAATAAGGATTGCGAAATACAAAATAGAGTCACACTGGCTAACTAAAGCTTACATGCTGCGAGGATAACTCAGTGGGTTGCATAACGTGAATACAAATGCATGTATTTTAGCCACACACTGCTAACCTAAAACAGCATGGCAGAGGTATCATAGGAAAGGCAATTTTAAATCTAACAAACGTATATCCAGATTTCTGACAATTGATTTCAAAAGGATTTTATTTTGTGCCATGGGTACTGGACAATGCAGAAGATGTGAGCTAGTTTCTCTTGTTTGTATCCACAAAGTCTGCAAGTTGGGTTTTGCGACTGGTGCTTCTAGAAAGGAATAAGATCTTTTGTCTCCATGTTGCCAAAATTAAATAACATAAACCATTAATACCATTGAAAAATGCGCTGCCAGATGCTCCTGGGGAGGTAAATTGTAGGAGTTTATCACTCTCCAGGCGTGTCGCCTTCACATAAGTACTTTCTTGTCTATTAGATGAGATGAGAACCGAGTTGAGGCATTTAGTGCTCAATTAAATGGAGATTTCCCCAAATTTGCTACCTAGGCTTCTTGAATAGCTAAATTCTTAGTTGCCTGGTTTAAATGATTTCCACAAGAACCTTTTAAGTTGCTGTTCCTCAGTTTCTCACCATCATATATTATTGCTGAATCCCCTTTCAGAAGCTAGGAATCTCCAACACAGTTTAATAAACATGCTTGTGCACTGCCATGCTTGATTTATTAGGCCAAACTCTAGGTATACTTGGGTTGGAAAAGCTGACTTTGGGATATTATATACCGATTTATAGACTTTCGTTTGGATCTTGTTAAGAGTTGCTATTTCCCAACCCTGAATATTTTCCATACCATAGCAAAACATTGTCAGTAGCAAAACTGACATAACCTTGAGCAGATTGGCAAATGACAGACAACTCAGTTTCTGTTTTATTATTTTAAACGCGTAAATTCGCGATTTTGCTTGTGCCTGGATTGCAGCCAGATGGTATTTGCCGGTAATTTGATCATCCACATTGAATCCCAGATATTTGTATGAGTGAGATACCGCCACCTTTTTGCCCTCTTAAAACCAGGAGTGAGTTTTAAATTTAAAGTCAATCAACTGAACCACCTAGGTTTTGTTCAGATTTAACTCTAGCCCTTGCTCATCCATATAGTTTTTTTAGAGCATTCATGCTCCGTTGCAGACCTATCAGTGTCTGGTTCAATAGGACGATGTCATTGGTGTATTGGAGACAACCCATCTTCTCTGAGGCAAGTATTGGCGGATGGCTGTTATCTAAGTCCGGAGCACAACCTAAGAGCACAGGATATGAATTGAACAGACTTGGCACCAAAACACATCTCTGTTTGAGGCCATTCATTGTGGAAATTTTGCTTGCTACTTGGCCGTCATCTCCGATCTTGACTTATGCCCAGGTTTCTGGATATAGTTCAGTAATTGCCATAAAAGTTCTTTTGGCAGACCCTATTCTTCCAATTTTCTCCATAGTCAACCTCAGGGCACTCAACTGAAAGCAGGCTTGAGGTCTATAAAAGACGCAAATAACCAAAATGTATTTTTGTTTGACCTTCTCTGTTAGTGCTGTTAAAACTATTAAAGTCCCCATAGCTGCTCTGAATCGTGTCTGAATTTGTAGTATTATTTGTTTTTACTATACCCAAGTTTATAAACATTGAAGTAGACAGGATGTGTAGAGCTTCACCTCAACATTGATTAATGCTATGAGCCTATAATTGAGAAGTGATTTCCATTTTTGAAAATGGGATGAAAAATATTGCCTTTTCATAAGTATGGTAACCGATTAGAGCGATAAAGATAGTTGAACAGTTAGATCAGATGGTCGGCCCAATAAAATACATCTCCTTTGAAAAATGCACTTGGGTTTCGTTTGGTCCTACTGCGCCCTTAGATTTTCATCTATTTAAAATTTCAATGAGTTGCTCTACGTCCCCCAACACAGTGGTCTGATGATCCTTTTTTATAGAAAGCTTGAGCGTATCGGCTTGGGACTGCAGGATTCTCCCCGCACCCACTTTTTCAGGCGCTGAGTACATAGCAAGAACTTAAACTTCCCATTTAGCTAATTCGATCCCTGCATTATACTTCCTTCTTTTTCAACTGTCAGCCCATTCACCAGCTGCCAGAATCATTTGCTGTTCTGATGTTTACTGGAAGTTTTGCAGCAGTTTTATCTGGCCTCTTGCCCTGTCTTACCTCCTTTGTCAAAAATCTTATTTCTAAAGTTATTTGAGATTTTTGTCTTTTTAGCTCTTTGTATTTATTCCAGAGTTGCCTTCCCCAGCCCCCGCCTGTGTTTGCTGCATTTGAGCACTTCAGCGGTTGAGTTTTGTTTGGAAATTTTGTTAATAATAAGTCTCTTAGTTGTATCCATGCCTCAACATGCTCATTTATTTCTGTTCTTACAATCTCCGCATTTCTAATTTACTTTTTATAGACTCAATCACCCCACCATTCCAAACTCTTTAAATTGCAAGTTATTGGCACGGAGAATAAATTGTTTTTCGATCACAGATGAGTGGTCTTGCACAGCATCCTAATGTACTGGAGAAAGTGATCCCCCTCCCCTCTGCACGTGGGTAAATTTGGAAGTGACACACCTGGGGCAGAGCTGGGCTTTCATTCTTTAGTGACAGCTTGATAGCTTGTATCCAGTTTACCCCAAGGTCTAGTTGTTCTATGGTCCAGTTGAATTTCTGGAACAGAACATGGCAAGTAGTTGTTCTATGGCCCAGTTGAATTTCTGTAAAAGAACATGGCAAGTCCCTCTTTGGGGTGTCCATATTTCAAGGATTTTTTTGCTGGGCTGTAATACCATACGTAACCTACTATATATTAAGGGTGGGCGTAGTTCGCGAAGTAGCACTTCGCGAAGCTACGCAAAGTGAAGTTCGCACTACGCGAGCTACGCGTAGCACTTCGCGAACTGTGTAGTAACATGTTCGCACTGTGCAAGATGTTGTTTTCAATGATTGCACAGTGCGGACAAGCAACCGGCACTGTGCAATCATTGAAAATGGCATCTTGCACAGTGCGAGCTGTAGTTTTCTGCTGCTCGAGTAGATTTTTACTCGAGCGGCAGCTTTCTCAACGCGAACTGGTAGTTTCTCATCGTGAGCAGTCGTGAGCATACGCGACCCCTCGCAATGAGAAACCTGACCTCCTCGCGTTGGGAATCTCGCCGGGTGTCAGAGCTCACCTTCAGCTTCTCGCTGGTTACCGTTGTCTTGCACAGGAACAGAAGCTGCTAGCTTCCCGACTCCCACTACTAATCACTCAGCCCCAAGAATGTCTTTGGCTCTAACTGATCAGCAAGGGGGAAGGGGGAAATTGGATAAAATAACAAACGAGAGAAGAGACTGGTTCTGGACCTTCTGGTTTTCCTATCTGGAATTCTTCTTCAGCTATCACTCTGCTACTGAAGATTCCTGAGGTAACTAAGCACACAACATAATTATTATTCCTCCTCTACTCTATTCTGTCTCTTTTCTTCTCTTCTCTAATGGTGCTTTCTACCTACCCAGTATCCTGAACTCTGTGCCTCTCTTCTTGTTCAACTCTGCCTTTTTCTTCTTTCTTGTTATTGATGTCACTAATTATCTGTAAAACATATATTCGTTTAATTATACCTATTTATCTTTGTAGTTTTTATATCTTCTAACTCTTTCTCTTTTGACCTACCATCAATCTTTCGATAGTTGCCTTCTTTTTCTTCTCGTGGTTTCTCTTCTTTCTTTTCTTGCTTCTAGCTATACTAAACAACTGTTGTCTTCTAGATGATTCTTTTGTGCTTTAACTTCTCCAGTTGCTTTCTCTCCTTAGGTTACTGCGAACTGTTAAAGCTCAGGCAAGTCTTTCTCCTTACTTTCCTAGTTGACTTTTCTATATGTCTTTTTATTTTTTCCCTTAGTAACCTCTTCAGAATATACTACAATAAACTTCTTTTCTTTTACAGGACTCGGTATGCTGATCTCTGCAGACCCTGGTAAGTCTTTACTTATGCGTCACCCAACACTACTTATCATTTTAATGTGACCTTAAAAATCTTTCAGTAATTCACTTAGCTTTCTTCTGTCTTCTTTTCTGGTGCTGCAGAAGTCGTATCTCGTTTCCTGGAGCGACGAGGAAAAACTCCGAACTCGACTCTCAGTAAGTTGCCTCTACGGACTCTGCGGCTTTTTCTGTCCTCTTCGGTGAGTATCGGTTACCTAACTCGACACTACTCTCTTGCGTTACTCTGGAAAACTTCTTACACTAGATATTCTCTTCAGAACTGGGAACTCTCTCGAACACATCTTCTCTGAGGAAAAGTCTTGGTGAAGTGCGCACTACCTCAGGCGCGCGCGCGTCACATCGTCTCTCTCTGGATCTGTTAACAACTAGACCGCCGACCCCAGCGTCTGCGCGGCCATCTTGGAAATGCGGGCATGCCACAAACTCGACCATTGAAACCCATTCAAAACTGAAGCGCCCATTGAACTTAATTCCTTGCGCTTCGTTTTGGAACTCACATTAGGGATCCTGACAGTACCCCCCACCAAGGATGGTCCTTCCACTCTGGGCTTGGTTGGATTGCGCTGATAGAAAAGTTTTATTAGCCTAGGAGCATGAACATCTGAATCTGATTCCCAAGACCGCTCCTCTGGACCGTAGCCTTTCGAATCTACCAAATAGTACAGTTTACCTCTGACTAATTTTGAGTCAAGAATTTCTTTCACCTCAAACTCTACTACTGTATCTAGCTGAATTGGTTTTGGAATTGGTTCTTTTCTCAAATTAGAAACTGCCTTCTTCAAAAGGGAAACATGAAATACTGGGTGAATTTTGAATTGGGAGAGTAAGGTCAATTTATAGGTCACTGGACCGATCTGCTCTGCAATTGGGTAAGGGCCGATAAATCGTGGCTGAAATTTTCGGTTCCCTTTTAGCCTTAAATTTTTTGTATTCAACCAGACTTTATCTCCAATTGCTAGTGGAGGGGGTTTCTTTCTTTTCTTATCTGCGTACTTCTTATACTTTTCCTTAGCCTGTACTAGATTCTTTGATGCTTCTTCATGCACTGACTTTAAATGAGCTACCAAATCCTTGGCTGCTGGGACTGTGAGCTCCACATCTTGTACTGCGGAATTTGGATGTCTACCATAGTTTAAGTAGAACAGGGAATAACCAGTGGACACATTCTTCGCGTTATTATGAGCGAATTCTGCTGTCCACAAGTAGTCCGGCCATTCTCCCTCCTGTTTCAGCAAGAACAATCGTAAATATTGCTCCAATTCCTGGTTCACCCTTTCCGTTTGTCCATCCGTCTCCGGATGGAAACTGGTGGAAAAACGAGTTTCTACTCCTAAACCTCTCATAAAAGCCTTCCAGAAATGTGAAACAAATTGGGTTCCCCGGTCTGATATTACTATCTTGGGTATTCCATGTAATCTGACAATCTGGGTACTAAAGTGTCTTGCTAACTGTTTTGCTGTAGGGATTCCCTTTAAGGCGAAGAAGTGTGTCATTTTCGTGTATGCATCTACTATTACTAGTATTGTTGTGTCCCTTGACAGGATGGTAAGTCTGTAATTAAATCTAGGGTGATTGTATGCCAAGGATGAGGAGGAATGGGAAGGGGTTGCAACAGCCCTTGTGGAGCGTGCCGTTCTGATTTTCCCTGAGCGCATATCTCACAAGTCTTTACATATTGTTCTATGTCTTTACTCATCTGTGGCCACCAATATTTTCTTTTAATTAGATCGGCTGTCTTGAACTCTCCCTTGTGGCCAGCCAACAGATGATCATGGCATTCCTGCAAGGCTTGCTTCTGCAATGCTGTAGTCGGCAAATACTCTTCAAAAACAGGGGGGAACCCAAAATAACCCTCTGGCATCTGGGTACATAAACACGATATATAGAAATAATGCCCCGGGATCAATAGTGTAATCACTAATAGAGGAGACAGCTAAGTTACCTCCTCCTATGAGTTATCTTCTTTTTCTGTAAGAAATCTTTTTAAATTTTTATTTCCACATAGAAGTCAAAAAACAGTTTCACTAAGAAAATAGTTATACTCTTAGGTTGAATGATAGTATGTATATTTATTTCATACTTTACTCATCTCACATAACTATATCTTGTTTTTTTCTTTTTTTCTTTTCATATATATACAAACATATACAGTATTTACATACATAAAACGAATTCAACACATCTATATTTGCACCTCTGACAAAGAAATTATATTCTCCTTATTGCATCTTGTCTGAGTGATACCCTAATAGTTAATCAGGATGCTTCTGACCTTAATTCTCTGAAGCATTCCTTGCCAAAAGAACACTCTTTTAGAGTCACTTCGAGATCAACTATTGCAACCTCATTCCTTTTGAAGTACTCTCTACTACTTAACACAAAGTCCAAAATCTCATGAGTGTCTTCACCATTGTTGTCGACGCGTTTCAGCCAAGTCAATTACAGGCCTCCTCAGGACTAGGGCACTCAAATCTACAATATTTTCAAAGTCCAACCTAAAAGAGCAAATTAATTAATCCTTTTTGGTTATCTATATAAATAAACAAACAATATTTATGTTTCACATATATTATACAACTATACACACACAGGGACTTATCATACAACCAAAGAATTTCAATATATTTACAAAGTATTCACAAACTCTGAAGTGGCGGATCACATACAAGAAATAAATAAACACCCATAAGTGAACTTAAAAATACTTGGACGTGTTCTTCCCTACCAAGAAAGTGAAGTGTCTTTAGAAAAGTTTTAACAACGCTGATTCTTCCCAACTTAAATTCTTACTCCAAAATGACTAAGTTCCATACCTTAGGGAAAGTAAAGTATACCTATTCTATTCCGATTATTGCTCGAGGTAGGTGGATATTCTCTATTTTTTCTTTCAAGACGCTAAAGACAAACGAATGAAATATTAGGAATTATTCCTATACTGCCAATCCAGTGGTCCAAGCATTTTTTATAGATGTTATTTACTTACTGGCAAGCCATGTCATGTTTCCATCAACATATCTGTATTATAGGGCCCTTAATTCCCGGAATTCTTCGCACTCAAAGGTCTTTTCTACTCGTGTTCTGTAATGAGAGCAAAGACCCCATAGAGACAACTTTAATTTGCCCCCGAGGTTTAAACAAACGTATCTAAACTGGTTCAAACAACCATTAGATCACAAACCGAAGGAGTTCGTACCTTACAACTTCGCTATGTATCCAAAACAAGACACTTCCTCATATTCATACCATCGTCTCTGTTAAAGCAAAGGAGAGACAGGCATTGGTTCCAATACTTATTGCCTTATTATATTACGTAAAACACTCTTTCCATTTTGCCCTTATCTTACCTGAATCGAATTATAGCTGGCCACGCTTCTCGCACTCCGTCTCTAATGTTCCTACTTCACTCGTCTCTGATCACGTGACGCGGAAGTGCTTTTAAAAGCAAAACGGGCCGTGAAAATAGAAGAAGGACACCATGTCTCCCTGTTTAATCGAGTGCCACGAAGGACTAAAGACATTCGGACAACTTATTACTGAAATGACAAACTTTACCAATTCTCATCTCTGGCATACTCAATATTCCGAACTACACCTACACCAAAGATAAAATAAAATTACCTCCAAACATTTACACACCTTCATCTCAAAGAACAATTTATTTATAAAGCCAACAATCAAATTGAAGTCAAATTACGATAAAGATACCTTATAACCCAATGTGAAAAAACGCCACTCCTTACAATCTTTATATTTACCTGGTAATCCAGTAATTAGAGTAACATGTTTGACGTCTCGGAGACATATAAACAAATGTATATACATATTCCCTTGACTCACAACCATTCTGTAAGTGACCTCATTGTTGTAGCAGCGCCCAAATCTCATCTTTATCATTAAGGCCCCTTGTTGCAGTGTGGTATTTTTCTATCAATCTGGCTTCCAATCTGTTCAGTTTAGTTTGAAGTTCCGATTTTTCAAGATTTCCTACTAAACAAAGAATTGACCATTTTATGTCGTTTTCCGAATGATTTTGGTTCTGGAAATGTTGCACTAAGGGAGCCCCTTGTACTTTACATTTTATTCGTGATTTGTGCTGTAATATACGTTTCTTTACAGATTGTGTAGTTTGTCCAATGTAATATTTATTACATGGACATTTTACGCAATATATTGCGTTCTTAGAATTACAGTTAGAAAACCTCCTTTGGTAATGTGTTTGGCCATTGATATCCAAATGTTTTGAGTCTTCTGTAAGATTACACGCCAAACAATTTTGGCAACGAAAATGGCCTACCACTGGTGGTAAACTAAGTAAGCTCCTTAAGTCTTTTCTGGGTAATTCAGTCTGTCTTACGGCTCTCACAAGTTGCTGCAGAATATTTTTACCCTTTTTGAATGCAAACAGGGGTTTTGGAATTCCCAAGCGTTCAATCAATTTCCAGTTTTTTTGGATGATTTTTTTAACTTTATTGGCTTTGGGATCATAAGTCAACACAACCCGACAAAGATACTCCACTAACGTGTGTGTTGACTTATGATCCCAAAGCCAATAAAGTTAAAAAAATCATCCAAAAAAACTGGAAATTGATTGAACGCTTGGGAATTCCAAAACCCCTGTTTGCATTCAAAAAGGGTAAAAATATTCGGCAGCAACTTGTGAGAGCCGTAAGACAGACTGAATTACCCAGAAAAGACTTAAGGAGCTTACTTAGTTTACCACCAGTGGTACGCCATTTTCGTTGCCAAAATTGTTTGGCGTGTAATCTTACAGAAGACTCAAAACAGTTGGATATCAATGGCCAAACACATTACCAAAGGAGGTTTTCTAACTGTAATTCTAAGAACGCAATATATTGCGTAAAATGTCCATGTAATAAATATTACATTGGACAAACTACACAATCTGTAAAGAAACGTATATTACAGCACAAATCACGAATAAAATGTAAAGTACAAGGGGCTCCCTTAGTGCAACATTTCCAGAACCAAAATCATTCGGAAAACGACATAAAATGGTCAATTCTTTGTTTAGTAGGAAATCTTGAAAAAACGGAACTTCAAACTAAACTGAACAGATTGGAAGCCAGATTGATAGAAAAATACCACACTGCAACAAGGGGCCTTAATGATAAAGATGAGATTTGGGCGCTGCTACAACAATGAGGTCACTTACAGAATGGTTGTGAGTCAAAGGAATATGTATATACATTTGTTTATATGTCTCCGAGACGTCAAACATGTTACTCTAATTACTGGATTACCAACATGTGTATAATATACTTGCGGTAAATATAAAGATTGTAAGGAGTGGCGTTTTTTCACATTGGGTTATAAGGTATCTTTATCGTAATTTGATTTCAATTTGATTGTTGGCTTTATAAATAAATTGTTCTTTGAGATGAAGGTGTGTAAATGTTTGGAGGTAATTTTATTTTATCTTTGGTGTAGGTGTAGTTCGGAATATTGAGTATGCCAGAGATGAGAATTGGTAAAGTTTGTCATTTCAGTAATAAGTTGTCCGAATGTCTTTAGTCCTTCGTGGCACTCGATTAAACAGGGAGACATGGTGTCCTTCTTCTATTTTCACGGCCCGTTTTGCTTTTAAAAGCACTTCCGCGTCACGTGATCAGAGACGAGTGAAGTAGGAACATTAGAGACGGAGTGCGAGAAGTGTGGCCAGCTATAATTCGATTCAGGTAAGATAAGGGCAAAATGGAAAGAGTGTTTTACGTAATATAATAAGGCAATAAGTATTGGAACCAATGCCTGTCTCTCCTTTGCTTTAACAGAGACGATGGTATGAATATGAGGAAGTGGCTTGTTTTGGATACATAGCGAAGTTGTAAGGTACGAACTCCTTCGGTTTGTGATCTAATGGTTGTTTGAACCAGTTTAGATACGTTTGTTTAAACCTCGGGGGCAAATTAAAGTTGTCTCTATGGGGCCTTTGCTCTCATTACAGAACACGAGTAGAAAAGACCTTTGAGTGCGAAGAATTCCGGGAATTAAGGGCCCTATAATACAGATATGTTGATGGAAACATGACATGGCTTGCCAGTAAGTAAATAACATCTATAAAAAATGGTTGGACCACTGGATTGGCAGTATAGGAATAATTCCTAATATTTCATTCGTTTGTCTTTAGCGTCTTGAAAGAAAAAATAGAGAATATCCACCTACCTCGAGCAATAATCGGAATAGAATAGGTATACTTTACTTTCCCTAAGGTATGGAACTTAGTCATTTTGGAGTAAGAATTTAAGTTGGGAAGAATCAGCGTTGATAAAACTTTTCTAAAGACACTTCACTTTCTTGGTAGGGAAGAACACGTCCAAGTATTTTTAAGTTCACTTATGGGTGATTATTTATTTCTTGTATGTGATCCGCCACTTCAGAGTTTGTAAATACTTTGTAAATATATTGAAATTCTTTGGTTGTATGATAAGTCCCTGTGTGTGTATAGTTGTATGATATATATGTGAAACATAAATATTGTTTGTTTATTTATATAGATAAACAAAAAGGATTAATTAATTTGCTCTTTTAGGTTGGACTTTGAAAATATTGTAGATTTGAGTGCCCTAGTCCTGAGGAGGCCTGTAATTGACTTGGCTGAAACGCGTCGACAACAATGGTGAAGACACTCATGAGATTTTGGACTTTGTGTTAAGTAGTAGAGAGTACTTCAAAAGGAATGAGGTTGCAATAGTTGATCTCGAAGTGACTCTAAAAGAGTGTTCTTTTGGTAAGGAATGCTTCAGAGAAATAAGGTCAGAAGCATCCTGATTAACTATTAGGGTATCACTCAGACAAGATGCAATAAGGAGAATATAATTTCTTTGTCAGAGGTGCAAATATAGATGTGTTGAATTCGTTTTATGTATGTAAATACTGTATATGTTTGTATATATATGAAAAGAAAAAAAGAAAAAAACAAGATATAGTTATGTGAGATGAGTAAAGTATGAAATAAATATACATACTATCATTCAACCTAAGAGTATAACTATTTTCTTAGTGAAACTGTTTTTTGACTTCTATGTGGAAATAAAAATTTAAAAAGATTTCTTACAGAAAAAGAAGATAGCTCATAGGAGGAGGTAACTTAGCTGTCTCCTCTATTAGTGATTACACTATTGATCCCGGGGCATTATTTCTATATATCGTAGTCGGCAAATACAACGCACCTTCTTTAAATGGTAATTCATCTCAAACTTCTCTTCCAGGTTCTAGTTGCGCCCATTTCTGCATTTCTTCTGGGGTTAGGGCTTGGATTACTTTTTCCTTAAAGTTCAATATATCAGTGGTGCCTATAATCTTGGTATCAGGTATGATCACTTGAGCGCTTAGTGGACTTCTTTCTTCTCCGGTTCCCAACCTAGACAAAGCATCCGCCTTTCCATTCTGTGCACCCGGCCGATAAGTTATCACGAAATCGTAATCGGCAAAGTACAGTGACCAACGGAGTTGGCGAGGTGTCAAGGTTCTGGCTGACTTCAGGAATTTTAAGTTCCGATGGTCCGTGTAGACTGTTACCACGTGGTGGGCCCCCATTAGATAATGTCTCCACTCCTTGAAGGGGTCTTTTATCGCCAACAACTCTTTTTCCGTAATCGTATAATTGATTTCTGCTGGTTCCAACTTCCTGGACCGATAAGCCACCGGGTGTAACTGGCCCGTTTCCTTATTCCTTTGAGATAGAACTCCACCAATCGCAAGGTCCGAAGCATCTGTCTCGACATAAAAGGGCTCCATCGGATCGGCATGAAGGAGGATAGGCGCAGTGGTGAACTCTATCTTCAAATCTTTAAAGGCTTGCTCTGCTTCCTCCGACCATTCGAATTGTGTTCCTTTCTTCAGTAGTCGCGTCAAGGGTAGTATTCGTCGGGAAAATTCTCCAATAAATCTCCGATAGAAATTTGCGAACCCAATAAACGCTTGGACTTCTTTCACACAAGTGGGTGACTTCCATTCTTGTACGGCTTGAATCTTTCGTTTGTCCATATGAATTCCTGCTGGCGAGATTACAAAGCCCAAGAACTCTACCTGTGGAACTCCAAAAGCACATTTCTCCAACTTGACAAATAGTTTGTTCTCTCGCAGTTTCTGCAAAACTCCTCGAACCTGTGTTTGATGCTCCTGCGTATCCTTTGAGTAGATTAGTATATCGTCAATATACACAATTACACATTGATCAATGAATTCACTGAGCACATCATTTATGAAGTGTTGAAGCGCTGCAGGCGCATTACACAACCCATAGGGCATCACCTGGTATTCAAATAGCCCCAAGCGTGTTCTGAAGGCCGTCTTCCACTCATCCCCCTCTCTAACTCGAATAAAGTGATAAGCTCCCCTTAAATCCAACTTCGTGAACATCTGTGCTCCTTTGATCTGGTCCAACAAGACGGAGATAAGGGGAAGAGGATACCTGTTCTTCTTTGTTATTCGATTTATGGCTCTATAATCAATGCACGTTCTCAACTCGCCCTGCTCCTTCCTAGGCACAAAAAATAGTGGCGAGGACACCGGCGATTGGGAAGGACGTATAAATCCATTGGCCAGGTACTTGTCGATATACTCCCTTAGGTGATGATTCTCTTTTTCCGTCAAGGCATACACTCGACTGCAAGGCAAATTCGCCCCTGGCTCCAAGTCTATTTTGCAGTCGTAAACACGATGAGGCGGCAATTGCTCAGCTTCCTGTTCGTTGAAAACGTCCTCGAAATCTTGATATTCTTGTGGAATTGTTTGCGTATTTATTACGCACACGGAGACTTCCGCTGAACATAAGGCATGAGCCGGGTTCTGTTTACTCGTTGCCTTGTAGGCCCCAAAACAGTTCTCTCTACAATATGCCGAGTTCATTTCAATTGTTCTGTTGTTCCAATTGATTGAAGGATTGTGCTCTGTGAGCCAAGGAAGCCCGAATATAAGTTGAAATTGGGGGGCATCAATTAAATTAAAGTGTATAGCTTCTCTATGCCCATCTTCTTGAATCAGCTCTATCAACTCTGTGTGACTCGTGATTGGCCCTGAGGATAGATTGGTACCATCGATTGCTCGAACTGGTTCACTTTTAGCCTTGGCAATTGCTTGCAGCCCAATCTTAGTCGCGAATTTCAGATCGCAAAAATTACCTGTGGCTCCTGAGTCCACCATCACAGTCACTCCTTTCATTATTTTTTCACGAAAACGTATTGTCAAAGATAAAATCATATGATGCGAAGACGACTGTAATGTATTCGCCAGCCGATGTTCCTGAGGAGTTGATTTCTGATTTGCATCCACCTGCACAACTCCTTCTACAGGTGGTGCTGCGAGTTTTCCTTCGGCTTAAATGAACCCTTTGGCTTTCTTGGACAATTTCGCACAAAATGTCCACTAGATTCACAATACATACATAAGTTGTTGGCTCGTCTTTTCTCCTTCTCCTCTTTTGTGAGCGGTCCCCGAATCGTTCCTATTTGCATAGGTTCAGATCCTGAGGTTCCTTCTGTACTTCTTCCTGTTTCTGCCTTAGCTCGGTCGAATCGCGGAACCGTACTTCTGTACTCTCGCCTTCTCTCTCCCCTTCTCTCTCCCTGCCGGAAATCCAGTTCTAGCACTAGGTCTATCAGGGCGGAAATTTCAGTTGGACAATTCGGTATTTGAGCCAAACCATCCTTTAGTTCATCTCGCAGGCCTCGATAAAATATTGCTGTCCTCTTGTTCTCTGGCCAATCAGTCTCCATTACAAGTTTGTTGAATTGAGCTAGATAAACCACTAAGTCTCTATTTCCCTGCTTCAATTCCAAGAGTTCGTTATCTACTGCTTGAGAGATCCGTCTTCGGTCAAAGATTCTCAGAAATTCTTTCTTGAACTCATCAAAATTCTGCAATAATGGATCATCTCGTGAGACTATCAGCATCGACCATGCTGCTGCATCTCCACTTAAATACGACAAAATGAAGGCTACCTTCGATTGCGCATCAGGAAAGATAGAAGGGCGACACAAGAAATGAAGTGAACATTGTGTAATAAACACCTGCGCCTTTTGTGGGTCCCCACTAAATCTCTCTGGCGCTGCCAACGGTATCACTGGCGATAGGGATTGGATTACTTGTGTTGTTAGCTTATTTGTGTCTCCCATTGATGTGGTGGGACCCTCCCTTCCAGTTGAATACGGCTGTCTTATCTTTTGTGCTAATTCTGCTGTCTCTTTCCTAGAATTCATGACCTCCTGCCTTAGACTTTGATTCTCTTCCTTAACTCCTACCAATTCCTTTTGTATCGCCTCTAGGACTGACCCTTAAGTCTGTAAATGTATTCCCTCAACCATTTCTTTTCTGTTCGGATGCAAGATTAATACGTGGGCACTTCACTCTGTCAGAGCTCACCTTCAGCTTCTCGCTGGTTACCGTTGTCTTGCACAGGAACAGAAGCTGCTAGCTTCCCGACTCCCACTACTAATCACTCAGCCCCAAGAATGTCTTTGGCTCTAACTGATCAGCAAGGGGGAAGGGGGAAATTGGATAAAATAACAAACGAGAGAAGAGACTGGTTCTGGACCTTCTGGTTTTCCTATCTGGAATTCTTCTTCAGCTATCACTCTGCTACTGAAGATTCCTGAGGTAACTAAGCACACAACATAATTATTATTCCTCCTCTACTCTATTCTGTCTCTTTTCTTCTCTTCTCTAATGGTGCTTTCTACCTACCCAGTATCCTGAACTCTGTGCCTCTCTTCTTGTTCAACTCTGCCTTTTTCTTCTTTCTTGTTATTGATGTCACTAATTATCTGTAAAACATATATTCGTTTAATTATACCTATTTATCTTTGTAGTTTTTATATCTTCTAACTCTTTCTCTTTTGACCTACCATCAATCTTTCGATAGTTGCCTTCTTTTTCTTCTCGTGGTTTCTCTTCTTTCTTTTCTTGCTTCTAGCTATACTAAACAACTGTTGTCTTCTAGATGATTCTTTTGTGCTTTAACTTCTCCAGTTGCTTCCTCTCCTTAGGTTACTGCGAACTGTTAAAGCTCAGGCAAGTCTTTCTCCTTACTTTCCTAGTTGACTTTTCTATATGTCTTTTTATTTTTTCCCTTAGTAACCTCTTCAGAATATACTACAATAAACTTATTTTCTTTTACAGGACTCGGTATGCTGATCTCTGCAGACCCTGGTAAGTCTTTACTTATGCGTCACCCAACACTACTTATCATTTTAATGTGACCTTAAAAATCTTTCAGTAATTCACTTAGCTTTCTTCTGTCTTCTTTTCTGGTGCTGCAGAAGTCGTATCTCGTTTCCTGGAGCGACGAGGAAAAACTCCGAACTCGACTCTCAGCAAGTTGCCTCTACGGACACTGCGGCTTTTTCTGTCCTCTTCGGTGAGTATCGGTTACCTAACTCGACACTACTCTCTTGCGTTACTCTGGAAAACTTCTTACACTAGATATTCTCTTCAGAACTGGGAACTCTCTCGAACACGTCTTCTCTGAGGAAAAGTCTTGGTGAAGTGCGCACTACCTCAGGCGCGCGCGCGTCACATCGTCTCTCTCTGGATCTGTTAACAACTAGACCGCCGACCCCAGCGTCTGCGCGGCCATCTTGGAAATGCGGGCATGCCACAAACTCGACCATTGAAACCCATTCAAAACTGAAGCGCCCATTGAACTTAATTCCTTGCGCTTCGTTTTGGAACTCATATTAGGGATCCTGACACCGGGAGGTTTATTTTCCATGCTCGCGATCGTGAACAAGGAAAAAGTCTCGCCGTGATGTCATTTTGCTTGCTCGCCTTCGCCAACTTGACGTTGAGGACCGTGAGCAAGCAAAAAATGACCGCAGCACTACGCAACACTACGCTACGCGTGTTCGCACTGTGCTACGTGCAGTTCGAGTAGTGCGAAGTAGCGCGAACTTCGCAAACTACGCGAGCGTAGCGTAGTGCTTCGCCCAGGCCTACTATATATGCTGCTTCCAAACACAATGTCTCCTGCATCAAAATGATGTCATAATTCTGCAGAAATGACCTTGCATCCTCTTCATGGAGTAGGTTACCCAACTCCCGAGTTTTCCAGGAGCAGATGTTTAGACAGACTGTTTCTGTTGTAGGGTTTTGGATCTTCTTGTCAGGACCGATTAGTGGCTGCAATCTGTATGTTGCCAGGACCTTACCTGATTAACGGAGGTTGTAGAATCTACATGCACTTTGTGGACTGGACCCAGGTGCAACATAGTTAAAGGCTTCACAATTGTTAGGTTTTCAAATGATCTCAGGCTCATGCCGACTCCTGACTGACCTTCCTCTTGGTTTACAAGACAGCAGTGGGCTTGGGAATTGTGGGGGTTGGATTTTTTGTAGCTCTATCCCCCATGAGAGGAAGATGGCCTGTTTGTCCAATTTTGCTCTAATGTACCCATCGTGGACCAAGTTGTTAATGTTGCCTCTGTGTAGCTTCTATATGAATGTGCTCTAAATTCCGCTTAAATCAAGTCTGAATACGTAATGTGTACCAAGTCCTTTATTTTGTTTGCGAGTTTTATAATGGTTCCAGTATTTAGGATGTTGAAAGCTCCCTTCGAGGTGGATCTGGGAATTAACAATAATCTATTTACCTGATGGCACCCTATTACTTGCTCCTCTTTTTATAAATAGTAATTTCTCCTAATTTCCCCAGCTGAGGTGAAGCCAAGGATGTGATGAGTTTGCTGCCCCTCATTCAGATGCTGTTGTATTATTTCCTCGGGTTGCAAGTAGAAGTTCCTCTGACTTGTGTCCATGAGAATGGGGCCGAGGGCATGCTGGACTTGCTGACTTTCATTCAGTGACTGGTGACACTCCTGCCCCTTAGCTAGTGGTGATTTTTTGTCATATTGCAATCGTCTATTCCCCCATTCCTTTCCACATTTTAGCATTCCTTACTCCAGACATAATTTTGTTGATCCTTGCTTTCCAGTGTGATATTCTGTTCTCGTGCCACGGGACCTTCCTATATTTTATCAGCTTGCTTGCTCTGGGGACATTCAGCCTTGGTTTTCCCCTGCATTTTCGATTTATGTTCTCCTGTGGTGTTTCAATTGTTTCAGTTTCCATCTTTTTTGTTCCCTCAACATCCGATGTTCTACATTTCGACAGCAACTGCCATATGCCCTTTTGTTGGGTGACTTTCCTTTCTTCCATGCTTTCCTTTAGTTTTTCTTTTCTGTTTTTGTAATGACCTGCTCTGTCTCTTCTGTTTTGAGGGGCACAACTGCTGGTTTCTCCTCTTCTGATACCTCTGCAACTTGCTTTAAGGGGCTGATTGTGCTACTTTTCAATGACTGTCCCTTTACCAGACCCTTTACCTGGGCCAGGTTATGCATCAGTGTTAGAGTATGATTTTCTGTTCGGTCCTTCTTTTCTGCAATTTTTTTGATTGTATATTCAAAAACATGTTGCATCTCGAACGGTCTAGTTGCTTAAGACCTTACTTTTGTCAAAATGTCAGTGAAAATTGCTAACAAAACTTGTGGCTTATCCCCTAGGATTGCACACTGACATGCAACTTGTTGTGTATAATTATGGCTTTTCCCCCTCCGTAACAGATCGTTGAGGGCTTGCAGTTTCATATCCATCGCACTATGTGGACTGCCTAGATGCTTAGAAGGTCCAACTGAGATTCCAGTTTATCTGCTTGACGGTAAATTGCTGTTCATGGCATCTATAGGGCACCCCAAGTTTCAAAGATGAGTTACTATTTTTATTGTTCACTAACAAAATATCAAAACCACAAATATCGGAGTATACAAATATCGTATCAACAATATCAAGCATAAAAATATTGTTTTCCCATACTTATAATGTAAATGACAAAACTATTGGAAAATAATTTCATTGTACACTAATATCGATTACAAAAATATAGTTTTTAACAAATGCATAATTAAAAAAAGTAAACAGTACATCATTTAACATAATATAATGTAAGCTAAATATATGTAAATAATAAAAAAAAATATATATATATTACTCTTATTTAGCAAAACACACTCATATGTATGCCTACTTAAACATAAATATAATAATACATATATATATATATATATATATATTCACTGAAAAAACCATAGGTTTCACACATGTTATAGTTAGCTGGACATTTCACTCGTAAAAAACCATTGAAATTCACCTGTTATAGTTAGTTCAGCTAACTATAACTCGCGCGACCGCAATCCACTGCTGATGACGTCACATATTACATCACTGTATTCACTAAGATACTGTTAATAAGTCAGTTATACAATTAATTTTACACAAAAAAAATCCATTTAGACCCTTATTTACCCATTTATTCTTCCATTAACCTTTAGATACACATATATAAAAAATATTTATTTTTCAGAAAGACACATATTCACTGGATGATGTCATCAGTGATGTCATCAGTGATGTCATCAGTGATGTCATTTGAGATGTCATCAGTGATGTCATGAGTGATGTCACTGACCATGTCATGAGTGATGTAATATGTGACGTCATCAGCAGTGGATTGCGGTCGCGCGAGTTATAGTTAGCTGAACTAACTATAACGGAGGAATTTCAATGGTTTTTTACGAGTGAAATGTCCAGCTAACTATAACATGTGTGAAACCTATGTTTTTTTCATTGAATTTGCAAGGTTTTTTAAATGCTAATTCCTAACTATAACGTGTGTGAAACCTATGGTTTTTTAAGTGAATTTGCAAGGTTTTTTAAATGCTAATTTCTAACTATAATGTGTGTGAAACCTATGGTTTATTTAGTGAATTTGTAAGGTTTTTTAAATGCTAATTTATGTATGTATTATTATATTTTTTATATATTTATTTTACAATAAACTACCTATGTATATACTTATAGATTGGCTGTATCCTGTAATATGGAATGGCTCAGCTCTTTTCTTTTGAATTTGGATAAAGTTGAACAGCATAATTAATATAACCTATACACTTATAAACAGTTTAAAATGTTTTTTTTTTTAAGGGTTTTTCACTGTGCGCGCACCGTACGCGCACCCCGCGATTTTTTGAAAAAAAATAAAAAAAACGTTTTCACCCTTCGGGGTCCTTCAGGGACCCCCTGACAAAGGCTAGGGGGTCAGGAACTCTCTGCCCTGCCCCCTTTTCACATTCTCGACCTTTCTTTTTCACTGTCACACACAAAATGGCATCCGACACTTCCTGGTTTTGACCGATTGGAATGTTGACTGACATCTAACCACCAATCAGAATTACGCTCGCGGACATTTGGTGCGCGCATATAGATATTTATGTACTTTAACTGCAATTTTCTCAGGAACTACTGAACAGATTGACTCCATATATGCAAAAGGCACATGCCTGACCTCAGGACTACCTCTTTGCCAAATTTCAAGTAATTCTGTTCAGCCATTCGGGCTGTACCTTCGACTAAAGGTCCTATGGGAAAATGCATGGGAAAAACGCGTTTTGGGACACCCCTTTTTTCTCAGCCCCCGCTTGACGAATCACCCCGAGACTTTCAGGGTAGGAGCTGAGCGGAGCGCCCCATTAGTTTTGAAAATTTCACGAAGATAAGGCAACCGGCGCCAAAGTTATTCAAAATAGAATTTTCAGATTTCCTATGGGAACTCGGTCCTAGCTGTAACTATCTACTGGCGACCGCCAGTAGATAAGATATATATATATATGTCATGTGAACAAGGCTTTGACGAGCTGAAACGCGTCATGGCGAAGAAGGAGTAAACAATTAATCTGAGCACTTACTTTGGGTCTGTGTCCTGTTTTGTTCGGCGGAGTATTGTCACCGGATTGGAAGTGAAGTAATATATATATATATTCACTGAAAAAACCATAGGTTTCACACATGTTATAGTTAGCGGAAATTTTACTGATAAAAAACCAGTGAAATTGCCACGTTATAGTTAGTGCTGGCAACTATAACTCACGCGACCGCAATCCTCTGCTGATGCTAATACTGTATTTAGACACTTATTTGCCCATGTCTTCTTCCATACATTTTTAGCATGCACCCAACAGGAAGTTGTACTTAACTAGCATGCACCCCTACAGGAAGTTGCACTAAGCCAATCAATTTAAAAGCACTGAGCCAATAGGAAAGTACTCACTGCGCTCCAGTTGTACATATTGCCCTGGAAGAAGAGGTCTTTACCTTGAAACGCGTCGGCATGAGAGAGAGAATTCGGGAGTGCTGGAGGAGGGTTGAAGAGATGCAAGCTGTCGTGTGCCTCCCTAAGATCTGGATGCTTTGGAGAGTAATATATATATATATATATATATATAGATAGATAGATAGATAGATAGATAGATAGATAGATAGATAGATAGATAGATAGATAGAAAGATAGATAGATAGATAGATAGATAGATAGATAGATAGATAGATAGATAGATAGATAGATAGATAGATAGATAGATAGATAGATAGATAGATAGATAGATAGATAGATAGATAGATAGATAGATAGATAGATAGATAGATAGATAGATAGATAGATAGATAGATAGATAGATAGATAGATAGATAGATAGATAGATAGATAGATAGATATGTGTGTGTGTGTATATATATATATATATTCACTGAAAAAACCATAGGTTTCAGGGGCGTTATAGTTAGCTGGTCATTTCCCTTGTACAAAACCCTAGAAATTCCCCCGTTATAGTTAGTTCAGCTAACTATAACTCGCGCCCCCGCAATGCACTGCTGATGACGTCACATATTACATCACTCATGACGTGGTCAGTGACATCACTGATGACATCACTGATGACATCTCAAATGACATCACTGATGACATCACTGATGACGTCATCCAGTGAGTCTGTGTTTCTGTAAAGTTTTAATATGTTTAATATATATAGGGAAAGGCCCTGAGCGCATATCTCACAAGTCTTTACATATTGTTCTATGTCTTTACTCATCTGTGGCCACCAATATTTTCTTTTAATTAGATCGGCTGTCTTGAACTCTCCCTTGTGGCCAGCCAACAGATGATCTTGGCATTCCTGCAAGGCTTGCTTCTGCAATGCTGTAGTCAGCAAATACAACGCACCTTCTTTAAATGGTAATTCATCTCAAACTTCTCTTCCAGGTTCTAGTTGCGCCCATTTCTGCATTTCTTCTGGGGTTAGGGATTGGATTACTTTTTCCTTACAGTTCAATATATCAGTGGCGCCTATAATCTTGGTATCAGGTATGATCACTTGAGCGCTTAGTGGACTTCTTTCTTCTCCGGTTCCCAACCTAGACAAAGCATCCGCCTTTCCATTCTGTGCACCCGGCCGATAAGTTATCACGAAATCGTAATCAGCAAAGTACAGTGACCAACGGAGTTGGCGAGGTGTCAAGGTTCTGGCTGACTTCAGGAATTTTAAGTTCCGATGGTCCGTGTAGACTGTTACCACGTGGTGGGCCCCCATTAGATAATGTCTCCACTCCTTGAAGGCGTCTTTTATCGCCAACAACTCTTTTTCCGTAATCGTATAATTGATTTCTGCTGGTTTCAACTTCCTGGACCGATAAGCCACCGGGTGTAACTGGCCCGTTTCCTTATTCCTTTGAGATAGAACTCCACCAATCGCAAGGTCCGAAGCATCTGTCTCGACATAAATGGGCTCCATCGGATCGGCATGAAGGAGGATAGGCGCAGTGGTGAACTCTATCTTCAAATCTTTAAAGGCTTGCTCTGCTTCCTCCGACCATTCGAATTGTGTTCCTTTCTTCAGTAATCGCGTCAAGGGTAGTATTCGTCTGGAAAATTCTCCAATAAATCTCCGATAGAAATTTGCGAACCCAATAAACGCTTGGACTTCTTTCACACAAGTGGGTGACTTCCATTCTTGTACGGCTTGAATCTTTCGTTTGTCCATATGAATTCCTGCTGGCGAGATTACAAAGCCCAAGAACTCTACCTGTGGAACTCCAAAAGCACATTTCTCCAACTTGACAAATATTTTGTTCTCTCGCAGTTTCTGCAAAACTCCTCGAACCTGTGTTTGATGCTCCTGCGTATCCTTTGAGTAGATTAGTATATCGTCAATATACACAATTACACATTGATCAATGAATTCACTGAGCACATCATTTATGAAGTGTTGAAACGCTGCAGGCGCATTACACAACCCATAGGGCATCACCTGGTATTCAAATAGCCCCAAGCGTGTTCTGAAGGCCGTCTTCCACTCGTCCCCCTCTCTAACTCGAATAAGGTGATAAGCTCCCCTTAAATCCAACTTCGTGAACATCTGTGCTCCTTTGATCTGGTCCAACAAGACGGAGATAAGGGGAAGAGGATACCTGTTCTTCTTTGTTATTCGATTTATGGCTCTATAATCAATGCACGTTCTCAACTCGCCCTGCTCCTTCTTAGGCACAAAAAATAGTGGCTAGGACACCGGCGATTGGGAAGGATGTATAAATCCATTGGCCAGGTACTTGTCGATATACTCCCTTAGGTGATGATTCTCTTGTTCCGTCAAGGCATACACTCGACTGCAAGGCAAATTCGCCCCTGGCTCCAAGTCTATTTTGCAGTCGTAAACACGATGAGGCGGCAATTGCTCAGCTTCCTGTTCGTTGAAAACGTCCTCGAAATCTTGATATTCTTGTGGAATTGTTTGCGTATTTATTACGCACACGGAGACTTCCGCTGAACATAAGGCATGAGCCGGGTTCTGTTTACTCGTTGCCTTGTAGGCCCCAAAACAGTTCTCTCTACAATATGCCGAGTTCATTTCAATTGTTCTGTTGTTCCAATTGATTGAAGGATTGTGCTCTGTGAGCCAAGGAAGCCCGAATATAAGTTGAAATTGGGGGGCATCAATTAAATTAAAGTGTATAGCTTCTCTATGCCCATCTTCTTGAATCAGCTCTATCAACTCTGTGTGACTCGTGATTGGCCCTGAGGATAGATTGGTACCATCGATTGCTCGAACTGGTTCACTTTTAGCCTTGGCAATTGCTTGCAGCCCAATCTTAGTTGCGAATTTCAGATCGCAGAAATTACCTGTGGCTCCTGAGTCCACCATCACAGTCACTCCTTTCATTATTTTTTCACGAAAACGGATTGTCAAAGATAAAATCATATGATGCGAAGACGACTGTAATGTATTCGCCAGCCGATGTTCCTGAGGAGTTGATTTCTGATTCGCATCCACCTGCACAACTCCTTCTACAGGTGGTGCTGCGAGTTTTCCTTCGGCTTAAATGAACCCTTTGGCTTTCTTGGACAATTTCGCACAAAATGTCCACTAGATCCACAATACATACATAAGTTGTTGACTCGTCTTTTCTCCTTCTCCTCTTTTGTGAGCGGTCCCCGAATCGTTCCTATTTGCATAGGTTCAGATCCTGAGGTTCCTTCTGTACTTCTTCCTGTTTCTGCCTTAGCTCGGTCGAATCGCGGAACCGTACTTCTGTACTCTCGCCTTCTCTCTCTCCTTCTCTCTCCCTGCCGGAAATCCAGTTCTAGCACTAGGTCTATCAGGGCGGAAATTTCAGTTGGACGATTCGGTATTTGAGCCAAACCATCCTTTAGTTCATCTCGCAGGCCTCGATAAAATATTGCTGTCCTCTTGTTCTCTGGCCAATCAGTCTCCATTACAAGTTTGTTGAATTGAGCTAGATAAGCCACTAAGTCTCTATTTCCCTGCTTCAATTCCAAGAGTTCGTTATCTACTGCTTGAGAGATCCATCTTCGGTCAAAGATTCTCAGAAATTCTTTCTTGAACTCATCAAAATTCTGCAATAATGGATCATCTCGTGAGACTATCGGCATCGACCATGCTGCTGCATCTCCACTTAAATACGACAAAATGAAGGCTACCTTCGATTGCGCATCAGGAAAGATAGAAGGGCGACACAAGAAATGAAGTGAACATTGTGTAATAAACACCTGCGCCTTTTGTGGGTCCCCAGTAAATCTCTCTGGCGCTGCCAACGGTATCACTGGCGATAGGGAATGGATTACTTGTGTTGTTAGCTTATTTGTGTCTCCCATTGATGTGGTGGGACCCTCCCTTCCAGTTGAATACGGCTGTCTTATCTTTTGTGCTAATTCTGCCGTCTCTTTCCTAGAATTCATGACCTCCTGCCTTAGACTTTGATTCTCTTCCTTAACTCCTACCAATTCCTTTTGTATCGCCTCTAGGACTGACCCTAAAGTCTGTAAATTTATTCCCTCGACCATTTCTTTTCTGTTCGGATGCAAGATTAATACGTGGGCACTTCACTCTGTCAGAGCTCACCTTCAGCTTCTCGCTGGTTACCGTTGTCTTGCACAGGAACAGAAGCTGCTAGCTTCCCGACTCCCACTACTAATCACTCAGCCCCAAGAATGTCTTTGGCTCTAACTGATCAGCAAGGGGGAAGGGGGAAATTGGATAAAATAACAAACGAGAGAAGAGACTGGTTCTGGACCTTCTGGTTTTCCTATCTGGAATTCTTCTTCAGCTATCACTCTGCTACTGAAGATTCCTGAGGTAACTAAGCACCCAACATAATTATTATTCCTCCTCTACTCTATTCTGTCTCTTTTCTTCTCTTCTCTAATGGTGCTTTCTGCCTACCCAGTATCCTGAACTCTGTGCCTCTCTTCTTGTTCAACTCTGCCTTTTTCTTCTTTCTTGTTATTGATGTCACTAATTATCTGTAAAACATATATTCGTTTAATTATACCTATTTATCTTTGTAGTTTTTATATCTTCTAACTCTTTCTCTTTTGACCTACCATCAATCTTTCGATAGTTGCCTTCTTTTTCTTCTCGTGGTTTCTCTTCTTTCTTTTCTTGCTTCTAGCTATACTAAACAACTGTTGTCTTCTAGATGATTCTTTTGTGCTTTAACTTCTCCAGTTGCTTCCTCTCCTTAGGTTACTGCGAACTGTTAAAGCTCAGGCAAGTCTTTCTCCTTACTTTCCTAGTTGACTTTTCTATATGTCTTTTTATTTTTTCCCTTAGTAACCTCTTCAGAATATACTACAATAAACTTCTTTTCTTTTACAGGACTCGGTATGCTGATCTCTGCAGACCCTGGTAAGTCTTTACTTATGCGTCACCTAACACTAATTATCATTTTAATGTGACCTTAAAAATCTTTCAGTAATTCACTTAGCTTTCTTCTGTCTTCTTTTCTGGTGCTGCAGAAGTCGTATCTCGTTTCCTGGAGCGACGAGGAAAAACTCCGAACTCGACTCTCAGCAAGTTGCCTCTACGGACCTGCGGCTTTTTCTGTCCTCTTCGGTGAGTATCGGTTACCTAACTCGACACTACTCTCTTGCGTTACTCTGGAACACTTCTTACACTAGATATTCTCTTCAGAACTGGGAACTCTCTCGAACACATCTTGTCTGAGGAAAAGTCTTGGTGAAGTGCGCACTACCTCAGGCGCGCGCGCGTCACATCGTCTCTCTCTGGATCTGTTAATAACTAGACCGCCGACCCCAGCGTCTGCGTGGCCATCTTGGAAATGCGGGCATGCCACAAACTCGACCATTGAAACCCATTCAAAACTGAAGCGCCCATTGAACTTAATTCCTTGCGCTTCGTTTTGGAACTCACATTAGGGATCCTGACACCGGGAGGTTTATTTTCCATGCTCGCGATCGCGAACAAGGAAAAAGTCTCGCCGTGATGTCATTTTGCTTGCTCGCGGTCGCCAACTTGACGTTGAGGACCGTGAGCAAGCAAAAAATGACCGCAGCACTACGCAACACTACGCTACGCGTGTTCGCACTGTGCTACGTGCAGTTCGCGTAGTGCGAAGTAGCGCGAACTTCGCAAACTACGCGAGCGTAGCGTAGTGCTTCGCCCAGGCCTACTATATATGCTGCTTCCAAACACAATGTCTCCTGCATCAAAATGATGTCATAATTCTGCAGAAATGACCTTGCATCCCCTTCATGGAGTAGGTTACCCAACTCCCGAGTTTTCCAGGAGCAGATGTTTAGACAGACTGTTTCTGTTGTAGGGTTTTGGATCTTCTTGTCAGGACCGATTAGTGGCTGCAATCTGTATGTTGCCAGGACCTTACCTGATTAACGGAGGTTGTAGAATCTACATGCACTTTGTGGACTGGACCCAGGTGCAACATAGTTAAAGGCTTCACAATTGTTAGGTTTTCAAATGATCTCAGGCTCATGCCGACTCCTGACTGACCTTCCTCTTGGTTTACAAGACAGCAGTGGGCTTGGGAATTGTGGGGGTTGGATTTTTTGTAGCTCTATCCCCCATGAGATGAAGATGGCCTGTTTGTCCAATTTTGCTCTAATGTACCCATCGTGGACCAAGTTGTTAATGTTGCCTCTGTGTAGCTTCTATATGAATGTGCTCTAAATACCGCTTAAATCAAGTCTGAATACGTAATGTGTACCAAGTCCTTTATTTTGTTTGCGAGTTTTATAATGGTTCCAGTATTTAGGATGTTGAAAGCTCCCTTCAAGGTGGATCTGGGAATTAACAATAATCTATTTACCTGATGGCACCCTATTACTTGCTCCTCTTTTTATAAATAGTAATTTCTCCTAATTTCCCCAGCTGAGGTGAAGCCAAGGATGTGATGAGTTTGCTGCCCCTCATTCGGATGCTGTTGTATTATTTCCTTGGGTTGCAAGTAGAAGTTCCTCCGACTTGTGTCCATGAGAATGGGGCCGAGGGCATGCTGGACTTGCTGACTTTCATTCAGTGACTGGTGACACTCCTGCCCCTTAGCTAGTGGTGATTTTTTGTCATATTGCAATCGTCTATTCCCCCATTCCTTTCCACATTTTAGCCTTCCTTACTTCAGACATAATTTTGTTGATCCTTGCTTTCCAGTGTGATATTCTGTTCTCGTGCCCCGGGACCTACCTATATTTTATCAGCTTGCTTGCTCTGGGGACATTCAGCCTTGGTTTTCCACTGCATTTTCGATTTATGTTCTCCTGTGGTGTTTCAATTGTTTCAGTTTCCATCTTTTTGGTTCCCTCAACATCCGATGTTCTACATTTCGACAGCAACTGCCATATGCCCTTTTGTTGGGTGACTTTCCTTTCTTCCATGCTTTCCTTTAGTTTTTCTTTTCTGTTTTTGTAATGACCTGCTCTGTCTCTTCTGTTTTGAGGGGCAAAACTGCTGGTTTCTCCTCTTCTGATACCTCTGCAACTTGCTTTAAGGGGCTGATTGTGCTACTTTTCAATGACTGTCCCTTTACCAGACCCTTTACCTGGGCCAGGTTATGCATCAGTGTTAGAGTATGATTTTCTGTTCGGTCCTTCTTTTCTGCAATTTTTTTGATTGTATATTCAAAAACATGTTGCATCTCGAACGGTCTAGTTGCTTAAGACCTTACTTTTGTCAAAATGTCAGTGAAAATTGCTAACAAAACTTGTGGCTTATCCCCTAGGATTGCACACTGACATGCAACTTGTTGTGTATAATTATGGCTTTTCCCCCTCCGTAACAGATCGTTGAGGGATTGCAGTTTCATATCCATCGCACTATGTGGACTGCCTAGATGCTTAGAAGGTCCAACTGAGATTCCAGTTTATCTGCTTGACGGTAAATTGCTGTTCATGGCATCTATAGGGCACCCCAAGTTTCAAAGATGAGTTACTATTTTAATTGTTCACTAACAAAATATCAAAACCACAAATATCGGAGTATACAAATATCGTATCAACAATATCAAGCATAAAAATATTGTTTTCCCATACTTATAATGTAAATGACAAAACTATTGGAAAATAATTTCATTGTACGCTAATATCGATTACAAAAATATTGTTTTTAACAAATGCATAATTAAAAAAAGTAAACAGTACATCATTTAACATAATATAATGTAAGCTAAATATATGTAAATAATAAAAATATATATATATATATTACTCTTATTTAGCAAAACACACTCATATGTATGCTTACTTAAACATATATAATTGAAAATTATTATAAATATATTAATACATATATATATATATATATTCACTGAAAAAACCATAGGTTTCACACATGTTATAGTTAGCTGGACATTTCACTCGTAAAAAACCATTGAAATTCACCTGTTATAGTTAGTTCAGCTAACTATAACTTGCGCGACCGCAATCCACTGCTGATGACGTCACATATTACATCACTGTATTCACTAAGATACTGTTAATAAGTCAGTTATACAATTAATTTTACACAAAAAAAAATCCATTTAGACACTTATTTACCCATTTATTCTTCCATTAACCTTTAGATACACATATATAAAAAATATTTATTTTTCAGAAAGACACATATTCACTGGATGATGTCATCAGTGATGTCATCAGTGATGTCATTTGAGATGTCATCAGTGATGTCATGAGTGATGTCACTGACCATGTCATGAGTGATGTAATATGTGACGTCATCAGCAGTGGATTGCGGTCGAGCGAGTTATAGTTAGCTGAACTAACTATAACGGAGGAATTTCAATGGTTTTTTACGAGTGAAATGTCCAGCTAACTATAACATGTGTGAAACCTATGTTTTTTTCATTGAATTTGCAAGGTTTTTTAAATGCTAATTCCTAACTATAACGTGTGTGAAACCTATGGTTTTTTAAGTGAATTTGCAAGGTTTTTTAAATGCTAATTTCTAACTCTAATGTGTGTGAAACCTATGGTTTTTTTAGTGAATTTGTAAGGTTTTTTAAATGCTAATTTATGTATGTATTATTATATTTTTTATCTATTTATTTTACAATAAACTACCTATGTATATACTTATAGATTGGCTGTATCCTGTAATATGGAATGGCTCAGCTCTTTTCTTTTGAATTTGGATAAAGTTGAACAGCATAATTAATATAACCTATACACTTATAAACAGTTTAAAATGTTTTTTTTTTAAGGGTTTTTCACTGTGCGTGCACCGTACGCGCACCTCTCGATTTTTTGAAAAAAAATAAAAAAAATGTTTTCACCCTTCGGGGTCCTTCAGGGACCCCCTGACAAAGGCTAGGGGGTCAGGAACTCTCTGCCCTGCCCCCTTTTCACGTTCTCGACCTTTCTTTTTCACTGTCACACACAAAATGGCATCCGACACTTCCTGGTTTCGACCGATTGGAATGTTGACTGACATCTAACCACCAATCAGAATTACACTCGCGGACATTTGGTGCGCGCATATAGATATTTATGTACTTTAACTGCAATTTTCTCAGGAACTACTGAACAGATTGACTCCATATATGCAAAAGGCACATGCCTGACCTCAGGACTACCTCTTTGCCAAATTTCAAGTAATTCTGTTCAGCCGTTCGGGCTGTACCTTCGACTAAAGGTCCTATGGGAAAATGCATGGGAAAAACGCGTTTTGGGACACCCCTTTTTTCTCAGCCCCCGCTTGACGAATCACCCCGAGACTTTCAGGGTAGGAGCTGAGCGAAGCGCCCCATTAGTTTTGAAAATTTCACGAAGATAAGGCAACCGGCGCCAAAGTTATTCAAAATAGAATTTTCAGATTTCCTATGGGAACTCGGTCCTAGCTGTAACTATCTACTGGCGACCGCCAGTAGATAAGATATATATATATATGTCATGTGAACAAGGCTTTGACGAGCTGAAACGTGTCATGGCGAAGAAGGAGTAAACAATTAATCTGAGCACTTACTTTGGGTCTGTGTCCTGTTTTGTTCGGCGGAGTATTGTCACCGGATTGGAAGTGAAGTAATATATATATATATATATATATATATATATATATATATATATATATATTACTCTCCAAAGTGTCCAGATCTTAGGGAGGCACACAACAGCTTGCATCTCTTCAACCCTCCTCCAGCACTCCCAAATTCTCTCTCTCATGCCGACGCGTTTCAAGGTAAAGACCTCTTCTTCCAGGGCAATATGTACAACTGGAGCGCAGTGAGTACTTTCCTATTGGCTCAGTGCTTTTAAATTGATTGGCTTAGTGCAACTTCCTGTAGGGGTGCATGCTAGTTAAGTACAACTTCCTGTTGGAATGCATGCTGGGATATTGAGTCCCAAGGCACAGTACAATTATTTTCCCTCAGTGGGCCACTCGCGCTCCTGTATTTTAAAAACAAATCAATCCCCTATAGTAGGGTCTGGAGCTGCCTGGGAGGAATCCTCTTTCTTTCTGGCTCGCTGTGCTTCTCTGCCTGGATGTAGTTCCTGGCTCCGCCTCACTTCAAATTAGTGATGGTGCTCTCCCCCACGGCACCATCTTTGTACTTTGCCTTGGGACTCAATATCCCAGCATGCATTCCAACAGGAAGTTGTACTTAACTAGCATGCACCCAACAGGAAGTTGTACTTAACTAGCATGCACCCCTACAGGAAGTTGCACTAAGCCAATCAATTTAAAAGCACTGAGCCAATAGGAAAGTACTCACTGCGCTCCAGTTGTACATATTGCCCTGGAAGAAGAGGTCTTTACCTTGAAACGCGTCGGCATGAGAAGGAATTCGGGAGTGCTGGAGGAGGGTTGAAGAGATGCAAGCTGTTGTGTGCCTCCCTAAGATCTGGACGCTTTGGATAGTAATATATATATATATATATATATATATATATATATATATATATATATATATATATATATATATATATATATATATATAGAGAGAGAGAGATAGTTAGATAGATAGATAGATAGATAGATAGATAGATAGATAGATAGATAGATAGATAGATAGATAGATAGATAGATAGATAGATAGATAGATAGATAGATAGATAGATAGATAGATAGATAGATAGATAGATAGATAGATAGATAGATAGATAGATAGATAGATAGATAGATAGATAGATAGATAGATAGATAGATATGTGTGTGTGTGTATATATATATATTCACTGAAAAAACCATAGGTTTCAGGGGCGTTATAGTTAGCTGGTCATTTCCCTTGTACAAAACCCTAGAAATTCCCCCGTTATAGTTACTTCAGCTAACTATAACTCGCGCCCCCGCAATGCACTGCTGATGACGTCACATATTACATCACTCATGACGTGGTCAGTGACATCAATGATGACATCACTGATGACATCTCAAATGACATCACTGATGACATCACTGATGACGTCATCCAGTGAGTCTGTGTTTCTGTAAAGTTTTAATATGTTTAATATATATAGGGAAAGGCCTGTTGAAGAATGAGTGGGTGTACAAGTGTGTGAAAGGATGATTTTCTAGGTGCGTAACTGACTCTATAAGTGAGTCATTAAATGTATCTTACTGCAGACTGGTGACTAAACTGTGTGAATGTCTGTATGTGTCTGTGTGTTGGTGTATAAGTGGCTGTATGGTTTTGTGAATAGCTATATGAGTGTCTATATGGGTTATTAATTGGATGTCTGAGTATCTGTATGGGTGCCTGAGTGTTTGTGTTGGTAGGGTGTGTGTGACTCTGTGCATAGATGTGTGAGTGGGTGATTCTATGGGTGCATGGTTTTAAGAGTGCAACTGTGATGGACTGTATGGTTGGGTGACTGTATGTATGGGTGTGTTAGTGATTGAATGTATATCTCAGTTGTACATGTGTCAGTAATTACATATGTGAAGCGCAGTGTATATGTGTGTAAGAGTATTTAACTGTCTATATGTGAGAGTGTGTGATTGTGAGAGTGGCTGTATGGATGAGTGTGTGCTTGTTTTTAACAAATGCATAATTTAAAAAAGTAAACAGTACATATAATAACATTTAACATAATATAATGTAAGCTAAATATATGTAAATAATAAAAAATATATATATATGTTACTCTTATTTAGCAAAACACACTCATATCTATGCTTACTTAAACATATATAATTGAAAAGGATTATAAATATATAAATTCTTATATATATATATATATATATATATATAAATATATATATATATATATATATAAAAAACATGAGGGGTGCCTCGATGAAGACATCACACCAAAAGGAGTGAGTGCACACCACAGCCAGCCGTAGCGAAGACAGCGTCTCACCCCACCTCAATGCGCAGCCAAACGCGTTTCGAGCATTCACTCTTCGTCAGTGGCTGAAAACAAAGTACAAAGGCAGCGGTATACGTTCACCATATTTATTTGTAAAGTCCCGCCCAATGTGGGCGCAAGGCATCCTGGATATGATAGTCCATAGAATGTACCTCTTAACCACCCCAACCCACTTGGGATTTATTGAACTATACTTTGCCACTTGGTGTGATGATTTCCAGAAGTCAGCGGTACCCATTGGGGTTTACGATTTATCCAGAGTCTTGGCAGCCATTCTATGGACTATCATATCCAGGATGCCTTGCGTCCACATTGGGCGGGACTTTACAAATAAATATGGTGAACGTATACCGCTGCCTTTGTACTTTGTTTTCAGCCACTGACGAAGAGTGAATGTTCGAAACGCGTTTGGCTGCGCATTGAGGTGGGGTGAGACGCTGTCTTCGCTACGGCTGGCTGTGGTGTGCACTCACTCCTTCTGGTGTGATGTCTTCATCGAGGCACCCCTCATGTTTTTTGTATGTTGCGGCTGGTCCGGCCGCGAAGATGTCCCGCTGCTTGAAAGGCGGATCCATGGTGCAAGCAACCTCGTGCACTAGTCGGACAGAAGGAGGCCTGGCAGCTGGGATGTTACAGGTAGCGGGACAGTAACTCTTAACCACCCCAACCCACTTGGGATTTATTGAACTATACTTTGCCACTTGGTGTGATGATTTCCAGAAGTCAGCGGTACCCATTGGGGTTTACGATTTATCCAGAGTCTTGGCAGCCATTCTATGGACTATCATATCCAGGATGCCTTGCGCCCACATTGGGCGGGACTTTACAAATAAATATGGTGAACGTATACCGCTGCCTTTGTACTTTGTTTTCAGCCACTGACGAAGAGTGAATGCTCAAAACGCGTTTGGCTGCGCATTGAGGTGGGGTGAGACGCTGTCTTCGCTACGGCTGGCTGTGGTGTGCACTCACTCCTTCTGGTGTGATGTCTTCATCGAGGCACCCCTCATGTTTTTTGTATGTTGCGGCTGGTCCGGCCGCGAAGATGTCCCGCTGCTTGAAAGGTGGATCCATGGTGCACGCAACCTCGTGCACTAGTCGGACAGAAGGAGGCCTGGCAGCTGGGATGTTACAGGTAGCGGGACAGTAACTCTTAACCACCCCAACCCACTTGGGATTTATTGAACTATACTTTGCCACTTGGTGTGATGATTTCCAGAATTCAGCGGTACCCATTGGGGTTTACGATTTATCCAGAGTCTTGGCAGCCATTCTATGGACTATCATATCCAGGATGCCTTGCGCCCACATTGGGCGGGACTTTACAAATAAATATGGTGAACGTATACCGCTGCCTTTGTACTTTGTTTTCAGCCACTGACGAAGAGTGAATGCTCGAAACGCGTTTGGCTGCGCATTGAGGTGGGGTGAGACGCTGTCTTCGCTACGGCTGGCTGTGGTGTGCACTCACTCCTTCTGGTGTGATGTCTTCATCGAGGCACCCCTCATGTTTTTTGTATGTTGCGGCTGGTCCGGCTGCGAAGATGTCCCGCTGCTTGAAAGGCGGATCCATGGTGCACGCAACCTCGTGCACTAGTCGGACAGTAGGAGCCCTGGCAGCTGGGATGTTACAGGTAGCGGGACAGTAACTCTTAACCACGCCAACCCACTTGAGATTTATTGAACTATACTTTGCCACTTGGTGTGATGATTTCCAGAAGTCAGCGGTACCCATTGGGGTTTACGATTTATCCAGAGTCTTGGCAGCCATTCTATGGACTATCATATCCAGGATGCCTTGCGCCCACATTGGGTGGGACTTTACAAATAAATATGGTGAACGTATACCGCTGCCTTTGTACTTTGTTTTCAGCCACTGACGAAGAGTGAATCTTCAAAACGCGTTTGGCTGCGCATTGAGGTGGGGTGAGACGCTGTCTTCGCTACGGCTGGCTGTGGTGTGCACTCACTCCTTCTGGTGTGATGTCTTCATCGAGGCACCCCTCATGTTTTTTGTATGTTGCGGCTGGTCCGGCCGCGAAGATGTCCCGCTGCTTGGAAGGCGGATCCATGGTGCACGCAACCTCGTGCACTAGTCGGACAGAAGGAGGCCTGGCAGCTGGGATGTTACAGGTAGCGGGACAGTAACTCTTAACCACCCCAACCCACTTGGGATTTATTGAACTATACTTTGCCACTTGGTGTGATGATTTCCAGAAGTCAGCGGTACCCATTGGGGTTTACGTTTTATCCAGAGTCTTGGCAGCCATTCTATGGACTATCATATCCAGGATGCCTTGCGCCCACATTGGGCGGGACTTTACAAATAAATATGGTGAACGTATACCGCTGCCTTTGTACTTTGTTTTCAGCCACTGACGAAGAGTGAATGCTCGAAACGCGTTTGGCTGCGCATTGAGGTGGGGTGAGACGCTGTCTTCGCTACGGCTGGCTGTGGTGTGCACTCACTCCTTCTGGTGTGATGTCTTCATCGAGGCACCCCTCATGTTTTTTATATATATATATATATATATTCACTGAAAAAACCATAAGTTTCAGGCACGTTATAGTTAGGAATTAGCATTTAAAAAACCTTAGAAATTCACTGAAAAAAACATAGGTTTCAGGGGCTTTATAGTTAGCTGGACTTTTCACTCGTACAAAACCATTGAAATTCCCCCGTTATTGTTAGTTCAGCTAACTATAACTCGCGCGCCCGCAATGCACTGCTGATGACGTCACATATTACATCACTCATGACATGGTCAGTGACATCACTCATGACATCACTGATGACATCTCAAATGACATCACTGATGACATCACTGATGACGTCATCCAGTGAGTCTGTGTTTCTGTAAAGTTTTAATATGTTTAATATATATAGGGAAAGGCCTGTTGAAGAATGAGTGGGTGTACAAGTGTGTGAAAGGATGATTTTCTAGGTGCGTAACTGACTCTATAAGTGAGTCATTAAATGTATCTTACTGCAGACTGGTGACTAAACTGTGTGAATGTCTGTATGTGTCTGTGTGTTGGTGTATAAGTGGCTGTATGGTTTTGTGAATAGCTATATGAGTGTCTATATGGGTTATTAATTGGATGTCTGAGTATCTGTATGGGTGCCTGAGTGTTTGTGTTGGTAGGGTGTGTGTGACTCTGTGCATAGATGTGTGAGTGGGTGATTCTATGGGTGCATGGTTTTAAGAGTGCAACTGTGATGGACTGTATGGTTGGGTGACTGTATGTATGGGTGTGTTAGTGATTGAATGTATATCTCAGTTGTACATGTGTCAGTAATTACATATGTGAAGCGCAGTGTATATGTGTGTAAGAGTATTTAACTGTCTATATGTGAGAGTGTGTGATTGTGAGAGTGGCTGTATGGATGAGTGTGTGCTTGTTTTTAACAAATGCATAATTTAAAAAAGTAAACAGTACATATAATAACATTTAACATAATATAATGTAAGCTAAATATATGTAAATAATAAAAAATATATATATATGTTACTCTTATTTAGCAAAACACACTCATATCTATGCTTACTTAAACATATATAATTGAAAAGGATTATAAATATATAAATTCTTATATATATATATATATATATATATATAAATATATATATATATATATATATATAAAAAACATGAGGGGTGCCTCGATGAAGACATCACACCAAAAGGAGTGAGTGCACACCACAGCCAGCCGTAGCGAAGACAGCGTCTCACCCCACCTCAATGCGCAGCCAAACGCGTTTCGAGCATTCACTCTTCGTCAGTGGCTGAAAACAAAGTACAAAGGCAGCGGTATACGTTCACCATATTTATTTGTAAAGTCCCGCCCAATGTGGGCGCAAGGCATCCTGGATATGATAGTCCATAGAATGTACCTCTTAACCACCCCAACCCACTTGGGATTTATTGAACTATACTTTGCCACTTGGTGTGATGATTTCCAGAAGTCAGCGGTACCCATTGGGGTTTACGATTTATCCAGAGTCTTGGCAGCCATTCTATGGACTATCATATCCAGGATGCCTTGCGTCCACATTGGGCGGGACTTTACAAATAAATATGGTGAACGTATACCGCTGCCTTTGTACTTTGTTTTCAGCCACTGACGAAGAGTGAATGTTCGAAACGCGTTTGGCTGCGCATTGAGGTGGGGTGAGACGCTGTCTTCGCTACGGCTGGCTGTGGTGTGCACTCACTCCTTCTGGTGTGATGTCTTCATCGAGGCACCCCTCATGTTTTTTGTATGTTGCGGCTGGTCCGGCCGCGAAGATGTCCCGCTGCTTGAAAGGCGGATCCATGGTGCAAGCAACCTCGTGCACTAGTCGGACAGAAGGAGGCCTGGCAGCTGGGATGTTACAGGTAGCGGGACAGTAACTCTTAACCACCCCAACCCACTTGGGATTTATTGAACTATACTTTGCCACTTGGTGTGATGATTTCCAGAAGTCAGCGGTACCCATTGGGGTTTACGATTTATCCAGAGTCTTGGCAGCCATTCTATGGACTATCATATCCAGGATGCCTTGCGCCCACATTGGGCGGGACTTTACAAATAAATATGGTGAACGTATACCGCTGCCTTTGTACTTTGTTTTCAGCCACTGACGAAGAGTGAATGCTCAAAACGCGTTTGGCTGCGCATTGAGGTGGGGTGAGACGCTGTCTTCGCTACGGCTGGCTGTGGTGTGCACTCACTCCTTCTGGTGTGATGTCTTCATCGAGGCACCCCTCATGTTTTTTGTATGTTGCGGCTGGTCCGGCCGCGAAGATGTCCCGCTGCTTGAAAGGTGGATCCATGGTGCACGCAACCTCGTGCACTAGTCGGACAGAAGGAGGCCTGGCAGCTGGGATGTTACAGGTAGCGGGACAGTAACTCTTAACCACCCCAACCCACTTGGGATTTATTGAACTATACTTTGCCACTTGGTGTGATGATTTCCAGAATTCAGCGGTACCCATTGGGGTTTACGATTTATCCAGAGTCTTGGCAGCCATTCTATGGACTATCATATCCAGGATGCCTTGCGCCCACATTGGGCGGGACTTTACAAATAAATATGGTGAACGTATACCGCTGCCTTTGTACTTTGTTTTCAGCCACTGACGAAGAGTGAATGCTCGAAACGCGTTTGGCTGCGCATTGAGGTGGGGTGAGACGCTGTCTTCGCTACGGCTGGCTGTGGTGTGCACTCACTCCTTCTGGTGTGATGTCTTCATCGAGGCACCCCTCATGTTTTTTGTATGTTGCGGCTGGTCCGGCTGCGAAGATGTCCCGCTGCTTGAAAGGCGGATCCATGGTGCACGCAACCTCGTGCACTAGTCGGACAGTAGGAGCCCTGGCAGCTGGGATGTTACAGGTAGCGGGACAGTAACTCTTAACCACGCCAACCCACTTGAGATTTATTGAACTATACTTTGCCACTTGGTGTGATGATTTCCAGAAGTCAGCGGTACCCATTGGGGTTTACGATTTATCCAGAGTCTTGGCAGCCATTCTATGGACTATCATATCCAGGATGCCTTGCGCCCACATTGGGCGGGACTTTACAAATAAATATGGTGAACGTATACCGCTGCCTTTGTACTTTGTTTTCAGCCACTGACGAAGAGTGAATCTTCAAAACGCGTTTGGCTGCGCATTGAGGTGGGGTGAGACGCTGTCTTCGCTACGGCTGGCTGTGGTGTGCACTCACTCCTTCTGGTGTGATGTCTTCATCGAGGCACCCCTCATGTTTTTTGTATGTTGGGGCTGGTCCGGCCGCGAAGATGTCCCGCTGCTTGGAAGGCGGATCCATGGTGCACGCAACCTCGTGCACTAGTCGGACAGAAGGAGGCCTGGCAGCTGGGATGTTACAGGTAGCGGGACAGTAACTCTTAACCACCCCAACCCACTTGGGATTTATTGAACTATACTTTGCCACTTGGTGTGATGATTTCCAGAAGTCAGCGGTACCCATTGGGGTTTACGTTTTATCCAGAGTCTTGGCAGCCATTCTATGGACTATCATATCCAGGATGCCTTGCGCCCACATTGGGCGGGACTTTACAAATAAATATGGTGAACGTATACCGCTGCCTTTGTACTTTGTTTTCAGCCACTGACGAAGAGTGAATGCTCGAAACGCGTTTGGCTGCGCATTGAGGTGGGGTGAGACGCTGTCTTCGCTACGGCTGGCTGTGGTGTGCACTCACTCCTTCTGGTGTGATGTCTTCATCGAGGCACCCCTCATGTTTTTTATATATATATATATATATATTCACTGAAAAAACCATAAGTTTCAGGCACGTTATAGTTAGGAATTAGCATTTAAAAAACCTTAGAAATTCACTGAAAAAAACATAGGTTTCAGGGGCTTTATAGTTAGCTGGACTTTTCACTCGTACAAAACCATTGAAATTCCCCCGTTATTGTTAGTTCAGCTAACTATAACTCGCGCGCCCGCAATGCACTGCTGATGACGTCACATATTACATCACTCATGACATGGTCAGTGACATCACTCATGACATCACTGATGACATCTCAAATGACATCACTGATGACATCACTGATGACATCATCCAGTGACTGTGTGTTTTTCTGAAAATTACATGTTTTATATATGTATATCTCAATGTCGATGGAAGAATAAATGGGTATATAAGTGTCTAAATGGATGATTTGTTTTTGAAAAATTGATTGTAGAACTGACTGATTAAGTGTATCTTAGTGAATACATGACTTAGTGAGTAATGTTTAAATATGTAAATATCTGCATCAGTCTCTCACTTTGTGTATAAGTGGCTGCATGGGTTGGTGAGTAGCTACATGAGTGTCTATATAGGTTATTAGTTGTTTTTTTGAGCATCAGTATGAGTGTGTGAGTGTCTGCATGGTTCGGTGGGGGTATTACGTAGTGCATAGGTGCATGAATGAGTGACTCACTGTTTGTATGTGTTGCAGACAGCATGTGTGCAGGACTGTATGGGTGGATGAGTGTGTGCATGGGTGTGTTAGTGAGTGAATGACTGTCTCAATAGTGTCTTTATGAGTAACTACATATATTTTAAACTAGTATATGTGACTATTGGTGTATATAAGTGAGTATATGTGAGAGTTAGAGATTGAAAGAGTTCCTGTATGAATAAGTATGTGTTTCTATAAGTGATTGTTTAAAAGACTAAGTATGTGTAAGTTTCTGTAGAAGTAAGTGTGGTGGTGTGTGTATAACTGTATATGCAAATAAATGGATGTTTGATTCTTTATTAGCATGAGTGACTATGTGTGTGAGTAATACTATGGATGAGTGGCGTTGTGTAACAGGATGTATAGGTGTATGAGTACATATGATGAGTGAGTACATGTATGAGTGACTGTATAGGACTGTTGGTGAATGAGTGGATGTGTATATGGATCTTAGAATTACTGAATAGGTTGTTGTAACTGATATTGGTATGTCCATTGTTTTGAAAATTTTAGTTTCTATTTTTGAATGTGTGTATCAAAGGTTATATGAGGGGGAGAAGAGGTCTGCCACTCTATCACAAGGATGATGTCATCAGTGATGTCATTTGAGATGTCATCAGTGATGTCATGAGTGATGTCACTGACCATGTCATGAGTGATGTAATATGTGACGTCATCAGCAGTGCATTGCGGGCGCGCAAGTTATAGTTAGCTGAACTAACTATAACGGGGGAATTTCAATGGTTTTGTACGAGTGAAAAGTCCAGCTAACTATAATGCCCCTGAAACCTATGGTTTTTTCAGTGAATTTCTAAGGTTTTTTAAATGCTAATTTCTAACTATGCCTACAGAGATAGGACATGTGAAGAAAGAAGAAAAAACGCACAGAAAGAAAAAAAAAATGCAGAATGAAGCAACAGAAGTCCTCAGAGACGAAGCAAAGTGCAGGAAGAAGGATAACGTGCAGAAAGAACAAACAGAAGAGCAGAAAGAAGCCTTGTTGCAAAATCATCCTGTACCCTCAACTTTTTCAGACGGATACTGGTGGTAACTGAGTCTGACTAACCAGTCCTAGAGCCAGTGCTATGTTAAAAGACACTCAGAATACAGAGAAAACACCTACATACACTAGGGAACACTATGCGTTGGGGTCCCCCTGTGATCAGCATGACCTCCTCTGTAAGCCCCTAGTATATAATAGGGCAGGGGATTAAAACTACCTCTTAAAATGCGCCACAGGGCGTGTTGGCACACGTCACCTCAGGCCCCGTTCCCTCACTTCCCCACTGTGTAAACACACCCTGTGACCGTTTTAAGTTGGGAGATTAAGTCCCCTTGAATCCTGAGGGTCCCTAGGGTCCAACTAGACCACAAGGTACCTCCAGTAACCGCCACAGAGCTGCGTTGCAGAGAGCTGTAAAAAGGGGCACAGCCTAGACCACCTCTCTGCAACGCAGCGGCGCTTACTGGAAGCACCTGGTGGGCTAGTTGGCCCACAGAGTCCCTCAGGATTGAAGGGGAATTATTTCCCCAACATAAAACGCGCCACAGGGCTTGTTTGCACATGTTAACTCAGGCCCCGTCCCCTCCCTTCACCACTGTGTAAACACGCCCTCTGGCCATTTTTAGTTGGGAGATTAAGTTCATTTGAATCCTGAGGGTCCCTAGGGTCCAACTAGCCCACTAGGTACCTCCAGTAAGCGCCACAGAGCAGTGTTGCAGAGAGGTGTAAAAAGTGGCACGGCCTGGACCATCTCTCTGCAACGCAGCTCAGTGGCGCTTACTGGAAGTACCTGGTGGGCTAGTTAGCCCCCAGGGGCCCTCAGGATTGAAGGGGAATTATTTCCCCAACTTAAAACGCGCCATAGGGCGTGTTTGCACACATCACCTCATGCCCCGTCCCCTCCCTTCACCACTGTGTAAACACGCCCAGTGGCCGTTTTTTGAGTTTGGGAGATTAAGTCCCCTTGAATCTTGAGGATCCCTAGGGGCAAAATAGCCCACTAGGTACGTCCAGTAAGCGCCATTGCAGAGAGGTGTAAAAAGGGGCACGGCCTGCACCACCTCTCTGCAACGCAGAGCAGTGGCGCTTACTGGAAGCACCTGGTGGGCTAGTTGGCCCCCAGGGTCCCTCAGGATTGAAAGGGAATTATTTCCCCAACTAAAAATGCGCCACAGGGCGTGTTTGCACACGTCACCTTAGACCCCGTCCCCTCCCTTCACCACTGTGTAAACGCGCCCTGTGGCCGTTCTAAGTTGAGAGATTAAGTCCCCTTGAATCCTAAGGGTCCCTAGGGTCAAACTAACCCACTAGGTACCTCCAGTAAGCACCACAGAGCTGTGTTGCATAGAGGTGTAAAAAGGGGCATGGCCTCAGAACACATGTCTGCAACGCAGCTCCCTGGCGCATACTGGAGATACCTGTTGGGCTAGTTGGCCCTCAGGGACCCTCAGTATTGAAGGGGAATTAATTCCCCAACTTACAACTGGCCAGGGGGCGCGTTTGCAGAGTGCTGCAAGGAGGGGGCGTGGCCTCCGGCGCGATGCCGGTCTTTTATTTATTTAATTTTTTTAAGAAGGAGGGCTTTGTGGCCCCCCTTCTTTTTCTAATTTACTGGCTCTGGGGACCCCATCCCCCAGGGCCTGCACCCTCATTTTTTTGTTGAAAAAAATTAATTTGGCCCTTCCAAGGCCTTAATCGGCCCCGGGGACCCCAACCCCCGGGTCATGGCCTTTTTAAAAAAAAATTCTTTAGGATGGGTCTGCGTTGCCCCCCTCCTCAGGCCACTTATGGCCCCGGGGACCCCATCCCCTGGGGCCGGCCTTTGTTTTTTATTATTTAAAAAAAATAATAATATTTATAGAAACACCTAGGACATGCTGGACAAACCGTATATACCTATCACCATGACGATTTGCGTGATATTCATTAAAAGACGACTATGCATAGAATGAATCCACATGGAATGTATTTACACCGCTAGTGAAGCTCTGACGTGTCTGACGCCCTTCCGTGCCTAATCCCGGCACCCCCGCCGGTGGGTACTCTCCAAGTAGACACCCTTGTTGTTTATTTATACAAACATGGGTAGCTATTGACGGGCACATTTAATATACACGCACATCAAGCCATTCAAAGGGGATTCGACAAAAATTCGACCAAACTATGCAAGAAACCCCCCTCACGGTTAATAAAACACACATCCACCGCCGGATGTGTAATACATTTTATTTTACTCTCTGGAAAGGAGACGAACCTCACTTGAGAGTCACAGCGTGCTCCTGGCTGAGCCCAATGCTGTGTTACACCCACCAGTGCCCGCCGAGTGCCTCACACCTCTGTGTTGTATTCCACCAATGAGTGCGCATGCTATGACACTCTCTAGCCCAGTGTTCTTCAATCTGTGGGGCACGCCCCCCCAGGGGGGCGCGACAACATCTCAGGGGTAGGCCTGGGCGGTAAATTCCGTTCCGCTTGCGGAATTTGCGGAATTTGCGTAATTTCGCGTTCCGCGGAGAACGCGAAATTGCTAAAAAGTCTGCTTTCCGCGATTTCGCGAAATTTTTGCTTGTTCGCGATCTCAAAATGCGTGTTCGCGAGATATTTCTCCCCGAGCACGCAAACAGCAATTGTGAACAGGAAAAAAGCATCGCGAACAAGCAATTCCGCGTGTTCGCGGAATTTCTGCGTGTTCACGGAGATTTTTTACCGTTTCGCGGAGATTTGCATAACGCAATTCCGCAAATTCCGCCCACCCCTACTCAGGGGGGGGGCGCGCACTCCACACTAAGATCTTCCCTTTGTTGGTCTTTTACTGTCCCGCGTCGCAAGTCTTCACCCATTTCAAATGGGAATTTTTTCATTATAGAGCTCCGGTAACAGAGGGTTGGAGGGGGAGGGAGGGGAAATAGATAAGGCAGGACTTGCCCGTGCTTTTGTCATGTTAAGAGCTGAGTTAACTGTCCCAGGTGGGGGTTTATTCTTAGAGCTGAAATGGTTCAGCTGCAGTGGGAGGCAGGGAATCTCCTGCTAAAAACGAAAGCAAATGAACAGACAGTCCTGTTCACGTTCGATTTCATAGCAGAGGAGACTCCTTGACTCCCACTGCAGCTGAAATGACTGTCTGTCCCTTGCTTTCAGTTTATCAGAGGAGACATCCTTCCTTACAATGCAGCTGAAGCATTTCAACTCTACAAGTTTAACCCCGTCCTGGGAGGGTTAGCTCTTAGCAAAAGGAGACATAGTTTCTTTTAAATATACACAGGCAGGCGCGCAACGCACACAGGGCTTCAAGTTGCCAAAAGAAAAATGCCAGCCAGCCATGTGTAGTTTAAACAGCCTGCAGATTGATTGTCCTGACACTAAATATGTTTATAAAGAAGTATGCATACATTAGTAATGTGACTTTCCGGTCTTTGTTCCATTTTAATATCAGTCATGGATCATTCAGGCAGCCCTAGAACACAATTAAAAGTGCTTCTATTTATATTTTCTGTTCAAGGTATGCACATACAAGTGCTGACAATACAGCTTTAGGTGACTTATTTTTTATTTTTGTACTGCCTGGGACATCGAAATAGTGATCTGGCAACCCTAATAAAACTGGAAGTTTGTTGTAAAATCAGCACATTTATTTCCTCCACCCTGATCCCTGGTTAATGCCATATTAGCAATAGTTTAACTTGTATCTTAAACCCTAGGCCACGGTCAATAACATGCTGAGTTACTTCAAGTGTCTGGGAATGCACCTTGCATTCAGACAACTCGTTCCTCATTCTCGCCCTTCCCTTTCACGCTCACCCTGCACTCAGTGATCACAATGCCACACTGATCCCGATGCACTCACACCATTCACCTGCTTACCTTGTACTCACAGTGATCACTTTGCACTCACAATGCACTTGCGCTGTTCACCCTGTACCTCACCTTGCAGTCACACAAGCACACTACTCACCCTGTACTCATGACACTTCACTCACCTGTCCCCCTTATTGCTCAATCTGCAATCTCACTCAAAGACCATCACTAACCATACATTCATTCGTCCCACACTGCACTTACATCCGTACCCAAATTCATATGTCACCTCACTCACCCTGCAGTCACTCCTCTTACCCACTTTCACACTGTTGCATGACTCACCCTGCACTCACATGGGTACTCCTACCACCCACACAGGGCAGAGGTTTAATGTGCTTGCTACAAAGAACGTGTACCATGCAGATCAAAGAACTGAGTGTGAGTAAACAATGAGTAGTGCTATAAAAAAATTAAATGTTTGCCAGAAAGGTTCTTTAGAGGGATGAGTTGCATTGTTGGGGAGTGGTAGTGAGGAAATTTATGGAGGACGAGGAAATGGGGGAGGGGCGCTAAAACAGACCGTTCCACTGTGTGCGACCAGTGCTAGGTCCAGCCCTGGCTGGGAGTGTTCGCCCTCACCCAAAGTTTAGGTCTAGTTGTGCCCCTGTACACAAGTATGGGCATGTCGTGCCCCATCAAAGTTTTCTTCCTAAATTACAAAAGGACACATTTACATGCACTGCAATCCAGCCTTTCAGGGGGCCCACTTGATAGAGGCAGCTCTGTTTTTGCCCTGATGGCCTGGAATAATTCTTAAACAGATTCTTGTAAATACCATTTTGTTTCATTTCTTTTTAATGTGATTGATGTGAGAGAGTCTATTACTATTTGCAGAGAAATGTTTTTGTTTTATGCAACAACCATAAAACTGTTTATTTTAGATCAAAACGGGTCCTCACATATGAGAAATTGGAGGATATCACAGATATTATTCTCTGTAAAATTTGTGGGCTGCTGCTTTGTTACAACAGTGAAAAAAAATCACTCTCTGAATATTAGATGTAAACACGTTTAGAATTTCGACCATAGCGCCTGTGCACCGTTAGTAGCCTGGCTAAAGAGGGTATGGCAGAGCTGAAAGTGAATCATTTAATCTCATAGCTGTTCTGAACAGGGACCCCCTAAATAGTATTGGCCCAGGGCACCCACAAAAACCCTAACATGTCCCTGCCACCACAAAGTCTGTCAGACAACATTGTTCTGAAGTAAAATAGGCAACATCATTCATTTATTATCAGTTCTATTTTTTTTTAAACATAAGCCCAACGTGTCCTAAACACCCACTGCTTCAGGCAAGCAACTTATCGTACCACTAAGGAATTCTCAATAAGATCCATAACTGGTTGGTGGGCAATTATCCCATTATAATGCTGCCTAAAACGGTTGTTAATGGTTTCTAGAGAAGAATTGTTTCTCGTGTACCAACTCTGAGCTAGGGAGTGCTCGAAAAATCTGATAACACTGTCTCGCTTACAGTCACTGTTTTGGCTGAAAATGTCTGCAGAATATTCAGCTTTGAGAGAAACTGCTATCAAAACTCTCTTGCCTTTCAGTTCGTCCTATTTATGTGCGATTGGGTTCTCAGCACTTGCGGTATTAAAGACTAAGTGGCAGATTTATGAGCCCCTTGCGCCACTTTTGCGTCACTTTTCCCATGTTAAAAGTGACACAAAAGTGGCGCAAGGGGCTCATAAATCTGATCCTAAGTACCGTCAAGACTGGATGTGGAGCACAACCTGAGGATGGCAATAGCAAAAATCCATCCACAGATTGACAGTCTATGTGGCTGAAAACCGGCACACCCGTCACATTTATGTTGGTGGTGTTATTATTAATCTATGTCATGTGTAAAACAAAGCATCCTAGTTAAAACAATTTGCACACATTTTATCTTGGAAAATTGTGTTTTGAGCTGTGTAATAAGCCTCTGTCATTTTTAGGCCTGGGCGAAAATTTCGTTCCGTTTGCGGAAATTGTGATAATTTGACATTTTCGCGTTCCGCAGAAAGCGCAAAAATGTCAAAATTTCCACATTCCGCAGCTTAGTGATAATTTGGTTCTTGCTCGCGCTGTAAAATAATACATTCTCGCGCGCGCGCGATCGCCTTACCTGAATCCCTGCGTTCGTCGACAAGTTTTCTTGATCCGGTCGCGTTCTCCATGAGATGTCATATTGTTTTTAGCCATTTGCGCTGTCTCGCGACAGTTCGCGCCCGCAGTGACGTCATGCGTCGCACGATCACGTCTTTCTTCTCGCGATCATGCACCGTGAGACAGCTGAAAACAAGATGGCCCCGCCCGCGAGCAACCACATGGGTAATTTGGCGAGCCGCACCATGCAGAAAATCTCGCGAACATGCGGGAAAAAAACTTCCGCATCTTTGCGATATTTCCGCGTGTTTGCGATCATTTTTAACATTTTCGCAATAATTTGCAAAAGTGGATTTCGCAAATTCCGCCCACCCCTAGTCATTTCACCACACCCATTCACAAACCTGCAGTTTACTTAGCACTCTTATTGTGTTGAACATTATTTGCCGGATATGGCCCGTGATATGCGTGTGGCGGTCGATTATGTAGTGTACCAGATTCCAGAAATTTCTGTCAGGTGGTGGGGGGCCCAAAATATAAAACAATTCAGCTGGGGGGGCTCAACCTACAAAAGTTTGAAGACCTCTGCTCTAGCTCATGTGCACTGAAACACCACCCCGTGAATATGTCATGCCACACTTGCCTTCGCACGGGTTATATTGCCCCATCTAACGTGCCTTCCACGATGCCTATGTTATAACGCACAGCGCTACGCCATACATATTACAATCTGGGATCCATATCTTTGTCACAGTGCATATGCAACGTTACACTCCCCAGCACATATTTTATATTACAACTTTAGAGACTAGTTAGGTTACACAACACTGCCCTGTGCATATTACGCTCCAAGGCGCATATCGCATAGCACACGCTAGTGCCTGTGCTATCTCGCGCTCTCCAATGAGTCTGTCATTGCGCACAATGTATTGGATATTATATTTCATACCCCGGTTCATTTTATATCACACTTTTTGGTGCATAGTTTATACCATATACTATATCTAGTTTTCATTTTCAATCGTGCTCTCAGGACTATGTTCTATATAACACTGCGTCCACCTACCCTTTTCACAGGCATTACATTTTGCGATGGGGGGTGGAGGGTCAGGGGGTGTTTCTGCCAAGTGAGCCCGGAGTCACAGTCACAAACGTCCTCTTCTTCCTGAATAAAAGTGAGATTCTGCTGCATACTTTTTCATATTTTAAGTAGTTCGCACAGACACACATTTTAAAGACAATAAAGTTCCTAATACCCACCTTCTCTGAACAGTTAGCTTGCTGCCCCATCCACCTCCCCCCTATCCTCTGTTGTCTGAATCCATGGACTAGCCTCCTCACTCCTGCCATGCATGGTTTGATGTGCTGCCACTGCCCTTCATTTAGCATGATGTACCAATCCACTCCTCCTGCCCTCCATTGCCCAATTCTATGGCCCATCATTGACCTCCTGATTAGCCTCTGTGCTTAGCTTGCTGCCCCTATTCTCCTTCCCCCTGCCCTCCGATGTCTTTGTGCATGCCCCTGCTCCATCCTTTTTGTCCACCATGTTCCATGGACCTGCCACTCCTATCTACTCTGAGTGTTCTGTTGAGCTGTCACTCCCCTCCCACCTGCCTAGCATTGTCAGATGACTGTAACCTGTCCCTGCCACCTCCACCCTGCCTGTCCACATGCCATGGCCCTATCCCCTTCCTCCTGTCCTCCATGGTCCATTTTACTGCCACACCCTTCTGCCCTCCCTGGTCTGTTGTGCTGCAACTGCTCCTCCTGCCTGCCCCGCGCGGTCTGTTGTGAGGCCCCTTCGCCTGAACTCTCTTGTCTGTGCCCAGGTCCTGACCCTCCCTTCTATCCTCCATGGTCCTTTGTGCATGCCCCTGCACCCTCCTTCTTGCCCATCATAGCCATTGTGCTGCCACTAACCCTCCCGCTTGCTATGCATGGTCTTCTGTGCTGCCATGGCCCCTCCCACCTTCCCTGTGTGGTCAGCTAGCTGCCCCTGACCCCCTCCCACCTTCCCTCCATGGTCTGTGTGTATGCCATCATAGTCTCATTGTTGCTCTCCATGGTGTGTCTTGTTTCTATTGCCCATCCTGCCTGACCTCCATGGTCATCTTGCTGCTCCTGCCCTGCCCCCTTGCCCCCAGCCCTCTGTTTCCATGTGCAGACCCCTATTCCCTCCCTCCTGGCTTGTCTGTTCCATTGTAATGCCCCTGATCCGTCCCTCCTGCCCTTTATGGTCTGTTATGCTGCAGCTTTCTCTCCTGTCTGTCCATCATGGTCAGCTAGCTTCCATTGCCTCTTTCCCCTCTGTTCTCTGTTGTCCATGTGCATGGTCCTGTCCCCTCCCTATTGCTTTCTATGGATTGTTGTGCTGCACTCCCATCCCGCATGCACTGTGTGGTGTATTGTGCTGCTGCAAACCCTGATGCCTGCCCTGTAGGGTCAGTTTGGTGCACCTCTCCATGTCCCTCTGATGAATACAAGCCCCAGCTAGGCCCGCAAGAGACAAGGGTTCGCTCTTCTGTAACGAAATCTATAAGGAAGTTGGCACGGAAACTGCAAAGTACAAAAACAATGTTTATTAACCCTTAAGGGTGGTCCTACAATCCACACAACACTCTTCAGTATTGCAAGGAGTAGCACAAAGAACTTGCGTACATTGTCCCCTTTTATACACAACAGAGGGGCTCATGAGTGGGTGGATACCACAGAGTTGAAGAACATTACCATTTAGGGTCATTCTCGATACCAAATCAATACATGGGCGGAGCTAACACACTCCTTGGGCCCGCGAAAACACATGGTCAAGCAAAGCTAATTATAACAGATGTGGTCAAGTCTGGGCATGCGCCAGACGGACAAGAGGGAGCTATTTATAACTGTTGCTAGGCAGATTACAAGAGCAACTAACACAGAGGTCGGACTCTCCTCGTGGTGAACACGTGGCAGCATGTCAATACAAAATGGAGTCCGGACTTCGGCCAACATAATGAGGAAAACACGATAAAAGGGAAACACTAATGTTTTCAGTAAATGCTTAATCACATTCTGCCTTAATTTACAACACCTCCTGTCCTCTGTTATCCGAGTCCATGTCCCTACCCCAATTCCTCCTGCCTACCATGATCCAATGTACCATACTTGCGAACATTTTGAACTTGGTAAGAGGGAGATTTCGAAAAAAACTGGGGTATTGATTTTCCCCTTTGAGTTACATTGAAAAAGAGGAGATTGTAGACAGGAGACAGATCAAATAAAGCCCATTTGAGCTTAAAAACATTGGACGTTTCCTGGCTGAAACAGGTCTGCTGGCATGTATGGTTGTACTACCACTGCCTCTTACTTCTGCCCACAATGGTCTATTATATTGCCACAGCCTCTCTTGCCAGTCCTGTATTGTTGGTTTGTTGCCCCTGCCCCCCTTTCCACTGCCCTCCATAGTCTGTTGTGCTGCCACTGCCCTTCCTGCCTGCCCAGTGTGGTCAAATTGTTGCATCTGCACTCTCCTACCTGCCTTCAATTTTCAGAGTCCGTGCCCCTGGCCTCTGCCTCTCAACAGTATCCCAATGAACAACTAGATTGCTAACATTCTATATTTATTACAAAAGTGTGGAACGCCTGACGTCATCTCGATGTAATCAAAACTGTAATGCCTAGTTTATTTCCTTTAGAAATTACATATATGAGAGGGTCGTATTTGCCTCAAAATTATGGTTAGTGCTCTAAAAAACTAAAATGAGGACATATTTTCTGAGTTTTCAAATAGCGACAAAGAACTTTTAAATTATTTGTAATCTTTATGTTTTTTTAACCAGTTGACCACTTGATTAAATGTTGCACCTAGGGGAGAGGATGTGGTGTTACTTCCAGAGCTGCAGACTTTGCAACTGGGGAACCAGGTTGGAGTTTCTGCTTCAGCTCAACATTCTGTGATTCTGGTCAAATCACTTAATCTCCCCATGTCTACAACCAAAATGAATTTGATCTTGTGTGATGTAACCAATGCTCATGTAAATCACTCCAATACCTGACAAGTCTGCACTATATAAAACTGCAAATACACAAAAAATAAGTGTTTTGCACACTTCTGTCATTGGGCTACATGTGGGCTACATCTGGGTGATATTTGGGCTACATTTGGGCTCTTTTGTCTCTGGTGGCCATCTTGGGAGATTTATTTGTTATGAAGTTTCCTAATTTCCTCATTTACTGCAGTCTCCTCAGTGGGAATACTTTCAGTTTTTTATTTTGTTTCCATCAAGAAGGCATTCAGATGTGTCACACATTTGCCATACATTCTGAATGTTAGCACTCTAGTTGCTCATTAGATCACTGTAGTAAAACTACTGCTCACCAGGGAAGTCTGCTGCTGGTATTCAAAGTGCATGTTTGGACCTGGTTTGGCAGTTCAGGCTGGACTGTTCCCATGAGGCACAGGGTCAAGACTGATTTGCATATGGCTGGGTTCAAACTGGAATGGCATGGTGAGCAAAAAAGCGATGGATTTAGGCCCAGATCTCTGTACTGGGGTGAATGTATGACATTGTTCTGCATTCTGTCCATCAACTGTTGTTTTTGCATTTGTCACCCCGAGTGGGACGGGTATGCTCAGACGTGAGTCCTGTGTTCTCCATGCCACTGGAATCAAGCTATCCTGGCTGAAGAGGGGCAAAACCCCGAAACCGGTCCAAGGATGCTTGGTTCCAGTCCAGGGAGGACCTGGCTTGGCAGTTCGAGCTGGACTGTTCCCATGAGGCACAGGGTCAAGACTGATTTGCATATGGCTGGGTTCAAACTGGAATGGCATGGTGAGCAAAAAAACGATGGATTTAGGCCCAGATCTCTGTACTGGGGTGAATGTATGACATTGTTCTGCATTCTATCCATCAACTGTTGTTTTTTCAACTTCTAAAAGTGGTGCTTATCCACCAGTCACAATAAATCTGCGCACACCATTGCACAGCATTTATTCTCACGAGTTCGCACATACTAAACTTGACCCTGCACTCCTCTCACACCAGGAATTACCATGGACACACATATCCCCCATGCATTCCTATGGGAGGGCAGGCCAATCTCACCACACGCACTCAGAGAGCCCACGCACAATACACTGGACCACCAATACCAGGTCACAGGAAAGGCAAAAAGTTTAGGGGTGAACCTGCCAAAGGGGCCAAGTCCAACAAATACTATCACCAAACTCAAATCCCATCTCTCTCCCTAGCAGGAACATTACTTACAATAGTAATCTTGACAATGGTTTGGCTGGCCAACAGATGTTCAGACAAGGAACTCTGTGTCAGGTGCTTACATTGTTAGTCATTGCTACATACTGCGATCCCCTCTAGGTCAATGTCCCCCCACCAGGTTAGTTGGTATTGCTACAGCACCTTTTGCAGCACCCTAAAACAGGCCCTGCTAATGGTGGTGCATATTTGGTAACTTGGTCCTTCATAGTTAGATGTTGGCATAGTTGACATGCTTTTCACTGACACATGCATATGACCATGGTAATCCACAGATGTTAGTGTTGGGATTCATGACATGTCTGATGACCCATGAAAGTGGCTAGTAGACACCCTCACAATGTCCATGGGAACCTCCATCACACATATGGATGGTGCACTGCAATTTGGCAAGCAAAACTATTTATCTGTACCCTTCCACCATTGAAAGGGTACAAAATAGTGTCACAATAATGTTTTAACATTGTTAGGTTGTGTGTTTGCCTGACACATGTTACATGATACATGGTGCATGTATAAGTCACACCCCTCTTATTTCATTTCCTAACTGCCCAAACAGACACACTAATGGGTATTATGACATCAATTTCTACCTGTTGGTGGGTGTGTAGGGTACTGGAGTTTAGCTTACCTACAAGTAGGCCCTCCCCATATTGATCATTATGGAATTGCTCATTGATGATGCAGTGCCAGAATATGTAGTCATCATGCACAGTGACAGGGTATTTGGCCAGCACGTTGGTGAAGAGGCCCCGAAGGTCAACAATGGCCTGGACATTTGTGATGTGTGTGCTTCCGGGTCATGTAGAGATGTGCAGTAGCTGCAGGAGGTATCAGTTGCACATGTGTGCAGTCCATGGCTCTCAGAACATGTGGAAACCCAGCAATGGCATAACATCCTTGCTTGATCTCCAAATGCAGTTATTCTGCCCTGGGGAAGAGAAGGTAGTGGGTTGTCGGCGTGACGATGGCATTCAGGATGGAGGGAAGGAATGAGGAGAAAGTTGGCTGGGAAATTCCAAGCCTCTAGCGACTGTTGTCTGAAATGACCCTGACATCAGCATATATAGTACCACCAAGAGCTTATCCTGTGGAGGTATGTTAATATATCTGTCATATGTTGGCTGCTACTATGGAATGCTTCCTCAGCCAATAGAGAGTGATGGCCTCCTCCTCCCTGAGTCCAATCAGAGTGGTACTCTGGCAATAAATGCGGTCCCTCTTCCTGCGTTGCCTTCGTAGTGGTGAGGGGTGGGCGGGTATAGGTGTTTGCGGTGTGATGGATGGGGATTGATGTCTCTGTGCCGCTCCCATTTGCAAGAAAACAACCTTCATCATGGAAATCTGTTGGCAAAAATGCCCTATCCAGCTTCTATTTCTAGATGTGTCATTTCCTGTGCGTGTGTTTCACAGGCGCAGAACTTTTGACGTTACCGCAATGCTGCTGTACTTTTGCTGTCACTGGGCCACTTTTGGAAAATGTCATAGATATTGATGCATCACGCTTACCCTGGTATTTACGATGAAGCGCCTACCTTGCATATTTTATTACTTATTTGATGCAGGCAATTCCGACACAGGCTCTCCTTGTCGCACAGCTCCAGAAAGTGACGCATCGTCACAGATGTGTCACTTTGTAAATATGGAGCAGTCATTTGCGCCGCAAACGCAGCAACATCTTTGATAAATTAGCGCACAAGCTCCTTGTAAATAAGCCCCCTAGTTGGGCTGTGGTAGCACCGGCACAGATGTTGGTATGAATTGTAACGAACTTACCTTTTTGAAGGTGTGTTTTTGTATATACATATCACTTCCTATGCCTACCATGGTTTCCCTTTCCTTTTCATATGAGATAGGAAGGCGTAGGTAAAAATCACCACCCATACATATGTGAATTGCATTTATGGGTGTTTAAAGTAGTGCTACAGAGTACTGCTTAATACAGTCATAAATGCTTTTTTGTGTTTTGGCCCGCTACTTGCCAAAACCTCTTTAGATAACTTTTCAGTCTGCTCAGTCATGAAGCGCAAGATATTATTTTTGCTCCAAAAGAGAAAATTCACACCTGAGCCCAGCTATCCCCATCAAAGAAGTCGCTGTAACCTGCCATTGCCTTTTGTATGTGTGTCACATGATACTGTTATTCACAAGATCAATTTTCTTTTTCGAGAAGGCTCTTTTAAACCTACAGGAGGTGTACTTTAGTTCTGTAAACAAATATAAAGTGAGCTAAAATTGTGCCAATTACAAGATTAATGCATCATTCATGCTGACTTTGGACATGCTGCATCTGTCTTATGCCCAAAAGCTACAATTACCTACTTCAGCTTAGAAATGCAGAAAAGAAGCACTCAAATCATTCTGAAAGCATTACTTCCAAGTTCATGTTGTGCAGCTCATCTTTATTCTCCATATTCAAGATATCAATGTAAATTGTCGCAAGATCCTCACTCGAGGCAAGTGCTTCCTTGGTCTCAGAAGATGTTATGCACCAGAATATAAACATGTTTGTGTCGAGGGGATGTGGGATTTAGCAAACACTGCATTCTTTTTACATTAGAGCATAATCTAACTAGTGTTTGTTTTTCGAAATGTTTTCATTGAAAACCTTCAAAACAACTGACAGTGATCAGGGCTTTGCAGAAGTTTATTTGAAAGAGCCGCAAATTACAGAAAATGTTAATGCACAGATGCTTTCATGAACATTTAAAATTTTTCTCTAAACACTGAAAGTGGGTATAAAAATAGCCCGCCACACATGTAATTGTATCACATCAAATATAGTAGAATTCTCTTCTATCTTTTTCAAACAATATGTATTCACAGGGCATTACCTGGCAAAAAAAGGACATGCTTTCTATAGCTGTTTATAATCTGACGCAATAATGTCCCATAAATCATTGAGAATTCGACTCTCACAGATTTGCTTTGCGGATGCTCCTCACATCAGTGTCTCACAACTGACATTGCTCTGCAAGTACCTTAGTCAATGCACACAGTTCATGGTACTCTTCGTCAAACTGAAACTTCAGGAGTTTTCCAAATCCACACCCCTCCCAGTGACCATGTTCTAGTTGGATAAATAAACATCAGACAGACCCGGTGTGCGTTACTCTTGCACCACGCAACGTGGTGCAAGAGTAACGCAAACCTTACGTCGGATTTTTTGAAGGCATGCAATGCAGCACAAATTGCTGTGTTGCGCTACTCTGCCCAGGGAAGGCATTCCATGGGTGTTGCATGGGTGTTTCCACGCAACTTTCATGGTTTTTGATGCATTCACAGATTTACCAGAACTGGTAAACCTGGGAATGTTCAAAAAAAGTTTTCCCCTCGGATGAATCATACATTAATCATTTCCCATTCAAACATTCATATCCATTTACAAACCATATAAACTACACGGCTCGTTGATAATTGAGGCACTTATCGATCAACCACACTCTGATTAAAAATCAATTTCCTTTAATTGGAAATATATCCACATATAATACTCATATGAGTTCATTCGCATATAAAATCACCAAAGATGAACAAATCTTTACATGTATCACAAAAAAGAAGAATTTGTCACAACAATAAAAAAATACATAAACAATATACTACAATATAAAACAATATAAAGCAATATACACCAATGTAAAATGAGGAAGAATACAAAAAGAGACAATGTACTATGTCATTTTTAGCGTTAATTTGGACATTTGAATAGGCAGCAACAAGCATAGGTATAAATCCCTTGTCTTAAACTGTTTGCTGACTTCACCAAATTTAATCGCATATGTGGGCGTCGACGCGTTTCGATGGTGTAGTTTGAATAAAGACCACCTTCTTCAGGACAATATTTTTTGTCTTCCTCAATCGTTAAAATGACCATATCACATATGGGCCTAAACAAAAATTACATCAATTAGAGGGGGACAGTAATATATCATTCTAACATGTTTATCTTTTAAAAAAACAAACACTATTTTTAAACTCAACATTTAGCAGCTAATTCGGAAGACCATAAGTGCGACAATCATCTAACTCATCAATCATGGCCATTCGTTCATGACATTCATTTATTGATATTAAAACCTGGGAATGTGCCAAAAAGATAGGTCTCTCTTGGTGAGGCGTAATGAGGAGAAGAATCTTTATTTCTCCTCATTAATTCCTCTTTGTGTGTTGCATTCTGAAGAACACATAGAAAGAGGAATTTGCCTCTCAGGATGGTTTTTGTGCAAGAAGGTGTCCTCTCCTGCACAAAAACAATCCTGTCTGCAACGCAAGCACCAGGGTGCCTGTATTGGCTGTAGGATGCCAGAACCGCACCAGCGCAAGGACAGGAATGCATTTTATGCTTTTAAATACGGCGCATTCCTGCCCTTTCCTTGTAACTCAGCACAACAAGGCAATTTCCTGCACTGCGTTGTGTTACTTTGCCAGAAATATGGCACTTGGTCTGTTTCCTCACATCATCCTCACATCACCAAACAGAAATGATTGGAGATTATCCAACGATAATGACCACTAGGACATTGATTTAATTGGCCTACTGAGAAAAAAAAACATTCAAACTTTGAGGGGCTAATTTTTTAGGATTGTGGTGAAGTGCAGCAAAGCAAGTCACCTTGCCACTCTGCACTGTGTGATAGGGAAAAGACAGGAATGCATCATATTTAAGGCAGTATGGCACATTCCTGTCCTCTCCCCTGCACTGGTGCAAAATGGGCTGCCAAGAGCCAATGCAGGCACTCCTACACCATAGTGCAAGGGAACCTGTGTTTCATGCAGGATTGTTTTTGTGCAGGAAGGAACACCTGGTAGGCATATTCCTCTTTCTATGTGTGCTGCACAATGCAGCACACAAAGGGGCATATAATCAAGCACGGCGTTAAAATTATCGCCCCTATAGCGGCAGAAAACTGCCGCTAAAGCGGCGATAATGGGCTTGATAATATGCCGCAGAGAATTCCAATATAAGCCCATGTTGACACCAGAACATGGGCTTCTATTGGAATTTTCAAGGGCATATTATCAAGCCCATTATCGCCGCTTTAGCGGCAGTTTTCTGCCGCTAAAGCGGCGATAATTTTAAAGCCGTTTCTTGATAATATGCCCCATAGAAAGAAGAAGAAATGAGGAGAAGTAGAGATATTTATCCCCGTTTTGCCTCCGCTGGGAACGTGCAAGATTTTGATGCATCCCCTGATTTACAAGTTCTGGGGATGTGCCAAAATCCATGGGAGTTGTGTGAGAACACCCATGCAATGCCGATGGAACGCCTTCCCAGGGCAGAGTAATGCAATGCAGTTATTCACGCTTTGTTGCATTACTCCGGATTTGTGAAGCCACTCAGAGCCACGCAGCATGACTGCTGGACTTAATCTGACTGGTGCAAGAGCGAGGCAATCCGGGTCATAAATAAGACCTTTTATACGCATCCATACTGGGAAGTCTAAAACAATAGGTTTCAGTACATAAAGTTCAGAAATAGTCATGTAATTTATTGAAGGACACAGAAACGGGCGACTATAAGACTGAATAGGTGAAACTTTTTATATATTGTCATTTTCACTTAATGTATTTAAATGTGTAGTAATTTTGTTTTTTATTGCCATATCCACTTTTTGCTTTGCATTTCAGGTGAAAGTACAAACTGTGGATTGTATATTTCCAATTACTTTGAGAAAGCAAAAATCTCCACAAATGCATTACTTTTGGATTTGCGCTTTCCTAGCACATATGCTGGCGTCTTTTCTTTTGGAAAGCCAAATTTGTAATGTAAATATTGTTTTTCATTTATAGTAGACCTGAGAATAAAAATGCTTTTTGTGTAGACTAGTGAGTCTGTTTTTCCTTGAGGTTGTACCTATCGTTTGATGAGAGACAACAATTTATGATTCAGTACTAGGCTGGAAATTCTGATGACCTGTAAAATGGTCGCAGTGCCTGGGCTATAGACATTAAGGTACACCTACCCCCTCAACAAGCATGGGTGTCACTTCCCAAAATTACCAAATGCAGAACTAACAACAATAAAACTTTGAACCCCTAGTTGTATCTCAAGCACGACCCTTTCTTTCGTCGTTGACCCTTCAACATTCTCTTATTTTTAGTGGTGGGCAAAATATTACTCTATTTTAAATATTACTAATATTAAAAGTAAAGCACGAACTGTAGGAAGGTGGCTGAAAAAATTTTTCACTTTCTATTCACAGGCGATATTCTCTTTTTAGGGGCGAATAGCTGTTTGCAGAGCAGTCAGTTGCACCTCCCTGACTGATATGTTAAGTCTTGTCTTCTAAATTAATGTCAATTATGTTCAGTTACTGCTAAATATAAACATGAGTCTGGGTTCAATGGCATCCATGTTATCTCATTGCACCAAAGTCATTGATATCAAGATTTCCTGGAGGAGACAAAGCTGATTCCAAATGAAATGAAGCTGTTCATTGACAATGATCAGAGGAATCAATGGTCTTGTGAACCGCATCAGGAATCTTTGGGAATCTGGACTATTTAAGAGTTGCTTTAGAGGGACACTAATTCTAAACTCTATCGCTACCAGCATCAGAGTAATATTTTGTACTTGGTAATTGCAAAAAAGAAAATTGTTGAGGATAACATGTATTATTAATGGGTTCCCTCTAGTAGAAACTGTGGAGAAGCAACACAATTGGTAAATAACGTTAGTAACCATCGCAGTATATATATTTTCATAAAGTCATGGTTTCTTTGGTGCATATAGAGTTGAAAGTCATTTAAATCTTTCAGGGTAGCCTGCTAGCACTACAGGCCAGCGAAGGGCCTGACTTCCACTCCCAAGGTGTATGACTACCAGAAGTATTTTGAGATCCGACCCTGCAGGGGAGAGATATCACTGCCTACAATGAGTCTGCTTGTTCAGGGTAGAACAATTTGCCAACCAGTGGCATTGTTTTTTTGCCTCTTTTCAGAAAACTTTAAATTTTTCTAAAAGAAACTCCTGAAACTTGAATTTGTTTTAGAGAACCAAAAAGGCGATTGTTCTGATGAACAGGGAGCATTCTTTCTGTGCGTCTGCAGAATAGACTGATTTCCCTGGTGAGGAACTCTATGCCTTGTACGGCAGTAAGTGGAAAGGAAATCCAATGATGGCCATGCCATCCGAAATGGAGTGGACTTGTCATCACTTTTACTAGGGGTGGGGGTGGGGTAAACTCTGCTTCAATGGCGGAGTTTGTGCAGTTTTGTCACTCCCAGCTCCGCTTGGAAATCAGAGTTCGGCAAAACTCAGCCAACCGCCAAGTGGCGGAGTTTACTACCCACCCCTACTTATGAAGCAGCCCGGGCCAGTGGTGTAGCAAGCGTAGCAAGCGGGGGTGGAGGGGCGGTCCTCCCCGAATTACATGAGTTTCTGCTGCGGTAGCCTCTGTAGACCCCCCCGCTCGTACCTGCAGCCATCACGGGCGGTAGATGCACAGGAATTGCCAGCACCCCCCTCTCTTACATACAGGCCGCTGCAGGGCGGCAAACACAGGGGCGCACGGACAGCCAAAGGTCTAGGTACGCCACTGGCTCGGCACCTCTACAGTCAGCCAGGCAAACCTGACAGGGTGTGACAGGCCTTGCTCGGTAATTGCTCTAATCACTCCGGTAGGAAAAGTACCTTGATGCAGCAGGAGGAGCGCGTGGGAAGAGACTTGAGTGGGCCCATAAACCCCTCAATCTGACAAATATGACAGTGCTGCATCCATTTTAATGGATGGGTTTACTTGGAGTTTCAGCAGCTTCACTAAGGGATGGGATGGGCGCATAGCCTGTCTATGGTGCCCCACACTGGCTGCGGCTAAGGGCCTTATTAAGGCACAGAAAAGGGTCCATTTGCAGGTTGACTTGCTGTGATGATCACCTGGTGGAAAACAGTGCTTAATTTGTCAAATATTAAGTGCAGATGCTCTAATTATTTTAGGAAGCCACAGCCACTTCCCCGGCTCTGCCCACTTCCTTTATTGGCTCCACGCACATCCACAAGCCTCAACACTTCAGAACCAATTGCCTCCTTACTCCTTGAGTTCTGCAAGAAGGTGCAGACCTGGCTCTTCATATAAGCGCCTCAGGGACCACACACCTACTCACCTGCTCTAGCACCTGGATACTCTCTCATGTAATTATTGTGCTATAAAAGTCAATATAACATAGCATAATATAAGATATGGGAAGCCTGTAACAACAACGGAAAGGTGAACTCAAATTAGAAAATGTGAGTAAATCTCAAAATGTAGCTTTAGGAAAGGTCATTTGAGGACTTGAGGCAGCTTTGCACACTAATGAGAATGTGCTTGTACTGTGCTTTTTAAAAGAAAGCAAGGGATAAAGGAAGGAATGTATTAAGAATGTATTAAAGAAGGTAGAAACAAATGCGGGCTCGATGGGGAGTACTGGAGTGAGGAAATAAGAAAAGAATGTGAAAAGAAGAAATGAAGGGATAGAGGGCGAAAGGAAGTGAACGATGTGTGATGCATCATTAGAAAGAAGAAAGGAAAGAAAGGAAAGAAAGAAGAAATGCAGAAGGAAGGATTGAGAATAAGAAAGGAAAAAATTAAAAGAGGGATTAAGGAAGGAGTAGGAAAAAAGAAAGTAAGGAACGAATGGAGGTAGAAGGAAGAAATTCACCAAGTGAGGAAGGTAGGGGAATGAATGAGGGTGTAAGGAAGCACGAATGGAAAGAGGAAAGGAGACATGGCTGGAGGTGCTGAGGAAGAGAAAAAGGAAATAAAAAAGATGGGACAAATGAAAGAAAGGAGGCTAGTTGAATTGATACAAGTATATAAGATACTGGGTCAATGAGGGACAGAGGGCATATTGACAGTGGAATATTGCAAAGAAATTGAAAAACAAAAGATGAAAATACATTTCTGTGTCCTAACACACCATGCATGTTTGTAAACCACATACCAGACGGGGCCTTGGCACCAAATTAAACATTTTGTTATCCAATTCAATGGCAATAATTTTATCGACCTCGGAAAGATGAAAGACTGAGGGGCCGATTCACAGAACTAATCTGAGACAAAATCCTAAACTTACTACTTTTGGTATTCACAGATGGCATTTAGTATTAGTAAAGTTAGGATTTTTTCTTAAGTTTAACTTAAGACAGACTTAAGACAGACTTAAGACAGACCTAAGACAGACTTAATACAGACTGCAGACAAAATCCTAACTTTACTACTACTAAATGCCTTCTGTGAATACCAAAAGTAGTAAGTTTATGATTTTGTCTCAGATTACTTCTGTGAATTGGGCCCTGAGTGGCCATACCAAGAGATAAATGTACGAGCCTGAGATCAAACACAGAATCCTGGAGTGGATATAAAGATATGTGCAAGGAGGAAAAACATAAAAGGGAGAGTGAGGAATGAGGATAGGTCTGAAGGCGAAGATAGATCCGGTATACAAAGAATGTGAATAGAAGTGGGAAAAGCAGAGATTGTGAGTCCAAGATTGGAGTGGAACATGATGAGAATGAAAACTGGAAGGAGGAGAAAGGCAAGGGAAGAAGAGCAAACAGCAGGGAGCGAGCGAAAGGAGAAAAGAAGGGAAAGTTGGGAAGGTGAAAAATAAAAGGCAGTTAATGAGGAAAGGCGGTGATTAAGAGGAAACATGGATGCAGGGCAGAAAGTGAAGGAAGAATGGAGAAAAGGAAAGACGTGAGGAGTGAAGGGTAGGAAGAAAAGCAGATACACCTCTGCTTTATTAATTATACATTAATTAATTATGTTAAATTGATGGGTGACAGGGCTGTATCAATCTTGGCCTGTCTCATCAATGCATAGCTGTGCTGCCCAAGGCACACAATAGTGATTCTTTAACTGTGTTAGGGTTTTATGCCATCAAAAGATGTTTTGTGGCATCACAATAGGTATTTCTGATAAAAGATAATTAAGTGTCAGTTATACCATTGGGATTAAGTGTTGGTGGAGAATCACACTTTCATGCTTTAAACAAATAGTTCTATTACATGATCAGGCTATAAGTCCATTCAGATAGGCTGCCACACAACATTTGAACTAATAAAGCACAAAATTCAACTGAGTCTGTGCTATATTAGGATTGTAATTTATGAACAGTAAATAACAAAAGGATCTCTATGACAGGAAAAGAAACCCACTGACCTATCTATACAGTTCTGTTACCTGCATGGTACACGTTCTCTGCAGAAGACACATCAACCCTCGCTACAGTCAAAACTACCACTAGACAAAACTCAGATCTCTCTCCAGCAGGGTCATAACATTTCATCACCAGCGTGCAGCGCTATCTTGGCATTTTTTGTTGCTGCCTGAATCCTGCTGGAACACACAAGGAACTCTAAAGAAGGCGCTTTTAATCCAAGATATTTCCTAACATAGTGTCCCCAAACTTAGCGCTGGATACTCACTGCCCTAAAAGCTGGCCCTGTCCAATGCCCAGCTGTTGTTCACCCAGAAAGACATGCTCAAGTTTTAGAATTCAAATGCACATTCCCAGAATCATTTAAGAATTCACTTTTTATTGTCTGACTTTCTTACACTGCTGCTGATAACTGACAGCCACTTCAAAGCACAGGATAATACATACATACATGAAACTCATACATCAAAGTTTCCAAACAAGTCAGGCACATATATATGGCAGGTGCACATTCGGTCTGTGATAGACAAAAATGTAAAAAATATGCACCTGAAGAGTTTAAGACTCGCCCACTTGCTAATCCTCTTGTCTTCTTATGGGCAAGCACAGAGTTCCCAGAACACACAAGTAGAATTCCAATTATAGATAAAATCACTGGCATGCGGATACAGTGTATGTTACCATTCTGCTCAAGCACTGGATCCAGAATGTGGCACCACACCCCGACAAAGGCGCAAAGGGCTGAAGCTGCGCCCCTGGTTATAACTCTGCATCCGCTTCCGTTCTGAGGCAGAGACAATATAGTGGGATGTGAGCAATAGAAAACGGACTGAACAGGACAGGTATGACTCATTTAAACAGCCATCAGCACTACTTTTGTTCAAGTCTCATTTTGGCTGGAAGCTAGATGTGCTTGACACCTTGATGCCAATGCCATTCAGGAAGCAAACAAGAACCAAATTTGGAGGTAGGCCAAAAGCAGTAAAGCCAAGCCCGTGATAGAATAAACAACAGATGTGCTAGTACTGCTACTGTTTTACCCTCAGATCAATTTGTGAGGACACATTTTGAAAAACAACAAAATGCGTGGAAGAATTTCTTTTTCCGATTTAATCGATCAATTTCATAATATCAAAAAAACGTTATCGTCCTTCCATAAGGCGAATCACGACAAAGGATTACAAATCACATAAATGAAACATCATACGTGAAATAGACTACAAACCATTCAAATGCACATTTCAGACATTCTAAACAACACGCTCTTATTTATGCCAAACATACTGGTACCGATAAAATATTCACACAACTCAATCAATCTAGTGAAGAAACAAAAGCAACAACGCTTAATTTTCTATTTTAACAGACCACAGATAGTATCAGTGAAAAAATTCACTCTCAACATTGTTTGATTTGAGACAAATTTCTAATTCTTGTGGTCATACGACAAGGTCTACGCGTTTCGAGAACCCTTGGTTTTGGGGTTCTCTCATCAAGACCTAGGAATTAAAATAAAAAAAACCATAGTGAGTGATACAGGGGCAAGCAATTTCCTCTCAGTGCAAACTGCAAAAATCAGTGCTACCACGATTACCTCTGACAAGTACAAAGAAGATCAGCCGATCTAATTGAATGAAGACTCTAGAAAAAGAGAGAATGGGGCACTAAGTAATGGGAGTGGAGTACTGGTTTTGATAGTACAAACAAAAAAGTGTTAAAAACATCTAATCAATCAGCACATGCTTACATGGATGTAGCACGTCAATGGAGTCTCGGTGTGCAAGATGAAGTATTCGGATATTAGGTAGCTGCGGTGTTGGACGAGTCAATCTGGACTGTGGAATAAAATGAAATGAATTGAGTGCGGATGTAATGGTGACCATGGCGTGGTCATACTATGTCTTATTTCCAATTAGATACCTTAAGTAACTCAAGAAGGCATATAGCGCTTTTAACCGGCGTCGTACCGCGTTGGATCAGCAAGGAAGGAGGCAATGTTAGGCTTGCGGAGCCGGTGTCGTTGGTAGCAATGTAAGGTGAAGTCTAGAAAAATAGATACGGGACAACTTTGAAGCGCGAGGCACTCAATAAAAACTAAGGCGGTATTTTTTGGAAGAAGAAAGAATGGGCCGACCCAGAGATGGGCTTACCTGAATGAATCTCCATTCGTGTCTCCAGTCGATTGAAAACGCCGGTACCGATCACGTGGGGAGTGTGTTGTCGCAGAGTTTTTTAACTCTGGTGGTGGACATAGAAGGGGGACTAATAATATGTAGAAGAGAGCCCAATTCAAAATGGCGGGAGCTCGAAGTATAACACCAATTTAGTTATGGCCACCGAGCAGTGCTAAATACCACTGTATGGCCACAGGAGATATTATCTAAAGGGATTTTAAGTAAGTGAATAAAGTATATGCTGGATATTAGACAGCGTGGATCTTACAATATGCACACTCTACCGCGATATTAGTGTGCACTGACAGAGAAGTCCGGGAAATTCTTCGCAGCAGTTGGAAGAGTCCTAATGGCAATATTAATCGCCGAGACCTGTAGGTCATGGGAGAATCCCACATGAGAAGCAATAAAACTTAGCACATATTGGATGTGGTTTCCGTTGATGCAATATTAGCTCAGTTTGTATAATTCGGAAATCTCATTCAGTCCATTAGACGCTGTATTGAACTTTAGTATCATGAAGGCCTCTCTTCGAGACAATTTTAGTTCTAAGTCACCTCCCCTTGGATCTCGTTCTATCTTGGAGATGACTGTCCATTTTAGATCACTAGTTTGGTGGTTTTTTGCTTTCCAGTGAGTAGCCAATGAAGCTGTTTCAACATTTTTGTTGATCCGGGATTTATGTTGTGATATCCTTGTGCGAATCTCTTGGCTTGTTTGCCCTATATATAATAGATTACAGGGACAACGAATGCTCACACGTAAGAACTTCTCTGTCAGTGCACACTAATATCGCGGTAGAGTGTGCATATTGTAAGATCCACGCTGTCTAATATCCAGCATATACTTTATTCACTTACTTAAAATCCCTTTCGATAATATCTCCTGTGGCCAAACAGTGGTATTTAGCACTGCTCGATGGCCATAACTAAATTGGTGTTATACTTCGAGCTCCCGCCATTTTGAATTGGGCTTTCTTCTACATATTATTAGTCCCCCTTCTATGTCCACCACCAGAGTTAAAAAACTCTGCGACAACACACTCCCCACGTGATCGGTACCGGCGTTCTCAATCGACTGGAGACACGAACGGAGATTCATTCAGGTAAGCCCATCTCTGGGTCGGCCCATTCTTTCTTCTTCCAAAAAATACCGCCTTAGTTTTTATTGAGTGCCTCGCACTTCAAAGTTGTCCCGTATCTATTTTTCTAGACTTCACCTTACATTGCTACCAACGACACCGGCTCCGCGAGCCTAACATTGCCTCCTTCCTTGCTGATCCAACGCAGTACGACGCCGGTTAAAAGCGCTATATGCCTTCTTGAGTTACTTAAGGTATCTAATTGGAAATAAGACATAGTATGACCACGCCAATGTCACCATTACATCCGTACTCAATTCATTTCATTTTATTCCACAGTCCAGATTGACTCGTCCAACACCGCAGCTACCTAATATCCGAATACTTCATCTTGCACACCGAGACTCCATTGACGCGCTACATCCATGTAAGCATGTGCTGATTGATTAGATGTTTTTAACACTTTTTTGTTTGTACTATCAAAACCAGTACTCCACTCCCATTACTTAGTGCCCCATTCTCTCTTTTTCTAGAGTCTTCATTCAATTAGATCGGCTGATCTTCTTTGTACTTGTCAGAGGTAATCGTGGTAGCACTGATTTTTGCAGTTTGCACTGAGAGGAAATTGCTTGCCCCTGTATCACTCACTATGGTTTTTTTATTTTAATTCCTAGGTCCTGATGAGAGACCCCCAAAACCAAGGGTTCTCGAAACGCGTAGACCTTGTCGTATGACCACAAGAATTAGAAATTTGTCTCAAATCAAACAATGTTGAGAGTGAATTTTTTCACTGATACTATCTGTGGTCTGTTAAAATAGAAAATTAAGCGTTGTTGCTTTTGTTTCTTCACTAGATTGATTGAGTTGTGTGAATGTTTTATCGGTACCAGTATGTTTGGCATAAATAAGAGCGTGTTGTTTAGAATGTCTGAAATGTGCATTTGAATGGTTTGTAGTCTATTTCACGTATGATGTTTCATTTATGTGATTTGTAATCCTATGTCGTGATTCGCCTTATGGAAGGACGATAACGTTTTTTTGATATTATGAAATTGATCTATTAAATCGGAAAAAGAAATTCTTCCACGCATTTTGTTGTTTTTCAAAATGTGTCCTCACAAATTGATCTGAGGGTAAAACAGTAGCAGTACTAGCACATCTGTTGTTTATTCAGGAAGCAAAGACACACAGTTTGTCACGTCACACGTTCTTATGAGATAAAGTATTATTTGGCAGGATGCCTTTGGATATTTGAGCTCTGTACATAGGAGGTATGTATGTCCAGCAAGAATTTTATATGCATGTATCCATTTGAAAAATTACACTAATCAACACTAAGGGTCAGATGTACGACCCTTTTTTGTGGCCGCAAATGGGAGATCCTCCCGTTTGCGACCACAAAAAAGGGTAATGGCATGTACAAATGCTATTTTGCGAGTCACTGACTCGCAAAATAGCATTTGTGACTCCTGCTATTAGGAAGGGGCGTCCCTTCCTAATAGAGAGTCACCATGTCATGTACAATTGTTTTGCGACCGCATTTGCGGCAGCAAAACACTCGCAGTTTACCATCTACTTCAAGTAGGTGGTAAACCACTCGCAAATGAGAAGGGGTCTCCGGGGTTCCCTTCTCCTTTGTGAGTATGTGAGAAAATATTTTTAATAGCAGGCAGTGGTCCCAGGGACCACTGGCTGCCCTTAAAAAATGAAAATAAAAAGTTTCATTTTTCTTTTTTAAATGCATCCCGTTTTTCTTTAGGAGAAAGGGCTGAATTTAAAAAAAAATGCTGCTTTATTTAAAAGCAGTCCCAGACATGGTGGTCTGCTGACCCCAACAGGCCACCATCCCTCTGAGTGCTAGCCACTCCTAATGGGGTTGCAAATTGCGACAGCCTCATCAACATTCATGAGGCATGCCTTTTGCGACCCCATTGGGAAACGCTATACATCCCAATTTGCGAGTCACAAACTGCAAGTCGCAAATGCGATGCAATTTGCGATTCGCCAATTGGTAGATTGTACATCTAGCCCTTGAATACCACCTACAATAAGTAGTTATTACTAAAGGAAGCCTTTTTAGCAAACTTAGAATCATAAAAGTTTGAGAAAAACAGTACGGTTCTAAACATATGCTTTGAAGTTTGAGTGCAGCTTCTTGATGCTCTTTCATAGCTCTTTAAGCTAAAAGGATAGCAAGTTGTGAGATAAGGTAACAGCCAAGATTATCCTGAACATAAGCAGTAACCAACAGAACTATGTTGTATAATATTACGGAGTAAGTCAATCCTGCAACAAGACGGCATACAGATGTCCCCAGCAAATGCACTGACCACCCGTTATCCTACTTTAACTACTGTACCCTGAAACTTGCTGTCAGGGTATGCCCTGACGTGTGTCCCTTGCTCACTTTGCCACAGGATTCAAGCTAGCCTGGCTGATGAGGGGTGTTACCCTAAAACCGGTCCTAAGATGCTTGTTTCCAGTCCAGGGAAGACCTGGCTTGGCAGTTCGGGCTGGACTGTTCCCATAAGGAACAGGGTGAAGAATTATTTTCATATGGCTGGGTCTGAACTGGGGTGGCAAAGGGAGCTAAAGAACGATGATGGATTCAACCCAGATCTGTGACTGGGGGTGAGTGTCTTAAAAGTTTCAGCGCTCAGTCCATTATCTCCTTGTGTTTGCTTTGACCACTTAAGTAAGTCAAAACAGAATCTTTAACACATTTGGAGGGGCCTTTGTTTCTACTTTGCTCCCCTAAATATGTATAGTAAGCCTTCTCAATTATTTATTATCAATCAACCAGTGGCCTTTCTTTTCTACCCAAAACAATTATCTTTGTTTTAGACTTGCTAATTTTAATATAATTGCTCATGCAATATCTTCTATGTTGATCTAATTGCCTTTGGAGGCCTGTTAGATTTGGGGGTCTCTAGTTGGCACAGGTAGGCACTTGTGACAAATATGGACCCTTGCCTCTAGTCAGGGTAAGGGGTACACTCTTAAAATAACCCCTGCTCACCCCCTTGGTAGCTTGGCACGAGTAGACAGGCTTATCTCAGAGGCAGTGTGTAAATCATTTGTGAACACATACAGTAACCAAGTGACAACACTACAGATGGACACCACACCAGTTTTATATCAAAAATAAGTTTTCTTTATATAGACTTATCACAAGACCACAAACTACACAAATCCACAATGCTGTTACTTTAAAATGGTAGATATGGCTTAGTTCTTTTTAGATCTTAAAATGCGACACTTTGAGTCAATGGACCTTTGGATGCAACACGCAGGGCAACGAAAGTGTTGCAACAATGGTGATGCATTGATTCCTTACTGCGCTTTCGGGGCGATGCTGCGAGAAACGCCGTGATGCGATGAAATTTTGGTGCAAAGAAATAAAGATGTTGTCTTCTTCTTGATGCGGCACGCTTCTCCGATGTTGGGAGAAGTCTCGATGCAATACGTCAGCTGCAGCGGTGACACCCTTGTTCTGTGATGCCACGACAGCGGCTTTGGAGGCGACACTCCACTCCGATGATGCGAGACGCTTCCGCTCGATGCGACAGCTGCTGTGGCGACACCCTTGTTCAGTGATGCGACGACAGCGGCTCCGACGGCGGCACGCTCCTCCGTGGATGCGAGGTGTTTCTGCGGTGCAATGCGACAGCTACAACAGCGACACCCTTGTTCCGTGATGCGACAGCAACAGCTGCGACGGCGACACGCTTCTTCTTCATTGCGAGACGCTTCTCATGATGCAGTGCAATGCGACAGCTACAGCGGTGACATCCTCGATGCGACGGCAGCGGCTGCGACACGCTTCTTCTTTGTTGCAAGACGGTTCCAGCTCCTTGCAACATGCAGTCCCTCAGAAGGTCCAAACAACTGCAGGCCCTTCCAAAGAACTCTTGGGGAGCTGGGGGTTGAAGTCTCTTCTCTCAAGCCCTTGGAGAGCCTTTACAAGTTGAAATAAAGCACCCACAGTTCCTTTCCCCTTTCTTTGGCAGTCAGGTAACCACTGCAGGCCAATCCCCCAAGCAGCACTTCAGCTTAGGGATAGTCTCTCCTCAGTTTGTTCTGGTTCCACTCCTCAGCAAAGGTTTCTTCTTGTTGTCCAAAAGTGTTCTAATTCTCTGGGGTTTGGGAGTTTTTCTTTGTTCTCTGAAGGGAGAGAGGCCTTTGCCTAGTCCAAACCAGTTCTGGTCAGTCCTGGAGCACTTTGTTTACATGACTCCTTCTTTCCAGCAGAGACATCAGACACACCACAGGAGGTGGAGCCAGCATTGTGGAGGGAAGGCACAGCCCTATTCAGGACCCAGGTGCAACTCCTCCCTCCCATCTAGATGCAGATCTCTCTATTCACCACTGGGCTGAATCACCCTGTCTCCTGGAATCCTCTAGCCCCTGTCACTCAAACTCCAGACAAGGAATACACAACCTAGCAGAGGCAGGTTTGGATGGTTAGACAAGAAAATACATACTTTCTAAAAGTGGTATTTTCAAACACAGAATATTAAAACCCACTTCACTAAAAGATATATTTTATCATTCTGAGTTCAGGCATACTAAATTTGAATTTCTACCAAGTTCCCTGAGTCAGTTAGGATTATAGGATGTAATAATCAAACTGCCCATTCTGGCCTATGGAGAACAGGTAGCCTTGCAATAGTGAAAATGGCTGTAATTCACTATTAGAACATGCCACGCACACCCGGGCATGTCCTACCTTATACTTACAATGCACCCTGCCCTTGGGCCTACCATAGGGGTGCCTGATATGAAGAAAAGGGAAGGTTTAGGGACTGGCAAGTGGGTGCACTTGCCCAGTCAGCATGAAAGTACCAGACTGCACGCAGGCTCTGCAATGGCAAGCCTTAGACACACTTTTACAGGCTGCTTCTGTGGGTGGCACAACCAGTGCTGCAAGCCAACCAGCAGCATTTGGATTACCAGCCCTGGGCACTCCTGGTGCACTGTACTAGGGTCTGACAGGTAAACCAAACCAACCAATCATGGAATCACTAATTCATACATCAATTTACACTAGGGAGCACTTGCACTGTGGCACTGGACAGCAGTGGCACAGAGCCCAAAGCATCTAACACCAGCAAAATATACATGAGGCAACAGCGAAAAATGGAAGGGAGACTCACGCCAAGGTGCCAGGTCTAACAAGGCCCACACCTGTTACAATCAATAGAATAGTGGCTTTGGCATACTGTAAGATATTAAGCTTTCCTTCTGCTAACTTGGGTGGACAGGCTCTTTTTGGGAGAGGAACTTTAGACAGGTCAGCCAAGTATAAAATTAAAAAGAAGTGGGACCATTAGGCAACCTTGCTTCAGCCTCTCATTCATAAAAACTTTCCCTGAGGTGACCTATTTGGACGTAAGTCTTATCTTTGCCCACATATTTGAGTAGAAACCAATGACTGCTTTATATAAGGGTTGCGCAATACCTTATCATTACATTTTGCCCAGAGCTTACCCATATTGACATTGTTAAACGCCGCATAAAGCAGGATCTCTTTGTTACACAGGGTATTCTCTACCAGAGTTGACAGTGCAAATAGATTGTTCTCAGTCCTGCAGCCATTAACAATTCCTGTTTGAAAAAAGGAGTTGTTTTTTTCTCAGTAGCCCACTTGTCCAACTCTTTTAAAAGTAACTTTTCATATACTTTGCCTTCGACATCCAGCAATGCAATGAGATGAAAGTTCTGAAGTAATCTATATAACCCATTTTGTGAAGTGGAACCAGTAATGAGACTTCCCAGGAACCCAGGATAATATAATTAGCAACGCATGCATTAAAGAGTGGTCTTAAAATTGTCAATCAACAATCCATCATGGAGTTTAAAAAAAGAGGCCAGAATGCCATTAGGGCTTGTAGCCCCGTTGTCACGAGTTGATTTAATGGCTGTTTGAATATCTGACAGCGAAAAAGTGTCCACCTTCACTTCCCCATTGACATCAATCACATCAATAGGGTTCTTATCTATTGAGGCACTGTTGTTGTAGAATATCTTTGAATTATTGTCTATCCAAGCGGCTGGGGCTATATTTGTGTTTGGATGGTTTTTTCCTTGCATCGAGATGTGACTTTACAATTAATCAGAATTTTCTTGAATCTTTATGTTTGAGGGCATAATGCATCCACATCAGCTGCATTTTGTGGTAATTCTTCTTTATATCCAAAAGCTTTAAATGGCGGAGAAGTTTAATTTTCAGCCAAAGGGCTCTATTATCATAGCTACCCTTTCATTGCCTCCTGGAATGGTTTTACAGCGTCGTTCTCTCTTAATTCTGGATCACCTCCAAGTTGGGCAATGAGACATTTACGATCATTGATTGATCTCAGATTTTAGAGGTGAGACCATTACTTCTGAAGTAAATAAGGCAGCGGGTAATCTTTGGTATTTAAGAATCTTTGTATACTGTTTCCTAGTCCTTTGGATGTTCCCTCTAACTGGGCAGTATATTCAATTTGCCATTTAAATATATTTGTTCACTCTGTATCTGGCAATAAGCAGGGCATTTACTGAGGTAATTAGCATTCTTGATCCCAGTTTAACGTAATCTCTTAGATAAAACTGTCACTTGCTAGCATGGAAATTATGGCATAATCTTTAACGTACTTAAAGTTTTTGATTGTCACCCACATTTAATCCAAGATAGCTGGTCTATATGGAGAAACATGAGTATATCCAGCAGGTCTGTCCAATTTAATCCGGCCATCCAATTGCTCGCAATCCACAATCCTGTAGATCATTAACTAAAATGCTCCTTCTATTCTCTATCTTATTATTAGTGACAGTGGCACAGGGAAATTCCAGTAAGCATCATCTATATTGCGTAAGTCTGGCACAGTGTCATATTTAAATAAGAACGAGTTAAAGTCTCCAGTGATAATCCAAATTGCATTTGGATATTTTTTCATGATCACTTCAATGGTACTGATTACATTTTCAATTGTATTATCACTTCTAGGGTTAACATAAATGCTGCATTTGATCATGGACTTTGGGTCAATATTTAATTTTACATTTGACCAATTCAGCTTCAGAGTTTTTTAAGATCATTCTCATTAATCAGAATTTCGATTACCCCCCCCCCCCTTTAGTGAATTAGAAATATAGGTGGTGACCCTCTTCCAGATGTGTGGCCATTGCACTTTGATGGCATAGCAGGAGAGAAATATTCTGTGTAGTCTTCTACAGGGGATGATTCCACTGACAAGTTTCTTGATTGCAAACAATTAGAAACGCTCTCAACATGGTCAATATTTCAGTATTTTGTAGGGCCGAGGTTGACCCTCTAATAATTCATGAACATATTATTATTATTTATTGAATTTATAAGGCACGGCAGCTACCCAAAAAGGGTTTCCCGGCGCCGAGGTAGATCAGAGACTGTGTACAGTTTACAGGATTACTGGTTAAAGAGCCAGGTCTTCAATGATTTGCGAAATTGGGCATACACCGTTTTGTTCCGAATAGGTGTGGGGAGGGCTAACATAGATAGCTTTCTCGATCTGATAAGCGCGTAACATGATTAGCTTGGTTAGGTTCTGGAAGAATGCTCCCTGGGCAGCCAAATCCAGACATCAATCAGTGGAAGATTTTAATTGAGAGAAACCTTAGAGTGATATTTGTTTAGTGAAGTGGTCATCTTTAAATTGTGATCTGGCTATTGATTTGTTTCACGGCCAATCGTCCCATAAAGCATAGTACAAATTTTTGTTGTTGCTTCATTCGGGGCAGCTTCTATTGGGTTCCTGCAGCAATTAATTGCTTGATGCTACACGAAATCTGACAGATATTTCACTGGGGGTGAGGAGAGAATGTAAAATTCACACTCCGCTAGCAATTAACTATTATCCATCAGATATGAGATTACATTTTTGTTTAGGAATATTACCACAGTACTCACTTTGCCCTCTCCTCTTTGTGGTGGGTGGAAAGCAATTCTGTCAATGTCTGTGAAGCTGGCCTTTGCAAGACGCAGGAGAGCTCTACAGAGTTTTCAGATGTTGCCTCTACTTAACATGTCCGCATGCCCTATGGCCACATATTGTGGCTAGAAAATCTCTTAGGCTCACCAGTACCCATCAGACTGGTTGTTCTTTTTTCTTTTTGTATTTCTTGGCCTACATCAACTGCTACTTCCAGAAGAATTGGCACTTGTTCTAAATTGGAACTCCCAGTTAGAACTCTTGCCACATTCCCGCTGGTTGCTGATGGGTGAAGTAGACCTTGCTTCAAGATTAGCTGTGCGCGCTCTAGTCCCACGACTCTGCTATTTAAAGAGAGAGGCTGTGCGGACACGGTAAGGGCTCTGTCTTTTCTTTGCGAAAAACGTTGTGCGTATAATGTCTGTGTGAATTTTTATACTGTGATGAAATAGAACGCTAGGCAGTTCTTTTACACATTTGCACATCGTGTTCTGAAACCTGTTTTTAAAAACTGTGTAAAACTATGAAAACTTAAAAGGTGGACACCTTTGCAAATATTTGCACATAAATTGCTACTGAAGTTGAATTTGGGGGTTCTAGGGAGGTGAGAGCAACTAAACATTGTGGAGAAACGTCCGCTGATTAGCAGTCATTTTTTATCTTTCTGGACAGCAAGAGGCGCCATTTTGAGCAGTGCACGCTCTAGTCTCTCAACTCTGCTATTTAAGTAGAGAGATGCTTCACAGACGTTCTCAGCAAGTGCGCCTAAGGCAAGCCCGTCTGCACCCGTCAGCATCCCGGAAGTGATCAGCGTCAGCTACTCTGCCGGTTTTGGCAGAAGACAGCCTCATATTATCTATACAACCTGCTAAATGCACAGCCTTGCCCCTAAATAACCCTGTATGCTACACTGTCCGCTCTCCATCTTGAGCAATGATTTTCTGCACTTGCTGAAACTGGACCACAGAAGCCCGAGTCACAAGTTCATCTATTACTAACGAGTCTAGAGGGGCTTTAAGTACGGATACATTTTCAGTGATTTTTCTGAACGTTCGCTCACTGCAGAAATATGATGTACATGTTGCTGTGCTACGTGAGGACGGAAAGCCAGATCTTTTGTTTATTACAGAAACGTGGCTCAATGAGTTCTCAAACCCAATAATAGCTAATGCCATCCCTATGGGCTATGACATTCTCAGGAAAGATCGTGTTAAGGGGAGAGGGGGTGGGTTAGCCATTATTTATAAGAATATACATGAGTGTACATCAATCCAGATAGATGAGGTTGACGGAGCAGAAAGTCTGGGCTTCTGCTGTGTGCTATCTCCACAGCAATTGGTGGCAGATGCCCTTATATACCGGGCCCCAGGACAACCGGACCAGTTTCTGGGGTTCTTGAATAAGGCATTAGCCTTGTGGGCCCTGAAATATGCTCACAGTTTGATACTAGGTAGATTTTGATATTCATATAGATAAACCAGAGGAACCCGCAACGTCTTCCATCATTGATATGATGTCCTCGTTAGGATGTTTGCAACAAGTGTTAAAACCCACAAATGTGGCTGGCCATACGCTAGATCAAATTGTCTCCATTATAACAACAGTAACATCTGACCCACTTCAAATATCCTGGATGGATCACTACTTGATCAAGTTCAGTTGGCAGAAACTCAGGAATAACCAGCCTTGTTCATGTGCTATTAAATCTACATCCAGAACCTTTCACAAAATCTCACTTGCGGATCAACGCAATGCTCTTGAAGTGAGCCCCCAGCTTTGTCCGTAAATCCTGAATCTGATGTAGAGCGCATCGAGGACTGGATATGCATCAATATTAATGATTTAGCCCCCATCATCACCAGTGGCGGCTGGTGACATTTGAAAGTGATGAGGTGTAAAATTAGTGGTGGAGCACACCGCAGCAAGCGAGCATAGCGAGCGAGCCCAAACGACCTAAGGAGGGTTAAGGGGGATTCTCCCCCGAGAAAATTTTGAAAAATGAGAAACAGGCTACTGCCTCCCCTCAAACTATCATCAGTTCAATGAAATGTTAGTGATACTGGTAGGCAATATAGTTTCAGAGTCCATATTCTGGAAAAGCACAAATTCTGAATTTAAAATGTAACGCCATTGTTAGGGGTTTTCTTTAATAACAAGAATTGTTTTCTACCCAACTGAACCCTTTTGGCAAGATTAGGATAATGAAAGCCTGGGCAAAAAACAAATCAATCTAACATAATGCTTGCAGTATACACACAGCTGTCTGATGGCAGTCAATAGCACAAGTTCTATATTACAATTTAGACATACAAATGACAAGTAACAACAGAAGCAGTAACCCATTGACCTATTTACATTACATGAACTTTATCTGCATGGTACACATTCTTAGCAGCGGTCATTTAAGCCCACTGCGCTACCTTTGGATGAGTCAAAACTTCCACTAGACAAACATCCATCTCTTTCAAGGAAGGCATTAATCCCCTCAGTTTTATTGACATTTTAATTGATGCCCGATAATTGCTGGAGGCCAGGAACGCGGTAGCAGGTGCTTTTTAAAGGACAATAAACATTTGCAAAAATTATCCAACATTATACACCTCGCCAAGAGAATACTGTATTGAGCACTGTTCAATTTACAAGCAATCTATTCAGCGTTGAACGGAGTAATACAGAGCACAAACGTATTGCATGCAGAGTAGCAAATGTAGGTTCAAAGTAGCATAATACAACGTAACGCAAATGTCCATATAAACACACTGCTGCGGGAAGCACTACTTCCGGGTAGTGAACGGCTCTTTACAGGGCGGGCACAGACCGCAATTTACATGGTTTGGGCCTTACAAACAAAAAAAGAAAAATGGACAGGACTCATGGGGAGATTACAGAGTCCTGCATATGCACCGGGCAGAAAAGAAAGGGGTCCATTCAGAGCGGATACTGCATGCACAAAGTGGAACCTATCAGACCAGGCTCAAAGGGCTCACACGAAGGTTAAGGCAATAATCATGCAGGATTAGGGCCTACGTGAAAGTAAAAGCAACGTATACCAGTACCACCGTAAAGTTAGGAACACATATGGCATCCCCACCTATTATAGTTCACACAGGAAATGCTGTGCAACCTTGCGACCTTGCCGCAGCGATTACCAAAGTATAATACCTGCTGCGCGGTGCCACTTGTTAATGGCTGTAATAATGGCAGGCAGACTGGTAATGGGTGTGTGCACTGCACAGTGCTCTGCAGCAAGTAGTTAGCAATAGCAAGATAGTTAACTTCAAAAAATGCCCGCCTGGGCCTTACCTGGGCAGGGCCATGATGAATCAATCAATCCTACAATTCCTCAAGTGTAGCCTTCTGGCACTCCGACCGTATCCTCCTTCCTTACAGAATGTTCCAGACTGTGGGACACGCGCGGAAAGGGGCGAGCCTGCGCAGACTCAAATCCTCGGCTTCCAGCCTGCCACAACCCTTTCCCAACTCATCACAGGGTGGGGTGGGTCCCGCCACACCCTGTAATGAGTTGGGAAAGCTCTCCACTCTCTGATTGACATGGAGGGTTAGTGATACCGGGCATGGACATAAAACTCCCGGGGCTAACTTTGCCTCCACGCCATCAGGGGGTGGAGACTGGGCCTTGAAGCTAGGTCTTTGCAGGGCTGATGACATCACAGCCTTCAGGGCTGTGAGATTGTCTGCCCGGCAAACACTTAGGCTTCTTTGGGAGTTTGGGACTGCAAGGGAGAGCATGCATGGCAAGGGAGAGTTACGTGAGTAGCCCCAGCCAGCTGCCACAACGAACAGCCACTCACTGTCAAGGCGCGCCGCGCGGCTGCCATAGACAAACTCGGACTGACTTTATTATGTATTAACTATTATTTACTGTATTACAAAACGGGTTTTAAATTTGAATTTGAGCATACCACTGCCACTTTTGGTAATGGGGGTGGAGCCCCGACGCCCTCCCGGAGAAATCGCCACTGATCATCACCAAACGATCCACTCAAGCCCAACAATATGCCCTATGATTCAGTGAAAATCTGAGGTCTTGCAAATACAATATAAAGGTCTCGAAAGAAAGTGGCGAAAAAATTATATAGAGTCAGACAAGGCTACCTATAGATAAGCCCTAAAGGATTATTATCACCTGGTACAAATAGAGAAAATCATATTTTTTACATGGAAGCTTGATCAATAAGGAAATAAATCCAAAGAAATTTTCAAAACCATAAAATTATTTCTGAAACCAGAGGCTTTATCAATCAGCTACACACTTCAGGCGAATGGTGCATTCAGCTAGCAGAGTATTTCCACAAGAAAATAACAACAATCCAAGCTGATTTGCAAAACAGTAATTACCTATCTGACAGCAGCATCATATTGGCAGATCAACACGGAGTCAGGAAATCCCAAAGGATGCCCAAGCTATCCACTTTCCAACCCATTTCAATGGAGGAATCTTTGAGAGCCATTAAATAACTTAATTCAGGATCTCCTGTGGATCCATGCCCTCCCAGCCTCCTAGCAGAAGTAGCTTTAACCATCAACCCTGTAATTAATGTAGCTCTAAATGAATCACTGGTGACTGTCACAATGCCCACAAGAAGGAAGCATGCAAAAATCCTTCCACTACTAAAAAATCCCACGGCTGACCCTAAACTTCATACCAATTATAAGCCAATCTCTAAATTCGTACAAAAGCATGTTAACACTAATATTTCAAGTTACCGGAAAAGCATCATCTTTTCCAACCTAGTCAATCAGGCTTTAAAGCCAACTGCAGTGTGGAAACAGCCTTATTAGAAATAATGGAACATATAAAAGACATGCTAAACAAGGGGGGAAAGGCTGCCCTCTTATTGCTAGACTTATTGGCGACCTTCGATAACGTACCTCCTGGAAGACTGTCTGCCATTCTTCAGGACTTAGGGATAGATGGCCTTCCTTGGAATGGCTTACCTCATTCCTAAACAACAGGAGTCAAGAAGTATGGGCCCCCCATTTTCTGCCCCTATTCGAAAACTATTGGTAGGAGTGCCTCAGGGATCGGCACTAAGTCCCACCTTATTTAACGCATACTTTACCCCCCTCGCTGATTTGGCAGAAGCTCTAGAGGCGAAAGTAATATCATACAGAGATAAAATGCAGTTGCTTTTTATCTGTCAAAAGGGGAAAACATTTGATGGAAAGGCCATTAAACACAGTCTCTCCAAGGTGTTCAACTGGCTTTCAGTTCACCAAAACTGAGATCCTTCTCTTTGGGGGTATTACCCCCAAAATTTGGAGAATGTGGTGGCCACATGACACTTCGCCTCCGGGAGCTCAACAAATGGATGTAAAAAACGGAGGAATTAAAATGGACAGTGCCCTTTCCTTTGAACCCCCACATCCAATCTTTGGTGGGCTCCTGTTTTCCCTTAAGAAATGTTTTCCTTTTCTGGCACTAGAGACAAGGAAAACATTGGTTCAAGCCCTGATCACCTTGAGGATTCATGGAAATGCACTCTATCTGGGCCTTCATGACTATCTGCTCAGTCGTCTACAGGTGGTACAGAATGTGGCAGCCAGACTAATTCTGAATCTAGCTCCTAGAACGCGTATGACCACTCAGTTGAAGGCACTATACCTGTTGCCTGTCAGAAAGAGGATTCTTTTCAAGACTGTGGTCCTGGCACATAAAGCTCTTAACGGGAGTGGGGTGGTTTACCTGAGGGGGAGGATATGTGTGTATGCACCCCTCAGAGAACTGCGCTCCTCACCCAGCGGTCTAGCCAGGATTCCAAAAATCTGCAGGGCAAGAACTGACAGAAGATCGTTCTCCTTCCTTGGTCCAAGGACCTGGAATAAACTCCCCCAAGGAGCTCTGGTCCATTCCAGAACCCTCTGTCTTTAGGTAGAAAAAAAGCATGGCTGTTTCAGCAAAAGGAATAATATGATCACTTTTAGCAGAGAGTAGGCTTTCCTTCTTCATAGTCTGCACCAAGACACTCCTTCGGAGTATTTGTGCGATATAAAAATACCATTTCATTCATTCATTCAAATCCAGGAGCCGGGGTGCAGGGGGTGTCGGCTGCGAAATCGCTGAGTCATCAAGATGTCAAGATTTCGGCATCCTGGTTATCGGAGACTCTTCCTTTTCCGCCTCAATCACAGGAAGCAACTAAAAGAATGCAGCCAATTTCCCATAAACAAAGAGACTCTTTCAGACAGTCAGAGAAACCACTGCCTTGAGAATTCCCAGGATGTTTGAAAAAAAGGACAGTCATTTGGTGTGGATACCTTATGTGGAAAAAAGTTATGAAGGCATAAGTGTAATTACTCTTAATATCAATGACAGGGCTAACCACCGGGGGTACACAAACCTCAGCAGCGATGGGGTTAAATACAGGCAGTGGAAAATAAGAGTCTTGAAATGATTGACAGACAAGAAAAGTGAAACCATCTTCCATCCATAGGAGAGATCCTCATTTAGCATTTTGTACCTCGTCAGGGTGGGAAGGGAAATGTCTGGAGTGGAATCATGATCGAGCAGCTGTATTTGCTTGCATAATATATCTAAATCAGAGTCAATAATGACATTGTTTATAAATCATGCTTGCTTAGGTAGGGATCTCACATTGAGAGGTATTTTTTAAGAACTGTTTAACTAGTTATGAATAGCCACGAGTGGGCGGAAGTTTGTTTAGGGTTGAAATCTAACAACATATTTCTAGAATAGGCTTTAACAGATATCGCTCGATGGGGTTCTACAGAGTCTGGGGATGCATGGTTGTCAGCCTTCATGCCCATGGTGGATTGGCATGGAGAAGCTTGTCTTTGGAACATTTGGCTTGGCTTTGCCTTGAACACAGGGTTAGCCCCTCTATAGCCCATTGACAGTGCTAAATGTTATACTGCCTGAATTATTGTTGTAGTAAAACAAACTAAAATATTTATGTTGCTGGATGCTTGTAGTGCTGGGGGACTAACAATCCAAGCAATGTACTACTGAAATATAACCTTCACAAAAATCCATGTTTTTCAAATGCAATGTTCAAAGTCGAAATAGATTCTTACTTGCAGTGAGGGGATTGATGCCTGAGTCACTCAGTTTGGTTTTCAAAACCGCACTTCACCCATCTGTGTATTGGAATGACCTCAAACACTTTGAGGTACCTTCTTAGCAACATATGAAAAAGATAAAACTGAAGTTTACTCTACTAGTATGTGGGGGTGCCTAGAGTCTAGGATGACAAAAAATAGATTTAGAATCAGGATCATAGTCCTCTGGAAGATAAGAGTTTGATTATGATATTAGAGGACGCGGTTGTCGGAATGCCCGACCCTGGGCGACCAGCTCTGTGTTTCTGGGAGGTATTTCAAATATAAAGCCGATTCAGTGGGATGACCTGAAAATGTAGATCTGAGGAACTGCTAAATATATACATCAGAGGTTATCATACTTACTGCACAAAAGTAAAGTAGAAGTATAATCAGACTCTAAATACAAGTGTACATATGGACCATACTCGAGGTGCACACACCTGCAAGGCATTGCTGTCCCGTGCCTAGGATGTTTGACTGCCCTTGTACAAAACATAATAAATGTAATATTTATACCAGGGTAAAGGTAAGAGCTGACAGTCGAAATACGTTATCCCTTACGATCCACACAACTAATGGTTTTAAACCTGGGTGCATTTTAGCACCACATTTCTTGGCTTCACACATGATATCATACTTTTGGCAGCAGGAGAGTAATGTGTTTCTTCCCTGGATTGAGTGATGCACTAGTCAGTCAGTAGTTCTTTATTCGGTGATCAAAAAACACCATAAGAGTCATATAAATACAGACAGTTCAATTTATCCTTCAAAACAAAATTAAATCATCTTAAGAACCCTGACTGGAATTACTATACATCAGGGGAAACACAATTAGCTCACCCTCGAACTATTAGCTAAAATCATATTGCATTAAACCACAGGAAAAATCAGACGACATATATCCATAATAAACACATTAAGGCTCCCCTCTAGTTTCTCTTAGTCTCAGCGCAACTTTGATAAAATTCATCATGCAACATATTGTCACCGGCTCATTAGCTTTTTGTAAAAAGAGCAAAGCAGATTTAACTTGTGTCAGCTTTGCCCTTTTTAAGATTTCTATTAAAAAGTTCCGCCGTGGCATTAAATAAAAAGGGCAAAAAAATACAAAATGAAGGGTGTCCTGCGGAGACCTATTGTCGCAGCCGCAGGCACCCTTCTGCTCAATAGACACTGTAAAACCTGGCGGATCTGCCAGTAAGTGTGGTAAAAGATTGAGCCTAAAACGACACATTAAAAACCTCTCTTGAGCGTTGTGCATGAGATAAAGGTAGGGCTCCATCCCCTCTGTGGTCTTTATCGTATTGTAAGCAATCACCACACCTTTATTCCCTTCCCTTAGTGTTCTCCTTGTATCTCTTTGCACCATGAAGGATCTCTTTAGTGTCATTTTATCTTGAGTGGTAATTGCTTCTGGGTTTGTAAACAAATCTTTGCAGCCTAAGCTATCCAGGTTAGACTCAACATATTTTAGCCATGGGATATTCATACTTTTATCTCTTGTCAAGCAGTCTTTTAAAATGAGCCTACTCAATGCAGCTTCTGGATTTATCCAGATTTTAAGCCAAGTTAAAATGGGTCTAAACTTGACCATATCTTCAATATAGGGCCTCCCCAATTCTCTGTGCGCGATAACAGCTGGAATGCTCTGGGGTACTTTTAAGACTGACCTGAAAATTTTATTTTCCTCGCGCTGCAGCTGATCCGTATTTACATATCCCCACACTTCCGCACCATACAAAGCTTTTGAGCAACAGATAGAGCTATAGAGGTTCATGGTCTGTTCCGGGGACCATCTACCCAATCTCCTCCCATAACTCGCTATTGCTCCATTTGAAGCGATTAATTTTCCACATCGTTCCTCCACTAGAGGGGAGAATTTTAATGACTCATCAAAACATAGCCCCAAATAAGAGAAGGACTTCACTTTTTCTAATATGTGGCCCCCAATCCTGTGCACAAAGTTGGGGCGTGATTTATTGCCTACTGACATCACGTAAGATTTACCAAGATTCACCGATAGGTCTAAGGCTTCAATAAATTTAACAAAGCCATCAATCAATATCTGTAGACCTTTCGGGGTGCGGGCTAGCAGCACCGCGTCATCGGCATATAATAGGACCGGAATATGCCACGATCCTACTTTTGGGCAGTCAGTGTTTAAATTAATTAAACACTGCTCTAGATTGTTGATATAGAGGGAGAATAAAAAAGGGGCAAGGATACACCCCTGCCTTACTCCACTAGTACATGCGAAGGCTTCTGTTAGTCCCCCATCAGTGTTGTAACGTACCCTAGCTGTGGTGTCTCGATGTAGTTCTCTCAATATGTTAATCAGCCCTGGGTCTACACCCATCTTGCTCAGCATCGACCAAAGTTTACTCCTGTTTACGTGATTGAAAGCAGCCGCGAGATCCATGAACCCTAAATACATAGTTTAATTGCTCGTTTTAGTGTACTTTGCTGCCAACATGTACAGGTTCAGACATTGGTCACTAGTAGATCTACCAGATCTAAAGCCATATTGTGTGTCTGAGACAATATTATTATCTTCAGACCATTCAATGAGTCGGTTCAAAATGACCCTTCCTAAAATGTTGGCTGTTACGTCGATCAGCGAAATAGGCCGATAACATTCGGGGTTGTCCCTGTTACCCTTTTTAAAAATAGGGACTATAACTGCCGTCGACCAAGACCGGGGTAGACCACATATGACTGCAGTATTTATGACCCCTGTAATAATTGGCGCCCATAGGTCTACGTTACTCAAAAATAGGTCCGGGGGGGTCCCATCTGGGCCCGGAGCTTTGTTTTTCGTCAAGCCCTCAATGCACACCCTAATTTCGGATAAGGTAAAATCCACTATCTGTACATCTGGGATAACCATTTCTTCCTCTATGATGGGGTCCTTGCAGTGGTTGTACAAACCCTGAAAATGTGCCAGCCACTGCTCAGGCAAAATATTCGGTCCAATCTCAGGGGCGTTATCCTGAAAGCAAGGGTTTTTTATTAAACTCCAAAACTTGGTGAAATCCTTTTTTTCAGCCGCCTCCCTTAGGTCTGCCTATGCTGCGCCCTGCAGTGCAACTTTCCTCTTGTGGACCTCATTCTTATATACCAATCTGCACGGCCTTATTTTCTTGTTATCCCTCGGCTTTAATTTCAGGGTGCCTTTGAGATCTCTAAGAGCTCGTGAGCACTCACTGTTGAACCATCTTGGCTGATTACTCCTTCTTTTAGGTGCATTTGTTGACAGTAGCCCATCTACCAGATTGGTTAAACAGCCGAATGCTTTCATTAGTTGGAGGCCCCTAATGTCCAGGTCTAAACAATCTACAATCGGTTGTTTTCCCTGGGCCATTAGGGACCTATAAAATTCTGTGCCATCTATTTTTGACCACCTAAGGCGCCTACCTTGGTCAGTCGCACTCGTGGTAATACCATCCGTGTGACTTTTTCTCCCTTCCATCTGATAAAAAAGTTCCATTATGAGGGGATTGTGGTCACTGAATGGGCTCCACTCAATATCCACTGACATAACCCAGTTTTTTAGAAGGCTGGAGACTAAAATATAATCGATAATTGATGCACACCCTCTTCCCTTAAAGGTAGGAGGGAGGGAGCCATCACTACCCACCGTCATCATATTGACCGTATGCTCCAGGTCGTACTTGTCCAGAATCTTGCTCAAAGCCGTCCCCTGAGTGATGCACTAATTAATGACAAGACTTATGTGAACGACACCATTATATTATATTTGACCAAACTTCAATTGGCGTCAAAGGTCTTGTAAACACACTACACTGCATGTGTCTAATCTCAGTAAACGGCTGACTGCTAATCTGCCACACACATTATCGCCGCTTTAGCGGCAGAAAACTGCCGCTAAAGCGGCGATAATGGGCTTGATAATATGCCGCAGAGAATTCCAATAGAAGCCCATGTTGACACCAGAACATGGGCTTCTATGGGAATTCTCAAGGGCATATTATCAAGCCCATTATCGCCGCGATAATTTTAACGCCGTGTCTTGATAAAATGCCCCTACATATTCAGGGTAAGGCCTTGTGCATAGCCTTTCGTGCTAGCTATGGATATGCACTTCTGTTTTAACACTCTGAATTGTTTTTGCAATATTCAATCAAAAAATATTTCTAGGCATATGTTGCCCTTCGCATACCAGTATGTTTTTTCTGGTCCCAGAAATGAGATGTATGAAAATAGAAGGTTGCACCTTTTACCTTGTCTCCAAAATCCAGATCTTTTTAATTCCTTCATTGATACCGACCCATATGTAATGTCACCTTTTGATGACTTCCACCAGGCGTCGTTACTATGGGGCATATTTACAAGGGCTTTATCTTCAAAATCCAGAAAAGCGAAGATAAAAATATCGCCCTATTTACAAGAGGGTGCTAACTTGCATAATCGCATGTTAGCACCCTTTTTCCCAACGCCTCCCTTTGCATCTCTAATGAGATGCAAAGTGGGCGTCACTGGGCGTTCCCCGGATGGACTACCTTGCAAATATCGCTGATGTTCACATCGCGATATTTACAAGGCAGCCCACAGGATTTTAGCACATATTAGATTTTGGCGAAAACTGCCGTTTTCGCCAAAAACTAACGTCTGCTAAAATCCGGACTTACCTATGCTTTACATAGGGGGTGGATTATGCTGATACGACCACAGGGTCGTATCAGCAAGGTTATTCCCTGCAAAACGGAGATAACCTCGCTATCTCTGGAATTTTTATCGCCCTGGAGAAACGCGTTGTTAATAACGCGCTAGCAGGGCGATACATTCCAGAGATAGCCTGCGATAAAAATGTTATCGCTAAGCTAATATGCCCCTATGCTGGTGTAATGCTGAGGGGTGTTCAGTGGTGATAATGGACGATGATAATAAATGCTGCAAGTTTCCCCAGTTCTTGTCTCCGACATTTCATTTAAAGTAGGCCCTGTGGTCCATGTGACAGCCCCGCCTCCTTACACTACTCGCCTTCCCTTCAGGCGGCTGCCTGGAGCGCAGCGACACAACACCATAGCCACCGGCATTTTCTGAAGCACCTTTTGCTGAGTTTAATCACTTTGATTTTCTTAGGTCCACTACAAGACCCGAGTGCCTGAAAGAACAATTGACAAAGAAAAAAAACGAATTACAAAACAAAAGGTCAAAACAATCATTGCTTGCGTTTAGTAATTATAAATCTTAACATGAAAACAAAACGCTACGATCCTTCATGATTTTACGTTTTTTGCAATTGAATAATGGGATATTGCGGCATTTTATATCCAGTAGCGAACACTGGTCTTGCCACATATGTTTTGGGGAGTCATCTTTGTACTGAGGATGTACTTCCCTTTACATAACCATCCCTGCTATTGGTATATTAATTGCATGTTATGGGATAGTTAATAATTTAAATATCTGCTTCGTTTTTGTTTTAATTAAAGTGTATTTCTGGTTCATTTGGGTTATTGACCTATTGCAAATGTAGGTCTTTTAGGCAAGTATATAAAAAGTTAAGCTGTGGAAAAGTTTTAATGGTGAAGTTTTCTTAAACCTCAGCTGCTCGCCATGCTGCTCTTCCCACCTACACGCCTCAGCACTCTCTCTCACAAATCACAGACGCAACATATAATTCACTGCCCTCAAAAAGTGTTAGAACTAATGTAATTTCATCATCCTGACATTCATGCTGAGTCGAAGCAAATGGACAGGCATATAAAAATGGAGTGTGAATCTAAACGAATTGAATGCAAAAAAAAACAATAACCCGAGAACGATTCAAATATACAAGAAAAACACAGTTATTCAAGACTAGCTGGTTGTTGGTCTTTGGTCTTTCCGGGGCTGATGAGACAAATCGGTGCCTCTATGTGAACAAATTGCATTAGGGTAATGCCGAGAGACCCAGCATACTCAAAAATCGAAGATTTGTGCTTATTAACTAATGGCTTCAAATGTGGAAAAACCTAGAACTAGATACACTTTGTGGGGCAGAATTACAAGCCCCTTGCAAAATCTTTACGACACCATTGCGTCAACGCAGCGGCGTCGTAAACAATGCGCCACTATGCGACAGATTTACAACGTGATGCATCTAGTGAGATGTGTCACATTGTAAAGCCCTGCGCTACATTATACCTGCGTCAGGTATAATGTATGCAGGGTGGGCGATCCATCGCAAGGAAGCCCCGTAAAAATGACGCAGTGAAATCTACAAGATTTCACTGAGTTACTTTTGCTTCCCCGCTGCGTCAAAACCTTACGCCTGCTTGTAGCAGGCGTAAGGAGTGACGCAGCATTGCAAGTATAGGATGCCCCTGAGCAGTGCTGGAGTTGAGTCGCGCTTGTGACACTACTCTAGCACTGCATCACCTATACGCTGACAGATGCGTCACACATCTGTCTCTCCAAGCGCCACGGTGCGCCGCATTGTAAATGCGTTACAGCAAACAAATGATGGACGGAATGCTGACAATGCAAACATTCTCCCCCAGTCAAAAGATCTGGGTTAATTCCATCGTTCTTTTGCCCTCTACGCCACCCCAGTTTGGACCCAGCCATATGCAAATCAGTCTTGACCCTGTGCCTCATGGGAACAGTCCAGACCGAACTGCAGGCCAGGTCCTCCCTGGACCGGAAACAAGAATATTGTTTCCAGTCCAGGGAGGACCTGGTCTGGCAGTTCGGGCTGGACGGTTCCCATTGGGCGTAGAGTCAAGACTGATTTGCATATTGCTGGGTCCAAACTGGAATGGCATGGTCAGCAACAAAACGATGGATTTAGGCCCAGATCTCTGTATTGGGTGTATGTATGACATTGTTCTGCATTCTCTCCATCACTTTCTTTTTGCATTGTAAATGCGGCACATCTATGGTGGGGTAAGGGGTTCCTAACGTCATGCAGAATAACTGGTGCATCCCTGCTGATCTGCAGGGATGCGCCAGTTATTGTAAATCTGCCCAATAAATATGCTGCACTTCGACATTATTAACACAGTTGATCTTCACTTTAAGAATTGCAGTTTTAGATCATGCTTTCTCAGCCGTCGTTGTGTTTTCACTCACGTCACTGCAGCGTGTCTCTTCAGATAGTCAGTGAAAGTATAGCTAATTTCAAAGTTACTTTTCCCAAAATGCTATGAGTATTATTAGCCAAGCTTGAATTGGTTGTTCCTAAAATTAGACAAGAAGCAGACATCAATAGCTGATGAATATCACGGAGTCAAATTATTAATTTAAAAATTAATTAAATACATGTGTGCTAGAGAATTTGAGTGTGAAAGCTACTGAACCTCATCTCCTTAATAAAAAACAATATCATTATGCAAAAGTAATATTGAGTTAATACAAATTGTAAGTCCCAAATGGTGGCAATAGGCCCAGCACACAGAACAAGGAGTAGAGGGTAGAGAGCAGCCTCCAAGCCTCACAGATACTTCTGGTGTTCGCCCACATGTTTGTTTTATCGAGATATCGTCTGTCATTTTTTGTATAAAAAGGATAATTTCCTTCCGTGATGGATCGCAGTGATCAGGGCTGGTTTCCATAATTTTGTTGACATCTCGTCCTCAGACATGTGTTGTTTGTTTTTTCTTTCGACTACCGTCTGTTCCTAATTAGAGAAGTGGACAAGTGTGGGGAGTGGGTTGGGATTATTTCGGTCTTGCTATGCGGCTTCTTGTGTCTCTTGCACTTGACAAGTGTGGGGAGTGGGTTGGGATTATTTCTGTCTTGCTATGCGGCTTCAAGTGTGGGGAGTGGGTTGGGATTATTTCTGTCTTGCTATGCGGCTTCAAGTGTGGGGAGTGGGTTGGGATTATTTCTGTCTTGCTCTGCGGCTTCTTGTGTCTCTTGCACTTGACAAGTGTGGGGAGTGGGTTGGGATTATTTCTGTTTTGCTATGCGGCTTCAAGTGTAGGGAGTGGGTTGGGATTATTTCTGTTTTGCTATGCGGCTTCTTGTGTCTCTTGCACTTGACAAGTGTGGGGAGTGGGTTGGGATTATTTCTGTTTTGCTATGCGGATTCTTGTGTCTCTTGCACTTTGGTGAACTTGTAAGAGCTTCTGGAGTTTTTCGTGGTCACCTGCTAGGAAGCATATCATCAATGTGTTTACTTTGTTAAGCATGTATTCTGCATTTTGCTACTAGTGGCTACACAGTGACCAATGTACCATGATCCGCGAAGGGAGCCTGGCTCTCATCTGCATCGCAGGAGCGCAGCAAAAACCAGATTTTGGATGGGACTCAAGCCTCACCTCAATGACGAGGCCCACGTTGGCTGGTCTTTGGTTGCTTGTTTACCCTTTTAGAGGATTCCTGGTCAGGCAGTTTGGGTTGGACTGTTCTCACATCAACACGGCCACGGCCACGGTCGGTTCTTGTCTTGACTGGCATGAGGAGTGCAAGAACAATGAACTAGAATGTGGGTCAGAACAATCACTAGAAGCTAAGATTTGTTCAAGCATTTCTTCCATCCCTTGGCTACTTAATACTGGGATAAGTGCACTGCATTTCGGTGGTATCCTCAGCAGGTTGGTGTAAGGCTGCTTCTAGGAGCATCAAATATGGCCATCTCAGCAAGGTGAGGGTAAAGTGAAGGAAACACTGTCCCTTTACCTAGGGCTGCATAGATCCTTGCATTAACCCTGAAATGCAGTCTTGGCCAGAGAATGAATCAGGGTGCTCAGTCCCAATTATTGAGTTTATGGGAAAACGATGGTAACACCACTTCATGATCCTATTATCGGTTGACTCCATAGTGAAGGATGTAGCAATCAAAGATCATACAATGACTGACATCACTGATGACTTCATCTAATGAATTTGACAGTTTTCTATATGCTTTTCATACAGGAAGGTATCAGCGAGCTACAACTAAAACCACATTTTTACCACTTCTGCAGTGCTTACTGGTGTAACCTTTTACAACATGCATAACATAAAACATGTATGCGAAAGCATCCACTTTTAGTATAGATTATGCTCTTTTTTACATTTATTCATTTGCGTAAGTAACAAAATGTTTCTGTTGAAATATTGCAGTCAGGAATTTTTTTGAACTTTAAATACTTTTCAAAAAAGTGTTTTGTCATTATTTACCTTAATGATATCTGCCTGTAAAATACCTAATCTGCTATAGTATTTTAAGTCAACAGCTTCAGATCTATGCTTTAGCCACTGATAAGGCATGTTTGTAAAAATACGTTTTGCACATTCTTGAAATGAGCAGAATGGCATACATCATTACAACAAAGCTTACAATCATTTTGTGACTTGCATCATTTGGAAGTGAGTCTCCCATAGAGTATACACCGAAATGTAATTGAAATCGGATTTCAAAACCACAAGCATACGCCCAGTAAAGGGTTTCTAGTTGCTGATACCTTTTTCATACTAAGCTGAAATAGTAAAAGCTGAACTGAAAGTTAGTGTAAAGAGTAAAGTTTTAAGCTGTTTTAAAACGAGTGACCAATCAGGTGTTGAATGAAGTGTGAGAGGCAATTTGTTCCATAACTTTGATCCAACTACTACTGTAGAGCTACCACTCCATCTAACATGTTGAAACCTGGATTGTTGTAGCATGAAAGAATTAGCTGATTTTAAGTATCTGGATGGAATTGAGAAACAAAAAAGATTCTGCATCCTTGTAGAACCTTTTTGGAAAACAACTCTGTGAATGTGTGATAGCACCTTATATTGGATCCTTTTACCAACCGTTAGCTAGTGAAGATCTTTCAGATCGGTGAATATCAATCTGTGAGTGTGAATGTTAAGAAGCAGCCTTATGAAGTCTGTCAGCATACCAAAACAGGTAGTTGGTACCGACTGGATCTGCCATTTAAAAGAGAGCTGGGAATCAAATCTACCCCCTAAGTTGTGTACTGAATCAACTGTGGAAATGGGTGACTCAGCTCAATTGGCCACTAGTTGTATGTTTAGACGTGATGGTTAGGGCCTAAGATTAACAGCTTCTTTTAATCTGAGTTTAACTTTAGGTGGTTCAGCTTCAACCACACTGAGTGATGGTGTCAAAGGCCCCAGACAAATCCAGCTGTATAGGAGCAGCAGTGCCATTGTTATTAAGGGTGTGTTTTAACTTTCATCAACCATGACAAGGAACTATTCTATGCTGTGAGCTGAATGAAAGCCAAATTGTGGAGTGTAGAAGAGGTTGGTCCAAAAACAGAATCTCCAGCATTTTGGTTGGGCCACAGTGAAAGCAATTGATGAATTCTTAATTTAGATAGTAGACATATATCCTTATTGAAATCACATCAGGATATCTTTCAGTATTTTGCGGCATAAACTGATGTCCCATCGTCATTTGTTTTTGAGATTATCTTCAAAATATCGTATTGTCCTTACTGGACTGTGCATCATCATATGTCTACTATCTAAATTAAGAATTCATCAATTGCTTTCACTGTGGCCGTCTTCCTGATGAAGGCACTTTGGCAGCGCCGAAACGCGCGTCGAATTCCACCAGTCAATGGAATTTGTGCAACTCTTCTGATAGTGTTTTGCAAATTGTGTGCTGATTAATTAATTCATGATAATGTGTTATCATTATAACAATGTTTTTAATCTGTTTTCAGTATGGTTGTGAGTTTGTATAATGGATTTGAAAGTGAATGAATGATTCAATATAAGTGTTCTTTCATGGTTCAAAAACTTAATAAATGTTAACCTTTTGTATTTTTGATAAATTGATCGTTGTCTTTGGTTCTTTCTGACAATTATTACATATGCAGGAGTATCAAATGGTCTGCATTTTGGTTGCCTTAAATCTGTACACTCATTGACTTTTTCCCTACTTTAAGGAACATTATTAGGAACTACAGGGTGCCTCTTCTTTACACTCACTGGCTCACTCACTTCAGGTGGGGTCTCAGGATGTAGTTGTTGCAGCCTGCTACCTGCATTGTGTCCCAGAGAGGGTGGGCTGCTCTTGTTCTAGGAGCCTGGATGACGCAGTGGGCTATGGCCGGCAGGAAGAAGAGCCGATTTCCAGCTGGGGGAGATCCCGAAAGTGCATGACGGACACTGGGGATGAGATCAGAGTTCAGAGGCTGGAGTGTGCCGGATGCAGCTGGGGCAGCGCGGCACGCCAGGACCAAAAGAGTGCGAGCACTGTATTGTCCTGTCAGCAAATTGAGCCAAGCAAGGCTGAGCCGGAAAAAGATGTTAGTGCTCGTATTTCATTTTATTCCCACTCTCCTTCAGGCAGGTAATCGCCCGTTCAGCAAGCAGGGAGGCTGAGCTGTTGTAGACCTTTTGGGCCACAGCAATGAGGTGATGATCGACATGCCCCTCCCCTTCTTCCAAAGCTCGTCCAATGAATTTATCGTTAATGCATTTGCTGGTGTCTGCTTCTACTACCAGCACTAAGATCTCTGATACTGTGATGACTCATTCAAACAGCTTAGTTAGCTCTCTAGTTATATTTTAGAAGTTGGAGAAGGTCGGGTCTGAAAGTGGGGGGAGGGGCAGGGAGGCACGGACTTCCTTTGTGTTATTTTCCTAGCGGCCGTATCTGCATGCAAAATGTATTTATTTATTCTGCCTTGGGGTGGGAGGCGGGTGCGGCAGCATGCTCATAAACCCAACTCTGCTGGCCACGTAGAAGGAGTTTGTGCCCAAACTCTGCCCTCCAAGTGAAGCGTGGAGTTGCAAGAACTCTGCAAACTCTGCTGGCAGAGCAGAGTTTCCGAACCACCCTTACACCATTTTCTACTTCACAATGAACCTTTGTCACCACAGAAAAACTTCCACAATGAGCAAAGTGTGCTAGCATTGGAACAACCTAGACAAGATGGACTGGGTTTCCACCCACCGCAGAAACAAACTGGAACCCACAGGCCTCCTAGTGTGAGACATCAATAACTTCAACAAATGGATCACCAAATGCTCTGACACACTGGCCCCCACAAACAAACCACAGAACAAGAATGAGGACACATGCCAACTTGTACACAGAAAACCTTATAATGTCCAAACAAAACTGCAAACAACTAGAGCAGAGATTGGGGAACCACCTAGAAGGAAGAGGAAAAATACATATTCACAGCTGTCTTGAAGAGATGCCACAGCTAATCTGTTGAATCTAGCTGATTTGAATGTTGCCAGTGCCAACAGCAGCAAGTAAATCTTTGTAATCATCAAAGACTTACCCACACTCACGGAACCCACCAGCACAACCAAAGAACTGTGTGATGATCTCTCAAACTTCTTCTGCAGAAAGATCACAACCATATACAATAGTTTTGCCCAAAACTGAACCTTGCCTGAAGTCTCCCAATGACAAAACAAAACAACACAATACCCACATGGGACAACATTAGCAAAGAGGAAACCACAGCAACTCTGAAAACCTTACAAACTGGGGCCCCATCAGACCCTTGCACCTATCATGCCTTCAACAATGGCTCAACCATATCAGTGAGGCCGTCACATCCATCCTCAACATCTCCATTAATACAACCACCTTTACTAAGCCATGTAATCATGCTGCTGTCAACACACTACTGAAGAAGCCCTCAGCCGACCCTACCAAACTCGCTACCCATGATGCAATCCATACCCAGCAAGTTCCTAGAAAAAGAGATGCCTCTCTGACCTCCTCCTTACTCAGATGCTTCTTGACGCCACTCGAGGTTTTATTCCCACCCAGAGCATCAAAACTGCCCTCACTGCAACATTAGATGATATCCAGATGATTCTCGACTGGGGAAATCTAGTGCCCTCATCCTTCTAGACCTATCCGCAGCCTTCAATGCCATCTCCCACCCCATTCCGATCAGGCGAATCCATGAAATGGGCATTCCAAGGCACGTCCTCAACTGAATCTGCACCATCCCCACCAGAAAAACCTTAATCATCAATATGTCACCCTGATCCTCAGGAGCAAGGGACCGCAGCTGCGAAGTCCCACAGGCTCTTCACTCCACCTGACACTCTTCAACATATACATGACCCGTTGCAGGACGTCATCTGGATGCACAACATCAACATCCTCCCTGAGCCATGCCAAACAACTAAAACTGTTCCTCTTGAATGAAATCTCCCGACCCCAGAAATAATTCCACTTTATGTATGGTCAAGGTGGCTATCTGCATGAGGTTCAACTCCCTCAAGCTGAACATGGACAAGACCAAGGTGGTGATTTTCAGATAAGATTCCTTTCTATCGGACTCCACCTGGCGGCTTACAGACCATGAACCCACAAGCTAGAAACCTCAGAATCATTATAGACAACAAACTGGACATGTCTGCCCAAGTCAACGGAGACCCAGCACCCTGTTTCAGCATCCTAAGGACACTGAACAAAATGTTTAAGTGACTAACCAGACAACACTAGGCAAACTGTCACCCAAGCCCTCATCACCAGCAGATAGGACTGCAGAAACTCTATGTATTTGGGAATATGTAACTAGCTCACAAGAAGATTTCAGAGCATTCAGAACTCATCTCACAAACAGGTCCTCAGTCTCCCATGCAAGGCCCATATCACCTCACCTAGCACACTTTAAGCTCCTCATCCACATCTACAAAGCCCTTCACAATATAGGGCCAGAATACTTGAACAACTGTATCCAATTCTCCAACCTCTCAGACACCTCCACTCTGCCTGACTCTCACTAGCAGACACTCCATGCATACACAAATGCAGATCAGGAGTTTGTTCCATCTATTACATGACTCCTAAAGCCTCGAACAACTAGCCACAACACATGAGAGCCTTTTCCTCCCTTTTTGATTTCTGGAAGAAGCTGACGGCTTGAATCTACAATGAAGCCCTCCAGGGCTAGAATCACTCACCTGCTACAGAGCCAAGATACCCTCAAGGGTGATTAGCATGCTCTAAAAATTCTTGTAACATAACATAACAAATGAAATACTGATTGCACTTGCTAATAGCTAATCTGTGCACCAGATACATTTTAGGACACTGAATAGGATTTGCCTTGAGTTCTACACAATTTATATTACATGTATGCACACATGTACATGCAGTCAATGTATGTTGTATATGTTTGTGGGTGCATTACTACTTGTATTCTTTTCTGAAATGATCGAGCAGTTTAGAGAGTAATTTGAGGAGCAGTAGCTTGGATGATGTCCTCAGTGATGTCGTTGATGATGTAGTTTGAGATGTCATCAGTGATGACAACAAGGATATCATTTAATGTCATCAGTGATATGTGAGTAGTTATACTATGGATGACAGGGCATTTCATAATTAGCTCACTTAACTACAATAGGTATATTTCAATACCTAACTTTAATGTTGCTTTAACCTTTGCTTTTTTCAGTGAATTTCTAGAGTTTTTTCCACATAAGCTAATAACTTATTTCCATAACTAACCGCGTTTAGTTCAACCATTGTGTTTTCTCAATGAACTTCTAGGGTGTATTTAAAGTTAGGGAGGATCACATTACCATACTGGACTATCATTTCTATTTAATCTTTAGTTTTAGTCATGAATTTCAAGGGTTTTTGAACAGATTAATTCAACATCTCCACTGAGCACATGCTTTGACTATTCGTAACAGGGGATTGGCACAGGCCTACTACCTCTTGGTAGCTAACTCACCACAGCCTGCCCTCTATTTTCAGCTTTCTGCCTCTGCCCCTGCTACCCTCCTGCTTGCCCTCCACTTTCCTTCGGCATGTGCATACCTCCACCTCATGCCTTCTGTGATCAGCTTGCTACCCCTGCTTCCATCCTGCCCCCGTTCTCCATCAGCACATCCCAGCCCCTCCTTTCTGCCCTTCATGGTCAGCTTGCTGCCCTTGCCCCTCTTTGTTCTCTGTGTGCATGCCTCTGCTCCCTCTCACCTGCCCTCTGTGGTCCATTGAGCTTCTCCTGTCCATGCCAACCTGACCTCTGTGACGAGGTTTCTCCCCCTTCCTTTAACCCCACCCCGTTCTACATTTGCATGCCTCTGTCTCTACCTCCTGCCCTCCATGGTCAATTATGCAGACCGTGCCCATGCAGGGCTGCTTGCCATGGTCATATTGCTGCTTCTGTCCCCCTGCTGCATGCCCTCCATTCACCATTTGCCTGTCCCTGCCCCATCCTGTCAGCACAATGTGGAGAGATTACTGTCCTTGACCATGCCAGCCTGTCCTATGTGGTCAGCTTGCTGGCCCTGCAACAGTCTCCTCTTCCCTGTCCGTTGTTCTCTGTGTGTGTGCCCCCCTCTCCTACCCTCTTTGTTCCATTGTGCTGTCCCTGTCCACTCAGGCCTTTCCTTCATGGGTATCTTGCCTCCCCTACCCACTTCCTTCCTGTCCTCTATTGTCTGAGTCTGTACTCTGCCACCTCCCGTCTGCCCTGCACAGATTTTGTGCAGTCATGGCTCCTCCAACTTGCCCTACGTGCTCAGCTTGCAGTCCTACCTACCTCCTCCCTGCTCTCTGTTGAATAAATCCATGCCCCCGCTCCCCACCCTCCTACCTTACATGGTCCAATGTACTGCCACTGCCTCTCCTACTTGCCATCTATGGTTAGCTTGTTGTCCTTACCTTTGACCCAAACCCCTGCCTTCCGCTGTCTGAGTCCATGCCCCTGCCTTCTCACTCTAGCCCTGTGTGATCTGTTGAGCTACCACTGCCTGTCCTGCCCGTCCTGGATGGTCAGCTTGGTACCCCTGGCCTCTCCAACCTACCTTACATCATCTGAATCCAGCCCTTGGCCCTTTCTTCCTGTTCTCTTCAGGGAAAACTGGCATGCCCCGCCCCCTCACTCCTACCATTTATGGCCATTTTCTGGGAACTGCCCTCCAACCTGCTCTGTGTTGTCTATTGTGCTTCCACTATCCATGCTGCCTGCCCTGTGTAGTCAGCTTGCTGCCTCTACTACCTACCTTCAGCCCTCTATTGTCCAAGTCCATTCCACTACCCCATCCTCTTGCCCTCCATGGTCCATTGTACTGCAAATTTGTCTCCCTCTGTCTTCCATAATTCACTGTGGTGCCATAGCCTCCCACCTGTCCTGCATGGTTGGGTTTCCAGCCCTGCTTCCTGTCTCCCCTGCCTCCCATGGTCTGTTGTCCTGCCACTGCTACTCCTGTCTGCCCTGCATTGCATATTGTGCTGTCACTGTCCCAGCCCCTCCCTCCCACCTGCCTGGTGTGGTCATGTTTCTGCCTTCGCCCTTGTTGCCTTCCCATTAACTCCTTTGTCCGAATCCATGTCCCTGCCTCCTCCCTCCTCACAGCATTCCAACTAGATCACTAATGTTTTGTATTTACGACAAAAGTGTGGCACACCTGAATTCATCTTAATGGAATCACGAGTGATGGGAAATGTGAGGTCATAAGCAGGACATGGTGGAGTGCAAGTTATAATTCACTCAGTAAATTATAACTGCTGAATTTCAATTATTTTTGCATTTAAAATGTGATGGTATGATGGGCATTTTCATCTAAATATAACGTCACTTTAACTTTTCTTTTTCCAGTGAATTTCTTGGGTTTTTAAATGTAAAGTCAAATATTATTACCGTATTCTACTTCCGCGGGTGACATGCCCCTGATGCATGTAGCCTTTGGATGTCTGCGGTCAGCTGCAGGGCCCTAACCCAAATGGGTGGCCAACTACCGACCATGCACACAGTGGGGTTGTCCCATTCCTGAACCCCAAACCCCACAGGTCGTCAAGTCCCTGTGAGTGGCCAACCAAAACCCCATTATTTCTTTTTTTACATGTTTTTCTTTTTAAGCCCTAACAAAGTCCAGCAAAAGCATGCAGATCTCAATGGCTCCTGCAGGACTACAGTGAATTAGCTGCCAATGCATATGCATGTACGGTGACATACTTGTGCATTATGACATTTGCATTCACATACACCACAACACTTTGGTGGCCATTTTTTATTTTTTGTTCTAACATGGAAGCCGTGTTAGAACAGTAAAAAATAGCAAATTAACAGATAAAACTTTCTGTAGCCTAGAAAAATAGTTCCTAGAGTGCAAGCAATAGAAGGATACAAGTCATCCAATCAAAGGTTGGCAGTAGGCTGCACTCCAAGTGAAGGATAAACACAAGAAAAAAAGGTATTAGATAAGAAGAAAGTACATTAGATTGCCAAGAAACTCAAACAATGATAATCAGTGGCAGCAGCACAACCAACTGTGAGTACTGGTGTTGTACACAATGGGCCAGATTTATTAAGGGATTTTGTTGCCCTGGCATCATGCAAACCCTCAGTAAGATGTACCAAGCAACGCAAGGCCACCTTACGTGGCCCTGTGTTGCTTGGTATTTCGGGAGTAACACATGCAGTGCAGTGAGTGTTCCCATGCATCCAACCATTGATTTAGCACATTCCCAGATTTACCAAATGGGTCAAAATGCTATTCCTTCCCAGTGGAGGTGCAACCAGGAGAAATATCCTCGTTTCCCCTAGATATTTCCTCTTTGTAAGTGTGCTGCATTTTTCATAAAAGCCTCTGAGGAATGTTTATGTGAAGGAAGGTGTCTCACCCTGCACACAAACAATCCTGCCTGCAATGCCGGCACCCTTGCATCATGGCACAAGGGTGCCTACATTGCAAGGGTGCAAGGGTGCCTACATTGCAAGGGTGCAAGGGTGCCTACATTGGCACTAAGCAGCAGATTGTGAACCAGAACAGACAGAGAGCAGGTATGTAGCATTAGTTGGCAAATATGGTGCATTCCTGTGCTCTCCCTTTAACACAGTTCAGCACAGCAGGTTGTCATGAAACCTTGATAAACCTGGCCCAATATATCTTTTGACAACAGACAGCTACCATAGGTGAGCCCTGAAATAGTTGTTATTCTTATAATTCTGTATACAGCATTTAAATTCTCCCCTTCAGCAAACACTGACAGAGCCATATTACATTATAAAATATGTATCACTCACTAAGTAGAAAAAATAAGTTACAGCTGTGGCAGGGATCTAGGGGATTGTAGAAAACAGATGAGGAACATTTCAGTTAAAGACTAAAAGACACAAACTGACAGAGGACAGTGATATTACTGATTTAAATGACTCATAACTTTACAGCGTCACTCACCCGTCAATGCCAAAGGATACATTTATATTAGAAAAATAAATAATTGATCGTATATTCAGATGAGAAGCACCATGGTCTCTTTGCTCAGTATGACAAAAAGAAAACAGAAAACTATGTATTTTGAATTGATGGCAGAAACTACACTTCAGTCTATAATTGCCTAACAGTTGAAACTGTAAATTATTGAAATGCATAATGTGTATATTTTGCGGTCATTGTTGCAAAATGTCCACCCTGGGTGTTCTTGGGTCTTTAGACTTAGTTAATTGATTGATTGTCAGCGAAAGAAAAGCCAAAGGCTACTTTTCATTCTCAACCCCGCCCTTGCAAACACTAGAAATTGTCCATGGCTCTCAAGTGCAATAGACGTATCATGCAGCACCCTGTGCATACTTTTGCATTATTTTACTACTTAGTTATTATGATGATTTGATCAAAGTAATACTTGTTTTACAAACTTACAGTGAATTATTTTGCGATGAGATTTTGAAACATTTAATTTTGGCAACCATGATTTTATTCTTTGTGAGAAAGTCATCCTTTTGGCCCTGATTCCCCCCATTTTTTGATTGATAATGGAAGTAACTGATTCTGGTTGTGCCAAGGCTCTGCTCATCAGATCCAGGGCTAGTACTCTGCTTTAAAGGTATGTAGTAGTTAGGTATACATTATAATTACAATTAACAATGAGAGACCCCTGTAAATCCCTAGTATATAATAAGGCAAGGGGAGCCAAACTACTTATAAGTCCCTAGTATATAATTGGGAAGGAAGTTTAAGGGGCCCAGTAGATTTCTTTCACAGGAGTGTGCTCTACTGTGTTGCCTCCTGTCACTTTAAAGGGAGCAATGCCTTGCAGACTGCCTTTAAAATAAATGTATGTGTAAATTTGACTTTGGAGTTAAAGGTACTTCCAAAGTAGTAATCTTCATTATTTGTACATATAAGTAAGGGTGGGCATAGTGGGCGTAGTGGGGCTACGTGAAGCAGCATGTAGTGTGCCCAAATCTACGCACACTACGCGCTTCACGTAGCCCCACTACGCGCCACCCGCCTTCCGCCCGCCCTCCTTTTAAAAGATACCCTTAATGTATAATAATTTAAAAATAAAAGCCACTTACCTGCGAGAAATGCGCATGCGCGGGCGTCCGTGCATGCGCATTTGTCAGAAAAGTTGGAAACCAGGAAGAGGGAGCCCCGGAGACGCCGCGCTTCAGGTAAGTGGCTTTTATTTTTAAATTATTATACATTAAGGGTATCTTTTAAAAGGAGGACAGGTGGGAGGCAGGTGGTGGGCGGCAGGCAGCTACGCTTCGCCCTCGCGTGTGCGTAGGCACTGCCTGCTTCGCCTACTCTGAAAACTGGGAAGCAGGCAGCGCTACGTACACTACGTGGGCGAAGCGTAGTGTCGCGCCCAGGGTTACATATAAGTCACCCACTAAGGTCATCCCCTAGGTGTCCCAAGGGGTAGGGTGCCACGTACAAGCAGAGAAATTATAAAGTATGTTTTATATCCCTGGTGAAAACTGCTAATTTAGTTTTTCCCCATTTCAGGTAATTAGCTCTATAGACTAACAATGGAATATTTTAAGTATAAATATTGATATGAGCGACCTGAAAATGTCATTTAAGGAATTAAAGCGATATGTATGAAAAGTCCTGAAACTTTCCACTGTTGGATTTCTAATAACAAGCACAGAAAAAAGTGATTAAACTTTCTTTTCTGTATGCCAAGATCCAGCCTTCCTGCAGCCCTGCTCTGATTGACTAGCTTCTGCCAGGCAGAGCCAACCTGTATTAACCCCTTCGCTGCGGCGCGAATTCCGCCGCAGCGCTGGGGGGGTTTGGGGGGTTTGCGGCGCCGCTATGCTCATGACCGAACCACGCCGTCATGAGTCACGGGCAAGCTGTGCTCATGACGGAGTGGTTCCGTCATGACTCCACCCACTTGCGCTAATCGCCCGCACAAGCGGGGAATTAGCGCCACGTGGGAGGAGCGGCCGCCAACGGCCGCAGCATGACGGAAACACTACGTCATGAGGACACGGCGCCCATGGCTCTTGACAGAGTGGTTCCGTCATGAGCGGGGAACGGGTTAATGAGGTGGGAAGTGGCCTGATAGAGAGACAAAGGATTTCTTGTGGGTGGAGAACTGCAGCTGCAGAAGCAGAAGACAGGATGATGGAGAGGGTAGCCAAACTGGTGTTCAAAGGGAGAATGACATTTTAGGACGGCACAGACTCACACCCACATCCTGCACCCCCAGCCACACAGCTGCCCCTGTAATTAGATTAGTAAGAGGGCTGGAAGTGGAGTGTTAGGGGATTTTAGCCACACCAGTGGGTTGACTTAGCCTGATCTAACCTTCAAGGAGAGCATTTCTATATTTTGGATTTTGGAAGAATGGTGCTTTCTGGGACAAGTTTATGCCACTCTTTGGAGGAAGTGGTCATACACCTGGGTGACACACTGTATCTCATTGGTCAGGCATGGATGCTCCCCTGCTTGACGGCCAGGAACACTGCATAAATATGTAAGAGCTGGATGGCAACTCAGATCCGATGCCTGAAACTACAAGGAGAAGAAGGACTGCCCTGCTGGAAACCTGATCTGCACTCCAAAGGTCTGCACTCTGAAGAACTGCACCTGCTGCATATTCTGGGACTACAGCCCTAAGGACTTTGCCTTGATTCAAGAAATATTAAGGAGTGGACTCCCTACAAGCTACAGGTTAAAATGAGCCCACCTGCATCATCTCCTTCAAGAAGTCCCCATTCTGGAGAGCGTCCAGTGGACTTTTAAGGATTTGGCTAGGTGCATTGTGGGAATTATATTCCCAACATCACAAAGACGATCTCAGAGATTCTAGACCCCTGGGTTGTTGTTGTGGACACCTTGAACCCCCAATGCGACCTCCTGGAAGAAGATCTAGAAGTTTGGGGAAGTTTGGGAACTTTTTGGTAAAAAGCTTCATAAGGTGACTGACTCAACGTAGATAGTCAAGCAGGCAACCTTCAGCTGTGACCCGGCCTGGATCTCAGGTTCATCCCATTGAAAGCACCGGTGCTCCAGACTCAGTTGCGGCTCCTCGAGGGAGTGCTGCGGGGCAGTGGGGCGGGGAGGGGCAAGGTGGGGCGTAGTAAACTCCGGCATAGGGCTGACCAGAGTTAAGTACATAAATAAATAAAAAAAACAAATTACATTGCACGCACTGCAACGCAAATGGCGTTGCAGCGCGTGCAATGAAATTTGTTTTATTTATTTATTTATGTACTTAACTCCGGTCGGCCATATGCCGGAGTTTACTACCCTCCACCTTGCCCCTTCCCCGCCCCACCACCCCGCAGCACTCCCTGAAGGAGCCACGACTACCCAGACTGATTTCACTGAGGCCTTGCAGAAAGCTAAGCCAATGACATCGATGCAAATCCAGCCTGAAAAGGAGCCTCGCTCAATCTTGAGAGAAAAAACTCCAGAAAAACGACTAAGAGGCTCATTATGATGTCAGGCGGAAACATTCCGCCCGACACCATCTTCGAATCAGAACTGACCGACTTGCGGTCGGCGGATCCACCTGACTGATTACGATGCAAAGGAACACTGTTCGGTCAGAGTTCCATTGCCTTCTATGGGAGCCCGTGTTCCGACCGACAACACGGGCTCCTATGGGGAAATGGGGTGTGTGTGTAAAACGCTGCACCCTGTCGCGGACACCGTATTGTGCCTGCCACACAGTGCATGGTTTTAGGTACCACCCTCGCCCCCCAACCGGAGGGCGCCGGATGAAGGGGGGCCTGCCATGGGCCCCCAAAGTTAGTTTCCAACAGCCTTTTTGTGTCAGACAGGCTGACTCGGAAAGGCTTTTGGAAACCGGCATCGTTATCACTCGGTCAGAAACGCTGTCTCTTGATCTGTACAATGCAGTTCTGAATGACACGAATTCTCAGTGAGCTGATCGGATCCGATTCAGAAAGACCATGCGAGTTACAATCCGAATGCGAGCATCGTGATCAGGCGGGTGGACGAATACGACTGTCGGCAGGAGGCTTTCCACCCGAGATCGTAATCGGCCCCTAAGTGCAAAGGTTAACTTTTGACCGAGCGTCCCACTTAGTGTACCAGACTAGGACTCCGTTGCGGGTGCCCTCAAACTTTGACTTTGTCCCGGTCAAGCATGACTGGATTTCCCAATTTGGCGCTGTAGGTTTTTAAGCACTGGAAAGTGATTTTTGTTGATTTAGTGTCTATTTGTTCATAAAAATATTATCTATTTTCATAAATCGGTGTTGGATTTTTATTGTGTTCTGTTTCTTACTTATTCAATGTATTGGTGTTTTAAAAAGCCTTACACAGTTATCTCCTAAATTAAGCCTGCTCATTGCCAACTACCAAGGATTGAGCAATGAAATTATTTATTGAGACCATAAGGGAACCTTTTATTGTGTTTGTGGCCTCAGTACTATTGATAAGTCATTACTTATCACTAACAACAAACCACATTCCAACACTATTGGTTTGTTCCTTATAACATGTGAGTGGTAGATATTTCATTTTCTCATCTATAATGAGCAAAATTGTTCATAATTTCATTCACATTATGGCTACATGTAAAAGTGTGCTGGCCTTGGTGACATAAGTATGGGCCCTCACTCTACTCTATTTGTGTGTGCAGTTGGGTTACTTCGTTTTAAAAGTGCATATGTGTGTCATTTCAACATCTGAAGTGTTTTCATTTGTCACATTTTCACATGTTGCTTGTGACACTTTAATTGACACTTAATCAGACTGAATTACATTAAATATAGGTCGGCATAGTACAAAAGCATCTGTAACCAGTGTCATCCTAAGGGTTTGGGGGGCACAGGTCGAGGCATATTTTGGGGACCCCTTTCAAGAACAACTTCTAATTGTATTGTACACATTTTCTGCTAATTAAAATTCAATGTGCTGAATAATACTTAATGATAAGCTAAACAGTTAAAATATGTGTTGCCTGGGCTCGAAAATCCTTAACATGGCACTGGTTAGAGAGATACAGAGTCTGAGGCACAGGCAGAGACAGAGAAGAGGGAAAGATCTTTTGGGCAAATGTTAAGGCTAAGTCATGCAGAGCAGCACAGCAAGTCCCCTTGCTGCGCTGTGCTGCGTGACAGAGAAAGGGCAGGAATGTGCTAAATTTAATTCAACGCGGTGCATACTTGCTTTTCCCTTGCACTGGTACCCTTTTGGCTGCCTAGCGCTAACGCAGATACCCTTGCACCATGGTGCGAGAAGGCCTGCGTTTTACAAAATATTGTTTTGGGGCAGACAGAGGTACCTTCCTGCACAAAACTATACCCTGAGACTTCCTCCTCTTTCTATGTGTGCTGCAGACTGCAGCACATATAGCAAGGGGAAACAACAAGGAGAAATACATATATTTCTCCTTGTTAAGCCTCACCTAGGGAGATGTAGGTTTTTAGGGCACTCCCATGTCTGCCACTTCCGGTAAATATGGGAAGGCACCAAAATCCATTGATGTTGAATGGGAACCACTAATATCCCCTGGAAAAGCCTGCCAGGTGCAGAGTAATGCAATGCAGCTACTTGCACTGTGTTGCATCACTCAAGATTTATGAAGCCATTCAGGGCAACGCAAGGTAGCCTTGTGTGGTTTCATAAATCTCATTTTTTATTTGTGTCGGTCCTGCACCATGTTGTGTGGTGCTGGAGTGATGAAAAGGGGCTCATAAATATGCCCCGTAGATTGTTAAATAGATGAAAGAGAGAGAAAATTCACTTTCTCAGTGGCCTCCTCATAACATATGAGCCCTGGGCAATTACCCACTTTGCCCTTGCCTGAAAACGTCGGTCTTCAGCTACACAACACCGTGCTTTTATCTCCATGTGCCTAAATGTCCCTCACAACGTTCCCTTTAATATACCTGTGTCCCAGAGAACCTACTGGAGCTTGGACATTGGATACCAAGCCCTGCTGATTCCTATGTGACCAGAAAAATTGAGGCGTGCGACAAAGCCCTGTGTACAACATGCCGTTTCTTAAGTTCAGTAGAGGGAGACTTCCCATCCTCTGCACAGTACCCTCTTGGCACCCAAACTCAACTATTCAGTATAGGCAGGTTTCTCATCCTCAACACACTGCTGTGAGAGTATTCCGACAATGTATTGTATGTAAAATATCATGAGTCCTGGGTCATAACATAGAAGGTAAGAATATTGTGTTTCAAGTTATTTTATATTGTTTATTTAAATATAGCTGTATATAATATTGTTTTATTTAATATACTTCTATACAATTTCGTTTTTTAAACAGTTTGATAAATATTAGGTATGTTAGTATTATACATTATTATCATAATATTGGTGTTTAATTTATTATAGTACAATTTGCAGGTTTGCATATTGTTTATTACCTTACTTAGAAATTGTTGATTAAGAAGCTGGTTGTTTGGATTGTAGGGGATTAGGTTGGAAAATGAATATAAAAATTGTTTTTCATTTATATATTGTTCAGTTAATTATATTAATTGATAATTTATTATTTAAAATAAATTATTAATTAGTTCTCAATTTAATTATTGCTCATTTAAAAGTAATTGTTAATAGAATTATTGGCATATTTAATTAATAAATTGGGTTAAATAACATATATGTGTTTTTAATTTTAATTGTGTTTTACAATTCATTTAATATTCAAATTTTTCCTTTTTATAATAGTATTCTTATTAATTTTAGTTGTTTGAGTGGGTGTGTTTTTAGGCTCATATTTAGGGAAGTGTTTCATTTAAAAACGTAATTTTATTTGTTATACAAATTGTGTACTTTTAAACATTTGTTATATTTGTTTTAAATTTAATTAATGTATTTATTCTTTACAATATGTTATTGGTCGATATTTAACTGGTTTATTAAAAAAAAAAAGAAGGAATCATTTCCTTCTGTATTGAAGTGAAAATAGAAAATCTCACCCCTCCAAATAGCAGAAACGTCCATAATTATGTTTACATTGGACTGGGAATAGTAAATTGACCTCTCCAAAGTCCAACACTTTATAATGGCTTCATCCTCAGCTTTTCGAACCAAAATCAGGCACAAGACCTTTGGACTGCTCCGCTGTCTCAGTATGCCTGCACTAGAAGTGCACAGGCTCCGCTGCAGTCTCTATGATTCAGGGGTTACCCACAGCACTGTGGCATTTCCACATCTTTTTGGATGCAACTGCATTCTCCTGGTACCATCCCTCCTTCATGGATCCCAACACTGTTGAGGCAACACTATGAATTGTGCTTGACAGCAACTGTATGCTTGAAGGGTTATTCTTATCAGGGTATTTTCTGTTTATTAAGTACTTCCTGACAATAGAAAAAAACTGTTGTTTCATACTATTTGTCCAAGGATTACATAATTCAATGCTATACCCATGTCTATTTTAAATATTAATATCTGTTAAGTCCAATGGCATCACAATTGTTTCTGTTAAATTACTCACTTATTGGATTCTGAAGATTCTTCACATTCTTCTGTTCTGCTTATTTTCCTGCTCTTCACCTTGTTGCTTGGCCTGGAGAGTTGGAAGTTTTTTCTGTTCTCTGTTTTATTACAACCTGCTAAATTTTATTTTCTGGAGGGTCCTTATAGGCTATCTTGTGTTGGGCAATCAGGGTCATATCTGGAGGTCTTTTGCTTTGCATGGCCGTATGTCAAACAAAGTAATATGGATGTGTCACTCACATCCACCACCTTTCAATATCTGGACAATACTATTATACACTCTACCTCACTAATCAATTCAGGGGATCATATTCATCTTCTTCTTGACTTTTCAGCAGGTTACTTAGAACCATGCTTATCCTCCTTCCCTTGCTTACAAAAATGCCTCATGCAGTTATAACTCACAAGACAAAGAGGGTCAAGTGGCAAAGGGAGGGAAGGGGTATGAACCAGCACATGTTCATACAGAGAAAAGTGATCTGCATGAGCAAGTAAGAGCACTGAATTCCAAAGGTGCAAGGACACCAGGATAAGAAAGCCAACAAACACAATTCAATCTATAGATCTCAGCAATTACATCTTCGTCAATGTTGTACATTGAAGAAATATGCTAGTTTACTTAGATCCATAGTTCATGAGTTAAAACATATTATTGACTGAATATATCCACTACTGGTAAGGCCAATCACGGGTCCAGAAACAGACATATCCAATGACCGAAGTTGTTTACTGGATGAAAGTCAACAGTCTTAAGCTCAACATGGACAAGACAAAAGAAGTGATCTTTGGCAAGAACACCCAAAAAAATTAGAATCCAACTGGTGACTAGCTCATCTTGGACCCACACACAGAGCCTATGCCAGGAACCTCGGACAGTTTGCTTTGACAGCAACCTCGACATGGCTCTACAAGTTAGTGCTGACACTGTATCCCACTTCCACACCCTCAAGATGCTGAGGAAGATATTCAAATGGATCCCAAGCAACATAAGAAAAACTGTCACTCAAGCCCTAGCAAGTTGGACTATGAGAACACCATCTATGCAGGATAACCGTGCCACTCTCTAGATGACTACAGACCATCCAGAACTTGTCAGCCAAACTCATCCTCAACCTCTCACACAGAACTCACATTACACAACACCTCAGGGAACCACACTTGTTTCCAATACACAAACACGCTCAATTCAAACTCCTCACACATATTCAAGGCACTCCACACCTCAGGCCCCACATACCTGAACAATTGCATCTCCTTCCATCAACCAACCAGACATCTCTGCTCTTCAGGACTCCTTCTCGCCAACATCCAATGCATAAACAGAACCAGATCAGGAGGATGATCATTCTCTTACATCACTCCTAAAAGATGAAAGGACCTCACTCTCCACATCAGAGCCTCCTCCTCTCATCTTGGATGCTGCAAAAAGGTGAAGACCTGACTTTTCAATTAACCAACCTACCTTAAGTATGGTTAGGTACACACACCTACTCAGCACCAGGATACCCTCACGGATGACAGTGTAGTGAAGATCGTTATCTATATATGTACAATGCTAAGTTAGCAAGACCGCGTTAGATGTTAGAAAGCCATCTTGCCGCTTTTGCTGCCTTTGCACACGACACTGTAGTCACATGTTATTAATTGAGAAATGCTTGCTCGACTTTGCTTCACATGAGAACTGTCTGTTGTTCACATCCCGAACAGTGAGCAGCGACCTTGGTCTGTACATAGTGTAAAGAAACAGTCTGGGTCGCTAGACGGTGCATGTTGTTGAGTTCAGGTTGATCGGCCCACTATTTAGCCATAATACGCACGCAGCTGCAAATACCTGAAAGTCGGGTGCTTTTAATATTGCAGTGTTACATGTTTTCATTACATTCGGAAGACGAGCTTTCCCAGGAGCAGAGCCTAGCTGATCCCGTGATGTGATCTCACTGAACTGATCTTTACGGTATGGGGTTCCCCATTCAAGCCTAGAGACCTTTTACTAGTCTAATAATAATAATATTAGTTTGCTAGCGAAAGGAATGTGGCTGAGATCCACTGTCATTTTAGTATGATTACTCCTTTCATATTCTATGGTATTGTAACTATGCTGATGGTTTTGATCTTAATCAATTGTCTGCTTATGTTAGCCAAAGTACTGCATCTTAGGACACAAGGTTTATAAAATAAACTCTTTAAACTTTACCGTGTCTCTGTTTATTCTGTTGTGGACTGATATGAGAATAATTACGAACAGGTATTTCTGATTCCCACCATTCCTGGGAAATACACTAAGTCGCTTGTTCTGGGTTGTCTATACATTGGGACCGCCGAGCTAAACCTCGGATAACGAATGGGACACTGATGCTGGTCGGATAAGGGGTTCTGGGTTCTGAGGTGAGTTTTTGGTACACCACAATTCACTGAGGTCCTGGTTTCCTGCGCATAGTTCTGTGCATAAGCAGAATTCCTGCAACAACAGTGCACTTCACAAATACATGTAACACAAAACATTGGTACAAAATGTAATGATCACCCACTTGTGGGGTAAAAGTGGATGAGAACCCCGACAGTATATATCTCCAATAGAACCATGTTGATAAGAAGGGATCTCTAATTTTATAGAAGTTTAACATTCCCCCTCAGAAGCGTCTAAGTTTAGTCAGAAAGAAAAGAGTCACCATAAAAATGGGGCATGATATGGCAGTGAAAAAAAGGACAAAAAGGGAAATAACTAAAATAGCCTGTCCTGGAAATGGAAAAACGCTGCCAGAAAAGAGCTCGATTCTCAAAAATAAGACAGGAGATAGGAACCCTGTAAAAAAATAGGAAATATGTTGAACCTAACACAAAAACCATAGAGGTAATTCTGTAGGAATAAATACAACAAATACTATCGAGGGAAAGGGAAAAATAAATCCTCAGTTGGAGCTCAGAGAAACAATATACCAGCCTGAACCAAATAAGGAGATCAATGTAAATGAAATATTATCAAGAAAGAGGGAGGATTGTGAGAAAAAGAAATGGTAATGGATAATAACATGTTGCTGTATTTTGACTCCCACAGAGCTGTGAGAAAATAAAAATGAAAACTTTTAAATATATCACATCTCCTGCAGTCCTTCAAAAACTATACATGTCTCCAAGCCATACCTTCGAAAGCTATCAAGCAAGTAGGGTTTATATTGAATGAAGAAGGGTAAGATATCTGCTAAGTATAGCTTCATTCCCTTCTGGTGTAGCAGGGATTCTGCCCAAAAACAGAGCTATGCGAGGACTATAGGACCGTGGTGTATAGGGACTGAGTCATCCTACCACCTTAGTACCCATAAGCCCAGGACTGACTAGTTATAGTGTATCACTTGCTCTCCCACTCACTCACAGAAAAACATGTGATTAGACACCCCTGAACACAACACTCCCAGATCTCTCAGGAACAAAACACACCCTTATGCTCACTCTCCCATACTTTTCCACAATAAGAGCTGACAGAGACACGAAACAGTTTAAAATATTTATTTTAACTAACGTGCCCTGACATGCAGTAGATGTGCTACAACAAGCAGAAAAATGCATAGTACAAATATAGTAAGCATAGCAGCTAGTCCATATATCATGAAGGGAGATGTCATCATGAAAAGGCAATAGAGAAAGGACTATAGAGCCTAACCTCCATCTCCTTGCTAAAAGGCAGTATTATTATATATCAGAAGAGCTCCGTGCTTTGTCAGCAGACCCCATACCTTAGCCTATTGAGAGTAGATCTACATCATAGGTGCTGTCTCGCTCTTCTCCCTGGAAAGGTCTCTCTTAAAGTGTGTGCTACCTATTTGTGAATCCCTATAAGACTAAAGTACGTTATCCGAAATAACAACTGCACCGGTATGTTTTGTCTAGGTGCTAAGGACTGACCAGAACAAAATAACAAGGGGCATTGTTTATCGACCTTGCTCACAAGGTTCACAGTAAATCCCAGGAACCTGCAGAAAGAGAACACAACGATGAGTTCTCATGTGAAAGCAGCCATAGAAAATGTTACATAAGCAATGTCATGTAGTAACGTGCTCAAAGCAGCATGCAAGCTGCAACGTGCTCATGTTAACTTAGAGAAAATGCCAATGTCCCCATGGGCCATGTGACAGTGGAAAAACAAAATAATTAAGAGTGCTGTCAATAGCTTACCCACAAGGCTTAAGAACAGTCACAGAAGAAGTTGGGGAAGAGGTAGAAAAGGTAGTTCTAAGTAACCATGCAACAGTAAGCTGTAATCATATTTCACTTGTCCCTGAATGGAGGTAGCTGGGAAGTACAAAGGCCATAAGTAGGGCTCATAGGTGAAACCTAATACTAGTCGACCCACAAACCAGCAAGTGATGGCAAAACCCAGACTCACAGATGGAAAAACAGTATGCTTGTTTGAGGCCAAGGTGGGTAGAGGACAATTGAAACATTAGTAATATAGACTAGGATGAGTGTCTTCCAGACAACCTGTGAGGTTATTCCTGGAATGTGCCTGGCTTAAATAAATTAATGCATACGGAATAATAAATAAAGTTCTGAGACATGATCAGTGGTTTCCAGGTGACTTAATTGTCTGGAGAAAAATCCTCAGTCGATGGTTATGCAAAATTCTTTATCCATGCAAGATCCATTGGGACAGAGTGATCCTTAGTTGGTTTAATCAATATAATTTCTACTAAGATTGCAAAAGTGAATACCCATGTATACTATTGGTGGATTTTGATCTGCATTTGAATCCAAACCAAGAAGATACTTCACAGTCTTGGGTGTTGGCAGCATAGATATACCTATGGGTGTAATTGCAAAATGAGCAGAAATCACCATTGCATGGAAAATGCATAATAATATGATAGACTGGGGTCTTATTGGTCTTTTTGAAACCTAATTTCCATCTCAGCAAACTTTTACGTTAGGAAAACAGAAATGCTCCATAGATTGCATTTTCATGCAATCCCGGCATTTTGACCTCTTTAATAATTTTCAGGTTGTCAAACCAAGTGGTAGTGATCACTTGTTCCTAAAAGGTGAACTAAATCTGTAGATTGTTTAGCAAAAACAGGTACTACTACTACTACAGATTACTTAGGCAAAGCAACTGGTAACATGTATTGATGACAAACGTCTTGCATTACTCACTCAGATACAGGGAACGATGAACCTGGATAGCAGGGTATTAGACAAAAAAGATATTGCCAACAGGTATACCAACATAGTAAAAGGGCTGCAAACTGTTTGAAAGTTACCTTCAATGAATGAAATGATCATTTGAGTCAACAACTAGCAAGACCAATTACGACAGATATATAGTTTGGTCATAGTTAAGTCCTTAAAAGAAAGCTGAAAAATTGAGAGAAAAAAGGGCAAAAAATTCAACATTAGGATACAAACAAATGATCATGAAATGAAGCCTGAATATTTTGTCTGGATTAAGAAGAATAAGGAGCATTATTTCAAGTCAAACTGGAAGAAAATTATAAGAGTGAAAACCGGAAAAGTTATGAGAAAATTCTGGAGATTTGTTCACAAAGGGACACGCACAGACTTCAGTGGCCCCAAGATATATGTTATTTGTTAACGATCTTTACAATGGTGGAAGCAGGATTAGTCAGAATAGCAGAAGAGGATTTACTAGCATACTTCTCTGCAAATTCTGTAAAAATGACAATTTCTATTCTTAATTTATCATGAACTGCTGGCTCTGATGATTTGCCTGCAATTATAATTAAAGGTAATATAGAGTGATAGACTAGGGCATTTGTGCCTACTTTTCAGTTGGTCTCAAAAAGAGGACACTTTTTGAGTGGCTGGAGAGGTGTCATTTTGAAGCTCCATTTTAAAGAAAAATCATTGAACCGTCTTCAAAAAATTATTGCTTTATCAATCTGATAGTTGTAGGGGCAAAAAGAAATATACAAAAGTTCTACACCAATATTTGAAAGACTGGATTGATGCCAATAATCTTATCCCTAGTGAGCAGGGAGTTTTAAAGAAAGACATTAGACCATAGGCCACTGTTTTATCTTCTGGTCAATGACCCAGAAAGCAATAGAAACTAAGATCAATTTATATTGCTTCATCATTGACTTTCACTCCTGTTTCGACTTAGTCAACCGGTAAATTTTAGAAGAAATGGCTATCCCAGGAAACTAGTAATGGTCTTGAAAATATTATTTAGGGGTAACTGGGGAAGGGTGAAATTAGATAAATCTGGATAATTATCAGGTAAAATCCCAAAAGAGAATGGTCTCCGACAAGGGTATGTATTAGTGCTCACTCTCTTTGCACTTTATCTTGCAGAACTTCCAGATTCCCTCCAGCACACACATTCATGTTCACCTAAAATGGGGTACCAAAATCCCATGTGTACTGCAGGCCAACAACCTAGGCTCCTTAAACATGACACAAGTAAAGCTCCAATAGAAACTAGTTGAATTTATCAATTACTGCATGGCCAACCAATTGGTAATGAATATGGTGCTTGGGCAAAAATGTAAACCCTTTACATGGTTGTTTGCCAAGCAAGTGGTAGAGGCAGAATCTTATAGTCACCATGGCATGACTTTTAATTTTAAAGTAATCTGAGAAATCCATCAGGACGCTTTAGAAATTAAAGTCTGAACTACAATGAGGGGCTAAAAAAAATTAAAAGAGAGTTTGCAGTGCTTTGGTGAATCTGGTTTTGACAGCATATAAAATAATGTTTCCCCTACAAAGGCTATACGAGGCTAGGATATTGAGTCTAGGGACAAAAGAAAACCAAGAGAAGACAGAAGGGCGTTCCCTCAAAAATCTCCTTGTTCTCCCCAAATTAACAATTATGGTGCCGATTCCGATCCGTTAAAAATAATTTGCGTACGACCCATATCCGTATATTTTGCCTACGAGTCGTAGAAACACCGTACAAACGGCCAAGTAAGATTCGTCCGTGAAAAATAACTACGAATAACGTCGGGAAAAGTCTAAGAGAGTGCGTCAGAAAGTTTTCACGTCTGAATATCGTCGGTAAAAGTCTACGAGAGTGAGCCGGACATTTTTACGTGCAAATCGTACAACACAAGTCCGAGCGCGCAAGTACGATCTCGGCCGTCCGTCCGAATACACAATCGCACTTATAAAGGCCCGTACGGAGCCAACTCAGTAGCACACATGTACACGGGTAAACTCATGCCCGTGTACGAGCCGTACAGCCCCCCCACCCCCAAATATGTCAGCACCGTACACCACCCTGTCCGCACTGTACCCCAGCCCCGCAACTGTACGCGTCGTACCCCCCCATGTACGCGCCGTACCCCCATGTACGTGCCTTACCCCCCCTGTCCGCACTGTACCCCAGCCCCGCACCTGTACGTGCCGTACCCCCCCATGTAGGCGCCGTACCCCCCCTGTAGGCGCATCACCCCCGCATGTACGCTGCCAGACCCCACTGACAAACAACTCCACAGAGAAACTACTCCACATCACTCATACCTCCACTACACCTTCACTCACACACCTTCACACAACCTCCTCCACAAACATCACCCTCTTCACATTCACACACACACCGTCACATTCACACCGACACACCCACAACCATCCACACCCACACCCACACCCACACCCTACACCATGCCCACAGACAAGAATCCAAAGTTCACAACAGCGGAGCTGGACCTCCTTGTCAACGAAGTCATCAGAGTCGAGCCACAGCTGTTTGGAACATTGGTCAGACAGACCAGCATAGCTGAAAAATCTGCCATGTGGCAGAGGATCGGTGATAAGGTGAATGCTGTTGTGCCCATCCGAAGGACCAGGCATGAATGCCAAGCCAGGAGGTACGATCTGCGCAGGGTGGTCAAGAGGAAAATGAATGAAGAATATGCCCAGACTAACATCACTGGAGGTGGGCCGCCCCGCAGACCCGTACACTACCATCCCTGGGAGGAGAAGGTGATGGCCCTGCTACCGCCGGTGGGAGTACACGGAGTCGAAGGAGTCGCAGAGCCTTGTGAGTACACAAACAACTTACGTAACATGGGGGCAATGGGGTCCACTCCACATATACACCAAATGCACGCAACTTCCCCCAAGCACTCACCGCAAACAACCACACTCAAAATCCACGCTCATGCCACTAAAGTCTCCATTCACCCTTCACAAATCAAGGCAAGGCCATGTCCAAGCCTACAACAACCACAAACACAAGACTGGATGTCCGGGAGGCCGGGAGGTTGGGCTCCACACAACACATTGTAAAAATGAGACGCAGACACCAATGCCCTCAGCCCATATGGCATAGGTACATAACCATGCACAAGGCACAGGGACTGGCAAAGTACTGACAAGGTAGATGACACTTGGCCCTGCTGTATGCAGCACAAGGCCCTCCTGGGACCACTGTACACTCAAACACCAACTCCACAAGCACAGGTATCTAGCACAGGAACTCACACTCACTGTCATGCCACCATGCACCATGAGGGAACAGACAGATCACCTGGGAGACCCAATGACAACTCACACTACACACAACAGCAGGCCTGGTCACAACCCCCCCCTAACACAAGCACACACACCCGGGGCAAGCAACGGATTTACACACTCCCACAATGGACATGTGACACAACAAGACCGATCCAGAGCCAAATAAGCATCAGAGCAAACAATCTACAGGTCAAACACTCAGGAGAACATCCCAATCTGTCCCCCGCAACATACCCATCCCCAAGTGGACATTGAGAGGAATGCTAGGCACATCCAACTACCTGGAGGAAATGTGTCAACTTGAATATGTATGAAAAATAGATGTTGCATGAAACACCATTAACATTGTCTCTCTCACACACAGAGCAACATCGTCGATCTCCGCCCAACACTGGGGGGGAAGAATCACAGTCCCAGGCACTGCGTGAAGACGATCCCACCGGCAGCGACGACTCTCACCACTCCGTGGATGACCCCGACCAACCTGGACCCTCTGGTGCCCAAGCCCCTGCAGCACCTGTGTCAGGTACATCTGTGCCAACCACCACCCCCATTCCTGCCACATCCCAGGACACACCCAGGAGCCCTGCTCACACTGAACAACAGAGCCAGTCTGACCAGGAGGGACAAGGTTCTCCGGGCACCCAGGAGGAGGCAGGCAACCCTGCAAATGCCATCCCTCAGGGGTCCCGTAGACCCGATGTGCCCACAAGGGCAGGCCAGGCTCAAGTGGGCAGGTGTGGTGGGAGTGGAGGTAGGCGGAGGCGCAAATCTGACCAGCCAGCTCAGGACACCGGTATGTGACACATACGCAACATCCTGGAATCATACCGGCGTGACACCAGAGGCATCAACCAGGTCGTGTCAAGACTCTCCGAGATGCAGGGGACCCTCGATGATATTAAGAACCTGCAGGTCGAGCATCATGCCAGTCATCAACAACACCAAGGATGGATGGAGGCAAGACTGGCTGAGCTAGTGGCGGTGCACAGGGACGTGAGCCAATCACTCCGTCAGATCGCCCAAAGCCTGGCAAACCCTCCCTGTGCCACCAGGCGTAGACCAGCACCAGACACAGGGAGGGAGGAGGAGGAGGATTCATCTGACGGAGCGTCCCCAGCATCGTCAAGGCCTGCATCTGAGGGTCCCCGGAGGAAGGTGGGTCGTCCACGGAAAAGACCGTGAGAGTCAGCGGACCATCCACATCTCACAGGTAACCTGGCCTGGCACCTGGTCCTCTGGCGCAACAGCAGCACCTCATCCAATGACGTTCTCTGCCATATGGACTTGCTGGTCACAGTCTGACCAATGATGACGAACACTGTGGTCTGGACTCTGATGACTTCCAATGCCAAGGATACCATCTCCCCCTGTGAACTTTGGATTCTATTCCCCCGGTACAGCACCTAATTGCATCTACCAAACCACTTACCCCACCGAAAATAAATATTTCACTTTGGACATGAGACGTTCCTGTCATTTTGCATTATTCAACGACATATGTGTGTGGAAATGTCAAACTATGCCTGAGTGTTGAACCAACTCCAGCCATCCATAACCTGGGATCAGAGTCTGGTACAGGACACACATGGGTCACAAGGTATCATTCAATGTAGGCATGGAGCACAACACTCACCTGTGATGGCCGCCGGCTGCTCAGGGGGGGCTTGCTTAACTGTGCGGAGAGAACTATTTGGGAGATCATCATCAAGGCGTAGAGGTCATGGCTCATGTGGAGGTTCCCGGGGAGGGAGTCACAGGTATGTGTGGCCAGGTGGGAGAACAATGTCCTGTATGCTGGAGTACGGTGAATGTGAAGAACGGTGTCCAGGGCAAGGTTGGATGCACGGAGATGGCCCAACGGGATCTAGGATGACAGACGTACAAGGTTGGTTGGGGTCAGGGTTGTGGACTGCCTCCTGAGTGTGGGTGGGGAGTGTGGAGGTCACCCTGCAGCAGACAGTGATCCATTGCAGCTATCCATGGTGGACGGTGAGGTGGCTGGGGCACAGGGGGTTGAATCTGAGGTGTGCAGATGCCCCCTGGAAGTGGACCAGTTTACTGGGAGGTTGGATGTACTTGCTTCGTAGAGGGCAGGGCAGTATTTGACACGGATGTTGACATGGACCTGGGGGATGGTCTGTCTTTTCTTGGAGTGGATCTATCTCTGGATCATGTGCATAATGCAGAGGGTGTTGCAGCATGAGGTACAGATGCTGTGGACTAGCATGGCATATGTGAGCGAGCCAAACATGATGCACACCATCTTGTGTGTGTGGCCACTGGGTGCTTGTGCAGGGCTCTTGCGGGTGGGACACAGGCACCTGACCCAGCTGGAAGGGGACAATCCTCAGATGTTCACCTCAGTCCTGTACAAGTCCAGCCTCAGGTGGCTCGTGTGCAGCCATTCATCAATAGATCTCATGCATACTTGAATGATGGAACTGCCAATGTCTGTGTCTTTGTTGAGGGTGAGGAGCACCTGGCTGTCAATGGCATACGAGCAGATGATGTGGTGCTGTGCGCATGTGATGGTGGAGAGGGGGGTCCTGGACACTCTGTAGATTGACATGCTGAGAGATGATACCTGTGCCATGTCCCAGACGATGACACCATACTACTTGCTGAAGCCACTCCCATGCCCTTGCTGGGCTACAGAGCCGGTAGGGAGTATTAGGGACGTGACCTGGTTGGTGTTACAGGGCCTGGAAGGCGGGGCAGCGCAGTGTAGGCAGTTGGATTTGCACACTCAGTATGCAAAGGTGTTGTGTGTGTGCCCAGGGTATGTCTGACAGCAGGCGTTAGATGTGCGGATGGACATAGCTCGGAGTGTGGCTGATACATCAGACTGTAGTGTGATGTGGGTTATGCAAGGACAGGATGGTGGTGCAATGTGAACCTTGCATGTGCTGATGGTCCAGCCCTTGGCACCGCGTGGCGCCAACAGTGGCATAGACAAGCTGAGGACAGCAAAATGAATGGGTGGAGGGAGGAAGTGAGGAGCATCCTGGAGACGTGTGTGTTGCCAAATCTGGATACTCTGTTGGCCCTTGCTGCAGGGGCCGCAGCAGCAGGCGGCATCTCCTTGCAAAATGACAGAATTTGCACACATAGACTAGGATGTCAGAAGGACAACTGCAACAGGCGCGTGTGTAAAGTAAGGAGTGTCCAGTGTCACATGGCACACCCAGAGACAATGCATGCACAATCACCAAAGAAGCATGACACCGGATCAGGAAACTGAAGGCCGACCTGCGCACAGGAGACATACCCTCAGCAGCTGTTGATGGCCCATTGTCTGGACCAACATGCCAAAAAACATACAAAACCATGTACTACCCATGAGCAACTGCATGCATGTTGCTAAACTACACATGGACTCCTATGCATAATCTTCCACAACTATGCCAGATATGCCGCATGCAAAGTGGCAAGAGACCTGCATTGACAGAGATGAGGCACCTTGGAGTGTGACAAACACCTTTATTACTCAGCCTCACACTAAGGGAAATACATCAACTGGAACAGACTCACAGGTCATTTGGCTGACCATGTGTGACCTACACTGGACACGCCCTTCAACACACAGATGTGTAAATACTACTGAGCTGGAACACAAGTGAAGGGGTTGAGCCTAACTCCCCTTGCTGCACACAGAGAGTCTACAATTCCCCATTGAGCCTCATATGGGGATGTCCCACAGTATGTCCACCATTAGCATCCTGTATGTTCCTGAGGGACGTTATACACACATTGATGCCTTCATCAGAATCCACACACCATTACAGATGACTGTCAGGAAGGGTGACCATCAATTCATGGGAGCCATGCAACACGTCATGTGGCCCATGGTGAGTCAACATGTATGCATGGTAACACAACATGCACAGGAGAAGTCCCCACATATCACAAACACGTACCACCCACAAAATGCCTTGCTGCATCCTTACCCCAAATGACTTTTCACCATGTCTGTGCATGTGACTCTGATCCAGCACACGTTGCAATACTAATGAGGAATAGCAGGAGGGCAATGATGACATGAGCAGACGACAGCCGCAAGAACCTGGGGAGGACAGACACACAACAGTTCAGCGAAGAGCTAGTAATCCGCAGTCATGTACATGTACTCTACAGGAATGATGTTGTCACCATGCCCTTAACAAATTTCGTGTCCCAGCTAATATGTGTGGAATGACATCATCACTTGAATGACACATCAGAACACACCTCCAAGTCACTTAGCACACAGTCAGCTCGACACACACATTGCAACACATGCCACACAAGGCTCAAAGCGTGCACACTCCGACACAGGGACTCACCATCATGAGAAGAAGTTGCAGAGAAGCTGACTCCGGATGTCCTCATCCTCATCCTCATCCTCACTTGCCCCATGCCCGAGCCCTTCACCCTCCACGGGTGGATGATCCTGCTCATCCGGATCAAGGATGAGTGGCACGGCCTTCTCCACTGCCATGTTGTGCAGCATGCAGCACACAATGAAGATTTTGCAGACCTTCACCGGGGCATATGGGAGGGCGCCGCTGGTCTTGTGGAGGCACCGGAATCTGCTCTTCAGGAGTCCAAACGTCCTCTCAATCACGCGCCTCGTCTGCCCATGGGTGTCGCTGTACCGGTGTTCTGCAGCTGTTCTGGGGTTGCGGAGAGGCGTCATCAGCCATGGCATGTTGGGATAGCCAGAGTCCCCTACATGGAAACATCATGTGAAGAAGTGGGTCAGGAGATGCCGTAAGATACAAAGATAGCGCTGAACACAGGACTAACAGAGTATACCCACCAACAAGACATGCTCCTTCCGCATGCAGCTGCAGCATCATTTCTGGCACCCTGCTACGCCTCATGATGTATGCATCATGTGCGAACCCTGGAAAACGTGCACAGACATGGGAAATCAGCATGTTAGCAAGACACACCACAAGGGCATTAATGGAGTGGTAATGTTTTCTGTTTCTATAGGCTACCTCCTGTGCCTGTGGTGGTACCAAAGCCACATGTGTCCCATCAATGGCCCCAATTACATGAGGCATCCCTCCCAGGGCATAGAACTCACCCTTGACACCTGTCAACTGCTCACGAGTGGGAAAATGGATGAATTCATCCAGGTGCACCAACATGGCTTCTATAACATCATGCAGGACACGGCTGAACATAGTCTGGGACATGCCACCGACATCAGCTATGGTCAATTGGAACGTGCCGGTGGCAAAAAAATGTACGGCTGTCATCAACTTCACCTTGGGGGTCAGAGCTGTAGGATACCTGTGTTGTGGTTGGAGGTGTGGTGCAAGCCAGCGGGTCAAGTCCTCTATCAACTCTTGCAAGAAGCGGTATCTGCGTATGCAGTCATGTTCACGCATGGCATCCAGGTCTGGCATTCGTCTGGGGAGAGACGGTGCCCTGCAGAGATTTGGAAGGAATAACGAAGAGTGAGTACATTACCACACCAATGTCACTGAGGTGAGCACGTGTTCAACAGCTAATTCACATCTGCTCAATACAGAGTCTGTGCTGTGCAGTACATCCAGGACACGTGGGCCAGCCAGGTGATACTCCTACGAAGAGACAGCCACAATAGTTGCATGGCAATGTTGACGTGACATGCCAGGAAATAGCTGTTGGCCAGTGTAAATGACAAGCCAGACACATTACATGAGTGACAGACATCCACATATCAGCATTTGAAGGATGTCATCTTGTTGGAGGGAGGACCACCGGGGAGTCGGGGGGACTACTCCGGGGCACCTTCCTACCGCAAAGTTATAGCCGAGCGCCGCCGAGAAGCCTCCTAGGAGAGGTCCTTCTCCTGTGATCCTACTAGGCCCAGTAACACCACCACACAGGACTCCATATCAGTTGCTTATCTTGGTACTTTATCAATGGTAGCACATTCAATATTTACAGTGGGATCGAGTGATCCAGAAAGAGTCTCAATGTCTTTGGAGGGATAGGGTAGCGGGACAGTCTTAGTACTAGCCTGGTACGGGGACGCTCTGCGCCAGACCTTGCGTGCTGGTCTCAAAGCAGCTCGGACGGGGGAGCCGCGACGGTGTCTGCAGGGCTCGGGTGGTAGTTCCGCTTGGGTCGAGCCGCGACACAGTCAGCAGGGCTCCGGTGGTAGGTCCGCTTCGGTCGAGCCGCGACGAGGTCAGCTGGGCTCTGATGGTTCGTTCCACAAGGTCGGGCCGCGACAGCGTCAGCAGGGCCCCAAAGGTTCGTGAAGGTCTTTTAAGCATGATGGAGCCGCGACGGCGTCAGCAGGGCTCAGAGTGTGATTTCGGGAAGAGTCTTTCTCCGTAGGGTCAGCCGCGATCCGATCAGCAGGGCTCTTGACTCCGGGATACAACTACCGTCTGGTTGCCGGGTCGCCCCAGATATAGGTCTGGAGCCCTTTGATGTCCGGACCCTTGCGCCCGGGGGGGGCGGAGAGGCCGGGTTGGGAGCGGCCAGATGCCCAGCAGGAGAGGCGCCAGGCCCAAGAGAGCTGTGGGCGATCGCACCTAGGTGTGGAAGGATGGTTGGGGGTCCCATCGATACTGTCCTCCGCCGGGAGTGGGGAAGTGTTCATGTGGTATCCCCCTGGCCAGGGGTTGGCGCCCCGATGTCGGACCTCGCTGGAACCGAGGCCGGGTGGAGCGGGGTCACTTAGGGGGTTACGTAGAGTCACGTATAATCCAAAATGGAGGAGCCCCGAGGTGCATGGGACCTCATGCGGCTTAGCGAGGGGGAACAGGACCACGCCACGAGGCCGGCTCCAACACGCGTCCCCCCCAGCTGAAGGCAGGGAGAGTCACCCATCTCCTTGGGGGTTCTCCTCGCCGAGGCGTAAGAATCTGGACCGGCCGTCGGCATTGGCGTGGTCGTTGCCGGGCCGGTGCTCCACGGTGAAGTCCATCCCTTGCAGCGAGATGGACCATCGTAACAACTTGGGGTTCTCGCCCCGCATTTGGACTCTGTGGTCAGTTTGGACTCTGAAGTGGGTGCCGAAAAGGTAGGGCCGGAGCTTCTTGAGAGCCCATACCACAGCGAAGGCTACCCGCTCGATGGTGCTCCACCTCTGTTCCCGTGGCAGTAGTCGGCGGCTGATGAAGGCCACAGGTCGGTCGAGGCCCTGGGTGTCCATCTGGGAGAGGACCGCCCCGACCCCGTACTCCGAGGCATCGGTCTGGACCACAAATTCCTTGCTGTAGTCAGGGGCCTGTAGCACAGGGGCAGCGCACATGGCCGCCTTGAGAGCTTCAAAAGCGGTCTGACAGCAGGGCGTCCAGTGCACCGCTTTGGGCTGTTTCTTGGAAGTGAGCTCCGTGAGAGGCCCCACAATACTGCCATAATCCTTAATAAATCGCCGGTAGTAGCCTGTGAGGCCTAAGAAGGCCCGGACAGCGGTTTGGGTTGCGGGGGGCTCCCACGCCTGGATGGCATCGACCTTCAACTGGAGGGGCGCCACCTGGCCACTCCCCACCTGATGGCCCAGATAGGTCACAGATCCTTGACCGATCTGGCACTTGCTGGCCTTAATCGTGAGCCCGGCCCTTTGGAGAGCGGCCAGGACTTCCCCGAGGTGTCCTAGGTGCGCGGCCCAGGGGTTGCTGAAGATGGCAATGTCGTTGAGGTAGGCCGCGCTGAAAGCTTCTAGCCCGGCCAGGACCTTGTTCACCAGTCTCTGGAAGGTCGCTGGGGCGTTCTTCATACCGAAGGGCATCACCCAAAAGTGGTAGTGGCCATCGGGGGTGGAAAAGGCGGATCGTTCCTGGGCGACGGGGGTGAGCTTGATCTGCCAGTACCCAGCGGTGAGATCAAAGGTGCTTAGTTAGCGGGCGGCCCCTAAGCGATCGATCAGCTCGTCTGCCCGGGGCAGGGGGTGGGCATCGGTTTTGGTGACTGCGTTCAGGCCCCGGTAGTCTACACAAAATCTGAGTTCCGGGGGAGTGCCGGGGGCGGCGGCCTTCGGCACCAAGACCACAGGGCTGGCCCACGGGCTGTCGGATGGCTCGATGACTCCAAGGGCGAGCATCTTGGAGACCTCAGTCTGTATGCAGGCTCGGACTCGGTCGGGTACTCTGTAGGCGCGGTGTCGCACAGGGGGGCTGTCCCCGGTGTCCACGTCATGGACGCACCAGGGGGTCACCCCGGGCGTGAGAGAGAAGAGGGCAGCGAAGGGTTGCAGCAGCTTCCGGCAGTCATGGCGCTGTTCTGGTGTCAGGGTGGCGGAGAGGTGGACGCCCTCCAAGGAGCCATCTTGGCCCGAGGACCCCAGGAGGTTTGGTAGGGGCTCGGAGTCGCTTTCGCCCCCATCGTCGGTAGCCAGCAGCAGGCTTAGTTCAGTTCGGGCAAAGTGGGGCTTGAGCCGGTTGACGTGTAGGACCCGGAGGGGGTTCCTCGGGGACTCCATGTCGACCAGGTAGGTGACGGGGCTCTTTCTCTCAACCACCTTGAAGGGCCCGGTCCACTTGTCCTGCAGGGCGCAGGGGTCCACGGGCGACATGACCCAGACTTGCTGGCCCGGCTCGAACTCGATGGTCGAGGCATTTTCGTCATACCAGCGTTTCATGTCTTCTTGACTGGCTTCGAGGTTGGCTTCTGCCAGGGCCCGGAACTTCCGAGTCTGGTTCCGCAGGGTCAGGAGGTACCGGTAGACGTCGGGGGGGCATCTTGGACGTTCGCCTCCCAGCCCTCCTTGACCAGGCTGAGGGGCCCTCGGACGGGGTGCCCATACAACAGTTCGAAGGGGCTGAAGCCCAGGGATTTCTGTGGTACCTCTCGATAGGCGAACAGGAGGCAGGGCAGCAGGACGTCCCATCTCCTCCTCAGGGGCTCTTCCAGGCCCTTGATCATCCCCTTCAAGGTTCTGTTGAACCGCTCGACCAGTCCGTTCCCCTGGGGGTGGTAAGGGGTGGTGAATTTGTAGGTGACCCCACATTGTTGCCAGAGGATCTCATGTACTTCGAAATAAAGTTCGTACCCCTGTCGCTCACCACTTCTCGGGGGAACCCCACCCTGGAGAAGATGCCCATCAGGGCCCGGCCCACCACTGGAGCTGTCACAGTGCGGTGTGGGATGGCCTCGGGGTATCGGGTGGCGGCGTCGACCAGTACCATGATGAAGCGGTGTCCTAGGGCGGTTCGGTGGTCGAGGGGCCCCACAATGTCGATCCCTACTCGTTTGAACGGGGTGTGGATGGCTGGAAACGGTTGGAGGGGGGCCTTGACTCGACCCCCAGTCTTTCCGCTAGCCTGGCAGGTCTGGCAGGACCGGAAGTGGTGGTCCACGTCTCTCCGCATTCGGGGCCAATAGAAATGGGTCACTAGGCGGCTGTAAGTTTTGTCTCGCCCGAGGTGTCCGGCGAGGGGCACGTCATGCGCCAGGTTCAGGAGGAACTCTCGGAATCGGAGGGGAACCACCAACACCCGGCCGGCTCCCAGTTTGGCGACTTTCTGCTCGCTATACAACAAGTCATGGTCCCAATAGATCCAGTGGGTTCCCGTGGGGTCCCCCGAGGCCTGGGCGGCCGCTTGCTGTCGGGCCCCCTCGAGGGACGGGCAGGCCTTCTGCTCTTGCTGGAATTGTTCGCGGGTGGGGCCCCCGTCGTGGCGCCACTGGGCCAGCTCGGGGATCTCGCTGAGGGAGGCGGCCTCGTCGGGGGAAAGTTCGGATGGCCCGGCCTCATCGTCAGGGTGGCAGTTCTTGACCCGTAGGCTTGTCGGGGGCCGCGGCAGCGGCGGGTTGGGCGGTCATGGACCGGGTGGTGGCGCAGGCCCACTCGGGCAGCCCTAGCATCCCCAGATGCTCTCGGCGCTCCACCTGGGCCCAGGGGGAGCTCTCTAGGTCGTTCCCCAGGAGGCAGTCCACTGGGGCGTCGTCGCGGACAGTTACTTTTAGGGTGCCTGACACCCCTCCCCACTCGAAGGGGATCCTGGCCATCCGGCACATGCTTTCGGTGTTGTCCGCGGTCCGGACAGGGCATAGGACATGCGGCAGGATTTGTTCGGGGGTCACCAGGTGGCAGCGGACAGCGGTCACACTGGCCCCAGTGTCCCGGAGGGCTTCGGCCCGTTGTCCATTGATGGTGACCCACTGCTGGTACTTCTGGGTGTTGCTTGGGATGGCAGCTCGGGGCACCAGTTCTCGGGAGCCCAGGCATACGAGTGACATGGCAGCTGGTTCCCACTCGGGGGACCCGTCCTCACGGTTTTCCTCTTCTTCCTCTCCTTCCCCCAGGGCTGCGGTGGCTATTTGTCAGGGAGGGGGCCCAGCGGTCCCGTTCCGTCGGTTCACGGGGCAGGCCGGGTCGCTCGCATAGTGGCCTGTCTGTTGGCAGCCGAAGCAGGTCACTGTTGGTCGGGGTCCAGGCCTGGCGATGGGGGTCCCCCTTCGGACCAGAGTCGGGGACGTGTGGTTGGCGGCTTGGCCTCGTGGCGGGCTTCTGGGCGGCCCGGCCGGGAATTCTCGACTGCGGTGGGACCCCCCTCCTCCGCCCCGCTGGCGAGGGGGTCCCGTGGTACTCCGTTGGTAGTCCCCCACGGGGTTCCGGGGGACCCGGGTGTTGATCCATCGGTCGGCTTCGGCGGCGAGCTTCCGGGGCTCGGTCAGCTTACTGTCCAGGAGGTGTTGCCTTAGTTCGACAAAGCAGTTGTTGGCGAGGTGCTCCCAGACAATGAGGTCAAACAGTTCGTTGTACGAGGTGACCTTGCTCCCTTTTATCCACCCTTCAAAGGCCCGGCTGAAGAAGTCCACGTATTCGACCCATGTGGTACCGGGCAGCTTCTTGCAGTCCCGGAAGCGCTGCCGGTACATCTCGGCTGATAGTCCGTAGCGTGTGAGTAGGGCTTCTTTCATGTGGTCGTATGATGTCATCACCGCGTCGGGGAGTTGCAGCAGGGTATCCCGGCCCTCGCTGAGGAACCTCCCCCATAGGCCGGCACCCCAATCCTTCCGGGGTACCCGATGGGAGGTCATGGCTACCTCGTAGGCTCGGAACCACTGCTGGATGTCGTCGTTTTTGTAGTATTCCTTGATGACATCCTTGGGGATATGAACCTTTGGCTCGGTCAGTGGCAGAGCGTCCCGGGCCCCGGGGGTGCTGGTCTTCCCCGTTTTGGATTTCAGTTCGAGTTCCTTGAGGCCCCTCTCGTGCTCGAGAGTTAGCCGTTTCTCTTCTAGTTCTCGATGCCGTTTCTTTTCTTGCATTTCTTTGTGGGATAGGCCGGCTTCCTGGATGCTTCGCCCCCCATCTGTCGGGGTTATGGTCGGTGGCAGGTTTCCGTCCCGGGCCGAGGTCCCTTCGGCTCGGGGTGGAGTGGTCTCGGGTTCTGCCCAGGCTTTCAGGGCTTTCTGCATTTCTTCCTTGGTGCCCAATCCTGTGGTTGGGATCCCTTTGTCCTTGCAGAATTGTTTCAGTTCTTTGTGGGTGTATTCTTCCAGCCTTTCCGGCTGGAAGGTTGTGGCCACGGTTGCTTCTTGGCCGTCCATGGTTCCCTTCTTTCCGTCTGGTTAGGTAGTGGGTGCGTTACTTGCCTGTACGATCGCGTCTGGCTCGGATCCCGTCGCTGGCCACCAAATGTTGGAGGGAGGACCACCGGGGAGTCGGGGGGACTACTCCGGGGCACCTTCCTACCGCAAAGTTATAGCCGAGCGCCGCCGAGAAGCCTCCTAGGAGAGGTCCTTCTCCTGTGATCGTACTAGGCCCAGTAACACCACCACACAGGACTCCGTATCAGTTGCTTATCTTGGTACTTTATCAATGGTAGCACATTCAATATTTACAGTGGGATCGAGTGATCCAGAAAGAGTCTCAATGTCTTTGGAGGGATAGGGTAGCGGGACAGTCTTAGTACCAGCCTGGTACGGGGAGGCTCTGCGCCAGACCTTGCGTGCCGGTCTCAAAGCAGCTCGGACGGGGGGAGCCGCAACGGTGTCTGCAGGGCTCGGGTGGTAGTTCCGCTTGGGTCGAGCCGCGACACAGTCAGCAGGGCTCCGGTGGTAGGTCCGCTTCGGTCGAGCCGCGACGAGGTCAGCTGGGCTCTGATGGTTCGTTCCACAAGGTCGGGCCGCGACAGCGTTAGCAGGGCCTCAAAAGTTCGTGAAGGTCTTTTAAGCACGATGGAGCCGCGACGGCGTCAGCAGGGCTCAGAGTGTGGTTTCAGGAAGAGTCTTTCTCCGTAGGGTCAGCCGCGATCCGATCAGCAGGGCTCTTGACTCCGGGATACAACTACCGTCTGGTTGCCGGGTCGCCCCAGATATAGGTCTGGAGCCCTTTGATGTCCGGACCCTTGCGCCCGGGGGGGCGAAGAGGCCGGGTTGGGAGTGGCCAGACGCCCAGCAGAAGAGGCGCCAGGCCCAAGAGAGCTGTGGGCGATCCCACCTAGGTGTGGAAGGACGGTTGGGGGTCCCATCAATACTGTCCTCCGCCGGGAGTGGGAAAGTGTTCACGTGGTATCACCCTGGCCAGGGGTTGGCGCCCCGATATCGGACCTCGCTGGAACCGAGGCCGGGTGGAGCGGGGTCACGTAGGGGGTTACGTAGAGTCACGTATAATCCAAAATGGAGGAGCCCCGAGGTGCATGGGACCTCGTGCGGCTTAGCGAGGGGGAACAGGACCACGCCACGAGGCCGGCTCCAACACATCTCATACAGACAGCTGGCGGGAGTCTAGACGTACAGGTCACATGTTATCTCGAAATGGACAGATGACACACATTTCTATTAAGGGGTCCATGTCAAAAACTGATGTCACAGACATTGAGACAACGCAGATATTGCCTCATGTCAGGAAGTCATCCTCGAACCATCATGACACATGTAACGTGTGAGTCCACGTGTGGCATGGTGTGTGTATATGTGTGTCATGCACATATGCACACAGACATATGTTGGATGCTGCAACAGCAGATGGAGTTGACGGAACGCCAACGGAAAGCTCATGGGAACACATGACACACACATGACAGAGTCACATCGTGGCACACTGGGAGTCACATGTGAGGTATAATTATCCGTGTACCTGCCATCAGGGGACAGTTGCGGGTGTAGCTGACTGTGCCATACCAGTGATGCAGTGCTTGACACGTGTGTAGCTTATGCACACATGTGCAAAGTGTGAAGGGGAAGTGTGCCACATAGTGCCCCCTCACACATGACATGTGTAAACAGCTCATCACACATCTATTGTGCCACAACATGAGGAGACATGTGCCACATCACTGCCTGACACACCTAGGCCCTGCACATGAAGGACTGCACTGACAATGACTTGATGTACAGCCTTGTGCGAGTCTGACACCTCCATTCCTTTCGTGTGCGCCTCCTATCACCAGTGTAAGCTGTGAAACACAGTACACACGCTCTGAGGGCGTGTGTAGGGCCCGTACTCACGCGTGTACGGCCCGTACACGCGTGAGTACGTGCCGTATCACTAGGCCCTACGGTAACACAACTGTAGTGATAGGCACGTACACACGCGTGTACGGCCCGTACATGCGTGAGTACGTGCCGATCACTAGGCCCTACGGTAACACAACTATAGTGATCAGCACGTACTCACGCGTGTACGGGCCGTACACGCGTGAGTACGTGCCGATCACTAGGCCCTACGGTACCCCCAACTATAGTGATCGGCACGTACTCACGCGTGTACGGCCCGTACACGCGTGAGTACGGCCCGTATCACTGTAGTGATGGTGCCCTAGGGGTACGTGTGAAAATCGCCGTACCTGTGTGGGGATTTAAGATATACAATGGGGACACATGAGGGACAAGTATTAGGGCCTAAATGCATGCTGGTTGTCATGGATACCGAGTTTCAAGTTCAAAATTTTACATCATGTGATCTGGAAAAATCAGTTGGCCACATTTAACATTGTTGCAAAGTGGTTGTTGACTTGACATGATGCTGCAAAATCGAAAGATGCAAAGGCTGTCACTGGTGTATGTTTAAAGGGATTGGAGGAAACGTAGGATGCAAATGAGTCTGACCAATCACTCTGTACTCCTGTAAATGAAATAGGCCAGCAAGGCAGATATAAGGCAGGCAGATCCCATGAGAGGGCACTTGCCTGCACAACATGTCAGTCGATACCACTGCTGCTGTATTGTCTCACTCTGGCACCATGTCAAGGACTGTGGAGAGGGCCCAGACTTTCACCCAGGAGGAGAACGAGGCCCAACTGGATGTGATCCTCCCACAGTACACCATGCTGTATGGTCGACCAGGGGAGCAGGTGAGTGCTGACTCCTGTACCTTTGCCTGTGTACCTTTATTGTGTCTGTCACTTCTGCCATTGTGGCCAGGTGTGACAGACATGCAATGTTGGGTGGAGTGGGTCCCAGGGGGGGGATGGCTTATGTCTCTCATGCAGGGCTTGATGTAGTTCATGTGTGCACTCCTCACTTGCATTGTGCTTACTGTGACATTCACAGCATAGTGCATGGCACATTCCGCCAGTCAAATCCTCTTGGGCATTCTTGTTCTATTGTCCTGCAGTGATTCAGTGGTCACCCCGGTGTGACAGGTGACTGCACCCACAGATGTGTGTGAGAGTTGAGTGAAGCTGTGGTGAGAGTGGTGAGAGTGTCCAAATGATGTGTACGCCCCCTGGACATTGATGTGTGTGAATGTTTCTTGTCATGTGGATGAGTGTCTATGTGGAGTGTTGCACCACAGCTGCATGGAGGAGGCAACTGCTCAATCCATCTGATGTGTGAAGTAAGCCGTGCTGTGTGTCTGACTTGCTGAGCTAGCCCCACACCTGTGACCCCCCCTGGCAAGTGGCACATGTGTAGAGTGATGTTTGCATCCGCTGTTGCCAATGGCAGGTGATTGATGTGTGCCTGTGTGTGTCTGTGTACTCTGCTGAGGTTTCGTCAGTGGCCTCGTGCATGTGACTGCTTTGCGGTGCTGTCCATCAGCCTTGTGTTGCTTGGGATGCACAGTGTGTGCCATGATCAGGGATTGGTTCGCACCCCTCATGCCACCTGTGTACTTACTATGCCATGTAGTGCATTGGTGCGTCCCCAGTGGAAAAAGTCCCTATGACTAAGGTGCTATTACTTGCCAGCATACTATGCCCTGTTCTACAAATCTAAGATGTCCTAATGTGTGTCTCTGTGACATGGTGCAGGTGTAGTGATGTTGTCCCACTTTGTCATCCACACAGGTATCCCCCTACCACAAGGGGAAGATCTGGAAGGATGCCGTCAAGGCCGTGCAATCGGCGGAGGGTCGCAGTCGGCGCCTGCCACAAGTGAGGAAGAGATGGCAGGACATCCGGTGCTGGACCCGGAGGATCGCCCGGGTCATGCCGAAGGAGGAGGCTCCTCGCAAGCATGGCGGGCGCCGGCGCCTGACCCACCAGATGCGGCGTGTCCTGGCGGTGGTCTTCCCTGACCTGGATAGGCAGATACAGGAGTTACAGCAGCAGGAAGGGGGTAGGTACATGTGTGTTTGTTGTGTGTCGCCAGCTTTTCTTGCTGCTCAGTCACCTGGAGACACTGCCAGGGTATATATGTGCAGTGCATATGCTGTTTCCCCACAGTCAACCTGTGCTGTTCTTCCTCCCTTCCCCTCCTTGACATGTGTTACCTGGTCTGTGTGTTATCACTATTGCACATGGTCATCTAGGCTGCCAGTTTATCAAGGTGCACACTGCTTTCAGCATCATGTGTGGGGGTGGTCTGCCTGTGCCCTGTCCTGTACAGTCATTAGGGGGTGCATATTTGTTGCCACTGATGCTGAGTCCCAACATAGGAGTGTGAGGTTTCAAATGAACAGACTTGCTGCATGCATTACCAATGTTGTGGCCTCAGACATGATGTGCATGAGTGGGATATATGCATAGTGCCGGGACGGTTGCTCCTGTAACAGTCAGCTCATTCCAGGACCATGGAGCAGTGTGCACACTACAGTCCCCTGACACAGCCTGCCCTCCTACTCATGTGTGTCATCCAACACTGTGCACATTCACTGTGGGTTAATAATGGCTCTGTGGCATTGTTCCCTGGCCTAGGTAGTAGTTTCACATGTGTGATACATTTGCCCACTGGACAGGGATACAGCAGTTTGCTTGTTTGCTTGTGCATACTCACACTGGGCAGTGCCTGTGTGGCTATTCACAACAATCTGTTGATGTTTGTTTGTGACCAATATGTTTTGCCAGCCCTGCAAGGTGATGTCGTGTTAATGAAGCTAGTTTTCAAGCACAGTTATTGTAACCCTGAATAAGAGCTTACACTTCTTGATCGGTATCAGTCACATTGACTCAGGCATGGGTGGGTGTGCGCGAGAGGGGCGTACATGTTCAACCCTGATGTTTCATTGCCAGTTCTGACTTGTGTGTGATGATTCGCAGTACAGAAAGTCATCGTGCAGTGCCCCCGTGATGTTGGCCAGTGCTTGCTGTTGGTGCTTCATTGCCTGTGTCAGTTCTTGGTAATCATGTATCCTGCTTGGGCATTTTTGGCACCTGTGTGTGGTTCAGATGCTACACAGTTGTGACTTTGTGTGCTGACATCTGTGGGTACATTCTGGCTTGCCACGAGGGGGAACCCACAGTACAGCTAGGCTTTTTTGATAAACAATTGCAGGCCCATTAGCTTATGCATTGTCCTGGGTGTGGACATGTGTGCCACTCCAGATGACAGTCAGTAGGTCATATGTGTAGCCAACTGTGTGATCAGGTGACGGATAGCCATGTGACAAATGACATTATTCAAGTTGTTACTCAGTGAAAATGTCCATTGGCACTCACTACACCTGTCAACATGTCTCAATGTTTCATATGCTTGACCTTGTTGTTTGGTTGTGAAGGACAATGATGTGTCTGCCAAGGAAGTGCACAAGACACCACCTTTACACTTTCCAGGGACACGCTGGCACATTTTAAAGTAAGGCACAGTTTGAACAACACTTGTTTGGAGTTCATACATATACATGTTCCCACAGTGTGCTAGCATTTGGGTTAGCCCTTGGTTGTTGCTGATACCAACTTACGAGTGTCAAGTCATCCAGCCACCATGGTGCCATGTATATGTACTTACTGCTACGCCTTTTCTGCCTAACAGTGGCTGATTTGAATGAGTCTGGCAGCTCAGACAATGACTGTGTACATGTAGTGTGGTGTGCACCTCCTTGTGTGACTTCTGCTATACAGACACATGTGTGTTGTGTTCACAGAGTGCCACATTCACTCATGCTAGACATGTCCATTTTGTAAAGGGTTGTGATTCTCCAGGAGTCACAATGTATTTATTTGCGGTGTCAAAAGTACTCACAGGTCTCAGAGTGTGGGGACACCTTCTGCATTGGCATGTGGTATTTGGCCTTGGGTGCGACAATACTGTTTGTTTCCCAGTGAACAAGAGGTGGCATGCCTTCATAGTCTTGCTGTGCTCAACTGATCCCAGACACTACCTTCTCATGATCTTGTGATTTCAAGTTATTTGCTGTTGTGTCCTAATTTTCATTGTTTGCAAGTGGCATGGTGCGTCAACCAACTGGGGAGTGCAGGGCTTACATATGTGGGGAGTATCCTAGATGTTACTCCTGATGCCTTTCCTGATATGCACTGTTGCCTATTTTGTTTGGACTCATATGTCAGATGTATACAGGTGACTGATTTTTTCCTGTCTCTTCACCTTGCCCACAGCATCATCGGAGGACACCGAGGGAGACACCAGCACGGACGTTGTTCTGCTTGGGTTTTCGGATCAGATAGAACCCGCTCATCAGAGCCTCACTAACCCAGCCAGAACGTTACCCCCTCCCTAGAACCTATTTCCAATCCTACAACCACATATATCTATCACCTAAGGACAGGGGATTCCTACTATGCATACCAAGATCTCATAAGTGGCGGCCTCGTGGTCCCATACGAACCCAGACCTCTCTGCCCATACGACAGTATCACAAGTGGCGGCCTCGCGGTCCCATACGAACCCAGACCTCTCTGCCCATACGACAGTATCAGCACAATCGGCGGCCTCGCGATCCCCTACGAATCCAGACCTCTCTGCCCATACGACAGTATCACAAGTGGCGGCCTCGCGGTCCCATACGAACCCAGACCTCTCTGCCCATACGACAGTATCACAAGTGGTGGCCTCGCGGTCCCATACGAACCCAGACCTCTCTGCCCATACGACAGTATCCGCACAATCAGCGGCCTCGCGATCCCCTACGAATCCAGACCTCTCTGCCCATACGACAGTATCACAAGTGGCGGCCTCGCGGTCCCATACGAACCCAGACCTCTCTGCCCATACGACAGTATCACAAGTGGCGGCCTCGCGGTCCCATACGAACCCAGACCTCTCTGCCCATACGACAGTATCACAAGTGGCGGCCTCGCGGTCCCATACGAACCCAGACCTTTCTGCCCATACGACAGTATCACAAGTGGCGGCCTCGCGGTCCCATACGAACCCAGACCTCTCTGCCCATACGACAGTATCACAAGTGGCGGCCTCGCGGTCCCATACGAACCCAGACCTCTCTACCCAGACGGCAGTCTCAGCACAATTGGCGGCCTCGCGATCCCCTACGAATCCAGACCTCTCTACCTAGACGGCAGTCTCATACGACAGTTCATCCTATGATCACCATAACATACAAAAAGGGAATCAGTCTCACTATTCATCAGATCACACAAGGATTGCCAGTTCGGGCATAGCCTGTTCTCAGGTTTGAGGGGCTCCTCTTTCCCTTATTCAGTTACCACTTACCTGATCAGGGTTAACATCTGTTCATGTAGCCGCAGCTGACTAGAAGAATAGGCTACCCTCTTATACTAGAACACACAGCACATGTTGGTTCACTACAAACTGGATACTTTATTACTCATTGCACATACAATCACATAACATTACGATATAACACATAACCTGCAAAGAAAAGTGAAAGATTAAGTTGTACACTCTAATAAGAAAGGGTCGACATCACCTTAGTAGTATGTAGCCTGCACTCAGTGGTCATCTAGGTTCCCTTCTCGTCTGTGCCTCGGCTCGCCTGGAATCACCCTTCTCCGAGTCACTGGGACCTCTTCCTTATCGGCTACTCTCTCCTCTCTGGTTATTCTGTTAGGAAAGCATCTGTCTCTCAGTTCTTCTCCGCCTTCAAGATGGCGTCTGTCTTCCCTGGAATAAGTAGTAGCTTTACTGCTAACGGCTAGATGCCGCCTACGGACTGCCCTTGTAACTGCCTCAGACTTTCACTAATATAGAGGTGCATTTCCTCATGGAAAATTCCGGCCCGTAACCTGCCGCCCACCAAATTCTTGTACCTCCCCGTACCAAGGACACGTTCCCAGCCGGCCGGCCTGATGTAGTGTCTTCGGCATGAAGAAAAATACAATCCTTCGATAAGGGCCGGCCTGAACCGGTTCTCTCCAAGCGAATAACACCTCATAACTAAAACATTACGTTTGACCTAGAAGAATCCCAAGCTGCCGGAGCAGAAAGAAAGATGGAGTCTCTCCCGTTTGAGGCCTACCAGGCCTGCATTCAGCACGGCTCCATGAAATACCCTCACTACAGGACAGGTTATCCCTAATACTAACGAATCTATCCCCTAGGCTATATGTGCAAGCCCTGATCTATGGGGAAGAGCACAGAATCATGTCGAAGTGCCTAGTAAATAGGCTCCATCCACTACTCTAACCCCTAGGCTTGAATGGTAAGAGGCTGAAGTCACATTCAATCACCTGTTAATACAAGAAGACCGGGAAAATCGAGCAGAACAGACGTGGAGGAGGGATCGAGCAGTGGTGCCACCACTGCTGTGGAGTCGGTGGGATCTAGTGGCACGGAAGGCGAGGGGAGTGAGGCGGAGGACCTGCCCAGTACCAACACAGACTACGAGGCAGACGGGTCCGAGGCTGAGCACCCAGAGGGGGCGGAGGCTGCTCCCAGAGCTGAAAGCAGCAGTACATCTCTCGCCGCCCCCTCCATTCCCATCACCGCCCTCCCACTTGCTCGGGTCCCTTCTGTCCATGCTAGGCCACACCGTGTCTCCTTCGTGCCAGGCACCGCACCCGCTGCCCCTGTCCCCCCAGCTGCCCTCACTGCCGAGTCTGTGGACATTCAGCGGCAGTTGCAAGTTGGGCAGACTTCGATCCTGACTGTCCTCCATGGCCACACCAGACTGCTGACCCAGATGGTGTCGTACATGGAGGGCATGTCATCAGTGATGTCTGACCAACGGATGTTGCTGAGGTCCCTGGACTCGTCACTGACGGCAGTAGCGAGTCACCCCCTACCCCTGGCCCATCCACAAGTCCAACACCCATGCCTGTCCCAAGCACACCAAGACATCCACACACACACACCCCACCAGACACAAGCAGCACACCACCACGTAAGGACAAGCGCACACCTCCTGACAAGCACACTCAGGGGGTAGTGAGGAACTTCGATTTTCGATTGTGATCGTATTGACCTGCCATTTTGTGCTCCGCCGCCATCTTGTGTTGCCCTCACTCAGGCAGCACGACGGTCGAAGTCTTTTTCTGCTTTTTCTGCAAGCTTCGTGTCAAAATTAGCCTTCTGCCTCTATTTGCAAAGCTGGTGTTAGGTTTGGCCGAGTACACTAATCCCTGTCTGGTTTTTCTAATCCCCGTCTCAACTATCTGTTGGTTCACACTATTCTCCTCTGACTTTATCTTATCGTCTGGCCTTCGCTGTCCTCTGCTAGCATTCTCTCGTTTCACAACTGTCCTCCAATACACACAAACGTATCTCACCACCTGCAAGTTAGTCGTAGATCTGTTAATGAATTAGTTTGAAGGAGGGGTGACAAACACAGTTGAAAGAAAGGCTTCTTCGAGTCATCTGATACTTTGTTTTTAAACCTTTCCTATTGGTTCTGTCCTGTTTTCCAACTTTCCTTATTGGTTCTTTCTTATGTATTCTGGGTGTGTATTTGGTTAATGTATATTTTTCATATATGCTATAAAAGGTTGTACACCACGGAGTGAAGTGGCAGTCTCCTGGGAACCTACCTCGTGTACTTCTGGGAGAACTGTACTAGCTGCAGCTAATAAATCTGATCTTTTACACCGACAGAGTGTCCCCGTGTCTCTGTGTAGCTAAACAGGAGAACCCAGGAGATTAAGGTGTACCCTGCACCGCCAGGTCCAAAAGGTTCTGGTTCTTCAACTGGCGCCCAATGTGGGGTGGCTTCAGTGGTACCGGTTCTGCCCGAAGGTCGTGAGGAACCCCGCAAGAAAATTCTGGAGGAATCGCGAGCCACATCAAGCGACCCCTGTATATCGAAAGTGGTCTGAAGGTCTTTTGCAGCACGGTTACTCCTTCCAAACGGCTACTAACGACTGCTGCCCTGACTGCCGCCCTGCCTTGGCCCTTCCTTTGATGATGTATGGCAAGGCGAGACGATAGACGGGACTCTGTTGGTGTAAGAAGACGTCCTTAGTTAAGTATTTCGTGGGTCGCGCCCACAATTTTTGTCCTTTGTTTCTTAGTACTTCTGGTCCTTAGATTCGACTATTGCAATAGCCGAAGCCGAGGGTAAGTGCATTTGTGCTGCGTAAACTGAGTTTTACCCCCTTGAAGTTTGTGAACAGTCAGGTGAAATCACCAGATGCCTGGTCTGACTAAGTTTGGAAAACTTTGTTGCTTTGGTTGTAATAGGGATTCCCGACTTGAGGACTCTTGTCCGATTCCTTCGGTTGGAACTCCCACATATGAGCTCTATTCAAAACACGGTGTTGGCCCCATTGCCTTTAACGAGGCATGGACCCGATACACGAAGAAAGATGGTGTTTTAAAATGGCCAGAAAATGGTAGTTTCGATTCTGATGTGCTAGATAATTTGGAAGCAGTTCTGTTCAAAAGAAAAGCCCAGCCGGCAATGTTTGACTCTTTCCGCCTTTGGCGTAAGGAAGCTAAACAGAGAGAAATTAAGCAAGCAAAACGAGATAGGAAAGCACAGGGTATGACAATTATACAGGCTGCCCAACAATTCAAAGATGATGAAATTGATAATGCGATGGAAATTTCAGAAAGACAGCATCGTATGGTGATAGATAAATGCTATCTGGTGTTGCCTGTTTCCCCTTCCGATAAAAAGAAAGATTTAGAAGAAGATCCCCTAATGTCCCATTTATTGAGGTTGCCTCCGCCCTATGCACAAGGTACTAATGCACCCCAGTTGTTACAGCCTGTTCAACTGCCAGTGGCACCTCCACCTGTTCCGGCTCTTCCGCATTTGCCTCCTCCGATATTACCGCCTCTGCCAGTTTTGCCTTTAACTTCAACTTCTTTGCCCTCACCTCCTGATCTTCGATCTCCTTTGCCTTCTGCTCCTCCTGCAATTATCGGTTCTCCTTCCACTAGTTCGCCTAATACCTTGTCCCCTATTCTTATGTCCAATTCTCCGTCTGTGCGTAAGCGTCTTACGGATACCGTCACTGTTATTCTATCTCCTTTCTTTGAAGCTTTAAATGTGTCTCCGGCTTTTGCTCGAAGACAATCTCGTAGTCAGTTCCCAGATTCTGAAGAACAAGAAAGGTTGGACTCTCTCGCACGTAAATGGATCAAGAGGGGTCCCCAGTATAGTGTGCCTGATATTATGTCTACCTTCTCACAATGGAATGCGCCTACGCAAAGATATGTTTTTAATGTAATGTGTGATACTTTCATTAAAGAATGGGAGGATGTGAATTCGAGTTCGATTCCACAGGATCTGTTAGATGTTCAGACTGATTTCGACAAAGGACTTGTTGTGGGTTCTAAGGTTGAGAAAGCTGTAAGGACACTTATTACCTTTAGATTCTTGTGGTCCTCTCAGACTTTCTCTGATTATGATTCGTCGGTTAGACAGACACTGAAAAATTATCCTATGAGAGAGGTTCCTCCAGTGTGGAAGGAGGAAGTTGCGGCTCAAGGTAATAATCCAGCTATTCCTGCTCATTTTCAACGTATATGGGTACATGTTCCATGGAAACGATCGGAAGTTTTGGCTCTTAAGCAGACTCTACCGGATCCTCGTAAGAACCCTGCAGGTTATTAAAAAGAATTATCACAGACGGTTGATGCTTGCATCATGAATCTAGCTGATATCGATATGTTGATGGGAAATGTCGTTCCGCAAGCTTTATGGGCTAAGATTCGTAGAGAAGATCATGCTCAAGCATGAGGTGGTAATTGGGCTGCTATAATTGCCGCGGATGCAGCTCAAGTGGGTGGTGCTAAGCCTGACGCTTTGATTTCGGAACTCCCTGGTAGGATTATTACATTAATGAAAACGATGATTCCTGCATTGAGAGTTAACTGGGACAAATTAGCAGCATGCAAACAAAAGAAAGATGAGAGTGTCTCTGATTTCTTCACTCATTTCGAGGAGACATTTATTGATCACAGTGGTCAAGATATGGCTACAGAGGGTGGTCAGCGATTATTTGTGGACAAATTTGTATTTAATTTGCTTCCCGAGTTGTCACACAAATTGAAAGATTCTGAAACTTCATGGGCTGTTTCTTCTCCTGCCCAGATATTGGCTACTGCACAATATTATGAAAACAGAGATAAAGAAGAAAAAGAAAAGCAAGAGAAAAAGACGAAAGAACTAAAAACAAAGGTTCTTTTACAACAAGCTTATCCTCCTCGCTATGTTCAGCCTCAGTTTCAACAGCCTCTGCAGTTTCAGAGGTTGTATCAAAAACCTGAGCCATATATTCCGCGACCTTTGTTAGGTCCTAATCAATGTGCCTATTGTAGAGAATAGGTCATTTTAAAAGTAGTTGTCCGATTTTATTGCAGCGCAATGGAGCATCATCTGCTCCACGAGGTCGTGCTGGACTCCAGTCAGCAAACAGAGGTAGAGGTCGAGGTATGTCGACTCAAGAACAACGTTCCCTTCCTCCTCCCAATTCTGTGAACTATTTTGATCAGCAAAATGTTAGGTCTACGCAGTATTATAATGAGGATTGTAATGTTGAAAGCGAGAATGAAAATCTTCACACTAACTAGGACAGCCATGGACAAAGTAAGGGAGTTGTGTCGATTCCAGTAGATCAGAATGGACCCTATGTTAATGTCACTACAATGGGTGTTTCAGAGCCATTTCTCCTAGATACTGGTGCGATGAGAAGTTCTATCATTCATTCCAAACTCGCTGGGGCACCTTTGTCTGGCTCAACTAATGTTTCTGTAGGATTTTCTGGCGCCCCTGTTCGTAACCCGGTTTCTTGCCCTTTGCCTTTTTCAATTGGCCCTTATGATTTGGAAGCTCCGCTTCTGTTGACGAATGGTTGCGATGAAAATCTGTTGCGTCTGGACTTATTGAAAAGAATGCATGCTACGATATATTGTTCTCCTTCGGTGTACATCTTACTTTAGGACAGAAACTGATCTCTCCAATGTATTTGTCCAAAGATCAGTTTCCATCTGAATAGCTTTCTCTTCCAGCAACGCTTTGGGCCATGGGTCCGAATGACGTGGGTTGTCTTGAGATTCCACCTTATGTTGTCACTCTTAAGCTTAATGTTGAATTGCCACGTATTCCGCAGTATAGAATTTCTCTGAAGGTGAAAAAGCGCTTTTGGAAATCATTCATGATTTGATTCAGAAGGGTGTGGTTGAGGAAACGAGAGGTAACATATGCAATAGTCCTATTCTTCCTGTTCTTAAACGTACTGATCCATCTCAGCCTCCTGTATATCGTTTCGTGATTGATCTCCGGGAGGTAAACATAATTGTTGTGCCGCAATTTCCCGTAGTACCAGATATCACTGCTTTGTTGACAATGATACCTTCCACAGTGACTTGGTTTTCCGTTATCGATCTAAAGAATGCCTTCTTTAGTATTCCCATTGCTGAAGAGAGTAGGGATATGTTTGGCTTCTCTCTTGGAGGCCGAAGCTTCCGGTTTAAGCGCGCACCTCAGGGCTATTGCGAAAGTCCCTCTATTTACAGTCAAGCTTCAAAATGTCATCTTGATGCTTTTCATTTGCCGTCTGGTGCTGCTCTTATCCAATACATGGAAGACTTGTTGATTGCTGCTGATTCAGAAGATATTTGTAAAGATGTGACTGTTGCATTGTTACACAACCTGTTTGATCTAAATCATAAGGTTTCACCTTCAAAATTACAATACGTTCGTAGAGAGGTTACCTATTTGGGTCATCTCCTATCAAAGGAGGGATGACGATTAACCCCAGAACGAATTCAGGCGATTGCGCAAATGTCTGTGCCATCCACACAAAGGGAGGTACGTGCCTTTCTGGGTATTACTTCCTATTGTAGGCAGTGGATCCCTAACTTCTCTCTGTTGGCCAAGCCTTTGTTGGCACTCACTTTAAAAGATACGCCTCAGCCCTTTCCAAGGACTGACGAATGTCAGAAGAGTTTCTCTGATTTGCGTACTGCACTGTGTTCTGCTCCTGTATTGGGTACTCCCGATTACAGTAAGCCTTTCACGCTCTACGTTTATGAAAGAGAAGGGTGTGCGTGGTCAGTTTTAACGCAGCGTTTTGGAGACAAACAGCGGCCATGTGCATATTTTTCGGCTAGGTTAGATCCAGTAGCGAAAGTTCAGGCTAGTACAGGACTTAGTTGGCCCGATGCTTTACCATTGGCTCTTCTGTCCACCAGAACTGCAGTACACTCTCGTTTGGGACTTAGCCCTTATGAAGTGGTTTTTGGACGCCCGGCTAACGTATGGGGAGTCCCTCGCCCTAAGAAATACTCAGACTTGCCATATCCAATGTTGATTGACTACTTGCATGACCTTACGACTAAATTGCGTGTTCTGCATCAACAGGTTCAGAGTGCTTTGCCGGAGGTTTCCACAGACCCAGGTCATTCCATCCGACCAGGTGACTGGGTCTGTACCAAGAATTTCCAAAGGATGAAAAATTTAGAGCCCAGGTGGAAGGAGCCTCGGTTGGTACTTTTAACCACGAGAACAGCAGTCAAAGTCGAGGGAAAGAAAAATTGAATTCACGGCGTGCATTGTAAGAAAGTGCCTTTGCCTCTACCCTTCGATCAGTGGGTTCGTAGGGGTGTTGGTGACTCTGAAAGTGAAAAAGTTCCACGATTTGTACCTTTCAGTGATGCACACCTGAATGGAACATTGTCTGAGAAAGAGGATGACGACATTCTTCAGGTAGCAATACCATCAAATCGTCACTTGAATACGACCAATCCACGAATATTGTTCCAAGACCAAACTACACCAGATAAAGAACATTATAATTTGAGACCTAGACCAAAGAACTCCTAAGATTTCTCTCTCCTATGTAGTATTCTGTCCCAGTTGCAAGGTCACGGTAGGAGTCTTAGTTGCGACCTGAGTAATGGCAATAGGCCTGCAGGACTTGCAGTGTCATAGGACGGCAGACAATCGTGACTAAGTGATTGAGAAAGATTGCCGTGAGCATCCACTTAGAAAGATGGAAACTACATTAGGCAAAAGAGAAAGTAAAGAAAAAATGAATCAGTGTAAATCAATGTATAGTCGTTGTGGTATTGCTTTATGTATTATTATATTATTGTGTATTCTTTTGGCATGTATAAATTGGATTGTTATTACTCTGCAGCAAAAAGTTGTCTCTCCTTCTACCTCTTCGTCTTCTTCTACTGTCTCTCCACATCTATTTCATACCCTTCCTCAACATGAACTCATTAGAAGAACTGAATATTACAACAATTCCTTTGTCCAGTTGTTACACCAACATCAATTAGTGATCAATACAACTGATTGTTGGGTGCGTGGACTCATGCCACATACCGTAGAAAAAGGAATGCCGTATTTAGTTCTTCCGTTCTCCTATGAAAGTTCTGCTTGGGCTTATTTTGTTATCTTCTCCAATGCCTATCAAAGCAAATTTAGACGATCCGTTAGTTCACGTATTTGTGATCCGGATTTTAGTCATAGTTCGTTGATAAAGGGAATAGTAGCTATGGCTAAAATCATGGAAAATAGTAAGATCTCCGCTGACGAAAGAAAAGCGTACACTAACTGGAACGTCACCCATTATGTCACTAGCCTTAGTGATAAAGTTAAAAAAGGAAAGTCTTCACCGATTTGGACAATACCACATCAGGGCAATTTCTGTCTACAGATAAATGGTCAGTCTGCTGACACTATACAAAGAAATAGCTGTTCCCACACATATGTCTACTCCTCGCAAAACTCGCCTCCTCTAGTGCCGTCTCAAGGCACATACTTCATTTGTTATAATAGGGCTTACACGTGGTTGCCAACGGGTTTCTCCAGTACTTGCTATATAGCTTTCCTTCTTCCCCCTACATACACCGCTTCTGCAAATCATCATCGAAATAGATACGGCAGAGGGATTATTAGTTCCAAGGACACAGCAGGACAAGAGGGAGAAGATTTCCTCAACGGATTTCTTCCTTTTTGGGGTCCAATGGCCAACAGCAGAAATATAAGGCAATTTTTTCGTGTCGTAGAAACCACCATAGACATCACTGTAGGAGCCTTAAGTAATATCACGGCAGAACTACAGGCAGATCGTCTCATGACTTTACAAAACCGAGTTGCCTTAGACTTTGACTTTGACCGTGGTGGAGTATGCAAATTGATCGGGTCAAGTTGCTGTATTTTCATACCAAATGACGCTCCGACAGTATACCAAGCTATCTCTAAGTTACACATGATCTCTGAGTCGATTCATCAAGACGAAGGAGATTGGTCATTATTGGAGTGGGTTTGGGGACTACTGTCCAAATGGGGTTGGAAAATATTGACATTCCTTGGAGTAGTTTTAGCCATCATATTCTCTTGTTGCCTTTGTATGCACTGCGGCGCCGCCATCAGCGACCTCTGTGCTACTATGTGCATCCCTAAAACCAAGCCACAAAGAACAGAGAATATCAGAATGATGCTACAGCCACAGCTCGATGACCTTATGGCCATCAACATTGACTCAGATTAATATAAGCCTGAGTATCTTGCCTGAGTTTTGGCAAAAGGAGGGTCTGAGGAACTTCGATTTTCGATTGTGATCTTATCGACCCGCCATTTTGTGCTCCGCCGCCATCTTGTGTTGCCCTCACTCAGGCAGCACGACGATCGAAGTCTTTTTCTGCTTTTTCTGCAAGCTTCGTGTCAAAATTAGCCTTCTGCCTCTATTTGCAAAGCTGGTGTTAGGTTTGGCCGAGTACACTAATCCCTGTCTGGTTTTTCTAATCCCCGTCTCAACTATCTGTTGGTTCACACTATTCTCCTCTGACTTTATCTTATCGTCTGGCCTTCGCTGTCCTCCGCTAGCATTCTCTCATTTCACAACTGTCCTCCAATACACACAAACGTATCTCACCACCTGCAAGTTAGTCGTAGATCTGTTAATTAGTTTGAAGGAGGGGTGACAAACACAGTTGAAGGAAAGGCTTCTTCGAGTCATCTGATACTTTGTTTTTAAACCTTTCCTATTGGTTCTGTCCTGTTTTCCAACTTTCCTTATTGGCTCTTTCTTATGTATTCTAGGTGTGTATTTGGTTAATGTATATTTTTCATATATGCTATAAAAGGTTGTACGCCACGGAGTGAAGTGGCAGTCTCCTGAGAACCTACCTTGTGTACGTCTGGGACAACTGTACTAGCTGCAGCTAATAAATCTGATCTTTTACGCCGACAGAGTGTCCCCGTGTCTCTGTGTAGCTAAGCAGGAGAACCCAGGAGATTAAGGCGTACCCTGCGCCGCCAGGTCCAAAAGGTTCTGGTTCTTCAGTAGCAGGCACACCCACTGGGTCTGGGGCACACAGGCAGGCACGCAGCCACAGTCCTCATCCACATGACTCACTCCTCAGTCCCTCCGATGTCACTCCCCTTGGCTCCCCTGCCGCAGATTCGGAGAAGGAGGCCTACTTTGCTGGGCTGGGCCTCAGCCCCACTAGTTCACCTGGATGCAAACGGTCACGGCACTCCACGGGTAGGGGAGTTAAGTCCCCCAGGCCGTCCACCACCTCCCCCAGTAGCGCTACAACCCATCCCTCCGACCCCCCCCTCCTCCTTGGGGCCTGTTGTTTCTCCGGGTGCAGGGGAGACGCTTGAAGAACTGGCAGAAGTGTGCAGCGCTGAGCTCGCCTCCACCTTTGGTGCTGCCCCACCCCCTGTGGTGGAGTAGTCCGTCCCTGCACCCACAACACCTACCCTTCCCCCTCCTGTCCCTTAGGTGCCTGGTCCTTCCCCACATGATGCCCCCCCCCAGTCGATGACACAGTCTTGTGATGTGCAGGCAAGCTAGGGGAGACGCATAGCCATGTGTCCCCCCCCATGGACTGATGATATGGACTGGCCATTGGCCTTTGTGAATAGTCTTGTTTACACATTATTATTTTCATGCTGAATAAAGCATTTTCTTTTTCTTTGGAAAAGTCTTGCATTTCAGGTATTGATGTTGATGCTGATGCTACAGGAGTTGGGGTTGTGGGCATGTGTTATGTTTCAGGGAAATGTTGTAGTCTGCTGCTCATGGGGTGGAACCTGGTATCTGCGTGCCATCACGCGATCTCTGCAAAGATTCTTTGTCGTGTATGCTCTTTGTGTTTGGAGACATTGTCCCAAGGGGTGTTCCTTCCTTTGTGGCACCTGACATCTCCCCTGCAGAGAGTTGCACAATTGTTGTGTTGCCCTGTGTCTACATGTCATTTGTTGGTGATGGATCCCTTCAACTCTGGCCATGCCTGCACAGCAATGTGTCCGGTTGCATCGTCTGTGCCATCCTTGGTACTCACTGTACTTGTGTATAGAGTATTTTGCCATGCCTTCATGGATAAATGGTCCCTTTTCCGAACAATGCATGTGTGTAATCCCAGCCTAGTACACATATGGTACATGTTCTGCTGGGTATTTGAACACCTGACTCACAATTGTGGCCATTGTATCTGTGTGAACTCCACCCTATTCCTTCAATGACAGACAACATCTTGGTGGCTAGCCCAGCACCTGAACATTCCTATCAGTTCTGGGATGTGCATGACAGTGTGTGTTCTATTTGGCTCTCTTAGTTTCTTAGGCAGTGACATGACTATACAGTCCTGTGGCATGATCTCAGTGTGTGTATTGTGCTGTATCTGTCAGGGGTGGGTATGCATGTGTTATTTGTCCTCACACCCACATGTGGTATGTCATGCAGTGGGGGTAAGACCTCCTTCCTCCTGGGAGTGGGACACTGCTGTCAGTGATGTGTTGTTATGGCACTATCATCATTGTCCTAAGTTAGGGATACGTACATTCACCCATGGAGCTGTGGTCATCTGATAATGATGTACACCCCCCATGTCTCTGTCCACTGCTGGGAGTCCTCTGCACCCACCCCTCATATATCTGGGCACTGCTGGGAGTGATAGGCACACACCCCTCATATGTCTGGGCACTGCTGGGGGTCCTCTGCACCCACCCCTCATATGTCTGGGCACTGCTGGGAGTGATAGGCACCCACCCTTCATATGTCTGGGCACTGCTGGGAGTCCTCTGCACCCACACCTCAGATGTCTGGGCACTGCTGGGAGTCCTCTGCACCCACCCCTCATATGTCTGGGCACTGCTGGGATTGATAGACACACACCTCATATGTCTGGGCACTGCTGGGAGTCCTCTGCACCCACCCCCATGTCTCTGTCCACTGCTGGGAGTCCTCTGCACCCACCCCTCATATGTCTGGGCACTGCTGGGAGTTATAGGCACACACCCCTCATATGTCTGGGCACTGCTGGGGGTCCTCTGCACCCACCCCTCATATGTCTGGGTACTGCTGGGAGTCCTCTGCACCCACCCTCATTTCTCTGTCCACTGCAGGGAGTCCTCAGCACCCACCCCTCATATGTCTGGGCACTGCTGGGAGTGATAGGAACACACCCCTCATATGTCTGGGCACTGCTGGGAGTGATAGGCACACACCCCTCATATGTCTGGGCACTGCTGGGACTCCTCTGCACCCACCCCCATGTCTCTGTCCACTGCTGGGAGTCCTCTGCACCCACCAATCATATGTCTGGGCTCTGCTGGGAGTCCTCTGCACCCACCCCTCATATGTCTGGGCACTGCTGGGAGTGATAGGCACACACCCCTCATATGTCTGGGCACTGCTGGGAGTGATAGGCACACACCCCTCATATGTCTGGGCACTGCTGGGAGTGATGGGCACACATCCTTCATATGTCTGGGCACTGCTGGGACTCCTATGCACCCACCCCCATGTCTCTGTCCACTGCTGGGAGTCCTCTGCACCCACCCCTCATATGTCTGGGCACTGCTGGGAGTGATAGGCACACACCCCTCATACGTCTGGGCACTGCTGGGGGTCCTCTGCACCCACCCCTCATATGTCTGGGCACTGCTGGGAGTCCTCTGCACCCATCCCCATGTCTCTGTCCACTGCTGGGAGTCCTCTGCACCCACCCCTCATATGTCTGGGCACTCCTGGGGGTCCTCTGCACCCACCCACCCACCTGCGCCCTTGCTGTGGTACACTGTTGTCCTGGGCATACACCACCCCCAATTTACAGCTGATGTGCTGCACCAAGCCGTACACCTACATCCGTGGCATGTGTACGCCTTGTATCCATCATGTATTGGGGCTGTAGGGGTTAGCGTGTACGGACCGTGCCCACGCTTTGGGGGCGTGGGTACGGTCCGTACACGTGTACCCCTACATCACCACTGCAATGGTGGTACGGCCCGTACCCACGCTCTGGAGAGCGTGGGTACGGCCGTACCACCATTGTGGCGGTGACAGAGGGGTACACGTGGTACGGCCCCTACCCATGCTCTGGGGGCGTGGGTATGGGCCGTACCACCATAGTGGCAGTGACGTAGGGGTACGCGTGGTACGGCCCGTACCCACGCTCTGGGGAGCGTGGGTACGGCCCGTACCACCATTGTAGTGGTGATGTAGGGGTACGCGTGTACGGACCTTACCCACGCTCTGGGGGCGTGGGTACGGTCCGTACACACGTACCCCTACATCACCACTGCAATGGTGGTACGGGCCGTACCACCATTGTGGCGGTGACGTAGGGGTACGCGTGGTACGGCATGTACCCATGCTCTGGGGGCATGGGTACGGGCCGTACCACCATAGTGGTGGTGATGTAGGGGTATGTGTGGTACGGCCCGTACCCACGCTCTGGGGAGTGTGGGTACGGGCAGTACCACCATAGTGGCGGTGATGTAGGGGTACGCATGGTACGGCCCGTACCCACGCCCCCCAGAGCGTGGGTACGGGCCGTATCACCATAGTGGCGGTTACGTAGGGGGACGCGTGGTACGGCCCCTACCCACGCTCTGGGGGCGTGGGTACAGACCGTACATGCGTACCCCTACATCACCACTACAATGGTGGTACGGGCCGTACCCACGCTCTGGGGGGCGTGGGTACGGTCCGTACCCATGCTCTGAGGGGCGTGGGTACGTCCCGTACCACCATTGTGGTGGTGACGGATACGCGTCCATGTCCACTTCTGTTGTGGCGGGATGTGGGATTGGTGGACACGCCCCCCGAAGTGACCAGACCATGGAGGTAATTAATGTGCAGGATGTATTAGTATTTTGTGGGGTGTGGGTTATGTTTCCTGCCCCTTGCACACCCCCTCCCCTTGGCCCCTGGGGGTTGTTCTGACCTTCTGCGGCGTCGGTTTCTGAACACGAGCTCGTAGGCTATGAGGGCCGGGATGACGCGTAGGTTGGGGTCCATCGCTGTCCGTCGCGTACCGGTGCTCCTTGTTCGTGTCGTCCTCAATTTCCCGGCAGTTTTTGGCTCCCGTAAAAAATGCTGCGTGCGGAGTGACGTCGGCACGAATCGTACTTGCTGTTCCGTAAAACGCTGCCTGACTCCGTCCGGACGTCGAGTATGCGCCGTCCAGAATCAGATTTGTAAGTATTTTTTTGTCGGTCGGTCTTTTGTACGACTCGTACGGAAATGGTATTTCTGTGCGAATCGCCCTTGCGAGTTTGTAAGGTGTTTTTCCCGGGTACGAGTCTGACGGAAAAAACGCTCCATACGACCATTCGTACCCAGGTTTTACCGGATCGGAATCGGCACCTAAATGAGCAATAAGGATGAAAGCTAACTTGAGATCCTGAAACTGTATAGCAAAGAACCTTGATATTCGCTTCTGGCACAAACAGCTAAATGACCCTAAACAAAATGTGCCATTAGGTAGATTTAATTTATTTTAAAAGAAAAATGTTTTTTATCTGTTTTCATAATGTTAAAAAAGAGGGAACAGTAAATCTAACCCCTCTAAAGTCAAACACTTTCCCTACTTCTTCTAAGATTGGAGTGGAAGTAGTACATCTTACCACTCCAAAGCCCAATACTTTCCCTAATTTAGAGTCTTTGACATCAGACTAGTAGATCTGACCCCTCCATAGTCCAACACTTCTCCTACTGTTGCTAAGGTTAGAGAGCTAGAAGTGATGTTGCCTCTCCAAGTGATTTTTTTGATTTAATGGTATTAAAGTTATTTTGATATATATTTTTGTATTAATTTAAAAAAATAGTTTTATATATTTTTTTGATTTATTTTTTATTTTATGCTCTTATTTGAAATATTTTTATATTTTTTAATATTGAGTGCTTGAGCTTATAATTCATTTTGATTAGTATTTGATATAATTTATATTTCAATAATCATTTTTTACAATTATTTAGTATGTACTTTTATGTTGGTAAGGTATTTGTTTATGTATTTCTTATATTATAAGTGTATTTTCGAGTTTTTTTAATGTAATATTATTTTTAAAATTAATATTGTCTATAGCACTTAAACTTCAATATGTTTACCCATTTGTTGACAATGTTTTACCCTCCTACAATATTGTTGCCTATATTTTTGACTTTTCATACAAAGCGTAAGTTTATATTTTTTATTCATGTGTTTTTTGGTGATAGTTTAGTAAGTGATATTTTGTCAAACAATTGCTATGAGTAAATTCAAACAGAGATCCTGAAGCAGCACATAGCAGGCTTTTTATTCCCAATATAATCCTGTCACTATACACCCCAGCTCCCTGGCTGTGAGCACACTGTGTAGACTCTTAAATATAGACTTTCTTACAATCACTAATAGTTGGCAAGTATTTCTTGTGATAAGGGACATTTTTTTAACCTTTTTAGCCTAAAGCTTTATGAGTAGACGTATACCTATAGAGAAGGCTGAAATTATATTTACTAATACATACACAGTTATGTTGCCCTGAGAGTTACAACTATAGAATCAGACCTCACAACCTTGTTAAAATTTAGATCAGCTTTGACTTCCTTTGGTGCTGGAAGGAAGTGAGTCATCATAGTTGGTGTCAATCAAGTTGGTCTGGGAGCTATGTTTTCGCAAATTTCTCAAGATAAAGAACACTCCATCCCTTTTACCTTTCACTCCCTCAGTGATGCTGAAACACATTATAGTACCATTGAGCAGTAGAAAGATTTAAGACATTCATTTGGGGTTCACATTTTGATCTTTACACTGATCATAAACCTTTACTACATCTACTCATAAAGGTGATCTAGGTTCCAGGAGCACTAGTACAACTCTCAAACAATATTACTGGCGTTCTGCTATGAAATCTCAGGTTAAAAAAATTATAAATGACTGTACCACTTGCTTACTGTCTGACAAGCATTGGCAGGTGCATGAATCCCCCAGCCACATGGTACCCTTGCTGGAGGAAGCTTGGCAAAAGATACCTCTTAATCTTGCCAGGCAGTTTGAGCTATTACCTAATACCATAAGATACATGATGGTGTTGATATACTATTATAGACTATTATTCGTAATGGGTGTATTGTGATTCTACTTCAGTGCCCAACACTGATTCCATCAACAACAGTGGCACTTATTTCACTTCAGCTCATATGTGAGATTTCATTATTCATTTTCACATTACACATCTCAAAGTGTCTCTCTACGCTCCTTTCTCAAATGGACTAATATAGCGCTTGAATATATTTTTTTAAGGAAGGATTGCAAATAACTTTAACCATAGATTATGAAGTGGAAACATTTCTGAGGGAAAAAGTCTGGTCCTACATGGTGACACCACATAGTACCACAGGAGTCTGCCCGTTTTGATGTTGTGCAAAAGATCTCCTAGATTTTCAGCCTGCCCTGATTGGGTGAGAGAGGTAAGCAAAAGAACAAATAGCTTGTCGACTGTGGCATTCATGGTGCAATGTATGCAGAGCTAAGTTAAAGAAAATTTTGATAAGAAGCATCCATGTCAAGTAAGTAACATTGAATGTGGAAGATTGAGTTTTGGTCAAGATTCCCACAAGAGTAAGAAATACAAGAAAGGATATGTTATTTTACATAAAAGGGGATTGTGGAGTAAAAGAGATGTGGTTACGATTGCACCTGAACAAGCGCTTAAAATTCAAGCTGTCAGACGCTGTTATGACCTCTCAAATGATAGCTCTTGGGTATCCCTAAAGCACTCGCCATACGCAAAGTTGACGAAAATAAAGTGGTGCCCTGTGGCACACTTCAGCATAATGATGCTAATTAGTTCAAAGAAGTACCAAATGCCGACATGCAATTCATTGGTGGGAGGCAGCACAGATTGTAACATGTGCAGTCACTCCCTCTGAGCAGTCAAATGTTGGAATTGATTCCGATAATCGCAGAATGCCACACAATGTTGCCCTGCCTTTTACATTCAAGGATTATTATTTTACCTGAAAACATTTTTATAAATATTTATATTTATGGCCGGTTTTTAGTTGTTATACTGTTTTGTTTTTGCCCTTTGATCTCAGCTTTATTTTTTCAAAAGTGGAAAGGAGTTGTACATGAGGTTAGTCATGAAACTAATGTGTTTAAAATATGTCTGTTGCACATGTTTTTCTTGTATTGCTACTAGTAGTCATGTTGGAACGAGCTCTCCCTGTTGGTTCACTTTTTTCTTATTTGGTATGTTACATTTTTGGTTTATAATTCTTGGCCCATGCTGCCTCCGGTGTTTATTGTCTCAGGCGTGTCTTAGCAGCCGGCGCAGGAGGCGGCTGGATATGGGCTCCTGTTCTGAAATACTGGAATTAAGAATTAAAGGTTGTTGTACCTACCTTATTGTCGTAGGAGATTCTCTCTTCACAATGGTACTTATAAAACAGCAGATGGGACACCCGTCGAGTTTGTGATGGAGTAACCCATCAGGCCTCAAAGGCACTCAGGCATTCAGGCATTCAAAGCTGCGATCCTTTACAGAATTGACCTAAGGATACCCAAAGGACAAAGCCAATTGACAACACGAAATGGACTAACGCAATCTAGCCTCCCTAAATTCAGACTGCGTCCCTTTTAAAATACATCCCCAGAGAGATGAAGCCCAAAATTGTTGTATAACTTTGCAGAAAGAATGCAAAAGTAAGTGCCTAAGTCTAGTGCGCTCTATTGTAGTGCACAATAGCTATGTTTATTTATCAAGACCACCCAATGGTGGTGCTCTCACTCCAGCCAACGAGCAACTGAATTGTTTGGAACTCCCACGCCTTGAGTCAACTATAGCAACAGAGGGGCAGATTCATAAGCCCCTTGCCCCACCGTCACTTTTCCAATGTTAAAAATGATGCAAAAGTGGCATAAGAGGCTTGTAAATAGGCCCCAGAATTCTTAGAGATTACTGTTGTTCACTTCAAGCCATAATGGGGGCAGGGCAAAGGAAGAGCAATAACGCTGCACAAAATTGCCTCATTCTCATAGGCACACAAAGTCCCTTGTTAGCCTACACGGCTGATTGAAGCCAGGATTCATTGACTTTCCCTTGCACTGAGTTGTGCAGGGGTATTGTGTATGCAGGTAAGTGATCAATAAAGACAACCTCCATGCTCCACTCAGATGAGAATCAGGCTCATCAGCAGATTTGTCGCAAATGTGTAGAGAAGTCAACCAGTGGCAGCTCCTTGTGGGAGTGCTGCAGGGCGGTGGGGCGGGGCAGGGAGGGGCAGGGTGGGGGTAGTGAACTCCGGCTTACGGCCAAATGGAGTTAAGTAATGTAATTCATTTTATTTTGTTTTATCTATTTACTTAACTCCATTCGGCCAAAGGCCGGAGTTTACTACCCCCCACCCTGCCCCTCCCCCCTGCCTCACCGCCCCGCCGCACACCCACGAGTAGCCGCCACTGGAGTCAACATTGATGCTAGCATCTTGGTGCATGGTAGCACCAATCACAGTCTGGAGAGCAGCAGTTTGAGAGGTGCTCTCATATATAGGGACTGTTAAGTCATTATACAATAAGATCCAGAAGAGGCTGAGTATTCCGATATGTGGACTGAGTTTCAGGTCCATTATCTTTGTCAGGCGCAAGCCCAGACTGCGCCACTGACCCGGTTCCACCACAAACCCCTCACATACTAGGGACATCGCAAAAATGTCAAATCAGCATAGGCATGCATAGTTACTAGACTTTATTTTAAAGAAATCCTACCATAGGTTTACATTTTTTATTTCTACCAATGTATTTAATTCAGTAGTCGCCGCATTTCATTGTTTGTTACCATTAAGTCATAGAATATGCTACATTAAATTGCAATGCATTCATTCGTAATTTGCGCTGTATAATTGACACATTTCTGAACAATAAAATCACACTCTATTTTACTGAACCTTTTAAGATCCAAGCAATTTTATCCTACTTTCTAATCAGTATTTCAAATGTCAACAATTTTTCATAGCTGCAAAACTTTTCAGCGCTTGATACCTGAAGCCGTTCATTAAGAGAAATGCAATTTGCAAACATGCCAACTCCTGAGTGAGATTTGTCAGTTATAGCAGCTGCATAATTTAGCAGTCTCTTTTCTTACATTTACAATGCAGGGCCTTGACTAAATTCAAAATTGATTAGCACCTTTTGTGAGAAAGTCTTTTATCACACCGAGAAATCCCACACATCACTTGTTCGTGACAAGTAAAAGTTTTCACGAAGACGGTTTGTGCTAAAGACTAGCTTCACATACATGGAGACTGGGAGGCCTTTTTTAAAAAAAAACGAATGTTGTATTAACACGATGGTATTCATGAACAGTTTATTGTCTGTCTCCAACGTGGCTCCGCCATCCTTGCATCTGAAGTCAGTAGTTGGAAGGCAGACACACATTGCTCTTTCAGTAGCTAGCATTTGGTGAGAAACTGGCCTTTCCTGCTGTTATCTGTGGCAATACTTCGGTTCACTTTAAGCTTTCTATTAAATCAGCTCTCTTATTTTGCTTACAGGGGTCCCTTGGTGTTTAGGATTATGAAATGCAATTTGCTGGGGCTGCAGTCAAGATTGGACTCCCACTGTGTCCACGATACAATCCTTGATTTTAGTTATAGACTGGAATATCTAAAGAAAACTGTTATTTTATTTATGCAAACGGTTCCTAATGGTAGCTGTAAACTTTCGTACAGAAATATATTTTCGCTGCCTCTCTTTAAGGGGGTCCAACTAGCAAGGCGCCTGGAGAAGAACTGATGAAAGGGAACACGTTCCAGTGAGAGTTATTTTTGATGCGCCATGTTAGGTGAGCGCCCTTCTGATTCTGAGGTAATCTTCAGGCCAAATATATTGTTCTGTGTATAGAAATCCTTGTTAAAATCAACCGCGCTTTGCAGAATCAATGGCATTAAAATCTTTCACAGATGTATGTCCTACTGCATCAATAACAAAATGAAATCCAACATATAGTTATGGATATTGCGTCACTGCTGATATTGCCAATGACATGGTTTCAGTTAGCGATCACAATACCCATAAATAGTGTGATCATAGATCTTTGCAATTATCTGTTGCACCTGCAGGTGATGTTGCATTTAATAGAATGCTTATTTACATAAAAGGAATCTGTATTTTTTAACCAGGTGTTTCCTCTTCCTTTGTTTGTTTCAGCCTCTCCTTTGTGCCTTTCCAATCATCACTCACACTCTCAGGGCCTGATTCACAAAGGTAAATGTAGACCTGAAGTCTAAGTTTAGCCCTGAAGTCTTACTTTAAACCTGAAGTCTAACTTTAGATCTAAAGTCTAACTTTAGACCTGAAGTCTATGTTTAGATCTGTGGTGTGAATTTAGCCTTCAGGTCTAAACTTAGGTCAGGATTCACAAAGGTAAACTTAGACGTTTGGTCTAAACTTAGACAAAACTTCTAAGTTTACGACTTTCAGAATTCACAAAGGGCATTTATGAGTACTCTCTTTAAGTCCTCACTCGGTACTGAATCTCCACCCAGGTGCGGACATAAAGATAGTACTCGTAAATGCCCTTTGTAAATTCCCAAAGTTGTTAACTTGGACGTTTGGTCTTAACGTAGATCAAATGTCTAACTTTACCGTTGTGAATCAGGCACTTAGACTTCAGGTCTATACTTTGACTTCCGGTCAAAACATCGACTTTAAATCTAAACCTAGGGCCCGATGCGCAAAGGTAAAGTTAGACGTTTGGGGCATTTACGACTAGTAGTAACTTTATGTCAGCACTAGGGACGGAGATCCACCCGAGTGTGGACATAAAGATAGTGCTCATAAATGTCCTTTGTGAATTACCAAAGTCACAAATGTAGACATGTGGTCTAAGTTTAGACCAAATGTGTAAGTTTACCTTTGTGAATCGGTTCCTTAGACTTTAGGTCTAAACTTAGACTTTAGGTCTAAACTAGGGGGCACAGTTCACAAAGCTAAATCTAGACCTGAAGCCTAACTTTATGCTAGAAGTCTAACTATACACCTATTTTTTAAGTTTAGACCTGAAGTCTAAGTTTCGACCTATAGTCTAAGGGCCTGATTCACAAAGATAAAGTTAGACTAAAAGTCTAACTTAGACCAAAAGTCTAATTTTACTACTTTTCGTGATTCACAATGATAAGTTACTACTGGTAACTTTACTAGTAATATTTTTACTAGTAATAACTTTACTACTAGTAAGTTTACTAGTAGTAAACTTACTAGATGTAACTTACCTTTGAAAATATTGAAAAGTAGTAACGTTAGACTTTTGGTCTAAGTTTGACTTTAGGTCTAATTTAACCTTTGTTAATCAGGATCTTAGACTTCAGGTCTAAGTTTACCTTCGTCAATTGGGCCATGTGTCATATCAGTTCCTCCTACCAAGACATTCTCAGCTGCTATGAGTATGAGATCTCTCACTAGGGTAAGTGCAACCCGCAAAGGTATTTTTTAACAGTTACATAGTTTGGATTTAGTAAAGGTTGACAACGTTTTGCCAACTTTGAAAACCTTTGGCTGTGGGCAAAGACTACCCCAAAAAATGTGTTTTGACAAAGATGTTTCCAGCAAATGCTTTAATGAACAAATTCTCCCACTAAAAGTTATTGGTGTTTTAACACGGTTCACTGATAGAATATTGATGACAAAATCATCGATGTTAAAAATATTGAAAAAAAATAGAGAAAACAAAAATATCGTCTCCCATACCTACACAGGTAAGTACAAAAATATAGAATCAAAAATATTGATATAAAAAATATAGTTGTAACAAATTTCGATTTAAATATATATACAAAATACAATAATATATTAAATATATTAAATATTAATTTAAACAAAATACATTAAATTGAATATACGTTTTAACAAAATATAACAAATAAACTTAATTACAAAAATAAACTGACACATTTTTACATATATATATATATGTTTACTTTAAAATAATAATTAAACTATTTTCTTTAATTTATTTTAAAATGTTAAAATTATATAGCAATAAAATATATATTACCTACTGGCGGTCGCCAGTAGGTAGTTATAGTTAGGACCACGTTTCCATAGGAAATCCGCAACATTCTATTTTGAATAACTTTGGCGCCGGTCGACGAATCCTTGCGAATTTTTCAAAATAGGTGGGGCGCTACGCTCCGCTCCTACCCTGAAAGTCTCGGGGGGATTCGTCAAGCGGGGGCTGAGATAAAAGGGGGGTCCCAAAACGCGTTTTTCCCATGCATTTTTCCATAGGACCTTTAGACAGGGCTACAGCCCGAACGGCTGAACAGAATTACTTGAAATTTGGCAGAGAGGTAGTCCTCAGGTCAAGGAAGTGCCTTTTGTAGGTTTGGTGTAAATCTGTTCAGTAGATTCTGAGAAAATAGCCTTTAAATCAATATATATATCTGAGCCAGCTTACGGTGCGCTTACGGTACGCTTACCGTACGCGTACGGTGGCATGCGCGAGCGCGATTCTGATTGGCTCTTAGATCTTAGTAAACATTCGAATCGGCCGAAACCAGGAAGCGGCGGCCGCCATTTTCTCTCTCGCACTGAGAGTGATGATGAAAATACAAAGCACAAAAACATGTAAAGGGGCTGTTTAGACAGCTCCCACACACATAGCCATGTTGAGGGAGTCCCCAAAGATCCCCCAAGGCCAAAAACGGAATTTTTTTTTTTTCGCTAATTTCGCCGATTACGCTTACCGTACGCGTACGGTAAAAAATGATATAAAAAAACAAATTATCCACACTCTCCCCACCCCGTGTGCAATTGGTGGCCGAAGGCCACCAATTGTGCATTGCTTATAACCTATGAGATAAACTATAATATTTAAAAAAAATAAAATAAAAAAAAAAATTATCCACACTCTGTCCACCCCATGTGCAAATGGTGCCCGAAGGGCACCATTTGTGCATGGCTTATAAAAATTACGAAAAATTAAAATATTACCTTTCAAAACGAAGTGCATCATATGTCCTCCATGTGCGCAGGGTGCGCGAAGCGCATCGTGCGTACATGGCCCATCTAGCATAACGTGGGCACGCGGTGCGCGTAGCGCACCGCGTGCCCACCGTGCGTGCACGGCACTAACTGCGTAAAGTGGGCGCGCGGTGCGCGAAGCGCACCGCGTGCTTACTGTGCGCGCACGGTGCGCGAAGCGCACCGTGCGCGCACGGAACGAACTGCGTTAAGTGGGCGCGCACGCCACGAATGGCGTAAAGTAACTTAGCATTTAAAAAAACTTACAAATTCACTGAAAAAACCATAGGTTTCACACACGTTATAGTTAGGAATTAGCATTTAAAAAACCTTGCAAATTCACTGAAAAAACCATAGGTTTCACACATGTTATAGTTAGCGGAAATTTTACTGATAAAAAACCAATGAAATTCCCCCGTTATAGTTAGTGCAGGCAACTATAACTCACGCGACCGCAATCTTCTGCTGATGACATATGTGTCTTTATGAAAAAAATATATTTGTAATATATGTATAGCTAAAAATGTATGGAAGAAGACATGGGCAAATAAGTGTCTAAATACAGTATTAGCATCAGCAGAGGATTGCGGTCGCGTGAGTTATAGTTGCCTGCACTAACCATAACGGGGGAATTTCATTGGTTTTTTATCAGTAAAATTTCCGCTAACTATAACATGTGTGAAACCTATGGTTTTTTCAGTGAATATATATATATATATCAATAATTTAAAAAAACATTCTATAATAATTTAAAACATTAAACTATTACAAAATATTTGAACTTACATTTCCCAATATAATCAGTGCAACAGTAGGGAAAGTGTTGGATAGAAAAATAATTAAATTTACTATTCCAACTCCAGTGAGTGCAACAGTACGGAAAGTGGATAGCGGAGAGGTCAATATTACTATTCCCAATCTAGTTAGAGCAACAGTAGGGAAAGTGTTGTATAGCAGAGGGGAAAAAATTACTATTCCCACTCAAAGAATGCAACAGTAGGGCAAGTGTTGTATAGCAGAAGGTAAACAAGCATTTGCAATGCAATAGGTCTCGCATTTGCGAGCGTTTGAGCTATTAGCATTGTAAATGACAATGCCTTTTATTTATGTTTTAAAAAAAACAAACTTAGATAAAAAGCAGTCATTTACAATGCCAATTGCTCAAACTCGTATAAATGCGAGACCTATTGCATTGCAAATGCTTGTTCTATATTATGTACCAGCCATACTTGCAGCTTAATTTTTCTTATGCAACAACCAAGTCAATAGTCGTGACTTTTTGTAGGTTTGATGTTACTTGTGTAATATATCTGAATGCAATGACAGAAACAGCAAAATACAGGTCGGGCGGCACACTATGCCAAGCACAGATTTTTGGGCGTAGGTGTTTCTGAGCCACGCCCCTTTGAGAACCCCCACCCCCCCAGTTTTTTCATCCCACTTAAAGCTCTGACTACAGCTCCTGAATAGTGTACTTCACCTGCATGCTCCGGGGATTGGAAGACGATATAGTATGCTCTGAGTTGTATTGTGAATAAGTTTCAAGTTGACGGTAGTTAAGGATCAATGTAATAATGGGAGATTTAGCGGCAGTGCAATGCACCACAGCGCGGGGAGAACTGATGGTTCTCTGTGTTGGCTTGGCCATATGATTAAAAGGAGCCCGATGGTGGGAGGAGGTAGGCAGTTGCAATTCAAATTCTGGTTTGACTACAACCGCGCGCGCAGCGCTGTGAGCCGGCCCCGCCTACATCACCCTTTCAACCTGCAGTACACATTTGACCGAAACGCCAGTCCAATACTAATCAAAGGATAACATGGTATTGCCAATGAATGCGACATTAGTGAGCAGATTATCTAGTAATATATTGTTCACTCTTCGCTATTCCAAGCGCAACTAGCTAATCCTAACTCGTTTATTTTAAAAAAAGAATTCGCGTACTGGTAGTCCTGGATGTAAAAACAAAGCAGAGTACGCAAAAAGATCAATGCACAAAAAAACAATTCGCCCTAGGAGCATGAACTAATCTACTATTTAACTTTATATTCTAAACAGGCTGTTTTAACGATCGACACTTTTGTAACATGCCCACTTGTAATTTTCTCTTCATGTAACACTGCTGTTCTTGTTGTGAAGCGCTCTGACACCTTTGGGTAAAGTCCGCGCTATATAACAAGTGATGCTCTGCAGAAAACACTTAAACGTTCTGGGTCATTTTGATTTTGACCTGTGAGCAGAGTTTAACCACAGCCATCCGTAGCAAGTATTTAATCAGTTAAGCTATTTTCACAATATTATAACATGATATTTGCAGGATACAAGCAGACTTTGCAGGCTGCTACGTAAGCCCAGCTGAACTACCATTAAATAGAGATCTCGTCTGGTTTGGAACGATTACAAAGAAAGCCAACACACCTGTACTATTGGCTTTCTCCTTGATCTCAAACTCTTCGGGAGCAGAGTTTTTTTAATACTGAATATGTAACCTAAAGTTCGGTGCCTGGGGGCGAGAGGGGGAGGAGGCAGGCTGCGGGCGGCAGGCACCATTGTTGCGCATGCGCCGTGTTAATTTAAATAAATAAAAAGACTACTTTTAGGTGCACAACAAGTAAGGTGCGAGTGCGCAGTATTAAAGTCAAAGCAAAATACTAAAATGTTTAATTGTACTTGTAAAGCGTGGCACCCGGGGGTGGGAGGAGCTGCAGGGCCAGGCGCCATTGTCCCATTGTCGAGTGCACGGTATTATTAATTTAAATAGTGTGCTGGGTTGTTAATTTAAATAAACAAGTCAGAGTGATACTTATCTCTGAATATGGAATATAATGCGGGAGAGGGGCAGGAGCTCCGCCAGAATACAGGCAAAGGAACGTCTGCTTCCCTCACTCTAAAGGGGTGTGGAGGAGGGGGAGGGAGTGGGGAATGAGAGGAGGGAGGGTGAGTGAAGGTAGAGGTGGGGGTTGTGGGGAGAGAGAGAACAGAAAAACAGCAAGGCGAGAGAACGCGAAGGGGGATATGGGAGAAGAAAGGACGAGGTAGAAGAGAGACAGGCGAGAGTGCTGAAAACTGGAGAAAAGGAGCGCGGATAGAAGAAGAAAGTAAAGATGAAAGGTGAGGGGAGAAAGGAAATATTTCTAAGGGGAAGAGGAGAGGACGAAATGTAATATGGAGAAAGGAAACGCGATAAATTAAAATATTAGAGAAAATATACAAGAAACAGGTTGGAGAAAGAGGGCTGGTGACAGAAGGAAAAAACGACAGAAGGCAGAAAAGAGAGATGGAAACAGAAACAAAGATGTATAAAACAGAAATTAAAGGGAATTGAAAAAAAAATAATAGAACTTACTTCTTTGGCGAGGCGACAGGACATTAAATGGGTGCCTGAAGCCCAGCAGCCGGAGACGTCGTGCTGCTAAGTGCGGAAGTAGCGCAGTGTGTGTGCTAATTATACTAGGGCTCAGCTGGAGGGAGCCTCGGGTCATTGCTAATTAGGGAACCTCGAGCGCACGTGAAGTTACTTCCTTGAAACAAGCCCGGCGGAGCGTGGCACGCGCGCGCACTTGGGGGCGGGGGAGCGGACCCTTTGTAGTGCTCCCAAAAGGCGGATTGCATGGTGGCACGATGCGTGTGATTGTGCGCGTGCTAGCCATGCAATCCGCTTTTTGGGAGCACTTTTGAAACCCGTATTCTATAGTCTCGCTTTGCAATCACTTACGCGATAGCAAGGCGAGACCTAAAAATTACTATTCCCACTCCAAAGAATGCAACAGTAGGGAGAGTGTTGGATAGCGGAGGAGTAAAAATTACTATTCCCACTCCACAGAGTGCAACAGTAGGGAAAGCGTTGGATAGCGGAGGAGTAAAAATTACTATTTCCACTCCAAACAGTGCAACAGTAGGGAAAGACTAAAAATCTACTCCTAAGTCGTTCCAAGGCTCCACCACTTGATACTTGTCTCGGAAATATGTTAAAGTGCCCCACACTGAGTTCTGGCGTTATGTTACTTTGCTTCACATTACCACCTCAGAACACTTCCATAGATTGGTGAGTGTTGCTAATTGTGCGCAGGAAGCATACACATGGGATAAACTGTGTTTTGCAGTTCACAGAAAAGTAAAGAAATGTGGATACTCATTCTAAATTCCTGATGTAGAAGAACTTTCAAGCTAAGGCACTCTCAATTTGGAAACGCAAGTAACAGGGGCAATCAAACAAAACAAAACAATGATTACAAGGAATAAATCAAGGGCATGATAAACAATACAGCCAACTCACCACCTTACATACACATCTTTAGCTGAAACAGTTATGTCATTGTAAAGCTTGAATCTTTAGTTGAGTAGCCTTTGTAATGCCATAGGTTCACTGCATACATAAATTGAAGATTAACCTACAAACTGTATGCTGTTACTGATGCACAAAATGTAGACCATTTCTGCATCACTTCAGTACTTTTGTCACTATTGACCCAATTTTGGCCTTGCACCAGTCCTTTAAAAAACTTTGCATTGCCTACATAGTGTTACTAGAATCTAGTAAAAATTCTTAACAATGTTCAGGCCTGCTTACAACTGTAGGGCTCATGTTCATTATGTAATCATTAACAACACTCTTTGTCTACGAAAATCATGCAACAGAGAGTAACATGGAACCAGTTATTTAATATTAAGCAATAACCACACCCCATGGCCCACTTATTATCCCCACATTAGTCCCACTTTACATTTACAGCACAATTTTGGATTCAAACTGAGGTGTCTTCAACAGCTCAGCACACATTATTTCTAGTGGAAAAGTGTATTTCCTCTCCATCTCATGCATCCACTTGTTCTGCTCTGATGTCAGCTACAAATGGCCAACAAATACTTTCTCTGACTCCTAGATGCAGTCTTAGATTAACATGTTTGGGTGTTAAAGTGTTGTTGTCTTCATGTGGACACTACACCTTATAGTATTCCCCATTGCCAGAGACAACACCAACTTTTTTTAACAACTCGTTAAGTTCATACCAGTTAAAATAATGTACTAGAATAATGCATTCCTGGATGCTAATACATACATTGGGGTGAAGACAAGGACAACGCATTCACCAACTATCATCATTCTTCATTAATAATACCTTAAACATCCTCCCGCTCATGTGAAAGCTGCCACCATAGATTTCATTATGTCACCAAGTACCACTGAGCAAATCAGAATCTTCTATCCCTGTTGATTGTTCTAATCACTGCCTAATATCCTTCAAGCTTCCTTTATCTAAGATCCGTGAAAGAGACCAACCTTGAAGACCCAAATAGTGTGTTAGGTCTTATAGATTATCAACTGTGACACTTAGAACTCCCAATCAGTTCCCCTTCAGGGAATATTGGTAGATCAAGACTTTAATAATATTATGACACAATTTGTGGATAACATGCCTGACATTATTGACAAGATCACCCTTCAAAAATGCAAAAGACTGAAAATCAAAACATTTGTGCAATTATTCTCTAAAGAACTCTTCAAAAAACAAAATTCATCAGAGTCATAGAGGATGTATGGAGACAAAATCCAATGCCAATAAAGCCTCAACGTTTAAGAAAGAAAAATACACTTTTATACTGGTGGTCTTTGATGAGAAAATACATCAATAAAGTCAAATATCCTAGAATGCTTCTTGGGTAGTGAAAAAACGCACAGCACAATTCTATGCTGTAAGAAATTCGATTATTAGTTGCAAAGAATACAAGTGATTCACAAGCAATAAGTCAGCAGTTGTATTTGTACTGGGAATCAACTACCCAATTATGCCATTTGACCCTCAGGGTAGTAACGCAGAACAGTTTAAGGCCTACTCAGGGGAGGTGGTGTGGGCTAGAAACTCAAGCTTGCTGGTACATCACAACAACACTAATTAAGTTATAGTCCAGTCAGTGCCTTTTCTTTTAAAAATGAAAAGTACTTTTATTACACACTCACTACTAATTAATACAAAGTAAATTACAAATATGTAGATGGAAACATCTTTGGTGACACCATCATAACACATTACATCCTAGCAAGCCCTGAATCCTATAATCACAATACCCTTTGCATGTACTCAACACAATATCAAACTAAAAGTGGGGGTCATTGTCGAAAAGGCAGACCTATTGGCTTTGTTAGGGTGCCAACACTAGTAACAGCACCAACATGTTACGTATCACTATTGCAAAACCATTAAAATCAAATCAATGGAAACAGACCAATATCCAATATATGTCATAACCTGTCACTGAAGGCAATGGGGGCAGTACTAACATTGAATAGCCTTCATTGTGCTGTAGAACCTTCCATTGTTGGCCATTCACATTGTTAATAAAGTATCAAAATGAAAAATATTTGTTTCAGCAGCCTATATCTACTATTACTAACCTGCAACTGCAGCTCCAGGAAACACTAAGAGAAATCCCTGCATTCCCTAGCGCATGTGCAACACCACAGGCGTAAGCTAGCTTCAGAACAAAGCAAAACCTGTCCTAGGGTCAGGTCTATAATGAGACTAAGGGCCAGTTTGTTTCAGGGCAGTTACAGGGGGCTGCTGCACTTCCTGCAGTCCCCCAAACACATGCAACCTTTGGTGGTTCCCCTGCACTCTGTGGTGCACCACAGACGCTGAGGATCTCATTTTGGGAGTGCCTTAGAGAAGTCTGGGGCGCTCCTTTCCCTCAAGGAGTGAATATGTTATTAAGGCTTATGCTGCAGCCCTTTCCTATTATTTCTATGTCAAACAGCTTTGTACCATCTTTTGATGTTTGTTTGGGGCATCCCGGTCCCACTGGGGACACCCACAAGCTTTTGGGGGTTGTTAGGTACTGGGAGGTGAGCCCACAGGCACATGATGCTCCAGCTGGATCTCTGCACATGCTGCATGTACTGTGCAGTGCAGGGGATCTAGCAGGAGGATTTCAGGAGGTGTGCAGTTTCTCTGACACATGCTGGCCATGGCCAATGAGGCAGGAGGCCAGCAAGGCATGCCCCACCCCTCAAAACAGGCACAGGCTGTGGGCAATGAGCCCAACTGAGTTCCCATCTGCGCAAGCGGAATGAGGTCCCAGGACAGTTACTTGTTGGCATAAGGCCCTGAGAGATGGGGTCCAATGGATCATGGGTGTAGCCCAATAAATGCCATCTCTCCATCAAAAGTAGTAAACTAAGGCTATGCCCACCCCTGGGGCTTGGCCCTCCTGGAGGAATTTAGACATAGTGAAGCACCACGCAGTTTGCTCTCTGCTTGGTCTCCCAGGGGTTTGAGTTTCGCAAATGACTTCCTCTGGCCACGTATACCAAATTGTAATGTTGTTGGGTTCATTTTGCTCTTACCTGCCACCCCTTACCACCAAGAGCATTTTCACCAGGCCTCTTGGCCTCTAAAGAGGCTCTAGTATATGAGTAAGTCCTTTATCTTTCTGGGCAGCAGAGTAATTAACTTACCCAGTAGGCATTAGCCAAGGCCTGGAATCAGATTTTGAGCTAAGCCAGGGAAGTACAACCATTCTTAAAGTGTCATAAGTAGTGTCGGTACGTAGTCAGAACCTGTGGATCTACTCTTGGGATGCATATTTACCCTCATGATTGATACCCTGCTGGGCCTTGTAGGCCTAAGTAAGGATAAACTCTAGTTTCATGCAGATTTCACCAATAATGTGTAATACAGATTAAGCGCCACAGACCTTCAGTAAGCACTACCAATCTACACTATGAGTGTCCAGTCACATAATGAGGCCTACCCCAAGTTACTTCTCATCTCTGAAGGTTCCCTTCTTTGACAGGATACCGGTGTGCAGATATCAGGTTCTGCAAGATGGTAGTCCCACCCATACAGCCCTCTCATACTTGTGCTCACATAGTTCCTTGTATCCAGCCAGCAGTACTGGACCTTATCTTATAAGGCAACACTGGCAGATAGCACTCTAAATCTATTTAGCACAAATGCATTGTGAGTAGGATTTTGACTCACTCTCAGAAAATTTCCAAAAACCTGGTAGTCACAAGGAGAACAATCCAGGGAATTATGTGGGCAGTACCCATTTTTCCTTAAATGATTTTACTGTTAAAGAACCCAAAGAAAATTGAGAGAAATATGCCGTGTTCATCAAAGAAAAAGTGAAGAAGATGAAGCTCTCCCTCTCCAGTCCCAGAAACTGGGTCTAGATAAACCTGGGTTATAAAAACAAATATTTCTTAGGTCTATTCTCAAAGAGGTTTCACACACAGAGATCATGCAGGCCGTCATGCACACTTAAACATTTACTCACTTTTCTAAGAGAATTAAAACATCAATCTTAAAGGGACTTGGCCACTCAATTGCACATTTTTGTATTAACTTGATAAATGCATTTTTATCTCTAGGAAAAGTCACCAACTGCCTGAAAACTCGTCTAGTTACTCCCTTAATTAAGAAAGTAGGATCAGACAGGATCGGAATAACTTATGTCCAATTTTGAACCTACCTTTTCTTGGAAATATCTTTTAAAGCTGTGTGTCAGTACAGTCTAACCAATACACCAATGACATCAACCTGGCTTCAGACAAGGGTGGCACACAAAATCAGCAATTGTAAATTCAATAGAGGATACCCTGAGGATTCTTGATTTGGATGACTCTTGTCTTCTTATCCTCTTTGATCCCCATGTTTTATTTGACATATCAAACCATCATATGTTATTAAAGACTATCAGAGACAGAATAGACCTGAAAGGTACAGCCCTCAATTAGTGAACTTACTATCTAGATAAGAGAGGTTAAAAATAAAAATAGGCAACACACCTCTATGATAGGGCAATAAGCCCCACACGTCTCAGTTCACGCACCTACACTTCGTACCCTGCACTTGGAGCCTCTACCCAGTCTCCTTAAAATACAAATATCTCATTTGACTACTATGCTGATGATACTCAGCTCTACATGAAAATCTTTTTCTGAATGACATCACAACAGTGGCATCAACATTCAAAGAAACTGAAGTCTAGATGATGTATCACCCACTCAAATGTAACCCTCTTAAAATGGTAATTTTTATTCAGTGTGCCCTTTAACTGCTCCAACCTGTTCAGTGTTTGGACAAAATACTGAATACTGAATATCGGGGTGTCATAAATATCATGGAGAGGATTATCAAAATTAAGAATATTGTTTTAAGTGATTTTGTAATGTTGTCGTAAAAAATATTGCATTTAAAAATGTTATTGTATACAATATCATTTGTAAGTCTTATTTTATACATATTTTATTTTAGTGTGTTTGATTTCTTGTGCAAAGATTTTTTTTAAAATGTTTAAATGTAATTGTTTAGTAAGAACATGTATTAATTTAGGCATTTTTAAATTTTTATTTTCACTTGTATTTATATGTAACATAAAAGTATATTGCTTTTAGTAGTAGTTGTTGGTAGCTTTGATCTTTTTGTACAGCTTCTATACATTTTAGAGTATAGGTTGCTTTCGTCCTAGTGTGGTTTGGAAGGCATTGTGCCACTCTTCCACTGCATTGTTTGTTTTGACTTCCCGTGCCAAGCCGCTGTTATAAACATGCCATCATGGTATTTGGAACTTGGGTTGGCATCTGTGTCCTGAGCAATGTAGTCTGCCAACCCAAGTGTCTTCAAAATAATCCATTAGGGGGTTTACTTTGTGTTCATTTTGTTGGTAGAAAGGGTTTACTATTAGTACATTTTAGCTTTTAGCTACCTCTGTGACAGGGACATAGGCTAGTGCTATCAAAGGCAAATTGACTGTTTGTAACATACTCCACCCTTAGGACATCATTATGATGCTGGACGGTTGAACACTAACCGCTATTGCGGCGGTCAGGAAACTGCAGACCAGCATGTGGGTGTTCCAACTGCCTTATTACGAGGCGACCACCGAGCTGGCTGTTGCAAACTTTTCAGGGCATGCTGCGGCCATTATAAAGGGCTGCAGCACATGCCGACTCTCTACAGCACATCCTGAACGTATATGGACTGTGTGCCATGCACCACGTCTTGCACGGCACACAGTCCACGGAGAGATTGGGGCACTACATGGCCCCCAGGGCCACTTTGCAGTGGCCCACGAAAGGCCCTGTTTGGGGCCCCCAATATTCCTATCTGGCAATCTTTTCATGATGATATTCCCACCATGATGGCTGTTGGAAAGGGATATTGTAATCCTGACAGCTGTGCCTTCCTCGGCACCGCCGCCATGTTAGGTTGAAGGTCTGACCGCCACCCCATCGGGATCTCTGATCCTGGCGGAGGCGGCAGCCTTTCACCCGACAGCTGTGAATCCGACCGCCAGCATTGTAATGCAGCAGTCGGACCAAAAGGATGTCGACAGTTGGACCACCACTGACGGCCTGTCAGTGACCCAACCGCCCAACATCAAAATCAGACCTTTAGTGCAGATTGTTTGAGATGTCTCCATATGCTTTGATTGAAATGATAATTACTGCCTTGCATGCTTGCGTATGAATAGACATTTAAAGTGGTTTGAATCATGTCTTGTTTAAAGTCTACAATTATTTTTTGTGGGTAGTTTGTATTTGTTTCATTAGTCTTAGTAAGTTATCTGCTATAGAAAATATTACGTTTTGGTTATTATTCTTTAGGTTGTCATATAACAGGAAGGGTTCCTCATTATGCATGGCTTTTAAGTTCAGGTATTTTGATATGTTGGTATCATGTAGAGACTGGAGGTGTATCACTTTGCTTTTTTAGTTTGTGTAAATAAACATTTGGTGGTAATTGGCCTGTGATGTGTTGAGGAACTTTAGAAAGTATCTTTTAGGATTTTAATTGTGGGCAGCTGGGAGCTAGTACTTGCCTTCCATAGCATGATTTAGAGTAATATTTAGTATACTGGCAATCCACTGTTTCCATCAATGTACTTTCTTGGTTGCAGGTGTAGCCCATGAGCCCCAGTTGCGTTACATAAGGTCACATTCAATTTTTTTTTAGGCATGGAGAGATTAAGTGATTTGCCCAGTATCACAGGATGTTGAGCGTCGTTGCTGAGAATCCCCAGATTTGCAATCCACCGCCCTAACCATTAGGCTACATCCTCTCCCCTCCTCTCCCATCCTCTTTATCAATGCTGTTCATGTTCTGTTGTTCTGTTGCCTTTAGTGCTATTTTCTTAGTACTAAATCCATCCTTGCATCCATTTTGGACACAAGGGTACATTTTGCACAAAGAATCTAGTGTTAAATCCCAGGAGTAATTTGGTGGAATATCCTACCGCAAGTTCACATTTAGCTAGAGCGAGCGGCTGCTCATGCTTGTGTTCTGTTGCTTTTAACACTATGTCTTAGTATAAAATGCAATCTCATGTCCATTTAGGTCATTAGAGGGCATTGTTTGAACTAAGACAATAACAGTAAATGCAGAATTACTTTTCTTGCATGATTCCATGTAAACTTGCTTAATTTGTAGGTCATTCCATATGAATATGCTAAAAATAGGAACTATTTCAATGAAGAGAATGACACCTGAATAACAAAAAGCCCAAAAGTGGAACCAGAGGTATGAATTTGTAAAGCTTTAAATTGTAATAATTCCAAAATGTGCAAAGTGCCAACATTGTGCAACTGATTGCCTATGCCGGGACATGGGTATGGTTTAAGGCTAACCACAATGGAGCACAGGTCAGATACAAAAGTTGGATTGGTCCTGGTCAGAAAGTTATCTTCACACTTAGACAATTTCAAGAAGGAAGATTCTTGAACGGGGCAAGGCTACAGGCCGAACGCGTTCAAGGCAGGTCAAATTGAAACTGGTCAGCTGGGCTCTTCCAAGGAAGTGGGATTCTTGTAGCTTTTGCATCCCTGTTGTTTAGCAAGAGGTCCTTCAACCTTGGGCTCTACATATTTGTCCTGGGTTCAAGGGGGAGCTGGTATAGCACTTAGGGTTCTCCTCAAAGGTCTCAACAACAGGCACAGTCCTTCTTCTGTCTTCCAAGGTCCTGTAGTGCTCTAAAGAGGGTGCCCAGGGAGCCATATTTATTATAGCCACTAGTCTGCGAGTGGGGTGACTCCTGGCCCCTCCCTAACAAAAAGCCAAATATTCTTTTAGGCAGTTCCTGTGTGTCATCTGCAAATAATCCCACAGTTCCCCTCTCTAGCTAAAACAAGATGGTAGAAACTTTTGTTCCCTGCGCAGACCACCCTGGATGTGTGGTCAGGAAAATCAGCAACCATTCCTCTGTGGTCACTCAAAACTGGTTCTGGGAGGGGCTCCTCTCCCACTCTGCCTGATGCCTGACTGGCTAGGGGTACAAAGGTATAGGAAAGGCATAGGTGTTAGCTACATCGGCATGCAACATGACAGGCTTCTTTCGAAATATTTAAGCTCATCCGAATTCCCCAATGAATTAGATATCATTATTAAATTTTAATATTAACTCCAAATGCTTTCCAATGGTACAGCTAAACCTGCTACAGTGAAAAAAGATTTTGTGGTCTTGACATTGTAAGTACACATTTTACATTAACATTTGGCATGCCCTACTTTAAAATACCATGTGCCCTGCCTTCTAGGCATTAAGGCTGTCCTACACCGTCCTGCCTGTGCTGTATGGTCTCAGTTGTTATCACTATTCTCAATTAGACAGGTGACCTGTACTCTATGTGTTTTATTTAGCATGCCCTGCTGAGTGTTTAATTTGCAAGGCATGCTGTGCACTTTAGTTTGTGTGCACTGTAAACAATATGTTTAATAAAGAGCAAGTGTCTGCTATTTTTGTTAAAACAATATACACTGCTCAGCAATCAATTAAAGGTCTCTGTTTCCTACTCTCCTTGTTTCCTGCTATAATGACTGGTATTTTTGTTTTTATAATGATTGCTGACTAATTATACATTGTTGAGCAATTAAAGACCTCCATTTTATGCTGCCCTTCTTTTCTGAAGGAACATCTAGTAGTGTTTGTCATGTGTACAGCAACTGCTAACTAATTAAGGACCTCTGTTTCCTGACCCTGTTTTCTGCTGGAGACTGTCTTCTGAGTAGCAGCAGCACTCTCTATGTGCATGACGGGCTTGATACAGAAAGAGTAGTCTGTCGTTGTTACACCAAAGGCCCATTCACATGTAAATTGGGTCAGTGAATCATTATGATTTGGAAATGGTACTCCGTTGCAATGGAGTATCCTTTCCACCAACATATAAATAGGCCCCTTAGTCTCTATGGCAAACTTGAATTTTAGAGTGCAAATTGTGTTCTCTGAGGTTATCAAAGCTATTCAACCACATTGTACAGAATGTTTTCCAAGCCCCCAGCCTGACTGTCCAAGCCCCCAGTCTGACTGAAAGTAGACACAATAAACTTGTATTGAAACAAAAAATGTTTTGGCATGGAGGTGAGGCAAAGAGAATATATGCCACAAGTAGACCAATATTGTTTCCACAAGGGTGAAGATAACACTCAGGTTTGGCTTTAGCATTAGTGCCCGGTGAGACAATCTTTGTTGATGCACTTCTTCCTGCTATGACCTTCTTTTAAATGGATTACCTCATGACCACCTTCATACACTGCCCCTCATCCCTCCAAAGCTCCTATTTCACATTTAGTTTCTTTTAGAGAGCCAACCATGAACGCCAATCTTCCAAAATGCCAGAGGGTAGCGGAAGTGGCATCACATGTCCTTTAATTTTTACTTTCAAACACGCATGAATGCTTACACATACACACATGTTCAAACGTACACACTCTCTCTCTTACTTACAGATGCTCTCAACAGCAAGTACGCACAGAAAATATAGTTAGTCAGTCAAGAAACTTTATTCAGTTGATTTGACCATCAAAGTATAATGGGTACAGAATAGTAGATTCACCAACACTTACAATGATTACTGATGTAACTAGATACAACATTAGCTGACAATAAATACATCTTCATAGGAAGGTTAAAAATGGATAAAACATTGTGAATTAGAAAGAGAAAATATAAATGTAAACTTGTTGATAAAAAACATACATCAGTAATAAACAATTATTAAAAGCATGCAACTAATGTCAAATAGGCGCAGTTTCCTTGGATCAACTGAATAGCTCCATTAGTTGAGTCGATTAGGCTTACAAATATCATAATAAAAGGTAGCTTCATACTGATACAGTTAAGCACAAAAATGAGCATCAAACTGTGTTCTCAAACATGAAACATCAGAGTGGAAGATGGAGAAGAAGAGTGCTAGTGCTTGTAATACAGGAGTACCACTGTACATACTTGTTATTTAGCTAGTACAAATGCAGCTTTCAGTGTTTTACCCTAATAAAGGGGAAACAAATGCTCAAATAAATAGGGCATACATACATAATCGAAAATGACATCTAAAGCCCGTAGTGCAATTTGTGAACATTTACTTTCGAAACCACTGCCATGATGACAAAACTACAGATGCTAACGCTAATGGTGTAACATGCTCTAACTATATCTGTAAAATAAAACGGCAGGGTGAAGTTAGAGAGCTACAGTAGGTAGTTTAGGCATTCTTCAGTCCAAGTCTTCTAATAAGCCACATTTCCCCCGTAATTTTGGCCACTGCACAAGCTAATAGTGGCTTAGAGTCTGTTTTTAGAATACGTAGCACCTCTTGATGACATCGGGTACCCATCAGCCTACAGACGGGAGATAACCACTTGAGCCTCGGGGATTTGTACAGTGGGTATGCAAAGAAAACATGGTTAATCATCTCATAAGCCCCTGAGCAGCAGTGACAGCAGCGTGATGCGTCGTCAGATCCCCACTGCCATGCAACTGTAAATGAATTCAATGGGAGAGTACCAAATCTAAACTGTATGTATAGCTTTCTATCATTTGGGATGGTGATTACCTCCATATCATGCTCATACATACTAAATAGCTTGAATTCAAGAAATTCTGTTGTAAGGCAGCCACCGGCTAGTGATACATTTCTCTGATCTACCCAATTCCAATAACAGGTCTTGATGAAGTCCCAACTAGGTAGCAAACTAATATCAGACTCAGCCCACAGATTCCCCAGACCAACCGCAAAGAGGTATTTTTGAATGTTACTAATCCACCCAATTTGTTTTGAACGGTCTAGGCTACAAACTTCTTCAAGGGCAGCCACATAGTAGATAAGCTCAGGTGTTTTTTTTCAGACATAGCCAAAAAAGAATGGGGCGTAATCTGGCTTTGTCCACTATTGTGGATCTACCCATGTTGTGTCTTAGAGGGAGCAGTGGAGTACTCTGTGGGAGGGAGCAAAGGGACCTCAGGAATTAATATACAGTGCGTAGAAGACCCACAAAGTTATCAAACCCCCAAAGTTCAGCCCTGTAAAGAGCAGAGCTTACCACTTTCTGATCGTAGATTTGGAGCAATGCTGCTATCTGCCTAGTTTGTGAAGCCCTGTGTTCCTTCAGTAATGCCCCTGTAGTTTTTCTCTGCTGGAGGGACCGTTTCAAGATGTGATGTTTCCAGGACATTTTCTCCTCAAGCGTTAGGCCCAAGTGATCAAAAGTGTCCACTCTCTCTAGGGGCGACCCATCCAGCAATAGTTTGCCCTTGAATGATTTATGTGGATTTAACTGCATGAGTTTGGTATTTGAGCAGTTAATCTCTAATCCTCTAGATTTACAGGACATAAAGTGTTCAAGTAGCAATTGAAGGCCACTGGGGGTTTTTGAAACCAGGAGGGTATTGTCCGCAAAGAGTAAGGTTGTAATTTTCACTCCTCTCAATTTGGGGGCCTCCGCAGGAACCTCAGCTAGGTACTTCACCCTCTCTGTTTATGAACAGTGAGAAAAGAGTGGGCGCCAGGACGCAGCCCTGCCGTACCCCTCAAGCAACTTTGATTGGATCTGACAACTGCCCTTGGACTCCCCACCTCACCCTTGGGTAGTTTCCCTCATGTAGCCGTATGAGAAGATTCAAAATGTCATGTGGGAGCCCCTGATCATGTAAAACCTGCCATAATTTAGGCCTGGGTATGAGATCAAAAGCTGACTTTAGATAAATAAAGGCAGTATACAGACTACCATGTTCTAGTAGTACTGTCTTCCAGGCCAACATGGAAAAACGAAAAACTTGATCACAGAACATATATTTAAAAGCATTTTTTACTTACCTTAGGTGCCAGTGAGGGTTACAGTCCAGCTAATTGTAATCCATTATTTATGACAGTAATAGTAAATGTTATTCACTATTACTGCACTCAAAAATTGACAGAGAACAAGGAAATAGAGCCTTAACCGACATTTATAAGGACGAGCTGCCCTTGTATTCCTGGCACTGAGTTTGCCACTTCTGAGGCCAGGGGTTGCAAAGGCAGTGCCATGGGTAGCAAATGGCAAGCCAGGAGCCACAGCTGCGACCCCTAAATGCCGTCCATGGAACAACCCCTCCTGATGTAGGGTGTCAGAGTAATTTACATGACACTCACATGTTATACAGAAAAAAAGAATCATGCAGTTGTGTGACTCAAGTAGAGGAAATATTACATGACATCGAGGGCTACAAGATGTACTGGAAGAAATTGTATGTGAAGTGTGCTTAATCGAGAAAAATAGAAATTCAGCCTTTAAAATATAACCCAGATGGTGGGGTTCTTTATAATTTGGTGACTGGAGTATTGCTAGTGCTCTCTCTTCCCGTTTATACCAAGCATCACAAGCAAAGTCTAATTCCTCCATTATTGGACGCTCAGCTTATTGGGAGGAGCATCCTCTAAATGGAAATAAAGGTCCCAAACGTTTCAACATGAACTGAAAGCACTCCCAAAGAAATAATGCAAAATATTATGAAGCCATAATATAAGCAGATCTTCCCTATTGACACTTCTCTCAGTCTTCGATCAGGATACAGTCAACATGAGTTTCGTCATATGGACTTAGCTAGGACTTAGGGAGCTAGAGGTCTAAGCAAACGTACACAACATGTGTTTGTGGGCATGTAAATAGGGGCTGTGAAGTTGTTGTGCTTGAATGAGATCAATCATGCATAAAATCCATGTTTTAAAATTGGACACAGAGAGTGGACTGTAGACAACACGCTAACTTTCTTCCATAGACGGGGACTTAATTTGGCCTAAACATGGGACACCACAGTTTAATTGACAATGTCTTATTGATTTGTCAATAAGATGTCAATAAAGAAGATTCGTTTATCCTATACCTTCGTGCCTTTTTGGGTGATTTCTTCTGGAGTGCTCACAATTCTTTCTCAACAGTTGTTGGGCTTGTCTGTAATAATAATAACTTATTTGTATTCACAGGAATCCTTTTTAAGAACCATAGAAAAATGAAAGATTGAGCAACAACAACTTCCAAACCTTTGCTTGCAGCTCTCCGATAGAAGATCGTAGCTAACTGTGCTGTATGAGGAGAATTTAAACGTATGACTTGCAAGTAAAAAAGGATCTATGTGACAAAAGCAGTACCCACTGAGCTATCTACATAAAATGCAAAGCTGGACCTGCATGCTACACGTTGTGCTTTGCAACAGGCACATCAACCATCTGTACTACTTTATGATGAGTCATAATGTTCACTAGACAATCTCTCCAGCAAATACATGAATCAGCATAATTATCTTGACATTGTTATTATTCCCCAAAAATTGGTGGGCACACACAATTTTTGCAGCGGGTGCCTTTAGATGTTTTAAAATGAAGCACCCCGCCCCCACCACACACCCTGAATTTGGCACCTGAAGTCACAGCACCGGTTGCACCGCCCTGATGCCGCACCGATAATTGCGGATTGCAAATGCCTGTAAGAAAACTAGGTTGCCTTTGCAAGTACGTAAACAGCTTTTGGGTGACTCGTAAATCCAATTTAGAAATAAACGACAGTAATATATCTAAATGTGTTCAACGTGTCGCTCAGTGCAATAGTAGGAAATACTGCGAATGTCACACCATGTACAATTCAACGTTATCCAAGCAACAAACATATTCCTTCTCCAGAAGATAAATCGTTTAGTGTCAGAACACTTTATTTAAAAAATAATACCCGTGAAGGGGCTATTGTGTCCATTCTGACGGACATGGCGTCCTTGGGGAATGTTGTCACTCGGGCAGGTTTTCGGATGGCTAATCTGACAGCAGAGATTCGGTTTCAGCGACCTGCCTTGCATGGCAAAGAGTTCGTGCCTGGAACATGTCAGCTTTCTCACACTGGAATCCAGAAGATTTACTAGCTAAAGCAAGAACATTGATTTTTGTTTCTAAATTGTTTGAAAATATTTATGATTTATGTCCCTGCTGTAAGAAAGTTGATTGAAGACATGATAGATTGTAAAAATAGGAAAACACTGATGGAAGCCATTTCGGCCATTGTCAGATTTGTAGATATATGAAACGGATAAAACTCTCCATATATTTCTTTGCGGATGTATCCCTCAGGGGTGGGTGAGCCTGCTTTAAGTTTGCTGTTAGACCTGGAATACAAAAGCTCAATGCACAGTGTGCCTGTGAAATGCCACAAACACTTTATGCTGTTTTCTGTTACCTACTCCCTGCATAGGCAGTGTTTCCATAAATCTTGTATTATATCAATTCTAATTTTGGCTTACCCAATATATGTATCTAATCCAGAGCGAGGAGCATATGCCTTATGTGTTATACTTGCTTTTTCTCATTATAAGGTGCCTGGGAAACGTGCCCTAGTGGTCATTTATGCTGAACAACTAATACTTTACTAAGAGACCTCTGCCTTTTCTTTATCCTAGAGCAAGGAAAGGTGAGTGAATAATAGGTAGCTGAGAAAACACACACAGCTCCAAATCCTATATTGCGAGGCAGAATTGCTAATACATTAATGGTTATTTAGAAAGAAAACACCAAGTGGCACTTAGGACAAGATTGGTTATATTAGCTAAATATGTTGTAAAGGAGACTGGTGCGCTGCGCAGTTCAAAGCAGTAAAACAAACCCCCCCTCGTGTGGATTCCAGAAACCCAGAGATACTTGTTTTTCATGTCAAGCGTAAGCTACACATGTAGGTGGGGATTGCCACCTAACTACTGCTACAAAATGACGTAATACATGCTGTAACGTGGGTGGTAATACCGCACCTGCGGAACAACTTGTCTAATCACATTTACAAGGAGTGCGGGATGCTCCTCTGCAGTAACAGTCATTGGGACAGACATGCACCTGCCACTGCAACATCTGTACTTATGCAGAGCAGCAGCTGTAAGGATAGCATGTGTTGCCAACATATGTATATGTGGGGATCGTGTTTATGGCTAATTTGAAGATTAGAAATATGGTATACCTATCTTTGGATCGAGGTAATTTAAATCAAGCAATTCAGCATTTTTGACACTTTTGTGACACTTGAACTATATTTTTCCAAGGTGAAGTCGTTGATGATTGCAAACATGTATGTGCTTCTGTGCGTGCAGCTGTTGATGCGTATGGGCATACGCATAATGTTTCTATTGTGAGTCAACCATTTTGGATCCGCTGAAAGGATTGTAAAACATCTGCTGTACAATTGAGCTCACAAGCATTGCAAGGGGTGACTAAAGACAGAATGGCGAGTTATGAATTACTCTTGTTTAAATGAGGATCTCAACTATGTCTGCAGCTCTGGTTGTCCTGGAGATGTAATGATTATCATGAAGGGTTCAGGACGGAGGTATGTGACGTGAAAGAAATGGATGAAGATGCTGTTGTAACAAATCCATACACTTAGAACAACAGCCTTTAAAGTAAAAAGTGAAGGATGGACCGCTTGAATTAATTTCAACCAATGGTAATTACTCGGGCCTCATTCCAGCCCTTTATTAATTTGCACACCATCTCACCATGCGCGGCCGACACAGGTAAGAGCGGCGAGGCAGGGCGGGGTGGGGTGATCGAGTTGACAGATGGCGGTATAGATAAAATCCAGAGTAGGCGATGAAGCAAACGCAAGGTAAGTGATTTTTGCTTCTTACATTTTTTTTACCTATCCTGTTGTCTGTCGACTTCCCTCCCACCCCGCCCTACCCCACTGCCCCATCCGCTCTTACCTGTGACGGCCATGGCTGCATATCACCTCAGTTTGGACCCAGCCATATGCAAATCAGTCTTGACCTTGCTCTAATGGGAGCTCTCCAGACCCAACTGACAGGCCAGGTCCTTCCTGAACTGAAACACAAGCAACCTAGGACCGGGTTTGTCCTAATCATTAGCAGTGGCGGCTCGCCGAGGGAGTGCTGCGGGCGGTGGAGGGCAAGGTGGGGGTAGTGGAGTCCAACATACGACGGAAAGGAGTAAGGTAAGGTATTAAATAAAGAAAACAATTTACCTTGCACGCCCTGCATCGCCAACTCGGCGATGCAGCGTGTGCAAGGTAAAATGTTTTATTTATTTAATCTCTTACCTTACTCCTGTCTGTCGTATGTCGTACTCTACCAGCCCCCACTCTGCCCCTCCCCCGCCCACCCACCGCCCCGCAGCACTTTCTCGGCGAGCCGCCACTGCTCAATAGCCAGGTAGTGTGCACAGGACCCACGTCTGAGCATTTCTGTCCCACTTTGGGGGAACACATTAAAGTATTCACAAGCCTTATGGATTGAATGCTTGAATTAATCTCAGCAACTGGTAATTACACTGACTGCACCCCAGTACATCGTTATTTTGCACGCTATGTCACCTCAGTTTGGACTCAGCCATATGCAAATTAACCTCGATCCTGTCCAAACTGCCAGGCCAGGTCCTCCCTGAACCGCCCTGGGTTCTCTTCTGGAATACTTCGGGCACAGTGCAAGATACCTTGAACCTTTCCTGTGATGAAATATTTGTTAAATGTTTTGTTTTGACAAGTGAGTTGGGGACTCTATTCATTTTGACAGTATCATAATTGTAAGCGTTCCTCAGCATTGTAGAGCTCAGAGCAGGAACAGGGATACTATGCCCAGTGGGAGAAGGAATACAGTTGATAAACATTTTTTAATGTCAACTGTGATAGAGGCTATCCCAACCCTCAAACATTTTAGACAGAGCAACAGGTCCCACAAGAAGACTGCAGTGGCTATAATCAAAAGACTAATGCTATCACAAACCCCCAACTAAGGTTCCTGGATTCCCTTTTTCATTATCCTGTGTCATATGCCAAGATTATAGTGCTAGGCATTAAGAGAGTTAAGTGTAAATTGTGTCCGGTGTATGGCTCCCCGCGTTGGACAAACAGGTCAACACATTTCAAACACACCATATTAAATTATTTGGTTTCAAAGCTTTAGAATGCCTTTAACATTGACAAATGAATGTGTGGGAATGGTTGCAATTAGAGAATGCTTGCAGGTGTTAAGGAGGCGTTTGCTAATGTCGACACGGGGAACAGAAGTTTCAATCTTACCTTTTTTGAGGAGTTCACACATATGTGTTGATTACAAGTTTATTTACACAAGGCGCCCTAATGAAATGGAAAAAGTGACACAGATGCAATTAGCAATTTTACTTCAAATTTTCCACCTCAAAAATTGAAAGTGTTTAAATTAATTGCGCTTCTTGCCAATTGCCATTTAGTAAATATAATGTGTTATGGTAATGAGACTTTAATTAATGGGATGTATTTCTTACTTAAATATACCTGTTTTCACTGATCTGCTTGTAAAATGGCATGTGGTTTGAAATGCAGAAGTGAGAAGAATATTTATTGTAGATGTGTGTAACTCTGTAGGACCTGGTACGTAAGCACCAACGACCTGGGGATCGAACTGCAGAAATAAACCTCAGTTCAGAAAATGTGATAAGGATGTGATGTCATAGACAGTGTACAGTTTTTAAGCTGTAAAACTGATAATGTTCTCTTCTTCCCTAAAAATTAGGTAATTTGTCAAAAAGTTTTCACAATTTTAAATTGTTTTCAGTAGCGGCTGGTCACATTTGAGAGGGGTGTCTTGAAAGTTTGTGATGAGTCCTGCCCCCGGTGGCGAGCAAGCCTGACCGTCAAAAGGGCGTTTCGGGGGGTCTGCCCCCAGAGAAAATCTCAGAATAAGAGTGGGCAAATGCTGCATTTCCAAGCATATTTGAGAAGCCAGAAAGTTAATAAAGCAATTGTGAAAGTGTAGTTATTACATCAATAAAGAGATTTCATATGATAATGATGTAGGTTGCTGCTTATTCAGTATAACCACAGAACTGCATAACAGAAGATTCTGGCTTTGCTGGCTCTAAGAGCCCATGCATGGGCCCAGCCGATAATATAATTAGAAATCCAAGTCCTAGTTGTGTTTTCACGAAGTCCGGTAGAACTATGGAAGTCTTAGTACAGAGAGAATGATGTCACAAACTACTGTGGCGAGGGTGAATATTTATTTTGAACGAGCATTGGCTGCAAGCGCAAGTACATTGAGTGCCACAGCTTATCTCTGCAGAGTTCATTTTACTTCTAGTCTTTAGTCAGGCCTATTGTACACATTTCGGCCTGCATATAGGGAAAGAACAAGGGTGCCTCGTCACCTGGAATTGTAAAAGCCTGCCAATTAACACTGCTGAAGGAGCACATAGGGTACATGCGTGCAGCTCCTTTTGATTACAAGCCAAGTGACATTACAGACTAGTGTCAGCAATTACATTGCATTGCAACTTCAAAGTTCCACAAGACAAAACCCAATGAAGAAAGCAAAGTCACACACATGGCTGCCACCTACAGGCACCATCCTCCCACAAAGGATAGTGCCCTCTGCCTGCTCTTGCTGTTCGTTAACACTTTAGACCCTCTTGTTGACTTTGTCAGCACTTGTTTTTCCTGCATGTGGTACACCAGCCTTGCTGCATAACAGTACACTGCTGACATATGGGTGCATAGAAACCATAGTGGCATAGTTGTGGAAATCTCCCTGTTCCCAGATGTACATTCTGGCTTATCATACCTGTGAAAATACTTTATCTGAGTAAAAAATAAGGGTGCAATGGAGGACAATTCTGTACCATGGCTATGCGCAGATAGTGCTAGATTGATGTGCATATGATTGATCCGTATCTGTAGTGACACAGTGAGCAAACAACTAATGAACAGAAATGCTGCAAAGAGTAACGAACTGTGGAAGAGAGCGATTCAAGAATCCATCACCATTTTGTAATTCTCAGACGGATAGAGAGAGGCTAATGTAAAGAACAAAGTGGAAGCAATTTGTTGAAGTCGTAAGTTCTTTATTCTTCGCCAACACAGCTCCGAACGTGGAGCGCAAGATACAGCCGCTGCTCAGGATCACCAGCTGTCAACTGTCACCAACTGACAGCTGGTGAGGTCACAGCTGGTGAGGTGGCAACGATACGGTGTCCTCGCAGGGACACGCCAGTGCATAGGACACTACGGTGTCCACAGGATGACAATACACATACACAACACATCTTCCCCCCTAATGAACAGAGGGAGCATTTACATAACAAAGTTTAACAAAATACCTAATCACAAATGTAATTGCTAAGTTTCGCGGGAGGTACTATCCTTCTACCACACCTGCTGGTACTAGATGGCAGTGACTCGTCGTACCTAGGAGTAGGTGGCAAAACCCTGACTACCCTACCTGAATCCGCGCTAGGGGTGTGAGCCACTGGGTTGGGTGCCTCAGTATGTGTAGTGTGTGGTTTCACTGTCGGAGGAGTCAGACAGGGAAATGTGGTGCTTGTTATCATACAACTTACTGTGCACTTTGGTGGGAACTGCCAAGGTGGGCTTACATACCGAGAGGGCCGAGAGGTGCCACAATTTACCATCACTCAAAAGAGCAGAGTTACAATACACCTTGTTAACAATAAGGGGTGGAGAGAACCTGTTCTGACCCTTCGCTATGTGACCACTTCTCTTCACCTTTACAGTGTCCCCTATTGAGAGTTGCACTTCTTTGCAACCGTGTTTGTGGTCGTACATTTTTTTGGTTTTGTCCTGCCCATGCTCAACCTTCCTTCTTACTTGGTCACTAGTCCAGTGCACTCTCTTTGAGGCTAAGGCCCAACCCACATTGTCCTTTGAGAGGGGCGTTCTGCCCCGCATGAGTACGAATGGGCTGTGGCCAGTAGAGTCACATGGCGTGATTCTGTAGACCCATAATGTTTTTAGGATCTCATTTTTCCAGCACAGTCTGTTGTCGTTGGACAACTGGATAATGCCTTTTAGTACTCTATTTTAGCGTTCCACAGCGCCGTTTCCAGCTGGGTGGTACACCGATGTAGTTTTGTGCGAAGTTTCTAGATGTGTAGGCCTTGAATAGGTCTGACAAGAACTGCGGCCCATTGTCACTAGTTATTTGTTTTGGGAGCCCTTCTCGTGTGAACACTGAATCTAAAAACTCAACCACCGACTTAGAATCTGGTTTGACTGTGAATTTGAGTTCAGGCCATTTGGTAAAATGGTCTATAAGTACAATTATATACCACTGCTCTTCTTTTTCCACTATGGGGCCCATGATATCTATTCCCACTCTTTCCCATGGCATGGCTGGGCAACCAATGGGGTGTAATGGTGGTCTAAGAGTTACTTGGGTCTTGTCGGATTGCTGACGTATGTTGCAGCTTCTGACTATTCTTTCTACATCCATGCTTACCCCAGGCCACCAGTAATTTTCCTTGACTCTTCTTTTACACTTAACTATGCCTAAATGTCCCTCGTGACATATTTCAAGGATTCTTTTCCTTAACGTGACTGGGGGTACCACCCTACTACCCCTCAACAGTAAGTTATTTTTGTGTGATAGTTCTTCCTTCACTTCATAGTAATGTCTCATTGTTTCAGAGAGTTTATTTTTATGTGTCCACTCTCCCTCTAACATCCTGATCACAAGACAGATGTCTTTGTCCTTTTCTTGCTCTGTGAGCCATTCTTCCTTTGAGATTCCCTGTAGATTGTCATCTAGGCTGGCTATACAGTACTCTTCCACTTCTGTTTTGTTATCTTGGTTTTCTTCTCTTATAGGTAATCTGCTTAAGTAGTCTGCAACAATGTTCCTCACTCCAGGTACATATTCTATGTTATAATTGTAGTCAAATAGGCGTACAGATAAGCGCGCTAGCCTAGGTGACGCTGAATATAGACCTTTTGTCGTGAACACCTTGGTGAGCGGCTTATGGTCCGTGCATAGTGTGACTTTGTTTCCCCACACATAATTTCGATAGTGCTCCAAGGCCCACACACATGCCAATGCTTCGCGTTCGATGACAGAGAATTTTTCCTCTGTCGGTGTTAATGACCGTGATGCGAACGCAATGGTGTACTGTATTCCCTTGTCATCTTTTTGAGTCAATACGGCTCCAAGTCCCTTCGAACTTGCGTCCGCTGTGATGGTGTTGCGGAGTGAAGGGTCAAAGCCCTGTAGAGGTATAGCATTGCACAAGTCATTTTTAACGGAGTTGAACGCGGCTTGGCACGTGTCAGTCCAATTGAATTCACTTCTCATCTTCAGTAGTTGTCGAAGATCATAAGTTTTTTCAGAGAAGTTCTTTATAAACTTCGCATAAAATTCTACAAGGCCTAGGAAAGACCTCAGCTCTTCCTTGTTTTTGGGTACAGGAGAGTATTTTATAGCATCCATTAAGTCTTTTTTCGGGTAGATTCCTTTTCCATTTATTTCGTGCCCAAGATAGTTCACCGACTCACATGCAAACTTGCATTTACTGTACTCTGCCGTGAGCCCCTTAGTTTCCAAGATTCCTAGTACTTGTTCTACCTTATCATCGTGCTCCTCCTTAGATTTACCCATGACTAGGATGTCATCCTGAAACATCAGAATACCCTTGACTCCCTTAAAGATGTTGTTCATTAGTCTTTGGAACATCGCTGCAGCGGATGCCAACCCAAAAGGTACTCTTGTAAATTGGTAACACCCGAAGGGTGTGATGAACGTCGTGAGTCTCTTGCTTTCACGATACAGTGGTACCTGGTGGTACGCAGACTTTAGATCGATAGTTGAAAACCATCTGACCCCTTTTGTAGTAGCCAACATTTCACTAATTTTTGGTAATGGAAACTGTTCAACTATTATATTTTTGTTCAGGTCCCGTAAGTCCACACATAGTCTCAATTTTCCATTAGGACGTTTGGCTACGACCAGTGGTGCGACCCATTCACTAGCCTCCACTTGTTCAATTATGCCTTCATTAAGGAGTTTCTCAATTAGTTTTTTTACTTCGTCTTTTATTGCAAACGGTAGATTGCGAGTTTTGTGTACTACCGGTGTTGCATCAGGTTTAACTATTATTTTATGTTGGTACCCCTTAAGTGCTCCAATTTTGTCTTTAAAGACATTTGGGTACTTGTGTGAGATGGATTTGTTATAGTCATTCGTGTTTTGTACCACTAGGACAGGGTCTGAACTGCTGGGGTCCAAGATGATGCTCAAATTTCCCTGGTCCATCCATCCTAAGACCGATGGGCCAACAGCAGAAACATAGAGTTTTCCTTCTGATTCTCTCCCTTTATATGCAAAATTTAGTTTTCTGTAACCACACACGTTAATTGGTTCTCCAGTGAATGATTTAATCAGTATGTCTGCCTTCTCAAGGTGACTACCAATATGTGGTGTGAATTTTTCTTCCCATACTTTTTTGTTCACAATCGTATAGGGTGAGCCTGAATCGGCGACTATGCTGATATCGACGCCTCCAATGGCCATATTGCATGTGGGTTTCTTCTTTTTAGTCATGCCGCCAGCACTGACTTCATTTATTTGCTCCTCTTCGATGCTGAGGACACACATGTTGACGTCGTCTTCATCCGAATCTTCATTCTCATATTCTTCTGATTCATAGATGTTTTTCACAGTGCGAGCCTTACGCCTTCGACATGCCTTCTGGAAATGCCCGATGACACCACAGTATGTGTATTTCACTCCACGTGCAGGGCACTTCCTGTTGTCAGCCCAATGTGTATTGTCACCACATCTGTAGCAACGCCTAGTTCCGTTATCCCCAGGTTTATTGTTCATGCTTTTCGCAGACTTGTTCCATGTGTTTTTCGAATTTTGTTTTACTTGTGTCACCTTGCTGACGGTTCCACTCTCTTTTTTTTCATTGCTTTCTGCTATTACTGCCTTTGCGCATCGTCCGGTTAATTCGGATTTTCTGGCAACGTCAATTATGTTCTGGAGTGGATACTCCCCTTTAGCCCAGAGGCTGTCCTGGATGTCAGCATTTGACCCTTGCATAACAATTTGATCTCTTATGAACTCGTCGTGCAGATTCCCAAAGCGACAGTTCAATGCCAACACTTTTAGTGCAGATACATAGTCATCGACTGACTCTTCCTTCCCTTGCTTCCTGTGGAAGAATTTATATCTATCCACTCCAACGCACACATTGGGTTTGTAGTACGCATTTAGGTCATCAATAGCATTAGCGTAAACATCATCTTCTCCCTCCCCTCTTGTTTTCTTGTTGATGCTGTTGTACACTTTTATTCCTCCTGCTCCGAGACAATGTAGTAGGAGTTTGTATTTCTTTTTAGGTGTAAATTCATCCTCATCATCAAACTGCGAGATGTAGTTGTTAAAATACTCCCTCCATTCTTCCCATTTCAGTAATGGTTCACCCTTGCCAGGTAGGAATGATTGTGGAGGGGAGAGATTCCACAAGTAGCCAGATGCCATGCTGCTTTTAATTTACTTTTTTTTTTTTTTTAATTTTCCTCTACACACAGTGCTTAATGTGCTAGATTAATCCTTTTTTTTTTTTTATTGTGCTAATTATTTGGTCCGTTTTATTCCATTAGGATTAGACCAGCGCATAAATAGTGCTTAAGTTCGCTACCGGTAGCTGTTTATTTGCAAAGTTCTAAGCTGCCGGGTTTTTTTTTTTCTTAATGCGTGTTCGCGCGTTGCCTTGGTGATTCAATTTCACTCGTTTTGTTTACAAATGGGAAATTCAAAATGGCCGCACGTTCTGGTACGTCGTGCGTCACTTCTAGATTCCTGAAGGATTCCTCAATGCGTCTGTGCACACTACGTCACATTAAATTTGCATACGTGACGCTGCTCCAGCTGACAGTTGACACCGTTAAACTGTCGCTTCTTTACAGTTAGAGTATGGTGCAGCGTTTCACCTCACAAATGCTGACTTCAAACAGACATGCTAATTGTTACTCACGGTGTCGCCTGTCAAAGTTCCACATTACTTCCTTTTCAATCACCACGGCAGTTTCTTCGTTTGTATTATACGCGCAATTCCTTGTATATCTCTTCACGCATCAATTTGTATGTATCTGGTTTTTTTCCGTATTGTTGTGCCGCAGCTGCTATTTCTTACAGATCTTTAACACTCTTTTTTTTTTGCTAGAGTTCTTTCTTTTTTTTCTGTAAGTTTTCTTTTCACGCCGGTTTTTTTCTTTTAAAGTTAATTTACCGGTTGTGGGTTCTGGTGTTGGCGCTCGTCGCCACTTTGTAAAGAACAAAGTGGAAGCAATTTGTTGAAGTCGTAGGTTCTTTATTCTTCGCCAACACAGCTCCGAACGTGGAGCGCAAGATACAGCCGCTGCTCAGGATCACCAGCTGTCAACTGTCACCAACTGACAGCTGGTGAGGTCACAGCTGGTGAGGTGGCAACAAAGCGGTGTCCTCGCAGGGACACGCCAGTGCATAGGACACTACGGTGTCCACAGGATGACAATACACATACACAACAGCTAAGACAGATGGAAAGGTTGTAGCTGAGAGGTACAGATAGGAAAAGAGTGGTAGAGCAACTTTGTAGTATTATCGACAGTGAGACTGGGACCTTTGTCCCATCTTCCTTTCAGTAATTCCACAACCACTGCCTGATCCAGCTGAACTATTTTACTGGTTCTTTAAATATTCCGGAGAACTTAAAGCCCATACTGTGCTTTCTGTCCAGTCAAGGGATGCAGACAAGGTTACTACTCAGATGCGCTGCTTGCTTTCTTGTTTTTTAGAGCGAGGTGCATAGTATTCCCAACAGAGCTGAAAGTAGGACAGATCTTCAAAGAAATCACACAAACACTTAATCAAATCTAAAAATCAGTAACCACCAAGAGGTGTTATCAAATGCAGCATATCAAACAATATTAGTTTAGCGACAATCAAATTGCCAAAGACCTACATCAGAGGGAGGGGGGACAGATACCTGTGCCTTCATCACTTGACAGGTCATCAGCTGTGTTGCCCAGGCCGGAGGAGGCAACCGATCCTTTGAGGCCTATGCTTTTTTTCCATCTCTGGTTAAGAGAGTTTCTCAGGATTGTCCTTTACAATATATGAGACCCTCCTGTATGAAGGAGTTATCTATTTAGTAAACAAGGAGAGGTTATTAGGTATTGGGTGCACTGAATGACTAAATTGTTATGCCAAATGCTGATATATAGGCATGTTTTCATACAGGACCTAGGGGAGGCTCATTAACCTTGGCAGGGTGGCATAACCCCATTTCCACACTTTAGCAGCTTTAGTGGGCATGGTGCCTCTGGGAATTGTGTGTAAGATAAAAACCTTTCAAATGTTGTTTATGGCTTAGTGACTTTGATGGAAGACCATCATAAACATCACTGCAAGAGAATGGCATGATGAAGCTATGGATTAGAGGAACAAATGCAACAGGAGAACACAAACAGAAGGAAAGGAGAGAAAGATGGAGAACAGGATGGTAGGATAGTACGATGGAGAGATAGATGGACAGGGAGTATTGATCAGGAGAAAGATGTATGGAAGTAAGTTTGGAAAGAAGAAGGATTAAGGGAAGGTAGGAGCAGAGATTGTTGTAGAGATGGGTGGATGGAGTGGGAAATGAATGGATTTAAGAAGGATCATTGGATGGATGTAGAGAAGGATGGATATGTGCATGAAGTGAGGAAAAGTGGATGGAGGGTAGGAAGAATGGTGAATGATGGGTGGATGACCAAATTCACTTAGAATGTGGGTACACAACATACTATTTAGCACCAATGGTTTCAGAATTCCCTCACCGCTGCAGGCGACTGAATACTGGCCCACCCCTTTCACTCCTTTGACTGTCATTCAGGATACAGTATAAAGTGGAGCTTTAGTTAATTTTTCTGCCTATTCTATTGAATCTTGGCGCTTCGGCAGAGTCACTTGCTGGAAGTAGGGCAGTGGGGGTGCTGCAACACGCCCAAAATAATTATGCTGGAGTTTAGAAGATAAATGAGCAGTAAAAATGCCTTCAAATTTTGCATTTATCATGTAACATTTTCTGTGTGTTCAAAGGGGTCAAAAGTAAAACTCAAGGTCATATTCTCAAGGACTTATCGTAGAGTCAGCGGCACTTTATCGCAGCCAAGGTGGTGATAGATTTATCGCCCTATTCACAAGCTGGTGCTAACAGACGATATCGCCAGTTTTCCTGCGATAGCAGCCGCAAAAAACATCGCCACGGTTGACACCGGCAACTAACGCTAATGAGATGTAGAGTAGGCGTTCCCGTGCAAAAAGCCACGACAACACCACTTCGCAACATTCTCAACAACCAGCCAGATCGGCGATAAGATCACAAAACATGAGATAAGGCGTGTTAACAGCAGGGAATTAACACCTGCTCTTTCCTGGTATTAAGTCGGACGATAACCTGCACCAGAAATGGAGCCCAGCCCACAGCCACACCAGAAAAACAACAGATGCCACGGAGCTACTGATCATGCAGCTCGGAGCCCCAAGAGGGCCACAACACCCACCGCCAGGCCCGCAACCCCCCCGGAACCCTCCGCCTCCCCACCCCAGACTACCACAGAGGCAGCGCAGACAAAGACAGCGGACCTTCAGAAAACGCACCAGCCTCACAGACTTAACACCAGCGGATGTCATTGCCCACTACAGGCTCAAAAGGACAACCATCCTCTGCATCCTCACCCACATTGCCCTCAGGCTGACGGTACCAACACAGTGGACAACCAACATCCGTCCGTAGACAAATCTGCTGGCTGTGCTGCACCTATTGGCCTCTGGGACCTTTCAACAAACAACTACCAGAGTCGGAGGTGTGTTACAGCCAGCCCTATCCAAGTTCCTCACACCTGTCTTTGATGCCATCATCAGCTTGATACCCTGCTCAGCTCTTCAGGTGCCACTAACTTAGTGCACCACAACTCATGGACCCTTTCTGATTGAGTTTTGTGCTGTGGACAGCTCATGCAATAATGTTACCTCAGGCAGTGGGGAAGACCTGAAACGATGATGAGGAAGATGAGGCAGCTGTAACACACCCCACTGCAGCTGCAACAGGAATATCCCGATGGGACACAATCCTAGACAATTTCTTCACATGAGCATGCTCAGCTCTGGTGCCCCTACCTCAGTGCACTGCAACTCACGGACCCTTCTGATTGAATATTGGGTGACCTCTGTACTTGCTCCGGCTTCCTCCATGATGCTACACAGTTAAAATTATTTTGTTTGTGTTTTACGGTGCTTTTATAGTGCATTTTCACGTATGACTCGTGGGAATTACAGGCCTGTCGCTGGTTATCACTGATTTCTTTATCGCGTTTGGCCACATCGCAACTTTTTTCGTGTTCGTGTTTTGCGTTTTTTTGCCGGTACGGTAATTTTCATCGCGGTCATTTGACGCGTTATCGTCAGACTATCGCATGGTACCGCCGTGTTGAGAATACAACGTTAACATGCCGTTATTTTGCCGTGATAGACTGCGATGTGCAAAGTTGCGTTAAGCTAATTTTGCGATAATTATCACACCTTCTTGGGAATATTCCCATCAGTCTTTCGGAAAATCGCTGCCTATTGTTTTAAATGAGAGATTGGTATTTTCTTTTCTTTCTTTGATTGTAAAGTGAGAGAATTGTGTAAAGTGAACAATGCCGTTCTTGTTGGGCACCAAAAAGGAAAGGCTGTAGGATGTCATTTTTGTCCCAAAACAAAATTCAAATATCTGCAAATGAACTGTACAAACATCCGAGAATACACAAGCAGTTAGGAAAGAACAAATGAAACACATCTCTGTAATTGTGAAATGTGAAGAAAGCAGAGACTAAAATTGGATCAAAATAAATCAAGTTACTTTACTTGGTGATACACAAATGAAACATTCAAAGAATCCCCATTTCCAGACATTATAATTTGTGTGCGGCATAGTCCCATCAGCAAAACGTTGCTTGTGCAAATCCAATAACCACCTCAATGGAAAACGTGCCATCTGTAAATGATGGTGTGCTAATGCATGATGCTTTAGTAATATATTTAAAACAGTGTGCTCCAAAATGCACCATCAGCTACATACCACATTTACCACTCTCCACTGAATTCAACTGCTATCCTTGTTTGTGTGATGCTTGTTCACAATTCCTATGACTTCATTGATGCAACACTGGAATACTGTCCCAGAACAACTGCACTCCTATCTGTGACTGTGAGTGTGGGAGAGTGCTTGGTGTAAGGTGTCACACATTTCAAATGTTGATTACTCCTCATAAATGCAACGGGAATCCTAGAATAAGGCCTTACCTACAGTGGTGTAGCTAGACCTTTCACTGTCCCTTGCGGTCCCTGCATTTACCTGCATTGTGGCAGTTTCTAAGAGCATGAGGAAAGTTGGGGTGCTGGCGATTCCTGCGTTTGCCGCCCTGCGATGGCCGCAGGTAAGAGCAGGGGGAGAGGCCGCTGCCCACAAAACTCACGCTACCCTTCCTCGCCACCCTTTGCTACACCACTGGCTGCTTCCCTAATTTTTTAAAGTTCTTTTGGTAGTCAGTTTGCTCTGCTTCTTTAAAGCAAATATGCATGTGTTTCAAATTAATTGAACCACCATTTCTTTGCAGGTTTGAAAAGTCGCCAGTATCGCATGCACACAGCTTCTGAATATTGTTTAGCTTTGGTGGTCTTGCTGTTCATGGGCAAAGTACATTTCTGATTCATCATATTAAGCCTGTACAATTAAATCGCAGCATCTATGTATATATATATATTTTTTTTTTGAAAAAAGTTTTATTGTGCAGAGAAAAGGTTACAAGCACGGGCCTACAACCGCCAGGGCCGGCCGCTAGTAGTTAAAGTGGTCAAACAGATCAAAAAACAATGACTGGCCCACAGGGGCTCCGCTATATTACAGTAGATCAGACTGCACATAAGGGAAGTCAGGATACACACTTTTAATATAAATAACAACAAAAATAAAGAAAAACAAAAAGCAAGGCGAAACGACTTGAAATGGGCGTCGAACCACAGCCGGGGGAGTCCACACCCGACCACCCGAGGGTGGTCAATAAAAGGAGGCCTGAGAGGGAGGGGGGGGCCACGGGAGAACCAAATCTGTACTCCGAAGTACGAGATAAGCAAGGAACCCTCAAGGATCAGGGGGACGAGGCAACCCCAGACGTATCCACCAGGGGGGGAGCACAGATAGACCCGCGATACACGTTCCACTGCCCCCAAATTCTACCCCATGCCCCCGGTTTACCACGAGCCACATACACAGTTTTCTCCCTGAACATGCACCAGTCCATGTTCTCCTTCCATACGGACACGGTGGGAGGCCGTTGGGAACCCCAAAGCTGCGCTATATCTCTCTTTGCGATCATGTTCCCCAAGGCCGCCCACCGAGCCTGAGCCGCATTATAGTCATTGGGCTCCCATACATTCAGAACACAGCGACGCACCTCCGGAAGCAGAGCGACCCCGGTGACTCGTCTCATAACATCATGCACCTGTCGCCAATATGCCACCACCTCGCGGCATTCCCATAGAATGTGGAGAAAGGTGGCACTGAGCCCGCAGCCACGCTTACAGAGTCTGTCGTCAGAGAACCCCATCGAGACCAAGCGGGGGCTCGTCACATAAACACGATGGAGAATCTTAAGCTGGACCAGATGGAGACGGGCCGGGATGGCCACCTCCTTAGGGGATGACAGTGCAGTCTGCCAGTCCTCGTCGTCCAACTCCACCCCATCTCCCGTCCAGGGACGTGACCATCGAGTATGCGGTCCTCGAGAGGCGAAGAAGCAGGGACCGTGGTCCCCTCCCCAAAGACCGAGAGCAGGGCGTGCCGAACCTGTGCATAACGGAAGAACTCTCTTTCACTAAGCTCGTGCTCGCTCTGGAGCGCCGCGAAGGATTTAACCGCACCTTTAACCCATAGGTCCCCCACTCTGCTGATGCCGATCGTGTCCCAGTGCTTGAAGCCTTTCGTTGTCCAGAGGCTTCCCAAGCGTTCTGAGGCGAATAAAGGAGTGGCACACGTTAAACGCTCACTCCAGCCCATCGCTACGTTCGCCGCCTTCCACACACGTACCGCAATCCTAGTAGGGCCCGTAAGGGTCCTACCAGCGGATCGAGAGTAAAGCGCTCTGTTATAGTTACCGCCGGGAAGCAGGAATTTATCCATCTCATATGCCGGGTTCAAACCAGGAGCGTACGTAGCATGGTTAATGGCAGACAGCTGGGAGGCCCAATAGTACCGTCTAATATCAGGAAGCGCGATGCCCCCGTCATACCAGGGGAGAGTCAGCTTTGCCAAAGCGATACGCGCTCGCCCGTCCCAAACCAGTCTCCTCTGCAAACTCTCCACTTCCCTAAAGTAGGCCGCCGGAATGACATCGAAGGAGTTCTGGAGTGCATAAAGAAATCTGGGAAGGGACATCATTTTAAACAGCGCCGCGCGACCAAGAGGAGACAAGGGCAACTTACACCACCGAGCCGTATCCGCCCTCAAACGCCAGAGTGGAGACAGGAGATTCTGCTCATAGCGGACCGCCGGATCCAACGAAACGTACACCCCCAGGTATTTAAAGCCGGACTGAGATATTTGGAGCGGAAGCCGAGGCGGCAAGAGAGGAAGGCCACCAGAGATAGGATACACACAAGATTTGGACCAATTAATTATCAGACCCGAATTTTTCCCGAAGGAAGTAAGGACATCAAAGAGAACATTGAGCGACTTCCGCGGCGAGGTGAGATACAAGAGAATATCATCCGCGTACAATGAGACCCGATCCTCGAAGCCCGGGGCCCACCGGAGCCCCCTAATCGAGGGCTCCCAACGGAGCCAGGCAGCGAGCGGTTCCAAGGCGAGAGCAAAGAGCATCGGGGACAACGGGCACCCCTGCCTAGTTCCCCTCCCGAGAGCGAAAGGCCAAGAAACCCGCCCATTGACAACAACCTGGGCCATTGGTCCAGCATAAAGAAGCTTCACCCAGCTAAGAAATCCCTCCCCAAAGCCAAACCTCGCCAAGACGGCCCAAAGGAATGGCCACTCAATGGTGTCAAAGGCCATCGTGGCGTCTAAGGAAACCAATACGGCCGGTTCAGAGAAGTACTCCGCCCTAGCGAGGACGCCGTGCAGACGCCGTAAGTTGAGAGCGGTATTACGATGAGGGATGAAGCCGCATTGATCCGGATGTATCAAGTCACATATAACGCTCAGCAAGCGATTAGCGAGGACCTTAGCAAGGATTTTGGGTTCGGCATTTAGTAGGGAAATAGGCCTATATGAGGCACAGCGGTCACGTGGCTTACCATCCTTGGGAATCACCACTATAGTAGCCAGACGCTGGTCGTCGGGAAGGGAACCCCTCTCGAGCGACTCCTGAAACATATGACGGAGGAAAGGCGCGATTTTATCCGGGCGTAATTTATACAGTTCAATCGGCAGGCCGTTGGGGCCCATAGCCTTGCCCGAGCGAAGGGAGCGAATCGCAGTAGCAATCTCGTCGACAGACAAAGGGGCATCCATCAGCTCGCGGTCCTCGACGGATAAGCCGGGCAGGGCAATATCCCGCAGCAGAAGACGAGAGTCGTCCTCATCTCTATCAGACACCGGGGAGTACACAGCCCGGAGGTGGTCAGCAAAACACTCCACAATCTCACCAGGTTCAGTCACACACACTCCATCCGAAGCCCTAAGCTCCGGGACCACACGATTCACTCTCTCCTTCTTGTCCAACCAGGCAATCAGCTTACCCGCCTTGTCTCCGGCATCATACAACCTACCCTGCTGCTCCCTATACATGGTCTTGGCAGCGTCAGTAACAAGAGACTTATATTCAAACTGCTTCAGGCTGAGGGCATGCAGCCCATCCGGAGTGACACCCGCCTCCAAGGCTGCCTCCAGCCCCGATATTTCAGTCTCCAGCGTCACCACCGCCTCTCTCCTAACCCTCTTAGCCTCCACTATCTGGGACAGGGCATGCCCGCGGAGCACTGCTTTAAAAGCTTCCCACAGGGACACTGAGGACAACACCGACCCCTCATTCTCAAGAAAATATTGATCAATCGACTTAATCAGGCTATCACGGATCTTGGGGTCTCGCAGGTACCCAGGGTTAATAGGAGCGATCCGCCCAGCGGACCGCGTCCCCTTGTCAAAAAGCAACCACAGTGGGGAATGATCAGAGATACCCCGGGCCAGGTGTTTAACCTCTCGAATCCGGGCAGCCTGGGCCGCGGGCATAAGAAAATAATCCAATCTGGAGAGACTCCCATGGGCCCCAGAGTGAAATGTGTACTGACACTGTGTCGGATGCATTAACCTCCAACAATCCACCAGACCGAAGGTCTCCAGGAGTCCGCGGATCCACGCCTGGGCAGCAGGGAGGGCCCTGGGCGGGTGGCGATCCAGGTCACCCGAGACAACCGAATTAAAGTCCCCACCCATAAGCAAAAGACTGTCAGGAAGCCCAAGCAGCATACGACCCAAGTCTGAGAAGGTGGAGTTCTGAAGGCCCGGGGGAACATAGACCGAGATCAAGGAAAGGGACTGCCCCTCCCACCTCCCAGTCAGAGCCACATAGCGCCCTCTATCGTCTAGGACTACCCTGGTGATCTCTAATGGAAGTGAAGATCGCAGGAGAATGCCTACCCCTCTAGAACCAGTGGTGAAACCAGAATGGGCCACGAGTCGGTATTCCCCCCTGTTCATGGCATGACAAACATTACCAACCAGATGCGTCTCCTGTAAGAACACCACATCAGGAGTCAGACGACGCAAATATTGCAGCACAACACCCCGTTTGATACGGTCCCCCAATCCGTTGACGTTCCAAGACATCAATCTCAACCCGTCCCCCCCCATCCCCTCCAGTAGATCAAAGGTCCCCTAGCAAATAGCGCAACACCCGAAACTGAACCATAGCCAATACCTCGCCTTGAAAACAAAAAACACAAATCCAAACAACCCCACCCACCCGCCAACCCCCCCCCCCGAATCCAACACCCCCCACCCTGCACCCCTGCGGTCCAAAAAACCACCCCAACTTGCAGTGTGCCTGTCGCCCTACAAACCCCATTCTACGAAAAGACCCCGGAGGAGGAAAGGGACCCGTCCCCGCCCGCCCCCCACACAAATCATAATGAAACAAAATGCACAAAAGAAGTAGAACCCAGCCGAACAATACAAAATGGCAAAGTCAAGGACCAAAAGTCACTCCGAAGGAGACCCGCCACCCTCGGTACCGGCAGAGGGCCCAGTCCGGTGACCCCGGTCCGGCAGCGAATCCAGCCAGTCACTCACAGTCGCAGGAGAGTCAAAAAAGGTAGTCCGATCTTTATATTCCACTCGGAGCCTAGCAGGAAAAAGCATAGAGTACTTGAGACCGAGGTCCCGGAGACGACGCTTCACCCCCTGGAAGCCCATCCGCTGTTTCTGGACAAGTTGAGTGAAGTCCGGGAAAAAGTTAATGGACGAGTTCTCATGTCGGACCGGGCCATGGACCCGTGAGGCCTGCAGAATCGCATCTCGGTCTCTGTAATGAAAAAGTTTCGCAACAATAGGCCTCGGGGGGGCCCCCGGTCGCGGGCGACCACCTGGAACTCGATGGGCCCACTCCACGGCGAAGAACTTACTCAGGCCAGCGGGGGCAAGCTGTTCGAGGATGAGCTCCTCAACCATGAGATCAACCGGGCGGTTGTCGGAGGTCTCCGGAACGCCTATGACGCAGATGTTATTGCGTCGAGCCCGTCCCTCGAAGTCCTCCAGCCGCCGGGCCATCAGATCGTTGGCCGACTTGAGATCGCCGAGAGTAGTCTGCAGGTCCGACACGTCCGTACCAAGGGAGGACGTCCGCACATCCAGCGATAGAACCCTCTCGTTGGTCTTAGAGAGATCCGCCCGGATTAGCGTAACATCAATGGCCACCGTGTCGATTTTACGGGCCAAGGCCTCGTACTGCGTAGCGATGGTCTCCCTGATGCCATTAATGGCGCCCATGATGTCCTGCAGGGACAGATCCGGAGAAACGGACGGGCCACCACTGGCATCATCCGGGGGGACACTGGCCGTCCCGGGGGATCCTTTACCCTGGGTGTAGCGGTCCATGTTGTTCGTCTGGACCGGTCCCCCACGTAGGGATGTCTTGGTCTTACACCTCTCGGGGTCTCCCCTGCCTCCCATGAGAACCACGTTCGCCGAAGGGGACCACCGAGGAAGCGTCGAGGGGGCACAGGCCAAGCAGACGCGGGCCGCACCAGAGGCCGCAATGTGGCGGAGCGAAGGGACCACCGTCGATGGGCACACTGGTAGCAGGCGAAGACACAGGCATCAAGCGAAGGCAAAGTGAAAGCCCAGTCGCACCAAGCAATTCCACTGTCCAGCCCCTCAGAGATCCAAAAGTGAAACCGAAAGTGATGGGACGGCCACTGGCACAGCCCCGCTGCCGTTGTTGTTCAACTACGCCCCGGCTCCACAGATCACCTTCGCATCGGGCACAGCCATCGGTTGGGCCTCAAAAGTTCAAACCACCATAACTCAGGATTGCCAGGTCCGATTTGGTTTCCGAAAGGAGTTTAGTGTTCAGCCAACATTCGTCTTCCAGATTCCATCAACCAAGTCAGGATAAAGTCAGGATAAATTCCGAGGAGCAGCGAGGGTCCGGGGAGCCCTGTGCTCACGCGACCATCTTGGATGCGCGCTAGGCTCCTCCCCCAACTATGTATATTTTGAATGTCTGCAGTATGAAGGCACAGTGTGGGCTGTCACAGAATGCTGGTACATTCTGTCTGTTCTGGTGTAACAGTCGGGCCAAATTAATTGAAGCTGCACAAAGATTTTTAAAGAGAAGTGTGAAGCAGCGCGATTTCAATAAGATAGAAATCTTTACAGAAACATGAATAATTCTTTAAAACAAAGCACACAGTACGGGGTGGTGTAGTCTTGTTGTCTGGGATTGTGGTTATTCGTGGCATCCTTTTGTTTACTGGAACTCCTATATTCTACATAGGAAATATTCTGTGTTATACCATGCAGATTACAGTTCTATGCTACGTCCAAACCCCAAATTGCTCCTTCTTCTTTGAGTTTTTGCAGGTATCCATTCTTCGTCAGAGCCCTTACGCTGCTTCCGCCCAGTGGCTGAGAGGCATGCCTCACTTACCCTTACCCTCATCTACGAAAGTTCAATTTGGAAACCTTAGGTATTTCTTGCGCTGGGCTGGTACTGGAGCTTTGCATATAGGTGTCGGCACCGGTTCTGCCGCCTTTGGTTTGGTCTAGGGTTTTCCCAAGGAATTCTTAGGGAGAGAGAGAGAGACAGCATCCTCCTACATCATGTGTGCACAACACAGACACAGAGGTCTTGCCGAGTAACCAAAACACTGCGCATCTAAGCCAATTTAGATGCTGCTTCTGCTGTTACAATTGCAAAAATAACAATTGATGGACAGAATGCAGAACAATGTCATACATTCACCCCAGTACAGAGATCTGGGCCTAAATCCATCGTTTTTTTTGCTCACCATGCCATTCCAGTTTGAACCCAGCCATATGCAAATCAGTCTTGACCCTGTGCCCCATGGGAACAGTCCAGCCCGAACTGCCAAGCCAGGTCCTCCCTGGACTGGAAACAAGCATCCTAGGACCGGTTTCGGGCTTTCAGCCCTCATCAGCCAGGATAGCCTGATTCCAGTGGCATGGAGAGCAAGGGACTCACGTCTGAGCATACCCTTCCCACTCGGGGTGACAAATGCAAAAATAACAATTGATGGACAGAATGCAGAACAATGTCATACATTCACCCCAGTACAGAGATCTGGGCCTAAATCCATCGTTTTTTTGCTCACCATGCCATTCCAGTTTGAACCCAGCCATATGCAAATCAGTCTTGACCCTGTGCCCCATGGGAACAGTCCAGCCCGAACTGCCACGATGGATTTAACCCAGATCTCTTGACTGGGGGAGAATGTCTGCATTGTCAGCATTCCGTTCATCAATTGTTTGTTGATCTGCTGTTACAATGGCACCTGGATTGGCTAGGGCAGGCAAACTCAATGCTCATGCTGAGACTGGGGGCTGTGGCTTTGAATCACCCCCGGCTCACTGATGCACAGGTGGGGAGACTAAGAGCAGACCTCTAGTGCGCATGTCAGATTGGCCCGAGAAAGGCAGCATTCCAATTCGACATGCGCACTTGGGACCAGTTGTGCTCACTGTGCTGGCTGATGAGTGTGTGTGGCTGTAATTGAAAAGCTACTGAAGCCCCATCTCCCTCAGGCTTGCATTGCCTCGACCCACCTCACTCGCTGGATTATTGTGCAACCGGCCCGCGGCGAAGACTGACTGCTGCGGGCAGAATGTTGACTTGTTACTCACATTAACTGGGGGAGGGGGTAAAATATAAGTGGGGCAACGCCCCAATGTCCCAATGAAGGCACCACCCCTGATTGTTTTTCAAATGTATATTAATGTGATCTATGTTATTCGCTATATTGTTTTGTTTTATTTTGAACTTATCTGAGTTCCAAATCATGAATATAGATTGGATTGAATTGAGTTGAACTGAATTGAAGCTGTAAACACGACACTGTCTCATCAAGTATATATGTATGTGGTATTTCTATCACACAAAATTAGTCAAAAGGGAGTGGAGTACTGCAGAAGGTCAATGACGAGCATAAAGTTAACAAGTATTAGGAGAGGTAGGTGGACTGTGTACTGCTATCATGAGCTAATTGTTGCTAAGGAGCAGCCGGGTGCTACAATGTTGTTGGTAGCTAAAACTGACATGCACTGCTGGGCAATTGCCTCCTGAGCAACAATGAAAAAGGGGGGGGTCAGAGTGTGTTTTTTATGCAAGGTTCCTTCTGCAAAGTTAGTTCACATTGAGAGGGCTATGAATGGTGATGAAATGGCGCACATGTTTTGGACATGCTCAGAAGGGCAATTGCTGTGGAATGCCTTGACCACCGCCATTATAGAAGTGGGTTTACTGGGGCTACATAGGCATAAAAAGGTGGGAATCACCACTAACTGATTTATAGATCTGGCACTACTCATAGCTAGAAGAGCTTTCACCACCTTCCTGGCTTGCCTTTTTGGTTTGCAGGCACTCTAAAATGGAGTAAGCCCAAATCGGTGGCACTCCGTAGATAGAACGATGCATGAGTTACAGGTGCTGTCTGAGGAACCCCGAGAAGCCACGATGGAGAAGAACTGTGACCACCCAGCACACTCTAGTGTATACTGTGAATGTCGCCTGATGTTCCCTCCCCCCCTCCCTTATTGTTCCTTGACTCACACACTTCCCCACTGAGTCTTGGTCTGTACATAACGTTGGAATCCTGCTGTGGGGAATGTGCGTTTTTAGCTAATCCATATTTAGAGTTGGATCCCATGGCTGCTATCAGCCAGTGCCGAAATTGTATGTGTTATTTGTGTGGAGTCATATACCGATTTTAACTGTTTTGACCTGCCTGTTGTTTCAAAACAATGTTTGTTGATTTTGTAATGTTGAACCCAAGCCTCCTGTTGTGACAAACACCATTGCCAAGGGTGTATAGACCCTCTGGGAACATATACACTGATGTAGATTTACCTTACCTACTGCAATTGCTGTGAAACTGTCTGAATTGTATAAAATCAATAAAAATTGGTTAAATAAAAAGAGAGGGCTACAAACAGTAGTATTGGGGCCGGTTTGTGAGAAAGAAGGGTTTGCCAAGAATGTCAGTCATACTTTTGATTTATACTTAGTTATTTGCACACAAGTAGTATACAGTGATACCTTTCGTCACAATTCATTTTTTGACAGGTGGGAACGCCCCCCGGAAGTGACGTAGGAGCCGGAAGTCCCACCCCTGAAGTCCCGCCCCAGAAGTCCCGCCCCCAGAAGTCCATCCCCCGGAAGTCCGGGCCCCAGAAGTTCGGGTCCCGGAAGTCCCGCCCCGGAAGTTCGGGCACCGGAAGTTCAGGCCCCGGAAGTACGGGCCCCGGAAGTTCGGGCCCCGGAAGTTGGCCCCGGAAGTGCAGCCCCTGAAGTTGGACCCGGAAGTGCAGCCTAATTTAAGAAAGTCTGATGTAAAATGCCAGTAGTTATGAAATAAATAAATAAATAAATAAATAAAAACCAGCCAAGGGCGGGAATTCCAAAGTCCCCACAAGAGGCGGGAAGCTAGACTGCGAGTTTGCTGGTGCTGTATTTTAAAAAAAGTCTCTGATGTAAAATGACAGTAATTATGAAAATAAATAAATAAATAAAAATAAATAAATGTTAAGTCAAGCCATGGACCTGGTATGTGTGATGTCGCAACCCTAGACTGTGAGTTTGCTGCTGCAACAGTATGCACCACATAGTTTTAAAGTCTCTGATGTAAAATGATACTAGTTATGAAATAAATATATATATAAGACATGTTTATACAACTGCGGCTTCTCTCTCCGTGGGAGTGGGGTGTCAGGGCTGATAAACATGGCAATCTTGTAAAGCATGCGTCTGGGTTTGGTAACATGACCATGCATCGTTTTGGAACGGTGAAGGGTGCTGTCACAGCCCGGATAGGGCTGGATGGAGCAAGTTCCACATAAGAGGCGGCAAACCAACCAGTCATGGTGATGTAGCAGGGTAAAAAAATGCTGCTGCACCACAGAAAGAGCGGGATGAAACACTGCTCCACAAGAGGAGGCAAACTAAAATGTAAGTTTGCTGATGTAACCTTTTCAGCGCCTACCATGTGTAAGCCACCCCAATAGGGCCTAGTAGGGGTTGTTTAGGGTTATGGGATGCGTAAGCAGAGACTTACCTGTGTGCGCAATGTTGGTTGGGGCAAGCCGGGACATGTCTGGGCATGTTCAGGGGTAGTTGCCGCTGTAGGTTGGTGTTGCTTCAGCAGTGACAAGATGCATCTGTGGAATGGGAGCCCTTGAGTAGTGCTGAGGTCTTTTTGGAGGTAGACCAGGCCCCCTAGGAGGCATGCCTAATGCATATGGAGTTCCTAAGTGGTAGACCGTGGTGCAGGGCCTAGCCACAGTCAGGCAGAGGCGGGAAGTCCAATGCCCCCACAAGAGGCGGAAGCTAGACTGTAAGTTTGTTGGCGCAACAATTTTACCGCATAATTTTAAAAGTGACACTAGTTATGAATAAATAAATAAATAAATAAATGTTAAGTCACCCAGGCTTGAAGGGGTTGATAAGTATGACAATTTTGTAAAACATAAGTTGCTGGTGCATCATTTTTCACTGCCTAATTTTAAAAGTCTTTGCTGTAAAGTGACACTAGTTATGAAAAGTGAATAAAATAAAATAAACAGATGCTATGAAACTACGACTTCTTTCTATGTGGGGGTGAGGTGTCGGGGTTGATAAGCATGGCAATTTTGTAAAGCATGAGTTGTTGGTGCAACTTTTTTTACTGTCTAATTTTAAATGTCTTTGCTGTAAAGTGACACTAGTTATGAAAAGTGAATACAATTAAATAAACAGATGATATGAAACTATGGCTTCTTTCTACGTGGGAGTGTGGTTAGCAAGTTTGCTGATGTAACAATTTCACCGCTTAGTTTCAAAAACCGCCTTAAAAGAGTGCTAAGACACAAAAAAGGCTTCTACGTGGGGAACGAGGTGTCGGGGACTGATAAACATGGGAGTCTTGTAAAAAGTGGCGCCGAGGGCCTTGTAATATGCACAGTCGTGATGTTCTTAGATGGGATAGTGCGTGAGAGGTCGGTAAAAGTATGACATTTTTAAGGCGCGCATTTTACACCTTTGGAGTGTGCAGAGAAAAAAATTTAAATGCAACACGTAAACTCTTTTTCCATGAGTTTCCCGCCTGTCTAGGACCCGACGAGGCTTCTACGTGGGGGGAGAGGTGGCATGGACTGATAAGCATGGGAGTCTTGAAAAAGTGGCGCCGAGGGTCTGGAAATATGCAGTCATGATGTTCTTAGACAGGGAGAGGTCGGTGAAAGTATGACATTTTTTAAGGTGCGCTTTTACACCTTGGGAGTGTGCAGAGAAAAAATTGAAATAGGGACGTAACTACACTTGCACTCTAAAATTTGTTGGAGCACCTAATTGTATCTTTGCGGGTAAACAGGCTTTGGCAGAAGACTACAGAGTTAACATGGTGCAGAGGGGAGACAGCCACGCTGATGAAACAAACTCTATACTTAATGTAAGTAGCTATGGATTTTGTTTTTATTTTATAAGGCAGTTCTGGTATTTGTTAAAAACTTTAGAAAACGAATAACTGTAAAATAAGCATGCATATAGTTATTATTGTAGTACTATGTCATAGAGATCTAACAGCTTTAACCCCTTCGATGCTCATGACGGAATGGTTCCGTCATGAGCATCGGTGCCCCTGTGCTCATGACGGAACCATTCCGTCATGAGGCCAGGGGCACGAAATCCCTCTGCTGCAGACAGCAGAGGGATTTCTATTTCATGGCTTTGACCTTGGGAGCTGGGGAAGAGCTTCCCCAGCTCCCGAGGCCCCCTCCCTGGTTTCTGTGCAATGAAGATCAGCGCGCACGTCGCGCTGTCTTCATTGCATAGGAACCGAAACTGAAATGAGCCTTTAGGCTCATTTCAGTTTCACTTTGTATGTGCTCAGGGGGCTATCTCAGCCCCCCGGGCACATAGAAAGACGGGAGGGGTATCATTGGAAAGGGGAGAATCTCCCCTTTCCAATAAGACCCCTCCCCAGTGGATCCCTGCTTGGGGATCGCCCCAGGAGGGCGATCCCCAAGCAGGGATCCACCCACTAGACACCAGGGAGGGGGGAGCGGCCCCTTAGGCAAGGGCTTTTGCTTCCCCAAAATATTTTTAGTGCCATTTAGTCTTTTTGTCCTCCCTGGGGGACAGATGGGGGCAGTAGCCCCCAATCTGCCCCCCCGGGGGGGCAAAAAGCCCACTAGACACCAGGGATGTATTTTTTCATGTGAATTGGGGTGGGGGCTGCCCAATATGGGCATGATCATGCCCCCACCCACCCTCCACAAAAATGACAGCCTTTCTGCCCCCCTGGAGGGCAGATGGGGGCATTAGCCCCAAATCTCCCCCCCCGGGGGCAGAAAGCCCACTATACGCCAGGGATTTTTTTTTTTTGTAAATTGGGGTGAGGGCTGCCCAATATGGGCATGCCCATGCCCCCACCCACCCTCCGCAAAAATGACAGCCTTTCTGCCCCCCCTGGAGGGCAGATGGGGGCATTAGCCCCAAATCTGCCCCCCGGGGGGCAAAAAGCCCAGTAGACACCAGGGATTTTTTAGGCAAATTTTAATTAGTGTGGGGGCATTGGCCTGCCTGTTTTGGGCAGCCCCCACCCTAATTAAAATTTGCCCAAAAACTCCTTGGCGTCTAGTGGACTTTCTGCCCCCCCTGCGGGCAGATGGGGGCATTAGCCCCCAATCTGCCATGCCAGGGGGGCAAAAAGCCCAATAGATGCCAGGGAGTTTTTTGGGGGCAAATTTGAATTAGGGTGGGGGCTCCCAAAACGGGCATGCCCATGCCCCCACCCCCAACCCCTGCAAAAATAACAGCATTCCTGCTCCCCTGGGGGGCAGATGGGGCAGTAGCCCCCAATCTGCCCCCCAGGGGGGCAAAAAGCCCACTAGATGCCAGGGATTTTTTTGGCAAATTTTAATTAGGGTGGGGACATTGGCATGCCCGTTTTGGGCAGTCCCCAACCTAATAAAAATGTGCCCAATAACCTCCCTGGCATCTAATGGACTTTCTATCCCCCCCCCCGGGGCAGAAGTGGGCTTTAGCCGCCAATCTGCCCCACTGGGGGGGCAAAAGCCCACTAGATGCCAGGGATTTTTTTGGGGCAAATTTGTATTAGGGTGGAGGGTCCCAAAAAGGACATGCCCATGCCCCTACCAAAATTACAGCCTTCCTGCCCCCCTGGGGGGCAGATGGGACAGTAGCCCCCAGTCTACCACCCCGGGGGGCAAAACACCCACTAGACGCCAGGGATTTTTTGGGGCAAATTTTAATTAGGGTGGGGGCATTGGCATACCTGTTTCGGGCAGCCCCCACCCTAATTAAAATTTGCCCCCAAAACTCCCTGGCGTCTAGTGGATTTTCTACCTCCTCTGGGGGGCAGATTGGGGCATCAGCCCCCAATCTGCCCTGTTGGGGGGGGTAAAAAGCCCACTAGACGCCAGGGATTATTTTGGGACAAATTTTAATTAGGTTGGGGGTTGCCCAAAACTGACATGCCCATGCTCCCACCCCCTCCCTGCAAAAGTTACAGCCTTCCTGCCCCCCGTGGGGGACAGATGGGGCAGTAGCCCCCAATCTGCCCCCCCTGGGGGGCAAAAAGCCCACTAGACGCCAGGGATTTTTCAGGGCAAATTTTAAGTAGGGTGGGGGCATTGGCATGCCCATTTTGGGCAACCCCCACCCTAATTAAAATGTACCCAAAAAAACTCTCTGGCACCTAGTGGACTTTCTGCCTCCCCTGGGGGGCAGATGGGGGCATTAGCCCCCAATCTGCCCCACTGGGGGGGGGCAAAAAGCCCACTAGATGCCAAGGAGTGTTTTGGAGAAAATTTGAATTGGGGTGGGGGCTGCCCAAAACTGGCATGCCCATGCCCCCAACCCCTCCCTGCAAAAATGACAGCCTTTCTGCCCCTCGTGGGGGACAGATGGGGCAGTAGCCCCCAATCTGCCCCCCGGGTGGCAAAAAGCCCATTAGATGCCAGGGATTTTTTTGGGCAAAATTTAATTAGGGTGGGGGCATTGGCATGCCCGTTTTGGGCAGCCCCCACCCTAATTAAAATTTGCCCCAAAAACTCCCTGGCGTCTAGTGGATTTTCTACCTCCCCTGGGGGGCAGATTGGGGCATCAGCCCCCAATCTGCCCTGTTGGGGGGGGTAAAAAGCCCACTAGACGCCAGGGAATATTTTGGGACAAATTTTAATTAGGTTGGGGGTTGCCCAAAACTGACATGCCCATGCTCCCACCCCCTCCCTGCAAAGGTTACAGCCTTCCTGCCCCCCGTGGGGGAGAGATGGGGCAGTAGCCCCCAATCTGCCCCCCTGGGGGGCAAAAAGCCCACTAGACGCCAGGGATTTTTCAGGGCAAATTTTAATTAGGGTGGGGGCATTGGCATGCCCATTTTGGGCAACCCCCACCCTAATTCAAATTTACCCAAAAAAACTCTCTGGCACCTAGTGGATTTTCTGCCTCCCCTGGGGGGCAGATGGGGGCATTAGCCCCCAATGTGCCCCACCGGGGGGGGCATAAAGCCCACTAGACGCCAGGGAGTGTTTTGGAGAAAATTTGAATTGGGGTGGGGGTTGCCCAAAACTGGCATGCCCATGCCCCCACCCCCTCCCCGAAAAAATTACAGCCTTCCTGCCCCCCCGGGTGACAGATGGGGCAGTAGTCCCCTGTCTGCCCCTCCGGGGGGCAAAAAGCCCACTAGACACCAGGGATTTCTTTAGGCAAATTTTAATTAGGGTGGGGGCATTGGCATGCCGGTTTTGAACAGCCCTCACCCTAATTAAAATTTGCCCAAGAAAATCCCTGGCATCTAGTGGACCTTCTGGCCCCTGGGGGGGCTGATGGGGCAGTAGTCCTCAATCTGCCCCTCTTGGGGGGCAAAAAGCCCACTAGACGCCAACGATTAAGCTGGCTTTTTTATGTGTGGGGGCTGCCCAGAATGGGCATACCAATGCCCACACCCCCCAAAAAATAGCCACAGTGTTTCTGCCCCCCTTGGGGGCATATCGGGGCAACCCCCTCCCCCCCGATGCCCCCCCGGGTGGCAGAAAGCCAACTGGGCACAGAGTTGTTTTTAGCAATATGCCTACCTGTGGATTTTGGGCCCTAGCGCAGCCGGCACATAGGGAAACCTACCAAACCCACTAATTTCTGAAAACTAGACACCCAGCGGCTTGCATGGATCCCCCAACGTTTCCTTACCCAGAATCCCCTGCAAACCTCAATTTTAGCTGAAAAAATCACTTTTTTCACACATTTTGGTGTGGGAAAGTTGTGGCATCACCGGCCTCACACAAATTTTGCACCACCCAGCGTTCCCCAAGGTCTCCCGGTAAAAATGGTGCCTCACTTGTGTGGGAGGCCCAAGTACCGGCAGCAGGCAAAGGCCCAAAACATAGTGAGGCAACATCAAAATGGCCTATCGCAAAACCACCTGGTTTTGCAAGGGGGGTCACTTGGGTATTTGGCCCGGTGCTCGGTGGCCATCTAGGGAAACCTACCAAACCCATACATTTCTGAAAACTAGACACCCGGCGGCTTCCAGGGAGGTTTGGCTTGCGTGGATCCCCCAACGTTTCCTTACCCAGAATCCCCTGCAAACCTCAATTTTAGCTGAAAAAATCACTTTTTTCACACATTTTGGTGTGGGAAAGTTGTGGCATCACCGGCCTCACACAAATTTTGCACCACCCAGCGTTCCCCAAGGTTTCCCGGTAAAAATGGTGCCTCACTTGTGTGGGAGGCCCAAGTACCCGCAGCAGGCAAGGGCCCAAAACATAGTGAGGCGACATCAAAATGGCCTATCGCAAAACCACCTGGTTTTGCAAGGGGGGTCACTTGGGTTTTTGGCCAGGTGCTCGGTGGCCATCTAGTGAAACCTACCAAACCCATACATTTCTGAAAACTAGACACCCGGCGGCTTCCAGGGAGGTATGGATTGCGTGGATCCCCCAACGTTTCCTTACCCAGAATCCCCTGCAAACCTCAATTTTAGCTGAATAAATCACTTTTTTCACACATTTTGGTGTGGGAAAGTTGTGGCATCACCGGGCTCTCACAAAGTTTGCACCACCCAGCGTTCCCCCAGGTCTCCCGGTAAAAATGGTGCCTCACTTGTGTGGGAGGCCCAAGTACCCGCGGCAGGCAAGGGCCCAAAACGTAGTGAGGCGACATCAAAATGGCCTATCGCAAAAACACCTGGTTTTGCAAGGGGGGTCACTTGGGTTTTTGGCCCGGTGCTCAGTGGCCATCTAGGGAAACCTATCAAACCCATACATTTCTGAAAACTAGACACCCGGGGGCTTCCAGGGAGGTATGGCTTGCGTGGATCCCCTAAGGTTTCCTTACCCAGAATCCCCTGCAAACCTCAATTTTAGCTGAAAAAATCACTTTTTTCACACATTTTGGTGTGGGAAAGTTGTGGCATTACCGTGCTCACACAAATTTTGCACCACCCAGTGTTCCCCCAGGTCTCCCGGTAAAAATGGTACCTCACTTGTGTGGGAGGCCCAAGTACCCGCGTACTCTGTAATTTGTTCCCATTTCAGAAATACAAAGGTGTCTTTCATACCAATTTTTCCATGTATACATTTTCACACTATAATTGCTAGATACCCAGAACTAAAATAAAAACCATTACAAAATGCTGCTCAGTTTTTTACTCTGGGTTCGTTGGGCTCTTGGTGAACCTACAAGTCCTATATATCCCCACAACCAAAAAGGTCCAGTGGATGTAACGGTACATTGCTTTCTAAGAGATGTCATAAATAGAAGAAGTTACAGGTGAAAACGTTGACTCAAAAGGCTGCTTTTTTCAACTAATTTTTAATTTTTCCTATATTTAACTGGTAGTTTCTATAAAGAAACCTTGATGGATCTACACAAATGACCCCTTGCTGAATTCAGAATTTTGTCTACTTTTCAAAAACGTATAGCTTTCTAGGATCCATTATTGTTTTTTACCCATTTCTACCATTAACTGGAAGGAGGTTGAAAGCACAAAAAATAGCAAAAATAGGGTATGTCCCAGAAAAATGCCAAAACTGTGTAAAAAATGTTGGTTTTCTGACAAAATTCCCTAAAAGCTGGAGAGATGATGATTTCAGCCCCACAAACCCTTTTTTGCTACCATTTGCAGAGAAAAACCCAGAAGCTTTCATTTGCAGCCCATTTTTCACAAAAAAAACAAAATTTTGCTGTATTTTGACTAATTTCTGGGAACCCTCTAGGAGAATCCACAAACCCTGGGTACCTTTAGAATCCCCAAGATGTTGGAAGAAAAGGACGCAAATTTGGCGTGGATACCTAATGTGGTCAAAAAGTTACAGGGGCTTAAGCGCGCACTACCCCAAATAGCCCAAAAAAGGCTTAGCACAGGAGGGGAAAAGGCCTAGCAGTGAAGGGGTTAAGAGGATAAAAATTACAAAATAAAACAATGCCTTTTATACACATACCTTAAGTGTTGGTGGTCTTTAGGATATGTAGGAGATGGTAGGGCCGCCCCAAACCCGGCGTCTGCTGCATTACAAGGGGCCAGTTGTGGTAGGTTCACTGGCTGCTGCTCTGCGCACTTGTTCTACCCCAGATACTACATTTTATTGACTGCTTGCCTTCCCCTGCTGCATCTTCTGGGGGCACACTCCTCAGCATACTGATACACGATCTTTACTTAACACAGCTAGCATTCCAGTACTTGTAGTGCTGGCTATTCTCAGTCTTATACTGTTATGGGGCAGTGCAGTAATGTTATTGGGAAATCAACAATGACAATACTTCCTAGCAACATTCTATCCATTTTCGCATCCATTTGCAAAGACTATTGATGTTTTCAGGGTGAGTGTGCCATGATGCTGTTAGTCTAGTCCATTTGTATTACAGCAGCCATGATACAAAGTGCACATCAGAGGGCTCAGACAACACCATTGCATTTAAAAATTACAGACGTGGCATTACATTTCTCAGCACACTGCCATTGTTTGTATCCCCTTATTTGGCACCGCTGATAGTCTCCTCGTGTTGTCTTCTGTTCAGTCGATTGCTGTATTGACAACACTGTTTTATTGTAATTTTACTGCTTTGATTCCTTGGCTCATGGATACACAGGTTTTCCTCTCTTGGTCTCAGTTGCAACAACTGACCTCTGTAGACCATTCTTCGCAGAGGTTAATTTGTAAACAAATAAGTGCTGGGGTTCTTGTCAGGAGGCAGCTTGCACCAGTCCATTTCTCCTGTTAGCACTGCCTAAAACAGAACCAACTACCAACCACGAAAGTGGAGAGAGGATGTGACGTAAGGGCCAGAGTTGCTGACTTCAGCGCTGGGGAACCAGGTTTGATCCACGGCATCGGCTCAACATCCTGGGATTCTGGGCAAATCACTTAAGCTCCCTATGCATAAATGAATGTGTCCTTAACTGGTGCTCATGAAAAGCACTGGTGTTGATGATTAAGCGCCGGCTGAGCACTGGCTCAAATTAAGCACTGATTCTTCTGCTTCTTTGTGCTAGAGCTAAAACATACATAAACCTGTCAATCTGTGGAAGCTATTCCTAAATGAAAGTGCCTTGAAGTACATGTGCTGAGGCATGAGGACAGAGCCATACTCCCCATACACAGAGTATACTCCTTGTGTTGTGCATTCCCAAAGGTGCCATCCAGTGTTGAAAGAAAAACATAAAGTTCTTTTTGTCCACACCTATGTCACTCACAATTACCAACAACGGGTGCCCTGGGCGTTGGAACTAGGGGTGCAGCAGGAGCTAGAGCACCCCCAGATCTGGAAGGATTTAAGAAAGGTGATGGAAAACAGTGAAGCCTTTTAATCTGTGAAATTTTCAAACAGCATTAGCAGTGTGCTCAAACACAGTGAAAGATCAACCAAATTAAGGAGAGCCCACAGAAAGAAGGTAAGCCACTCTTGTGAGTGGGTGGGATCAGATTACAAGAATGAGGCACTTGAAAGGCACCAATGTAACTAATAGCTCCTTTTTAAAGTTTGCCAACATCGCAAACAAGAATCATTTGAGTCTTTTAATTGTGGAATGTGGAGACAGGCATGTGTTAAAGTAGGGTGGTAAAACAAACCAATCCACAAATTATTTTACCCTTGCATGTATGCATGGCTAAAACCCTCCATCACCATAACTACCTTTAAAATCTACATACTTAGTGTGTCAAAATAAAACTTTCTGTGGTGTAATGAGCTGAAGAAGAAAATGGACTTGGATGTCCAAAATGGAAGAAAGTAAACCTGATACTGTGTTAGTAGCAACCGTGCAAATAGGAAAGAACTCTTTGTTATGTTATGGTAGGTGTTTTTATTTAGCCACCCTACACTATTTACATGGTCTTTTAACACCCTTAAGTGTTATAGCAGTTTGCTCCAACAGGAGGTTCATTTATTGGGGAAATCAGACTTGTGTATTCCTGACTTGTTGTCAGTGTGTTTGTGGTGGCTTTGCGCAATTTGCACTGTGGTGGTGTGTCTCTATCCTTGAGCCTCGAGTTTATTGTTTGTCCATTTGTGGATGTAAACAAGCAGATGCCTCTGGGTGAGAGCTGCGTGGTTTGCATTATATTTTTATGTTATAACACGGCTCTGTTTGGCCCAGCAGTGTGAGGTTTTGCTGGAAGAGTTTTGCCATAATAGATAGATGGTTTATACTAGATGTTTAACCCCTTCGGTGCTCATGACGGAACGGTTCCGTCATGAGCCACGGTTGAGCTGTGCTCATGACGGAACCGTTCCGTCATGACCACGCCCGCGCAAGAAACCGTCAGCACAGCGGCGGAATTTGCGCAGCATGGAAGGGGTTAACACCCTCATTTTCTGTGTAAGACTTGTGTCTTGCTGTAACTTGTGTAAAGAAGCAGGTTGGTATGGTTTAGACTGATGTGGTGTTGCAGTGGGTGGTGTAGGGTGGTGTGGAGAGTCAAGTGTGGTTTTAGCTATTGGACTACATTGGGTTGTATAGTAATTACATTGCAATTTAGTGTGGTAAGGTGAGGTATGGTGTTATGTGGCATTTGGTGATATGGTACACAGACCTTTAAGGTGAGACGTAATGATATGGTATGCCAAAGTCTGAGAAAGTGTGGTATTGTGTGTGTTGAGAGTGGTGTGGTACTGAGAGATGTGGTGTTGAAAATTGATGATGTGACATGATGGAATATGTTAGCGTACAATATAATGTGCTGTAGTGAGGTAGACTGAAGTGGAGTGGTGCAATATGAGATTATCATGTGTGGTATGTTGGTGTGTTCGGTGTTGTGGTGTAGTGATATGTACTAAGTGAACTTTGTTGTTGTATAGTTCTGCTGTGCTGTGATGTGCAATGTAATTACTCTTATACGGATAGTTGCGGTATTGAATGGCATGTATACTGCATGGTGTGGTGTAGTCTGATGTGGAACCATAGGGAACTATGGGAGGGGTTCATGGATGGGTGGGGTGCAATATGATTGCATGTGATGTGGCTTGGTATGAAGTGTGGGATGTTGTAACCTGGTATAAGTATGTTGCGTTTTGGTGTGGTGTAGATTGGTGTGGTGTACATTAGTGTGGTGTTAGATTTTGTGGTGTTATGTAGCATATGTGGTATGGTGAACAGGGAGGTGTGTTGTGGTACAGTAGGGTGTGTTGTGTTGTATACCATAGAATGTATGGTCCTGTGTGGAGTTATTAAGTCAAGGAGGGTGCTGTGAGGTGCGGCAGTGTGACGGGGAGAGTTTTGCCATAATAGATAGATGGTTTATACTAGATGTTGAACACCCTCATTTTCTGTGTCAGACTTGTGTGGGATTGTTGGTTCCAAATATATAATCCTCAAGTAATTTATCTATTACCCCTCCAAAAGTTTCCTGCCGCACCTCACAGCACCCTCCTTGACTTAATAACTCCACACAGGACCATACATTCTATGGTATACAACACAACACACCCTACTGTACCACAACACACCTCCCTGTTCACCATACCACATATGCCACATAACACCACAAAATCTAACACCACACTAATGTACACCACACCAATCTACACCACACCAAAACGCAACATCCTACACATTGCACCACCAGATAGAAGTATACTTATACCAGGTTACAACATCCCACACTTCATACCAAGCCACATCACATGCAATCATATTGCACCCCACCCATCCCTCAACCCCTCCCATAGTTCCCTATGTTTCCACATCAGACTACACCACACCATGCAGTATACATGCCATTCAATACCGCAACTATCCATATAAGAGTAATTACATTGCACATCACAGCACAGCAGAACTATACAACAACAAAGTTCACTTAGTACATATCACTACACCACAACACCGAACACACCAACATACCACACATGACAATCTCATATTGCACCACTCCACTTCAGTCTACCTCACTACAGCACATTATATCGTACACTAACATATTCCATCATGTCACATCATCAATTTTCAACACCACGTCTCTCAGTACCACACCACTCTCAATACACACAATACCACACTTTCTCAGACTTTGGCATACCATATCATTACATCTCACCTTAAACGTCTGTGTACCATATCACCAAATGCCACATAACACCATACCTCACCTTACCACACTAAATTGCAATGTAATTACTATACAACCCAATGTAGTCCAATAGCTAAAACCACACTTGACTCTCCACACCACCCTACTCCACCCACTGCAACACCACATCAGTCTAAACCATACCAACCTGCTTCTTTACACAAGTTACAGCAAGACACAAGTCTTACACAGAAAATGAGGGTGTTAAACATCTAGTATAAACCATCTATCTATTATGGCAAAACTCTTCCAGCAAAACCTCACACTGCTGGGCCAAACAGAGCCGTGGTATAACATAAAAATATAATGCAAACCACGCAGCTCTCACCCAGAGGCATCTGCTTGTTTACATCCACAAATGGACAAACAATAAACTCGAGGCTCAAGGATAGAGACACACCACCACAGTGCAAATTGCGCAAAGCCACCACAAACACACTGACAACAAGTCAGGAATACACAAGTCTGATTTCCCCAATAAATGAACCTTCTGTTGGAGCAAACTGCTATAACACTTAAGGGTGTTAAAAGACCATGTAAAAAGTGTAGGGTGGCTAAATAAAAACACCTACCATAACATAACAAAGAGTTCTTTCCTATTTACACGGTTGCTACTAACACAGTATCAGGTTTACTTTCTTCCTTTCTGGACATCCAAGTCCATTTTCTTCTTCAGCTCATTACACCACAGAAAGTTTTATTTTGACACACTAAGTATGTAGATTTTAAAGGTAGTTATGGTGATGGAGGGATATCTACCTTGCTCTGAGACACTTAATTGCACGAGGATTTGGAAAACAAAGATCTTCTGTCATCTAGAATATGGAAGGCCTAGACTCATCCGCAGAAGTGCTCTACGGCATGAACCAACGTAGGATCTGCTTACCAGGGAGCATGAAAGGGGTCATCTGGTGAACGATGTCACATGAGATCTGAAAAGCCATCAGTGATGCTAGAACAAATTTCTGATTCAGGATGCTGGCCAGGGGCTTCAGCACGCTAAAACTGTAGGTGTTCTAAGAGCATCATGCTTTTACTGAGCAAGCAAGTGTATCAAATGAGCATGACAAAAAGTTTTAAGTGGGTAGCTGAAGGGAAGGAAGCGGGTGAATGATATTCTGAGACCTTTTTTAGTGAAAATGTGGTTCGGTTTGCATTATGGTGCAATATTATGAACATGTGAATACATTGAGTCAATTTATTTTTAAAAAATGATTAAAGAAATGAGTTACTTAGAAGAGACCATTAATAAATCTGAGTGGTTTTAGCCATGCATACATGCAAGAGTAAAATAATTTGTGGATTGGTTTGTTTTCCCACCCTACTTTAACACATGCCTGTCTCCACATTCCACAATTTAAAGACTCAAATGATTCTTGTTTGCGATGTTGGCAAACTTTAAAAAGGAGCTATTATTTACATTGGTGCCTTTCATGTGCCTCGTTCTTGTAATCTGATCCCACCCACTCACAAGAGTGGCTTACCTTCTTTCTGTGGGCTCTCCTTAAGTGGACAAAAAGAACTTTGTGTTTTTCTTTCAACACTGGATGGCACCTTTGGGAATGCACAACACAAGGAGCATACTCTGTGTATGGGGAGTATGGCTCTGTCCTCATGCCTCAGCACATGTACTTCAAGGCACTTTCATTTAGGAATAGCTTCCACAGATTGACAGGTTCATGTATGTTTTAGCTCTAGCACAAAGAAGCAGAAGAATCAGTGCTTAATTTGAGCCAGTGCTCAGCCGTTGGTAAATCATCAACACCAGTGCTTTTCATGAGCACCGGTTAAGGACACATTCATTTATGCATAGGGAGCTTAAGTGATTTGCCCTGAATCCCAGGATGTTGAGCCGATGCCGTGGATCAAACCTGGTTCCCCAGCGCTGAAGTTAGCAACTCTGGCCCTTACATCACATCCTCTCTCCACTTTCGTGGTTGGTAGTTGGTTCTGTTTTAGGCGGTGCTAACAGGAGAAATGGGCTGGTGCAAGCTGCCTCCTGACAAGAACCCCAGCACTTATTTGTTTACAAATTAACCTCTGCGAAGAATGGTCTACAGACGTCAATTTTTGCAACTGAGACCAAGAGAGGAAAACCTGTGTATCCATGAGCCAAGGAATCAAAGCAGTAAAACAGTGTTGTCAATACAGCAATCGACTGAACAGAAGACAATCACGAGGAGACTATCAGCGGTGCCAAATAAGGGGATAGAATGGCAGTGTGCTGAGAAATGTAATGCCACGTCTGTAATTTTTAAATGCAATGGTGTTGTCTGAACCCTCTGATGTGCACTTTGTATCCTGGCTGCTGTAATACAAATGAACTAGACTAACAGCATCATGGCACACTCACCCTGAAAACATCAATAGTCTTTGCAAATGGATGCGAAAATGCATAGAATATTGCTAGGAAGTATTGTCATTGTTGATTTCCCAATAACATTACTGCACTGCCCTATAACAGTATAAGACTGAGAATAGCCAGCACTACAAGTACTGGAATGCTAGCTGTGTTAAGTAAAGATCGTGTATCAGTATGCTGAGGAGTGTGCTCCCAGAAGATGCAGCAGGGGAAGGCAAGCAGTCAATAAAATGTAGTATCTGGGGTAGAACAAGTGCGCAGAGCAGCAGCCAGTGCACCTACCACAACTGGCCCCTTGTAATGCAGCAGACGTCGGATTTGGGGCGGCCCTACCATCTCCACCATATCCTAAAGACCACCAACACTTAAGGTATGTGTATAAAAGGCATTGTTTTATTTTGTAATTTTTATCCTCTTAAAGCTGTTAGGTCTCTATGACATAGTACTACAATAATAACTATATGCATGCTTATTTTACAGTTATTCCTTTTCTAAAGTTTTTAACAAATACCAGAACTGCCTTATAAAATAAAAACAAAATCCATAGCTACTTACATTAAGTATAGAGTTTGTTTCATCAGCGTGGCTGTTTCCCCTCTGCGCCATGTTAACTCTGTAGTCTTCTGCCAAAGCCTGTTTACCCGCAAAGATACAATTAGGTGCTCCAACAAATTTTAGAGTGCAAGTGTAGTTACATCCCTATTTCAATTTTTTCTCTGCACACTCCCAAGGTGTAAAAGCGCGCCTTAAAAAATGTCATACTTTCACCGACCTCTCCCTGTCTAAGAACATCATGACTGTGCATATTTCCAGACCCTCGGCGCCACTTTTTCAAGACTCCCATGCTTATCAGTCCATGCCACCTCTCCCCCCACGTAGAAGCCTCGTCGTGTCCTAGACAGGCGGGAAACTCATGGAAAAAGAGTTTACGTATTGTATTTCAATTTTTTTCTCTGCACACTCCAAAGGTGTAAAATGAGCGCCTTAAAAATGTCATACTTTTACCGACCTCTCATGCACTGTCCCATCTAAGAACATCACGACTGTGCATATTACAAGGCCCTCGGCGCCACTTTTTACAAGACTCCCATGTTTATCAGTCCCTGACACCTCGTTCCCCACGTAGAAGCCTTTTTTGTGTCTTAGCACTCTTTTAAGGCGGTTTTTGAAACTAAGCGGTGAAATTTTTACATCAGCAAACTTGCTAACCACACTCCAACGTAGAAAGAAGCCATAGTTTCATAACATCTGTTTATTTAATTGTATTCACTTTTCATAACTAGTGTCACTTTACAGCAAAGACTTTTAAAATTAGACGGTAAAAAAAGTTGCACCAACAACTCATGCTTTACAAAATTGCCATGCTTATCAACCCCAACACCTCACCCCCACATAGAAAGAAGTCGTAGTTTCATAGCATCTGTTTATTTTATTTTATTCACTTTTCATAACTAGTGTCACTTTACAGCAAAGTCATTTAAAATTAGGCAGTGAAAAATGTTGCACCAACAACTTATGTTTTACAAAATTGTCATACTTATCAACCCCTTCAAGCCTGGGTGACTTAACATTTATTTATTAATTTATTTATTTATTCATAACTAGTGTCACTTTTAAAATTAGGCGGTAAAATTGTTGCTCCAACAAACTTACAGTCTAGCTTCCGCCTCTTGTGGGGGCATTGGACTTCCCGCCTCTGCCTGACTGTGGCTAGGCCCTGCACCACGGTCTACCACTTAGGAACTCAATATGCATTAGGCACGCCTCCTAGGGGGCCTGGTCTACCTCCAAAAAGACCCCAGCACTACTCAAGGGCTCCCATTCCACAGATGCATCTTGTCACTGCTGAAGCAACACCAACCTACAGCGGCAACTACCCCTGAACATGCCCAGACATGTCCCGGCTTGCCCCAACCAACATGGCGCACACAGGTAAGTCTCTGCTTACGCATCCCATAACCCTAAACAACCCATACTAGGCCCTATTGGGGTGGCTTACACATGGTAGGTGCTGAAAATGTTACATCAGCAAACTTACATTTTAGTTTGCCTCCTCTTGTGGAGCAGTGTTTCATCCCGCTCTTTCTGGGGTGCAGCAGCATTTTTTTACCCTGTTACATCACCATGACTGGTTGGTTTGCCGCCTCTTATGTGGAACTTGCTCCATCCAGCCCTATCCGGGCTGTGACAGCACCCTTCACCGTTCCAAAACGATGCATGGTCATGTTACCAAACCCAGACGGATGCTTTACAAGATTGCCATGTTTATCAGCCCTGACACCCCACTCCCACGTAGAGAGAAGCTGCAGTTGTATAAACATGTCTTATTTATATATTTATTTCATAACTAGTATCATTTTACATCAGAGACTTTAAAAACTATGTGGTGCATACTGTTGCAGCAGCAAACTCACAGTCTAGGGTTGCGACATCACACATACCAGGTCCATGGCTTGACTTAACATTTATTTATTTTTATTTATTTATTTATTTTCATAATTACTGTCATTTTACATCAGAGACTTTTTTTAAAATACAGCACCAGCAAACTCGCAGTCTAGCTTCCCGCCTCTTGTGGGGACTTTGGAATTCCCGCCCTTGGCTGGTTTTTATTTATTTATTTATTTATTTATTTCATAACTACTGGCATTTTACATCAGACTTTTTTAAATTAGGCGGTAAAATTACTGCATCAGCATACTAGCAGTCTAGATTCCCGCCTCTTGTGGGGGCATTGGAAATCCATCCCTTGGCTGTCCGTGGCTATGCCCCCACACCCTGGTCTGCCAATTAGGAACCTGTATGCATTAGGCACACCTCCTTCGGGGCTTGGTCTACCCCCAAAAAAGACCCAGCAGCACTCTAGGGCTCCCATTCCACAGATGAACATCGACACTGCTCAAGCAACACCAGCCTACAGCCGCAACCACCCACTGAACATGCCTGGACATGCCCCTGATTGCCCAACCAACATGGCGCACACAAGTAAGTCTCTGCTCAACCAACCCATAACCCTAAACAGCCCTTGTAGGCCCTGATGGGTGGCTTTCAGCTAGCCCCAGCCACCCCCTGACCCCCATTCTACGCATATGACACACCTACACCGCTGCCATTTCACGGGTAGGGGGCGCACACACACACTACACCTGCCCCACTTCAGGGGCTGCACTACCGGGGCCAACTTCAGGGGCTGCACTTCCGGGGCCCGAACTTCCGGGGCGGGACTTCCGGGGCCCGAACTTCTGGGGCCCGGACTTCCGGGGGCAGGACTTCCGGGGGCGGGACTTCCGGTGCGGGACTTCAGGGGCGGGACTTCCGGCTCCTACGTCACTTCCGGGGGGCGTTCCCACCTGTCAAAAAATGAATGGTTACGAAAGGTATCACTGTATACCACTCACACAGTACAGTGTGCAACGACTAAAACTAATTTATTGCATACCGTTTACCTGCTGGGCTGTAGGCACTAATGGTAGAGATAAGGGTCCAGATGTACTTTTCTACTGGTTGCAAAAAAACGGTCGGAAATCTTGCACTAACATGTTGCAACTAGAATTTTATTTTGCTTACCAATGTATGTACCAATATGTTGGTTTTTAAAATAAACAATTGAAGGAGCCTGCAGATTAACCTGCCTGAATAATCTTCATTAGACTGGTCACAATTTGCGACCCCCTTTGATTGGCTACAATGACAGGGATGGTAGCCTGGAAGTGGCAGCAGACCAGTATGGATGTCATTAAATTTCAAAATTGTTTTTTTTTAGGTAGCCTTATTTTCCGAAAGGAAACAGCTACTTTTTAAAAATGAAACAATTTTCTATTTGGAAAAAATCAGTGACAGTTGGCAGTGGTCGCCTAGACCACGTCCTACTTCCCCTGAAGTTGTCAACTTGATTCTCGAAGGGGCTCCCCTTCACTTTGAATAAATCAGGTAGTAGGCCAACTTGAAAGTTTTTGTTACTAATTAGTGGATTGCGACAGCAAAAACAGCCACAAACCATTGATACATAGCGTAAGAAATTGCAATATAGTAATCAGAAAAGAAGTATTGTACATATGTAAAAGGGTTTTGTGACTACAGCCCTTATTTTTAATTACTAGGATGGTTCGTGACCACAGGAACCCTTTGCACATCTGACATCCTATCCTTGATAATTGTGCAGCCAAGACACTATATTTGTGTGGGAGCATGCCAGTTTTGGGGGCATTCAGGACTATTTGTAGATATTTATAAGATGGAGATTGGAGATGGGAGTTACTTCCTCCAATTCTAAATGTTCTCGTGATGCGATGCCGTGCTCGTGCCCGCCACACACACCATCTCCTCCATCAGGGAAGCACAGAAAGCACGCAAAAAGTTGTCAGAGGAAACGTCTTTCAGCAGGGCCGTCGTAGGGGTTACGGGGACTGTTGGGAGCTTTCCTGCATCAGTATCATACAGGGAGGAGCAGACAGTGGCCTGCCCTTTGTTCAGATTTAAAACTTATCCCTAACTTCATATTTTCCTGAACTGCCAGAACTATTGGAATTACTGGAACTTTTGGAAACTATTAACAGACTTACAGCTCTTGTCTCTGATTTCTAGTAGAGTCGAGGCAGCAGGGTATTATTGGACATTATTGGACATCATTGGACAACAATCCTGAGGAACCTGGATGTGTGGTGGAGGAGGCGGCCCAGACAGGTCATCATGCCCGGAGTTGCTCTTGAAATTACTGCTTGGTGTCCCATGCTGCAGGGAGAAAGCATCAAGCACAGTGGGGGAAGACCACAAGCTCCAGGAGACCTTTTGGCAGGTAAGCCACTGACAACAGCTGATTGCACCCAGAGGCACTCTTGAAATTCCTGCTGGGGGTCCCGCAGCATGGGACAAGCCCGGCATGGCCCCGGTGAAGATGGGTCCAAGAGCAGGCCCATCTATACCCGTCTACAGCCAAACGTGGCTGAACTGAGCCACCCGTCTTCCAACGGGCATCAGAGGCACTAGAGGACATCGAAGGCCCGCTAGCCTGAGTGAGCAGAATTTTATATTGAGTGTCCCTGGGAACTCTTCGCTCTTTTATATAATTGCGAGACCTGGCTTAAGATCGTACATTCGCCAGGTCCTAGTTGTTTTCTTTTCAACGACGTCGAATCATGGGGAAACTAAAGTGCACTGTGGGGGCCCAGGGCGTGCAAAATAGTATAATACCACAGACAACTTCGGTTGACTGTATGCTCCAGAGAGCAATTGGAGCAGTTGCTACCGAGATTGAGCTCACAGAGAGAAGACTATCCTTGGATGTAGGGTCCAAAGAGTTAGATGTTCCATACAGTCATATGTCCTTGGACTCTGAAGTTCTTCGTGGGCAAACGCCATCCACTCAATCTGTAGCTGAGTCAACTGTGTAATCTTTGCCTCAGGGGGTCAATAGTAGAAGACCTAAAGCAGCACATAGTGCAGCACAGTTTGAAGGGGCCACTAGAAAAAAAACCTCGACAAGTTGCCAAGAAGGCTAAAAGTGCAGCTAGAAGCAAAACTAATGTTTTGGCTATCTCGTTAGTGTGCTCTCCCCAGCCTCCAGAGCGTCTAAACCAGCATATTGATGGAGGAAATTGGGATGGAAATGAGAAACCTGCCAACCCCAGCGAGTGGTCTACTTAAGAAAATCAAAACAATGATAAAGGAGGAATTTTCTCCAATACTGGCTACAGACTATCTGAATTTGAGTCAACAATTGTATCTCATATCAAGCAGTTTTTGCCAGTAGAGTTGCCTTGGAAATTAGGTGCTGGCACTGTTTTTATCAAATCAAAGTTTAACTTCAGTACAGCATTATGATAGAACAAAGAGTGCCTCCACCCGGCTATACCAGTGGACGAGAATGCTTTAGCCAGCCATACGCCAATATTCCTTGACAATGCTAATGAGCGTGGTCCAAGTGCAGTGAAACAGACTGGCCAGCGCAATGAGAAGAAGGCCCTGGAACCTAAGACAACAAGGAATTTACCAGTGATTGGCCTGCATCCTGAAGTCACCCCCTATGTGGTTGTGATGTCCAGAGTTCCAGACCTTAGAAAAGATCAGATGGAAACATTCCCTAAACTTAAAAACAAATGCATAAATTGGTTGGGGCTGCACAGTAATCTTCCAATGGCTGAAAATATCCTTTTTACTTGTAGAGTGAGCTGGATAGGGAGGGGGATGACAAACAAAGAAGGAGACTGTATTATTATGAACATTAGAGACCTGGGGGTGGTTTGGAACTTGCTACAAACACAGATTAATAGATGTGCAGGGAATAAGGGGCCCTCCAGAATAACTCTCTTCCCTTTGGGATACTTCCATTGCCAGGGATATGAAGATCAGCATCCCATTTGACACATTGCAAGACTTTAGGCGGCACCAAACCCATGATACATTTAATGTTCCTGTTTGTAATAGGTTTGGGCCCTTGACCACGTGGGTCAATATGGGAGGGCCAATTTTCCTGAGGGGTGAAGGAACTGAACACCAAGGAAAAGATCACCAAATTGGGCCAGTGGGGAATCAACTGTCTGATAACTTAGATAGTGATTCAGGCTTTTTCTTCTTTTTTGCAACATCATGTAATCTTACCCGCTCTAGATCAAAAACGATTGAATATAAAAAGAATGTAATTCCTCAACTTTGTAATACATTAGATGCTACAGTAGTTAACATAGAAAAGCCTACAGTTAGTCAGATAATTGGGAGGAAACCTACCATGAGGGTAGTATCAGGGAATTTGGCGGGAATTGGCTCTAGACTTGGTACACCAGAATGGGAATCATATATTGATCACTATGACATATGTCTAATTCAAGAAACTTGGCACTGTTCTCCCATTGACTGGTCACGGTATGTTTCTTTAAGTATTGTAGCTGTAGCAGGGGCTTGGGACACACCATCAGGCAGTTTGTCGACCAGGGTGGGTGCGCATGCCTGCTGTTTGGTGCATTGTATAGAGGAGATATCTAAAGACATATTGTGTGTTACCATCAAATTCCCTTACGGTCTTCTCATCAGCATATATAACCTGTATTTGAGACCCTCAAACCGTAAACTGGAATCCCCCCTATTAAGTCTCCTTGCTTCCCATGTGGCAAACCTACACACAGATGTCGTTTAACTGGTTGGTGGTGACTTTAACTGCCAGTTTGAGCCACTAGATATATCTTGCTGTGCTTCCCTCTCAGAAGAAGATAGACTCTGGGCTATTCCTAATCTTAATCTTTGACCCATTAAAACACGGTCCACCCAAGCAATTCAAATGAATACACTAACAGTGAATCAGGGTATACGAGCATGTAATGGGGGGACAAACTCAGACAAGGATGGGAAATCCACATTCAACAGAGCATCTAGTCTGAGTTTAATAGATTACATCTTTATGGATGTTAGACTATGGCCTTGCATTTCGGACATGACTGTCGTTGGAAGAATAGACAGTGATCATAATGCACTAGACCTCTCACTGAGTTTAGCCAGGAATGAAGTTTGTGACCACCATATCTAACCTACTAGATTATAATGCCAGTTATCAAATAACAAGCAAAGGATACAGTGGAAGACTGTGTGTCATTCAGAGGAAACCATGAGGCACATATATAGCTTAGTCAAAAGGGGTCTGGGAGCTTATTGTAACCTTAAGCTTTATTTGAACTGGCACATTTTCTAAACATATTATGGGAGATAGACCTCAATCTTTTTTTTGAAGATCTCAAAAAATTCTTCTATATAGAAGAGGGAAATCTGGGTAAAACAAGGTAAGTACCTACCTGGTATAATAAGCAATGTAGGTAGGTCAAAAAAAGCCTAGATAACTGCCATTGAGGATTGAAGGGAGATACAAAAAGTAGAGCTGGTTACAATAACATTTGAAAACTCACAAAAAAAGAGTGGGACCGTGGTAAATGAGAGTTGCTCCTGAGAGCAACAAGGGAAAAACCCACAACCTTATGGAACCTGGTTGCCAAAGGTGATGTAGCAGGACTTGCCAAAATTGGTAACAATATAGCAGCAGACGTCTGGATTTCCCATTTTTTTATTTTATGCTCAACCCATCAAGGTAGTGGACCCCAACTTGTGAATGCCCAGGTTCCTACAGTTACTAATATACCAAACTTAACAGTCTTGATGATTACCCTCTCATCACCTGTGAAGAAGTTGAAGATGCCATCAGGAAGGTGGTTCCTCACAAAGCCTCAGGTTTAGATAAAATCCCGGCTGACTTATTACTGGCAGAAATAAAAATATGTGGTCCCTACCTCACATTGATATTTAAGGCTTACAGGTTCCACGCTTTTGGGCTGGAGCAGATATCTTTCCAGTGTACAGAATGGGTTCTCCTTTAGACTGCGAATTGTAGGCTAATAAGCCTAATAGATACCACTCAGAACATTTTCAGCAGGGTCATTCTTTTCCAGTTTCCGCAATGGTTAGATGAGCATGAAGTTCTCTGTCCTTTCCAGGTGGTCTTCTGTTCTTGTACGTCGACTATATATCACATTTATAAGTTAATATACTGGAAGACTGTTACAATTAATTGTGGCATACTCTATGCTGTATTTGTGGACCTCAGAGAGTCCTTCGATCTGGTGCCGAGTAAACGTGGGCGGAGAATTCTGCTTCACCAGCGGAGTGTGCAGAGATTTTCCTATAGGGCAGAGCGGAGTTGGCCCGCCCCCACCTCCACCCCCGTAAAAAAAATGTACAAATTAATGTAAAAAGAAATAAAATCTCACCAACCTGTACTGCGGCGTCCCCGGGCTGTGCTCCTCCTCCTTGCCGACATCGGATGGACATGTTGCGGAGAAGGAGGGCAGCCCGGGGATGCCGCAGTACAGGTAAGTGTGTTTTTATTTCTTTTTACATTAATTTCTACATATTTTTTATTAGAGGGGTGGAGGCGGGAGGCAGAGCGGGGTTCCACGGAGTTTGTTCCCAACTCCGTGGACCTGCTCACAGTCACACTACGCGAGCTATGCCCACACTTAGTGCTAAGGGCTACTCTTTGGAAGGTCCTAGTAGAGATGGGCAGTCCAGATTATCTATGGAGAATTATAGAGTCTGCACCAGTCAAACTTTGCTCAGGTCTGATGTGGCAAACTCAGTCAAGTGACTGAACCCTTCCCTGTAAATAAAGGTCTGCATCAGGGTTGTGTGATGGCCAAAAACCTCTTTATGTTATTCATTAATGTTCCGGTTAGTTACCAAAATAAATGCGATAACAATGCTTCCAACCTAGCAAACATTAGGGTTCCTGACCTCATGTTTGCAGATGATACTCTTTTCTTTGCTAAATAGCCAATGGGGATCCAGAAACTACTGGACCAGTTTAGTAGGTTCTGTTCTGTTATGGGGCTGGAAATAAATGTGGCTAAGACCAAGTACATGCTTTTCAATCTATGTTACTCAACTTTATCAAATCCTACTCTTAATGGGGTTCCCTTACAAAAAGTTCACTTGTTTGAATACTTGGGTGTCACACTAAGTGGAAAAATAGAGTGGGTTCACCATATCGCTAAATGAAGGATTAAATTAGAGCAACAGGTAGAAGGGCTGCTCAAGATATACATCAGGGGCTTCATTTTAAACCATATTCGACGTTTGCCCAGCTCTATTCCTGTCAGTCACTGGGGGTGGCCTTATATGAGGCTGAGCTATGGCGACATAAAAATCTGAATGTTTTCGAATTGGTGTAAAACAGGGTTTTTATGAAGGTGTTAAATATGCCAGTCAGTACTCCTTTGATTCCTTTTAGACTGGATAATGGCATCAGACCAATTACACAAAAAGCAGCAGTTAGACCTTTAATATTCTAGAGAAGATTGTGGGTACCCCCAAATTAACATTGTATCGTAAGGGCCTTGAGGAAGTGCTCAGATACCCTGCTGCGGTTAATCTTTTGTGGATAAAATATATTAGAGATACATTCATTGAAATGGGCAAACCCAATATGTGGGAAGATCCGGGATCATCAGTTACGCTATCTCAGCCAAGGAATTAAAAGTCCACTTTAGATCATATAGGCTGAACAAGCTTTTAACTTATTTGTCATTGGGCAATCTAGGAGGCTCTATTTTAATGATTAAGGATATTTATAGTACAGAACCTGTTCTAGATGATATTGAGCCGACCCTGGTAAGAAAACTCTACATGCACCTCCGATATGGCACTTTGCCACTTTGCACCTTCACTTTAGGATGGGCAAACTCAGCAGATTTAGCTGCAATGGGATGTCCAACCTCTGGACATGATAGGGAAACAGAAGCCCATATGCTGTTTTTTAGCCAACACTATTAGTAGGGCTAGGGGGATTATTCCTGTATGTAGACGTTTAGGGGTTACTAGACATTTAGAGGCATGTAGATTTATGCAAACTGCTTTGACAGCCCCTATGGTGTTTGTTCTCTCTAGATTTTTATTGAGTATGTGGTATGCTAGGAAGAAATATGAAGTCCATTGCTCTGCTCATTAATCTTTGATATGAATGATTTTAAAGCTCTTAGTGTATGTATTAAGAACTTGAACATTTTGTTTTTTATTATTTGTTATTCATATTTAATTTTAGGATTATATTGACTTTTTCAAACTTCTATTTGTAATATTTAATATGTTTATATTGTTTTATAATTGTTTCTCTCTTTTATGGTATTTTACTAAAAGAAAGAGTATTGAACTGAACTGATATTTTAGCATAGCTCTCAGCTGTCAGGAAGTGAATTATTAGTTGTCGCAAATAAACATCTACCAATGAAAAAAAGGCCACTAACATGGTCTAGGGCTCAGTATAGTTCTCCGTAAATTATTCCCATGCTCAAGCCTTGGTAGCTTGGCTGCGAGCTAATTAAGACACAACATACAATATAAATACCACACCAATTTATAAATATAAGAAATATTGTTATCTTTAAAATGACACCAAAACAACCTGAATGATATAAAATGTGACATCAGCAGTGCATTCCGGTGGCGCGAGTTATAGTTAGCTGAACTAACTATAATGGCCGAATTTCTCTGGTTTTGTACGAGTGAAATGTCCAACTAATTATAACATCCTCTATATATTATCTACTGGCGGTCGCCAGTAGATAGTTATAGTTACAACCTAGTTTCCATTGGAAATCTAAAAATTCTATTTTGAATAACTTTGGCGCCGGTTGACGAATCCTCGCTAAATTTTCAAAACTAATGGGGCGCTCCGTTCAGCTCCTACCCTGAAAGTCTCGGGGTGATTTGTCAAGCGGGGGCGGAGAAAAAGGGGGGGTCCCAAAACACGTTTTCCCCATGCATTTTTCCATAGGACCTTTAGACACAGCTACAGCCCGAACGGCTGAACAGAATTACTTGAAATTTGGCAGAGAGGTAGCCATAAGGTCAAGGAAGTGCCTTGTGCAGGTCTGGTGTAAATCCATTCAGTATTTCCTGAGAAAATAGCATTTAAAAGCATATCAATATCTATACGCGCGCACCGTGCGCGAGCGCAATTCTGATTGGTTGTTAGATGTCGGTAAACATTCGAATCGGTCGAAACCAGGAAGTGTCGGCCGCAATTTTGTCTTTCGCAGTCTGAGGGGGTGACAAACAAAGGTGGAGAACGTGAAAAGGGGGCAGAGTGGACAGTTCCTGACCCCCTAGTCTTGGTCAGGGGGTCACAGAAGGACCCCAAGGGAGAAAAAAGCTATTAAAAAAAAAAAATTGCGCGGTGAACCGTGGGCGCTCCGGGCGCGAAGCGCACCGAGTGCCCACAGAGCGCGCACCGTGCGCACACCGTGCGCGCGCGGTGAAAAACCTGAAAAAAAAAGAATAAAAACATAAAAAACCTGAAAAAAAAAAGAATAAAAACATAACTTGGCATTTAAAAAAACGTACAAATTCACTGAAAAAACCATAGGTTTCACACACGTTATAGTTACGGATTAGCATTTAAAAAGCCTTGCAAATTCACTTAAAAAACCATAGGTTTCACACATGTTATAGTTAGCTGGACATTTCACTCGTAAAAAACCAATGAAATTCCCCCGTTATAGTTACTCCAGGCAACTATAACTCACGCGACCGCAATCCTCTGCTGATGACGTCAGATATTACATAACTGATGACATATGTGTCTTTCTGAAAAATAAATATTTGTAATATATGTATAGCTAAAGATTAATGGAAGAAGACATGGGTAAATAAGTGTCTAAATACAGTGATGTAATATCTGACATCATCAGCAGAGGATTGCGGTCGCGTGAGTTATAGTTGCCTGGAGTAACTATAACAGGGGAATTTCATTGATTTTATATGAGTGAAATGTCCAGCTAACTATAACATGTGTGAAACCTATGGTTTTTGAAGTGAATATATATAAAATTAAGTTTGGTGATCAGATCAATACAATGTCATCTCCCACCTAGCATTTGCTGAGGATGATCAAAAAAATTCTCCCCTTTCTACCGGCTGACATCTCAAAGGAAATTAAAAAACTTCACTGGCTACCAGTCAGGAAACAGGTGTGCTTTAAAGCCCTGTGTACAGTTTTCAAGGCTCTTCAAGGCATACGCCCTGAGTATCTGAAACGGCATATACAATGGTACTGGCCTAAAAGAACCCTGCGTTCCATGGAAGCCAAGCTGGTGAAAGTACCACTGATAAAAGAAGCCTCTTGGGGTGGTAGAAGCTTTGTTGTGCATGTTGCAAAAGCTTGGAATGACCTTCCTTTTTACATGAGAAACAGCACAGATCTCCTGACATTTAGGAAGAGTCTAACGACTTGGCTTTTTAACCTGTAATTCGCAGTTTACCGTTTCTTTACCCAAGGGATAATAACTAGCGCCAGGACACCTATGGGTAACCGTTGTGCTCTATAAGTTCCAATAACAGTGTTTCACGAACTGCAGGTTAGCGCTTCATTGTGCTAAATAAATCCTTTGTTATGTACCCGGAGCATGTGTCCCGCTGACTTTTCATTTAGGTCAGCAATTAGTAGTGTTGTGTAGCCAGTTTCCGCTGATACCGGTATGGGACACGTCCTCTCAGTCTGGAGCACCGCGAAATCAGCAACTTTTGGGTGGAGTACGAGGAGTACATCACGGTGCCCCCCCAAGCAGAGTTACTTCCATTTGGAGATTAAATGAATGAGGGGAGAGAGGAGGCAGCATTGCGCTACCTGATAAGGGTACAAACAAAGGTATTGGTGGGACCATAATTTCCAGGACTCCTGCGGTGGAATGCAGTTCAGCGTCAAGAATATGGGGGCATTATTGTTGCTTGGATTTCCACATCACTGTATGAGGAACCATGCGAGGACTGCAAATACCATCATACAGTGGGCTTGGTGTCTTCAGCGCAATCCACACACCTGCCTGTGGGAGGAGGAGTTGAGAGACTACTTATAAAGGAGTGGTCTCTGAAGCCCACGAGAATCTAACAGCCTGTGGGTCCGGCACTGATGACAGCCATTCTGGCCAGAAACGCGTCTGCCTAAGCGTTTCACAGACTGCAGGGAAGCGCTTGATTGTGCTAAATAAATCCTTTGTTATGTACCCGGGGCATGCGTCCCGCTGACTTTTCATTTAGGTCAGCAATTGGTGGTGATATATATATCAGAAGCCCTGCCAAAAACGAGATGGACCAGGCTGGAGTCACATGGCAACCGGCTATTGGACAGGAGGTCGTTTTGCAGAAGTTATACAGTGCAGCCTGTTTTGAAAGGGACTCTTTCAACACCCACTGTGGTTTTAAATGTTTTATTTTTGACAAACGCAGAGCGCCTCACTCGAGTTGAATTTCTAGCACTGCTGAGACCAGCAGGCTCAGCGAGAACCGACACCCACTGGTATGGTTGGTGATGTGATAAGTACTGCCCTGCACTCTGCATTTGCTAATTGAACTGCCTCTGATGAAATGCTTGTGTGGCATGAAACGCGTCAGGCTCCTGAAATTGTTAAGATTTCCTTTCAGACACGCTGTAGCCTTTGCAATAAAACGGATTCGCACCTAGCTGAAGCGGCTCTCCTAAATGGGTGAACTTTGTTGGTTTGATATATATATATATATTCCACTTAAAAAACCATAGGTTTCAGGCACGTTATAGTTAGTTAGTTCAGCTAACTATAACTCGCGCCCACGCAATACACTGCTGACGATGTCACATATTACATCACTCATGACATGGTCAGTGACATCACTGATGATATTTCAAATTACATCACTGATGACATCATCCTTGTGATAAATTGATGCATCTTCTCACACCCTAATATAACCATTGATACACCCACTCTAAATTACAGACTGCCATTCTCAAAACCATAGACACTCCAATACCAATAACTACATACCCACTCACTGATTCTTAGGTTTACACACACATCCACTCACTCACCCGTACAGTCACTCATAGTTAAGGTCACTCAGTACAGCACTCATACACCTATTTAGACACTCACACACCACCACTCATCCATAGAGGTAGTCACACACCTAGTCAGTCATGCAAATAATAAATCACAATGCCATTTACTCACCTATACAGTTATACACACACCAGCTCAATTACTCAAACAAATACCAGCACACTCTTTTATACAATCACTGATACAAGCACACACTCATCCATACAGCCACTCTCACAATCACACACTATAACTTATAGCCAATCATATTCTCCAACACACATATATACTGCCGTTCACATATGTAGTTACTCACACATGTACCACTGAGATATACATTCACTCACTAACACACCCATACACACACTCATCCACCCATTCAGTCCATCACAGATGCACTCTTGAAACCATGCACCCAGTGAATCACCCACTCACACATCTATGCACAGAGTCATACACACCCCACCCACACAAACACTCAGGCACCCATACAGATACTCAGACAACCAATCAATAACACATATAGACACTCATGAAGCTATTCGTAAACCCATGCAGCCGCTTACACAGCAACAGATGGACGGATATAGACATTCACACAGTTTACTCACTAACCCATGCATTCAGTAAGATACGTTTAATCATTCACTTATAGAGTCAGTCACGCACCTACTAAATCATCCATTCAGACACTTATACACCCACTCATTCTTCAATACGCCTTTCCCTATATATATTAAACATATTTAAAAAAATTTACAGAAACACACAGTCACTGGATGATGTCATCACTGATGTCATTTGAGATGTCATCAGTGATGTCACCTACCATGTCATGAATGACGTAATATGTGACATCATCAGCAGTGCATTGCGGGGGTGCGAGTTATAGTTAGCTGAACTAACTATAACGGGAAATTGCTCTGGTTTTATACGAGTGAAATGTCCAACTAACTATAACTTTTCCTAAATTTTTAAGGTTATTTAAATGCTAATTTCTAACTATAACATGCCTGAAATCTATGGTTTTTTCAGTAAATTTCAAAGGTTTTTTAAATGCTAATTTCTAACTATAACGTGCCTTAAACCTATGGTTTTTAAGTGAATTTCAAAGGTTTTTTAAATGCTAGTTTCTAACTATGCCTACAGAGGTAGGACATGTGAAGAAAGAAGAAAGAACACATAGAAAGAAGCAAAAGAAATGCAGAAAGAAGCAACAGAAGTCTACAAAGACGAAGAAAAGTGCAGGAAGAAGCAAGACATGTGCAGAAAGAACCAACAGAGGAGCAGAAAGAGGCCTTGTTGCATAATCATCCTGTGCCCACAACTTTTTCAGACAGGTACTGGTGGTAACTGACTCTGACTAACCAGGCCAAGAGCCAGTGCTCTGCTAAAAGACACTTAAAATACAGTGAAAACACCTACATACACTAAGGAACACTGTGTGTTAGGGTACCCCTCTGATTAACATGACCTCCTCTGTAAGGCCCTAGTACATAATAGGGCAGGGGGATTAAAACTACCTCTAAGTCAGGAGCTGCAGAAATATGCTACTTTAACTAGTAGTCGCGTTTGCAGAGTGGTGGAGAAAGGGTGCTGGGCGTCCAACCAACGCTCAGGAATTCCACTGTGTAGAATTTACAGGAGGTACCAGGAGGGATTCTTGGCCCCCAAACTCCCTCAGGACTAAATTGGACTTCATCCCCCATCCCGTAGTCTGCCATGAGGCACGTTTGCAGAGTGGTAGAGAAAGGGGGCCATGGCCTCAGAAGACATCTTAGCAACCCCACTGTGTGGGACTTACTGGAGGAAGTTGGCCCCCAAGGACATTCTTGGGGGCCAACTTCCCAAACTATTACCTCCAGTCAGTCCCACAAAGCAGCACAGGAAAGTACTCATACCAGGCCATGCCCACTTTGCCCACCACTCTACAAATGTGCTCCCTTGCACACTCTTGAATGGGGATTGAAGTCCCCTTCACTGCTGGGGGTCCTTTAGGGGCCAACTAGCCTACCTTTTACCTCCAGTAATTCCCACGCAGTGGGATTGGTGAGAGGTAGACAAAGTTCATGCCCCCTTTCTCCACCACTCTGCAAACGCACCCCCTGGAACGTTGTAAGTTGGGGGCTCAAGTCCCCTTGAATCCTAAGGGTCCCTGGGGTCCAAATAGCACACCAGGTACCTCCAGTAAGTGCCACAGAGCTGCGTTGCAGAGAGGTGTAAAAAGGGGCGTGGCCTGGACCACCTCTCTGCAACGCAGCACAGTGGCGCTCACTGGAGGTACCTGGCGGGGCTGTTGGCTCCCAGGGACCCTCAGGAATGAAGAGGAATTAATTTCCCAACTTAAAACACGCCACAGGGTGCATTTGCATACATGTCACCTCAGGCCCCGCCCCCTCCTTTCCCCACTGTGCAAACGCGCCCCGTGGCGCGTTTTAAGTTGGGGGATAAAGTCGCCTTGAATCCTGAGGATCCCTGGGGTCCAACTAGCCTACCAGGTACCTCCAGTAAGCGCCACAGAGCTGCGTTGCAGAGAGGTGTAAAAAGTAAGCCTGGGCACAGCACTACGCTACGCTCGCATAGTTTGCGAAGTTTACGCTACTTCACACTACGCGAATTGCACGTAGCACAGTGCAAACATGCGTAGCGTAGTGTTGCGTAGTGCAGCGGTCATTTTTTGCTTGCTCGCGGTCCTCAACGTCAAGTTGGCGTCCGCGAGCAAGCAAAATCACATCCCGGCGAGACTTTTTCCTCATTCGCGATCAGCAACATCAAGTTGGCGATCGTGAGCATGGAAAATAAACCTTCCGGCGAGATTCTCAACACGGGGAGGTCAGGTTTCTCATTGCGAGTGGTCACGTATGCTCGCGACCGCTCGCTATGAGAAACTACCAGTCCGCGTTGAGAAAGCTGCAGCTCGAGTAAAAATCTACTCGAGCGGCAGAAAACTACAGCTCGCACTGTGCAAGATGCCGTTTTCAATGATTGCACAGTGCCGGATGCTTGTCCGTACTGTGCAATCATTGAAAACGGCATCTTGCACAGTGCGAACAGGGTACTACGCAGTTCGCGAAGTGCTAAGCGTAGCTCGCGTAGTGCGAAGTGTACTTTGCGTAGCTTTGCGTAGCACTACTTTGCGAACTACGCCCAGGGTTTGTAAAAAGGGGCGTTGCCTGGACCACCTCCCTGCAACGCAGCCCTGTGGTGCTCCCTGGAGGTGCCTGGTGGGCTAGTTGGCCCTCAGGGACCCCCAGTATTGAAGGGGAATTAATTCCCCAACTTAAAACGCGCCACAGGGTGCATTTGCAAAGTGTTGCCGGGAGGGGGCGGGGCCTCCGGCACGATCACGTTTTTTTTTTAAGAAGGGAGGCTGTGTGGCCCCCCTTCCTTTTCTATTTTATGGGCCCCTGGAACCCCATCCCCCGGGGCCTGGCCACTTCATTGGGGACCGTGGGGGGAGCCCCAATGCCCCCACGGTCCTTGCCAGCTCCCCGCCTCCTGCGGGAGCTGGCATTGCTTTTCTACATGGGGAGCTGCTAACATGCAGCTCCCTGTGTGGAAAAGCAATCTGGTTTGGATTTTGGAAGAGAGAGCAGGTTTCCTGCTCTTTCTTGGAAAATCCAAACAACAGTTTGCTATGGCAAGGCGGGATCCCCTCCCAACCAATGCACAGACCCAGGGAGGTGGTGGTCCCCGGGGCTCGGGGGTCCATAATGGACCCCCAAATTTGCATTATAGTGCCCCGGGGAGATGGCGGTCCCTGGGGCATGTGGGGGGGCTCGAGCCCCCCACACCGGTATATATTTTTTTAAGAAGCCCCGGGGGGTGGCAGTCCCAGGGGCTGCGGGGGGCAGTGTGCCCCCCACAAATAATTAATGATAGTCCCGGGGGGTGGTTGTCCCCAGTGCTTGGGGGGCATTGGAGGCCCCCCAAACATTAAAAAAAACCGGGGGTGGCAGTCCCTGGGGATGCGGGGGTCCCCCCGGGCCACCGCAATTTTATTTCAGCATGCCCCCAGGACCTGGCTCACCCAGGGGCTTAATTAAACGAAGCGCGGGAGCCCGCGCTTCGTTTTTAAAAAAATTCTCAGCCACATCCGTGCACCCAGTGTGAATTCGGCAGATTTTTTATATCATTAAAAAGCTTTTTTGGGCCCTGGGGGTCCTTGTGGGACCAACTGAGCAGGCCTAGGGGATCAAGGTGTTTCTACCCTGCCCCCTTTTCTTGTTTTTTGCGTTTCTTTTTCTGTTTTCTTGTGCCTTGGTTACCGAGGCACAAGATGGCTGCCAACACTTCCTCATTTGGAGTGTTGACAGCCAATTAGAATAAAGCTCTTGGTTGGGATGGTGCGCGGATCCACCGCGCTTCAAAATATTGAAACTTTCATTTTTTGATTTTCTCAGCAACTACTGAATGGACCTACACCATTTAAAAAAAGGTCTCTTTCTGAACCGAGGGCTACCTTTTTGCCAAATTTGGTTTAATTCCATTCAACAGTTCAAGCTGTAACCATGTCTAAAGTTTCCTATGGGAAATTGATTTTCCAACCTCTATTTTTTCAATTTCTCAGGAACTATTGAACGGATTTACACCATTTAACACAAAGGTCTCTTTCTGAACCAAGAGCTACCTTTTTGCGAAATTTGGTGTAATTCCGTTCAGCAGTTCAGGCTGTAGCCATGTCTAAAGTTTCCTATGGGAATTAACATTGGAGAAAACACGTTTTGGGACCCCCCTTTTTTCTCGGCCCCAGCCTGCCGAAACACCCAAAACTTTCAAGATAGGAGCTGACCGGAGCGAGCCATAAGTTTTGAAAATTTTGCGAAGATTCGTCAACCGGCGCCAAAGTTATTGGGAAAACAAAAAACGCTTTTCCTATGGAAACTAGGTCCTAACTATAACTACCTACTGGCGACCGCCAGTAGGTAATATGTGTATATATATGTATATATATTTATCACCTACTGGCAGTCACCAGTAGGTAGTTAGAGTTAGGACATTGTTTCTATTCAAAAAGCGTTTTTTTTGGCAATATCTTTCTCGCCGTTTGACATATCTTTGTGAAATTTTTCAAAACTAATGGGGCGCTCAGGTCGGCTCCTGTGTTGAAAGTTTCGGGGTGATTCGTCAAGCAGGGGTCGAGGAACAGGAGGGATCCCAAAACGCATTTCTCTATGTTCATTTCCATAGGAAACTTTAGACACAGCTACTGCCCGAACTGCTCAACAGAATGACACTAAATTTGGCAAAAAATGTAGCCCTTGCTCCAAAAAGCACTCTTTTTGTTAAATGGTGTAAATCCGTTCAGTAGTTGCTGAGAAATGTAAGCATTTTTCAGATATCCATATATCTCAAGTCTGCTATCTGATTACCTGCCAACAATTCCAACCAGGAAGTGTTGGCAGCCATCTTATGACTCGGTTGAACCAAGTTACAAGAAACAAGGTAAAAAAAGGATTTTAAAAAAGGGGACAGGGTACAAATACCCTGACCCCCTAGGGCCCAAAAAAACTTTTTTTTTAAAAACAATTTAGGCGGAAGTCACGGTTGGTGCTCGAATCCCACCAATATATTTTTTTTAAATGAAGCGGGGTCTCCTGCGCTTTGTTTTCTTTTAGCCCCCCAGGTGGGCTAGGTCCTGGGGGAAATCATGAAAATGCATGTGACCCTCACAGCCCACGGGACCTCCACCTCCATGGTGCTATTTTCAAAAGTAAGGTGTGTGGGAACTCAAGCCCCCCACACAACCCCAAAGATCATCACCTCCCTAGAGCTACACAAAAGATGGGAGGGGTGCTGAGTGGCCCCCTCCAGGAGCCCTGAATGGCCCAGGGGACCACCACCTCCCAGGGCTTGCTCCATTAATGTCCCAGGGTGCCCACCCCCGGGACATTGCAGTTTGCTATGGGCCATAGCAAACACTGCTTCACTTCATGGAAGTGAGAGCATGGAAAATCCTCTTCCTCCATGAAGTGAAGCAGAATTGCTTTTGGGCAGAGGGAGCTACTAACATGCAGCTCCCTTTGCAAAAAAGCAATGCTGGCTCCTGCAGGAGGAGGGGAGCTGGCAGGCAACTCGCCGGAGGCCCTGCCCCCTTTCTCCACTACTCTGCAAACGCACCTACTGGCATGCTCTTGGTTGGGGGATGATGGTCCTTAGGGGCCAACTAGACCACCAGGCACCTCCAGTAAGACCCACACAGTGGGATTACTGAGAGGTGGTCGAAGACCAGGCCCATTTTTACACTACTCTGCTAACACGCCTCTTGTTGCAATGGTGGTGGGGGGATGAGGTCGCCTTGTGTCCTGAGGGCCTCAGGACTAAAGTGGACTTAAATCGGCGTAATTTGCGCTGGGGCCGCGGGTTCCCGTGTTTTATTTTAATGAAACCCCGGGGTGGGTAACTGTACACAAGTGTAGAACACCAGACAGACCGAAATGCTGTTAGGCATTTCCTAGACACAAGATCCTGTGAATACTATCAATACAATAAGATGTTGCTTGCCCTCATTTCTTGGTGTATCCACAATAAATACTTTATAATTTTTTAAACAACTAAGAGGAGTAAAAATGGGAGCCTGTGTCTCCCCCAGCTATGCGTGCTTGCATGTGGGCTGGTTGGAGGAACAGGTTCTTAAGAAAGACCATCAGGAGATGTTCACACAACACAATATGAACTGGCTTCATTATATTGAGGATGTTTTTATTGTATGGATAGGTGACGAGGGGAGTGCCAGGCAGTTCATCAGGGCAAATAATACCAACTCTGCCAACCTCAGTTTTGCATCTCACATGAGCAGGTTGAACATCAAATATTTAGATGTGAAAATCTACGTCGGTAATGGGAAATTGGAAACAACTCTATTTAGGAAAACTCCTGTAGGTATTGCAGTAGGTAAGGTAAGCAGTGTGCATCCCAAGCACCTCATTAGGAGCATCCCGTATGGGGAAATCCTAAGATTAAAACGCATCTGTAGTACACAAATAGATTTTGAGAAAAGTACACATGAGACACTTGCTAGACTTAGTAAAGCAGAAGAACGGTCAAGGGCAACACTGCTACCACAATTGGAAGAAATAGTAGAACCCCCACTTGTAGATGAAGATCCTCAATATATAACTACATACAGCCAACAGGAAAGGAAAATTAGATCTATAATAAGGAAAAATTGGCCGATTGTTCTCACCGATAATGTCCTATGTACTAGACTCCCCACATTTCCTAACATTGCGTTTAGAAAATCACAATCTATGTAGTCTAAACTAGTCAATAGTAGCCCAGAACTAGGCCCTACTGGTACATGGCTAAAACAGAGACAGGGTTTTTTCAAATGCTCATCGTGCCGAGCGTGCATATTTGGAGTTATCATGACTTACTTCATTACTCCATTTTGTCAGGAAGAGATTGCCATAAAGGGTAGCTACAATTGTAGAACAGAGTATGCAGTATATGTTCTGTCATGCACCTGTGGCTTACTGATATGTTGGGAGCACTAGGCTACAGGTGCATGTCAGAATCCTGCAACACTTAAGGGCAATCATAAATAACGATCCCTCTTACCCTGTGGCACGACTTTTCAAGAGCATGCACAACAACGATGTCAACTGTCTGACATACTATATGATTGTTGCTATTCCTATCCTCCAAAGAACAGTGGGAACAGGGAATGACTTTTAAGACAGTTGGAAACTCTCTTGATTCTTGAATTAGATAGCAAAGCACCAAACGGGCTGAATAATACTGAGGACATGCAGAACTTTTTGTAAAAGCACTTCTTTTCTGTAGTGGCCATTTTTATGTAAAGACCCATTTTTTACAATGCCATCATGAAGAGTAGCGCTTTTTTCACTGGAGCAGGGCTGTGATTATAAAACAAACAATATCAGTCCTTTACCTGTTGCTACCCAAATGTAAATATTGTTTTAACATCTCAATTGTTATTCTTAGAGTTAAGGTTTTATAATAGGCACTAGCACTTTTATATTTAGATATGTACTTACACAGCATTTGGCACTTTTTGACATATCAATTTTTGCACAAAATTTAGAAGCTGCTAAGCACAGAAGCACTTTTGAAGAGGGAGATAACAAAATAGATATTCAGAAAATATGGATATCATTAACAGTAGGAAAGATGAATCGCCAGCACCATACATCTAAGTTTACTATTGAAACGTGGTTATCATACTATGAAGTATGAGTTGAAAATAGCAGCATTCAGGCTGATATGAAATACCACAATGATCACAAAGATAACATGGAAAACAGAAGAAATTGGCATTTGTGCTGCGCAATTTCCATGGATGTGTGTACATGTGTTATAATATATATATATTTATTTATTTATGTATAGTTATGAATATGTATATATTTATTTATTCATGCACATGCATTACTGTGATAGCAATGATTTTTACGATGTTCCAGCACTTAAAAATGTATTTTAAGAATCATTGTAATATGTGTATACATACAAACAACAGATGGTGCTTTGAGTGAATTGAAACTCATAGTGTTTCCTTTATGTTAATTATCACATGACTGTAGGGGGGTGTGCACTAAGTATTTTAAAAAGTATGGCGTAATGCGCTCTGTATGTGATCAAGGGCACCAGTTGCTCAAAATGCGTCATCAGAGGAGTGAGGAGTGGGTGTATTGTGGTTGTGAATATATATATATATTACCTATTCGTGGTCCCCAGTAGGTAGTCATAGTTAGGACCTATTTTCCATATGAATAGCCTTTTTTGACTTGCCTTTATCTTTGCCGCTAGTTAACGAATCCATCTTCACAAAATTTCTCCCAAAAAAGCTTGTGCAGAGAAATGCACAGCTCTGGCTGGCTGCTAACACTTCAACCAGGAAGTGCTGGCAGCCATCTTGGGACTCTGATTCACCTAGTTCCCCCCCAAAAAAGTGAAAATATCGACAAGGGGCAGAGTAGGAATATCATGATCATGCAAAAAAATAATTTCTTTTCTATAAATTATCACAGTGAGGCAGTGACGAATTCGCAAATTCGGGGTAAAAATAAAACAAAGAGTGGGCAACTGTGCTGGATTTATTATAGGCCCCTGGGTGGGCCTGATCCTGGAGCATTTTTTTAATAATGAAGGGGGGTGCATGAGGCCCTCCTCCTGGGGTTGAATATTGCCTTTGGGGGCCACCACCTCACTGAGGCTTCTTTAGCAATGAATGTGGGGGAGGACTGTATGACCTCTGCCACTGCCCTGGGACTAACACCTCCAGAGGATTCTTTTTTTTTAGTACCTCCCCAGCCCTGGGGACCACCACCACCCCTGGGCCTAATATAAAAATATTGTGTGGTGCTGCACGGACCCTCCAGCCCTTGGGGCTGCACCCTCCCTGGGGCTTTGGTAAATATGAATGCGGGCATGTGCTCCACCCCTGCAGCCCTGGGGACCACCACCTCCCTTGATAAATGACAATAAATTAGTGGGGCCACGCAGCCCCCCTCCTGGAGCCAATAATGGACCTGGAGTCCACCATTCCCCAGGGCTGGCTCCTGCAATGTCCCAGGGTCCCCAACCCCAGGCATTCAAGCTCCTCACACAGACCTCAATGTGAGAAACTTGTTGCCCAGTCGGACCAGGGCACCCAGTATTGTGGACAGGCCCTATTGATTATTCAATTCTGTAACTATAACATTCCTGTAACTTTGTATATATATATATATATTCACTGAAAAAACCAAAGGTTTCACACACGTTATAGTTAGGAATTAGCATTTAAAAAACCTTGCAAATTCACTGAAAAAACCATAGGTTTCACACATGTTATAGTTAGCTGGACATTTCACTCGTGAAAAACCAATAAAATTCCACCGTTATAGTTAATTCAGCTAACTATAACTTGCGCCCCCGCAATGCACTGCTGATGACGTCACATATTACATCACTCATGACATGGTCAGTGACATCACTCATGACATCACTGATGACATCTCAAATGACACTGATTGCGGTAAACTTATTTCTGTGTGTGAGACCAGTCTTGATCTCATTCAGAGAAAATTTGATGCCCATGAGTGCAGTAGGCCATAGATGTTTTTTCTTTTTTTCCGTTTTTCTCTTCCTGTTTCCCTCCATTAACTCAAGGGCTCTTTTAAGAGCCACTTATAAACTAAACCCCCAAAAATTTTTTGGGGGCATTTTTTTTTATTTTTTTTTTAGGTGCGCGCACCCTGCGCGCACCCAAGGTTTTTTTTAAAAACATTTTTTTTTTTTTTTTTAATTTAATGTACAAAAACAGGGGAAGAAATGGAAGCATGAAAAGGGAGGATTGAATAATACTAATATTTTTCACTTATTTTTTTAAAAAAATAAATTTTTTCGAAAACATTTTTTTTAAAGTATTTTGCAAGGGAATAGAATTTTTTTTTTATTTTTTCTTTCCAGTTCTGCAAAAAAAGAAAAAAAGTATTAATATTCAATCATACATTACAAAAAGCATTACATGTTTTTACATATTTTACAAAGCAATTTTTTGCCCTTTTTTTGCTGTTTTCAGAATTTTTTATTTTTCACTTAAAATAGTGAAAACAATTGTATTCATCATTTAACAGCGGGCAAAAAAAAAACAATCTGAAAGATTGTTTAAAAAAAGCCCTAAAACTTTCCTCACTAAAATATACCTTGTTAGAAATATTACATATATATTACAAGTACTTCTCTAGATGAATAAACATTTTCTAGACAAACCGTCTTTAAACCTTGTCGCAAAAGCACACATGCCAAAATAATTTCTGTCAAAGGAGTCCACAATTGTTTTTATTACTTTTCCTTTAGGCCAAACAGTAATTTCAAAATCCTTTTTAAGTGATATCTTCAATTATAATCCTTTAAAATTACAAAAAATGCTTTCTTCAGATTCAGTTTTTAGTTTTCAAAATTTAGGTTTCAGAAAAATTAAGTAAGAATTGGGTAAATCATAAGGCAAACGTTGCTTGAAAATCAATTGGGAATCATTACACAGTGTCCAGCCTTTTTCACATTTAAAATAAACTGTGTAATGCCCAGAAGTTACAGTAGGTCCTTCATGAAAAATTATTGCAACTGTAACAAAAGTTTTTTCAGAAATTGATAATTGCTGTCCTGTAAACTTCTTTATTAAAGTGTCCAATTTTGAACCATCAGCTCTACATCGTTGCATCATTAAAATTACATACTGACCATATTTCTGTAAAAATAATGTGGAAAACATGTCTGATTTACATTCAGAACATTCCATGTTGTGATTGGCATCTTTAACTAATTTACTAAAAGTCACTGATTTACTTTGTGGTAATGGTAAAAATATAAACCTTTCTGAATCAACATTACTACTACATGTGTTCATACAGTTTTCACAGCAATGTTCCCATTTGTAAGAGACACCAAATAAGTTTTCTACTTCTACTCCTTCATCTTCTAGTACACTCAAAATATATATTAAGAATTCCTGAGCATCTTGCTGGACATTTTCTTTAAACTGTGTAGAACCACAACATACATCTAAAAGATTTCTAACATCAGTAGCACTTTCTATTTCAGTTTTATCATTACTCAGCTTCTCATAAAGGAGACTCAGCAGAGAACACAATCTTTTTCCATGATTTACTATTATCTCTTCTAGCAACTTTTCAAGATAAAATACAACATTCAGCACTACATTTGCATAGCAATTGACACCAGAGCTATTTTCAAAATGGCAACCAACAACCTCTTCAACACTGTCCTTTTTCTTTTTCCTTGCTATCACATCACTGTCTTTTTGTTTTTTGTTCTTTTCATCCACATTACAGATATTCTCAAATCTCCTTTTCCGACAAACAACATGTTTTTCAATCACAGGATACTGACCTAAATGAGGAGCATAGGTTCTTCTTAATCTATTATACTCCTTTACACAGTTTGTATCAGCACTAACTTTTGAGTCATCAAAGTCTATCATAAATAAACCAGATAATGTTTTCACTCGTGACAAAGCAACATATGCCATACCTTCTTTGAACACAGTAGAACCAATGTTTACAAAAGCACTATCTACAGTCAATCCTTGAGACTTGTGAATAGTTACAGCATATGCTAGAGAAAACGGAAACTGCTTCCTACGTACATATAAGTCTTTCACAAGCATGAAACGAACTGAACAACGACAAATGTCTTTAACTTCTTCTATCTGATCACATTTTATTTTTAAACATTCAATTCCTTCTTTTTTCTGATAATTAATAAAACGCACAACTCTTCCCATAGCTCCATTCACTAAACCTTTTTCTACATCCAAATTTCTCCTTAAAATCACTCGACAATTCATGCAAACATATAGATTTTTTTCTAATCCAGCTGTTTTGGAAATGTTCTTCTCTAGTGAATCCAATTTATTTTTCAGTTTGCCTGTTAATGTAAAAGTAATTCTTTCATGCTGAATTTTGTCCTCTGCTTCCATTTTCTTAATCTCTTCCTTTTCCAATTTCAAAAGTTCCTCATTGAATATTGTGCACTCACGTAGTGTTGGCATTAAGCAGATTACAGTATTTTTTTCTGCAATGTTCTGGTATATTTTCTCTGCAACTATTTCTTCATTTGGAAATAAATTATGTAGCAACCGACTCTGTAATGCTTTTTTGCCAACTTCTGTGAGTAGTCCAATTCTGATATCTTTCAGAATATTTGCATAATCTTCATCGTTTGCTTGTCTCATATTGGTAGTGAGTTCTTTGTACTCAAAGAATGACCAAATATTCGCATTACCAATGCTTCCTAATGACTTCTTCGTGTCTTCATGTGTCACAGTATTAAACACTGGTTGTCCTTTAACTGGAGTGAGCTGTAAAAGATCTCCAAAAACTATGACGTGTTTACCTCCAAATAACACGTCATAGTCTCTCTTAAGAATTTGTTGCATTCTTAAATGCACAAAGGCAAGCATTAAATTTGAAACCATGCTCACCTCATCAATAATGAGAACTTGCATCTTCTTCAACACTCTTGAAACTTCGAGGCATGCTTCGCCAGTTAGCTTGTGGTTTTCTATTTTGTTCTCATGCTCCACTGGTAACATTAGCAAGCGATGTAAGGTAATTCCTTTTATGTTATAGGCTGCTAACCCAGTTGGAGCAGTTACCACACAAGACAAATTTGAAGCTGTTTTTTGCTGTAGGTAGCTTCTGATGACTTTTATTAAGAAACTTTTACCAGTTCCAGCTTGTCCACTCACATACATCCTGATTGGTTCAAATGATGTGCATGAGCACTCTTTCTTTTCATGTAGTAATCCATGATCAATTTTTTTGATGACTTCTTCATAAATTTCTTTTTGTTCTTCATTCAGTTGTTGTTCCAGATTTAGTAAGTCGATAGAATCTTCCTGTGCTTGATTCATAGCCGTTTCTACTTCAGTCATGACTACTGCAGCATCATTTTCTATGATTGGTTGTCCTAGGGGATCTTGACTAAGTGTTCCTGAACTTTGGCTGTCTTGAGAACTGTCTCTAGCTACTTCAGCTGCAATTTTTGCTTCCTGTTCATTTTCTTCATTTAACATTTGGACATAAGTTGTGAAAGTACTGCATTCTATACTGTCTTTGCTAGCATTAAAAGAATCTTCATAGCTTTGAAATTCTCCCAGTAGTTCGTCCTCTGAACGTCATGGTTTAAACAGATGTAAAAGAGCCAAGTAGTAAAATTCCTTTTTGTCAGGAGTGTCGCAACTCAGCTTCCTGTGATTTATCAAACTTCCTTTTGTTTGCTTCACCAAACATCCTTCCTCACCAATGACTTTATATTTTCCATTGTTGATGTCTTCTGTGGCTTTCCGTGAAAAAATGTAGTTCTGCAGCACATCATAAAGACACATGTTCTCAAGATGATGACTTCTCTTTGGGTAATATGTGTCCAACATGTTTGATTTCAAAATATCTGTACTTTCTGGGTCATTCTCGGCCAAATATTCAATTTCTCCAACAGATTTCAGTACCCGATTTCTCATTCCTGCAAGGCCTAAGCTTACCCAAATTATTCTTCTGGATTTCGAGTAAAGACTTGCAGATGATAACCTATCTGAGCATTCGTAGGATCCAATTTCTCAATGCGATAACATCTTTAAACTGAAACTGTACAGCTTCTTACTGACAGTCTTCTCGTGAGAAATCTCTTCCCACATTTCCTTCAATTCTGTTTTCTCAGATTTAGTGATGTAAGATGTCACATACCGAGCAACAGCAATAGAATTGTCTGCCACATACTGAATATCCATGTTAGCATTCCACATGGATAAAATGACTGGGTTGAAGTCATTTATAAATTTTGACTCTTCATTTCTTTTTAGGTTGTAGGTATTTTTGGGAGATTTTCTGGTTATAGTGTGTCGCACAGCTGACATAAAACTGTTGACTCCTCCTTTTGAAAGAACAGGTCTAGGAAATCCAAATCGACACTTTGTGTAGAATTTATCTTTCGTCTTGTACTTCCGTCGACAGTATTTTCCACACCGATGACTTTCGAAACGTAAAACTTGTTCTTTTAACTTTTTCTCTTCTGTGCTTTTAGGTATAGCACATGTTGCATATTCTTCAATGAAAGATAACACTGCTTCATCAGTATCTGTTCCAAACTTTGCGGCATCCTTGATCCACAACAGCATATGAATATGAGGAGCACCTCTTGCCTGGTACTCTTTTCTCCAAAAGAAATCCACTACTTCTCCAAGAGGTGGATTTTTTTATTGCAGATGAAGGACATCATAGCCTCAAATCTATGATTGAAATATCTGCAAACATTACCTGGATCCAATGAGCACAGTTCTCCAGCTGTCTTGTATTCAATGTTTTTAATGTTTGAATTTGCCTCTCATAGAAAATCCAGTAAATCATCCCAAGCGTACTCGGCACAGCTTAGGGTTAGAAACCATGTAGGAGTTCCTAAATTCCGTAACATGCATTTTAATTCACCATGGCGTCGGTACCAATATTCATTTGTCCCACGCTGACAAGCCATCAGATTGATCAGTTGTGTTTCCAAATGATCATCTTGGTGCTGCACTTTCTCCATAAAATCCTTAGCAGACACATTTTGTAAATGTACTCCACTTTTTAAAATGTGATTTACTGCATAAGATAATGCAGACAAGTCACTTTCAAATAAAAGATGGAACAAATAAGGAATACTTTGACGAAATCTTGGATCTTCTGCATATAGTCTTGTAGTCCGATACTCAGAAGCTGGAATCTGTTCTGGACGTTCATCGTATCGTCCTCCTTTTCCTGTAGGAAACAGCTGGGGAAAACATCGAGCTTCCAAGCTCTCCTCCCATACACTCACGGGAGTTCCTTTTGCTTTCTTCATCTGAAACAGATCAATAGTGTCTCCCATAACTTCTTTTGAATGAAGAGGATGTATGCTAAAATGTTCATACATTTCTTCTTCCTTTGACTTGTCCACTTTTTCAATTTGACCAGTTGGTGTTTCTGTGTCTTCTTGTAAATCTTCTTCTTCTTCTTCTATATAAATTGATTCATACCATTTATTATTTTTTTTCAAATACAAATTTGCTCTTTGTACTTTTCGTACATCCACCAGCTCCTGCCAAATCTTCTTATTCTTTGTAGGTACACCATTAACCAGAATTACTAATGGTTCAGTTTCCAAAGTAGCTGCATCAATAGTTTCCATATTTTTTTTCAAATCCAAGGGCAAATACACCACTCTTCCTTTTAAACCTCTCAGTAAATCAGAAGGAGGTAATTTACTAGTTTTGGGCTCCATACGTACTATGGTCTGGAACGGATGAACACATTGAATGAGTATAGACTCATATGTATTTAATTCAGAAAGTTCGGCAGGAATAGCATCCAATTCTAAATTATTATGTACAGCTCTGGTCGGCATTCTATTTTCTTCTAACTTATTATAACAGTATTTACAAATACGCTGATCTTCACCCAATTCAAAAAAAAATTCAAGAAATATATATGTTGCAAAATCCTTCCACTTATAATTATCTTCATTTTCACTTTTTTTATACAGATCAACATTCCTTGTTTGAATTTTATAATGACTTCTGCGGCAACAAATACAAGTAATATTTGGTCTTTCATTAGAGGTGATAGTAAATTTTGTCATTTCATCCTCAAAAGTTTTAGTAATAATGAGTTCTACATTCTGTTCCTCATTTTCCTCATTTACTGTGTCCTTTTCTGCACTTTCTTGTTCTGGACCAAAGTAACAAAACTGAATCTCATCAGTAACCTTCACTACATCTGATACAGATCCACGGAACAGAGCATTATTCAACTCATTCAACTTTACTGCTGGACTTTTAGCAAAATACAATGTTCTCACAAACTTTCTCATTTCAGTATGATGAACAGCCAGCATCCTAAAATGATGAAAAACACTTTTACACACTTTTCTAGATAGACAGGCCAGAGAATGCCCCTGCAAACCAGTATTTTCTCTCACTCTGCATGGATCTAGTGTTTGAAGCACCTTCATCTTCTGTTTTACACTCTTTTACTATATTCTCTTAGAAAGTCACGTAATTTATCAATAGATTCCTGACGCACAGTACAAATACTACTACAGTTCCAAGTGTACACTGGGGCTTTTGGACGTCTCCCCATAGCCTCAGCAGCCATTACTTCTTCCTCATTTCTTGGGACCATTTTCTCTTTTTGCATCACACAACCATCCTTAACTTCATATGCTCTACCATTGGTGTCAACTGCATGCAACAAACTATTACTTTGAAGATAACTCTCTTCATTAAAAAATGGTTCAGTACTTGAACTGTGTTTTCATTCTCCCAAGAACACTTTACAAAAGTTACTTTTTTTCACTTCTCTTTTCCTTTTGCTTTGTGACTTCATTGCATTCACTAATTTATCTAATCTACGCATCCTATTCAAAATTAGAATAAAAAGATTTCTTTTTATTTCCAAAGCCTTACTTACAATATTTTCTATAAAAAAAAATTTCTTAATAAATTTTGTTTTTTTCTTATATTTTTTCACATCCTTTACCAAATTTAACATCACTCTTCTATGAAACATTTTTCGACGAATGTTTTTCAAATCTAATTTTCGTGTTAAATCAGTTTGAGATACTTCTGATTGTACATTAGCTTTTTTTTTGCTGTTGACTGTGTTGTTGCTTTGTACATAAAACTCTGTTTGTTTTACAGTTATTTTTGCCATTTTTTTGTTTTTTGAAAATCTTTTTTAAGAAATCTCTGCTCTGCTTACCAGTAGACTTTTTCTTTTTGCCATCACCAGCTTCTCCTGCTATTTTTTTTTCCAGTTTTGTCCAGATATACTTGTTGTTGCTTTTCTTTCCTCTTTCTTGTCCTTAAAGGCATTTTTTTTTCACTGTTGCTCAGCAATACCTGCAAGGAACTAAAAAAAAATCCTTTTTGTAATTATAATTCATTAACATATTTTTTTTTACTTTTCATTTATTTCAAATGTTTTTCCATTTGTCTCTCATTTGTGATTTACTAATTTGTGCACAGTGCTAACCACCACAGTTGAAAAAAAACAAGCTGCCCCTTTCCTGCAAGTGCATTTTTTAACAGAACAACTGCAACACAAATTATATCTGTGGCCACAATTCCTGTGTGCACACAGCCTCATGGTGTGCTTCTAAGCAGAAAACAGAATTTGATTTGCAAATTCAAAGCACATTTACTACTCTGGTAGATGAAGTGATAATTGCTGTTACAGCCTTACACATTTTACCTGGAAAATCACAGAGGCAGAAAAGAGCACATTTCCTAACAGCTACTTCATACCATAAGTATCTGCAACCTGGGTGAGTGTTTAGATTAGAGCAAAGAAAATGAGGCCTTGGTGACGTTGAATGTGTTTGCATTACACACAGTCCTGAGAAGTACTCATGGGAGTGTTGGAGAAGCTGCTGCGTGTGTCCCAAGAGTGTGTTTCTGCAGACTATGTATTGTCAGCTGCAAGAGACATGAGCAAGGAGATTTCCACAACTGCATGAAGACTGCAGGGATGTACGTAACAGTGCATGTGTGCTAAGGTATAATTTGTGTAAACACAACAGGCTGCCCCTTTCCTGGGACTGCATTTCTTACTGAACAACAACTTCACAAACTAAATCTCTGCCCACAATTCCTGTGCGCACACAGACTCATGCTATGTTTTTTGGAACAAAACAGTGTCCCTGAATAGTACCAAATTACTGTTACAGCCTGACACATTTCCCTTATCATTTACAGAAGCAAAAAACAGCACATGTCCTAACAGCTCCTTAAGACCATGACCATGTGTTACAGGGTGAGTGATTAGACTAGATCAATTTAAATGAGGCCTTGGTGACGTTGAATGTGTTTGCATTACACAGTGCTATCTGAAACAGCACACAGAGCTGAGTACTACACATGAGAGTGTTGGAGAAGCTGCTGCGTGTGTGCCAAGAGTGTGTTTCTGAAGACTGTGTATTGTCTGGTGCAAGACAGATGAGCAAAGAGACTTCCAGAACTGCATGAAGACTGCAGGAATATATGTAACAGTGCATGTTTGCTAAGGCATAATTTGTGTAAACACAACAGGCTGCCCCTTTCCTGGGACTGCATTTCTTACTGAACAACATCTTCACAAATTAAATCTCTGCCCACAATTCCTGTGCGCACACAGACTCATGCCATCATTTTACACACATAACACAGGCTGCCCCTTTCCTGGGACTGCATTTCTTACTGAACAACAAATTCATAAATTAAATCTCTGCCCACAATTCCTGTGCGCACACAGACTCATGCCATCATTTTACGCACATAACACAGGCTGCCCCTTTCCTGGTACTGCATTTCTTACTGAACAACATCTTCACAAATTAAATCTCTGCCCACAATTCCTGTTTGCACACAGAGTCATGCCATCATTTTAGGCACATAACACAGGCTGCCCCTTTCCTGGGACTGCATTTCTTACTGAACAACATCTTCACAAATTAAATCTCTGCCCACAATTCCTGTGCGCACACAGACTCATGCTATGTTTTTTCGAACAAAACAGTGACCCTGAATAGTACCAAATTACTGTTACTGCCTGACACATTTCCCATATCATTTACAGAAGCAGAAAACAGCACATGTCCTAACAGCTCCTTAAGACCATGACCATGTGTTACAGGGTGAGTGATTAGACTAGATCAATTTAAATGAGGCCTTGCTGACGTTCAATGTGTTTGCATTACACATTGCTATCTGAAACAGCACACAGAGCTGAGTACTACACATGAGAGTGTTGGAGAAGCTGCTGTGTGTGTGCCAAGAGTGTGTTTCTGAAGACTGTGTATTGTCTGGTGCAAGACAGATGAGCAAAGAATCTTCCAGAACTGCATGAAGACTGCAGGGATGTATGTAACAGTGCATGTGTGCTAAGGGATAATTTGTGTAAACACAACAGGCTGCCCCTTTCCTGGGACTGCATTTCTTACTGAACAACATCTTCACAAATTAAATCTCTGCCCACAATTCCTGTGCGCACACAGACTCATACTATGTTTTATGGAACAAAATAGTGTCCCTGAATAGTACCAAATTACGGTTACTGCCTGACACATTTCCCATATCATTTACAGAAGCAGAAAACAGCACATGTCCTAACAGCTCCTTAACACCATGACCATGTGTTACAGGGTGAGTGATTAGACTAGATCAATTTAAATGAGGCCTTGGTGACGTTCAATGTGTTTGCATTACACATTGCTATCTGAAACAGCACACAGAGCTGAGTACTACACATGAGAGTTTTGGAGAAGCTGCTGCGTGTGTGCCAAGAGTGTGTTTCTGAACACTGTGTATTGTCTGGTGCAGGACAGATGAGCAAAGAGACTTCCAGAACTGCATGAAGACTGCAGGGATGTATGTAACAGTGCATGTGTGCTAAGGGATAATTTGTGTAAACACAACAGGCTGCCCCTTTCCTGGGACTGCATTTCTTACGGAACAACAACTTCATAAATTAAATCTCTGCCCACAATTCCTGTGTGCACACAGAGTCATGCCATCAAAGAAAGGCACATAACACAGGCTGCCGCTTTCCTGGGACTGCATTTCTTACTGAACAACATCTTCACAAATTAAATCTCAGCCCACAATTCCTGTGCGCACACAGACTCATGCCATCATTTTAAGCACATAACACAGGCTGCCCCTTTCCTGGGACTGCATTTCTTACTGAACAACAAATTCATAAATAAATCTGTGCCCACAATTCCTGTGCGCACACAGACTCATGCCATCATTATACACACATAACACAGGCTGCCCCTTTCCTGGGACTGCATTTCTTACTGAACAACATCTTCACAAATTAAATCTCTGCCCATAATTCCTGTGTGCACACAGAGTCATGCCATCATTTTAGGCACATAACACAGGCTGCCCCTTTCCTAGGACTGCATTTCTTACTGAACAACATCTTCACAAATTAAATCTCTGCCCACAATTCCTGTGTGCACACAGACTCATGCTATGTTTTTTGGAACAAAACAGTGTCCCTGAATAGTACCAAATTACTGTTACAGCCTGACACATTTCCCATATCATTTACAGAAGCAGAAAACAGCACATGTCCTAACAGCTCCTTAAGACCATGACCATGTGTTACAGGGTGAGTGATTAGACTAGATCAATTTAAATGAGGTCTTGGTGACGTTGAATGTGTTTGCATTACACATTGCTATCTGAAACAGCACACAGAGCTGAGTACTACACATGAGAGTGTTGGAGAAGCTGCTGCGTGTGTGCCAAGAGTGTGTTTCTGAAGACTGTGTATTGTCTGGTGCAAGACAGATGAGCAAAGAGACTTCCAGAACTGCATGAAGACTGCATGGATGTATGTAACAGTGCATGTGTGCTAAGGGATAATTTGTGTGAACACAACAGGCTGCCCCTTTCCTGGGACTGCATTTCTTACTGAACAACATCTTCACAAATTAAATCTCTGCCCACAATTCCTGTGCGCACACAGACTCATGCCATCATTTTACACACATAACACAGGCTGAGCCTTTCCTGGGACTGCATTTCTTACTGAACAACAACTTAATATATTAAATCTCTGCCCACATTTCCTGTGTGCACACAGAGTCATGCCATCATTTTAGGCACATAACACAGGCTGACCCTTTCCTGGGACTGCATTTCTTACTGAACAACATCTTCACAAATTAAATCTCTGCCCACAATTCCTGTGTGCACACAGACTCATGCCATCATTTTAAGCACATAACACAGGCTGCCCCTTTCCTGGGACTGCATTTCTTACTGAACAACAACTTCACAAATTAAATCTCAGACAACAATTCAGACTCATGCTATGTTGGTAGGCACAAAAGTAACACAGGCTGCCCCTTTCCTGGGTTATCAATTCTTACAGAACTAATGCTTTTTTCAAATGTGCTGCCATTTTCCTCTCTTTTCTTTCAAAGTGATTTCTGCTAAATGCTAACCATCACAATTAAAAAGAAGCTGTCCTTTTCTTTCAACTGCAAGTCTTACTTTTCAACAGCAACACAAATTAAATCTCTGTCAACAATTCTTCTCTGCACACAGACTCATGGTTTGATGGTAGGCACAAAACAGTATTCCTCATTGTTACCAGTACACATTAACTTATGGTGAAAACATACTCCATAATATTTTACATATTCAAAACAGTTAAATATCTCCCAAAACAGAAAATGTAAATCACAACTTTAAACAAATAATCACAATTCTTTTTTTTATATCTAAATTAACCACAAACACCCCCTCTCAAACTCATAACTCACCTTTAAAATTAGTTAGTTGTGAAAGAAATGTGGCAGTCACACAGCAGTTTATCAGACCAGAATCTCTGAGGATTCGTCAACCGGCGCCAAAGTTATTCAAAATAGAATTTTGAGATTTCCTATGGAAACACGGTCCTAACTATAACTACCTACTGGCGACCGATTAGCGGTCGCCAGTAGGTAGTTATAGTTAGGACCGTGTTTCCATAGGAAATCTCAAAATTCTATTTTGAATAACTTTGGTGCCGGTTGACGAATCCTCGCGAAATTTTCAAAACTAATGGGGCGCTCCGCTCAGCTCCTACCCTGAAAGTTTCGGGGGGATTCGTCAAGCGGGGGCTGAGAAAAAAGGGGGGTCCCAAAACGCGTTTTCCCCATGCATTTTTCCATAGGGACTTTAGTCGCAGCTACAGCCCGAACGGCTGAACAGAATTATGTGAAATTTGGCAGAGAGGTAGCCATAAGGTCCATGAAGTGCCTTTTGCAGGTTTGGTGTAAATCTGTTCAGTATTTACTGAGAAATTAGCATTTAAATCAATATATATATCTGTTCGCGCGTACCGTGCGCGCACTGAGCAAGTCCTGTGCGCGCACCTTGCCGATCGCGAGTGCACTTCTGATTGGTTGTTAGATGTAAACATTCGAATCGGTAGAAATCAGGAAGCGGTGGCCGCCATTTTGTCTCTCGCATAAAGAGGGGGTGATAAACAAAGGGGGAGAACTTGAAAAGGGGGCAGAGTGGGGAGATATTGACCGACTAGGCATTGTAAGGGGGTCACAGTAGGACCTTGTAGGAAAAAAAAAAAAGATTTATATTTTGAAAAAAATATCGCCGAGTGCGCGCACCCAGCGCGCACCCGAAAAAAAACTTTTTAAAAAAAATAATAAAAAATCGCATTTAAGTGTTTAGATATAAGGTGGCTCTAAAAAGAGCCCTTGTGTTTATTGTTTGTTTTTTGGTACCTACAAGTAAGTACCGATGCAGAATCTAAAGTTCAAGAGGAAGACTTTGTTGCCTTCATCAGTGAAGTGTACACCATCTCCTCTATAAATGTCTTGCATGTTGTAACGCAAGTTGTTGTGGTATATAGAACCCATACCATAGTCTCTGAGTAAAGCAGAAATAGATTTGTTGACGTGCTTCCTTGCTTTGTCAATCTGCGGACAAAATTGGTTGGACCAGTTCCACTTTTGCCTTTGGCATATGTTAGAATATACGAAGGCAGTTTGTGGAAAAAGCGACATCAATTGCACAAAGGTGTCCTTAATAAGCATTTCCAGACCTACCCCAGTTAAAGTGCCTAGGTCATTTCCACCACAGTGCACAATAATAAGGTTAGGCTGTGGGAGATGTAGAAAGGTTTTCACCAAAGGCATTAATTGGTGCCACTTTAACCCTCTCTGACCAATCCATTTAATGTCTACATTTGGCAAAGCAGGGTCTCTCACCATACCTCTTTTTTCTGCAAATTTTTCAATCCAGAAGACATAGCTGTGACCTACAATCCACACTGTGAACATCTTCAAAGGAGATCTGGATGCACTCAGGAGGTGTCTTTCAGTAGAAAGGCAAAAGGAAATGAAAGACAGTTGAAAAATGGGGGCACACATACTTTTTTTGATAAAATGAACTCATTGGCTGTTTCAAACCATTCTACACTAAAAACTAGGCTGTATGTTTAAATTTTAAAAAGCATGTATTGTATTGGTTCAGAAAAATGTGTGAACAAAGAACATTAGTTTGGATTTGCTGTTAGGTTTGAAAAGTCAAGCACTCTTGCTCTTTGGAAATGAAACTTTGTCTGCTGAACTTCTGACCTCTCTGCTCACACCTGTGTTCCATGACCTGTTGCTATGGTAGCAGGCAGAAGTCAAGTTGGGGGAAGGGTACATTTGGAAAGGGGTTGAAGTTTTCAACCAATAGAAATGTGTGATTTCATTTGAAAAAATGTGGGAAGCACTGAGATTTGAAATTAACATGTATATGTGTGAAAAAAGAGAGGGAAACTGTGCCATTAACTGGTTCTGCTGAGAGGAGAGAGGTGTTCAGTTGTTGTTCAGTAAGAAATGCAGTCCCAGGAAAAGGGCAGCCTGTGTTATGTGCGTAAAATGATGGCATGAGTCTGTGTGCGCACAGGAATTGTGGGCAGAGATTTAATTTGTGAAGATGTTGTTCAGTAAGAAATGCAGTCCCAGGAAAGGGGCAGCCTGTTGTGTTTACACAAATTATCACTTAGCACACATGCACTGTTACATACATCCCTGCAGTCTTCATGCAGTTCTGGAAGTCTCTTTGCTCATCTGTCTTGCACCAGACAATACACAGTGTTCAGAAACACACTCTTGGCACACACGCAGCAGCTTCTCCAACACTCTCATGTGTAGTACTCAGCTCTGTGTGCTGTTTCAGATAGCAATGTGTAATGCAAACACATTGAACGTCACCAAGGCCTCATTTAAATTGATCTAGTCTAATCACTCACCCTGTAACACATGGTCATGGTGTTAAGGAGCTGTTAGGACATGTGCTGTTTTCTGCTTCTGTAAATGATATGGGAAATGTGTCAGGCAGTAACAGTAATTTGGTACTATTCAGGGACACTGTTTTGTTCCATAAAACATAGTATGAGTCTGTGTGCGCACAGGAATTGTGGGCAGAGATTTAATTTGTGAAGATGTTGTTCAGTAAGAAATGCAGTCCCAGGAAAGGGGCAGCCTGTTGTGTTTACACAAATTATCCCTTAGCACACATGCACTGTTACATACATCCCTACAGTCTTCATGCAGTTATGGAAGACTTTTTGCTCATCCGTCTTGCACCACACAATACACAGTCTTCAGAAACACACTCTTGGCACACACGCAGCAGCTTCTCCAACACTCTCATGTGTAGTACTCAGCTCTGTGTGCTGTTTCAGATAGCAATGTGTAATGCAAACACATTGAACGTCAGCAAGGCCTCATTTAAATTGATCTAGTCTAATCACTCACCCTGTAACACATGGTCATGGTCTTAAGGAGCTGTTAGGACATGTGCTGTTTTCTGCTTCTGTAAATGATATGGGAAATGTGTCAGGCAGTAACAGTAATTTGGTACTATTCAGGGACACTGTTTTGTTCCAAAAAACATAGCATGAGTCTGTGTGCGCACAGGAATTGTGGGCAGAGATTTAATTTGTGAAGATGTTGTTCAGTAAGAAATGCAGTCCCAGGAAAGGGGCAGCCTTTGTTATGTGCCTAAAATGATGGCATGACTCTGTGTGCACACAGGAATTGTGGGCAGAGATTTAATTTGTGAAGATGTTGTTCAGTAAGAAATGTAGTACCAGGAAAGGGGCAGCCTGTGTTATGTGCGTAAAATGATGGCATGAGTCTGTGTGCGCACAGGAATTGTGGGCAGAGATTTAATTTATGAATTTGTTGTTCAGTAAGAAATGCAGTCCCAGGAAAGGGGCAGCCTGTGTTATGTGTGTAAAATGATGGCATGAGTCTGTGTGCGCACAGGAATTGTGGGCAGAGATTTAATTTGTGAAGATGTTGTTCAGTAAGAAATGCAGTCCCAGGAAAGGGGCAGCCTGTTGTGTTTACACAAATTATGCCTTAGCAAACATGCACTGTTACATATATCCCTGCAGTCTTCATGCAGTTCTGGAAGTCTCTTTCCTCATCTGTCTTGCACCAGACAATACACAGTCTTCAGAAACACACTCTTGGCACACACGCAGCAGCTTCTCCAACACTCTCATGTGTAGTACTCAGCTCTGTGTGCTGTTTCAGATAGCACTGTGTAATGCAAACACATTCAACGTCACCAAGGCCTCATTTAAATTGATCTAGTCTAATCACTCACCCTGTAACACATGGTCATGGTCTTAAGGAGCTGTTAGGACATGTGCTGTTTTTTGCTTCTGTAAATGATAAGGGAAATGTGTCAGGCTGTAACATTAATTTGGTACTATTCAGGGACACTGTTTTGTTCCAAAAAACATAGCATGAGTCTGTGTGCGCACAGGAGTTGTGGGCAGAGATTTAGTTTGTGAAGTTGTTGTTCAGTAAGAAATGCAGTCCCAGGAAAGGGGCAGCCTGTTGTGTTTACACAAATTATCCCTTAGCACACATGCACTGTTACGTACATCCCTGCAGTCTTCATGCAGTTGTGGAAATCTCCTTGCTCATGTCTCTTGCAGCTGACAATACATAGTCTGCAGAAACAAACTCTTGGGACACACGCAGCAGCTTCTCCAACACTCCCATGCGTACTACTCAGGACTGTGTGTAATGCAAACACATTCAACGTCACCAAGGCCTCATTTTGTTTGCTCTACTCTAAACACTCACCCAGGTTGCAGATACTTATGGAATGAAGTAGCTGTTAGGAAATGTGCTCTTTTCTGCCTCTGTGATTTTCCAGGTAAAATGTGTAAGGCTGTAACAGCAATTATCACTTGCTCTACCAGAGTAGTAAATGTGCTTTGAATTTGCAAATCAAATTCTGTTTTCTGCTTGGAAGCACACCATGAGGCTGTGTGCGCACAGGAATTGTGGCCACAGATATAATTTGTGTTGCAGTTCTTCTGTTAAAAAATGCACTTGCAGGAAAGGGGCAGCTTGTTTTTTTTCAACTGTGGTGGTTAGCACTGTGCACAAATTAGTAAATGGAAAAACATTTGAAATAAATGAAAAGTAAAAAAAAATATTTTAATGAATTATAATTACAAAAAGGAATTTTTTTTAGTTCCTTGCAGGTATTGCTGAGCAACAGTGAAAAAAAAATGCCTTTAAGGACAAGAAAGAGGAAAGAAAAGCAACAACAAGTATATCTGGACAAAACTGGGAAAAAAAATATAGCAGGAGAAGCTGGTGATGGCAAAAAGAAAAAGTCTACTGGTAAGCAGAGCAGAGATTTCTTAAAAAAGATTTTCAAAAAACAAAAAAATGGCAAAAATAACTGTAAAACAAACAGAGTTTTATGTACAAAGCAACAATACAGTCAACAGCAAAAAAAAAGCTAATGTACAATGAGAAGTATGTCAAACTGATTTAACACAAAAATTAGATTTTAAAAACATTCGTCGAAAAATGTTTCATAGAAGAGTGATGTTAAATTTGCTAAAGGATGTGAAAAAATATAAGAATTTTTTTTTTTTTTTATAGAAAATATTGTAAGTAAGGCTTTGGAAATAAAAAGAAAACTTTTTATTCTAATTTTGAATAGGATGCGTAGATTAGATAAATTAGTGAATGCAATGAAGTCACAAAGCAAAAAGAAAAGAGAAGTGAAAAAAAGTAACTTTTGTAAAGTGTTCTTGGGAGAATGGAAACACAGTTCAAGTACTGAACCATTTTTTAATGAAGAGAGTTATCTTCAAAGTAATAGTTTGTTGCATGCAGTTGACACCAATGGTAGAGCATATGAAGTTAAGGATGGTTGTGTGATGCAAAAAGAGAAAATGGTCCCAAGAAATGAGGAAGAAGTAATGGCTGCTGAGGCTATGGGGAGACGTCCAAAAGCCCCAGTGTACACTTGGAACTGTAGTAGTATTTGTACTGTGCATCAGGAATCTATTGATAAATTACGTGACTTTCTAAGAGAATATAGTAAAAAGAGTGTAAAACAGAAGATGAAGGTGCTTCAAACACTAGATCCATGCAGAGTGAGAGAAAATACTGGTTTGCAGGGACATTCTCTGGCTTGTCTATCTAGAAAAGTGTGTAAAAGTGTTTTTCATCATTTTAGGATGCTGGCTGTTCATCATACTGCCTTCTGGAGAACTGTTAAAACTCCTTATCTACAAGATAAAGACGGCCCAAAGATAGAAGTCGCAATTGAGGAAGATATCTGGGTGTCTCATTTTTCCAATATTATTAATAATACAGCTACACCGACAGGGGCACAATTGCTACTTCCTACAGTTGTATACCCAATCTCCCTGTACATTGATATTTCCGAAGTTATAGAGGCCTTGGTAGCGAGCAAAAGTGGGAAAGCCCCAGGCCCAGATGGGGTCCCAGTGGATCTTTTTAAATTTAATTTAGATCTCTGGTCCCCCATCCTTACGAGAGTATGCATTGCATCAGTGAAGCTGGGCCTGCTAAAATCTTGGACGAAATCGATTATGGTCCCTATCTTTAAAAAGGGAGACCGTCAAGATGTGAAATGTTACCGTCCGATTTCCCTATTAGACTCCTTGGGAAAGGTTGTTGGCAGAGTCGTGCTTGAGCGACTCCAGAACTGGGCCGAAGAGAAAGATATTGTCTCAGATCTTCAATTCGGTTTTCGGGAGGGCTTTGGAACTGTGGAGCAGGCTCTTAATCTTAGCATGATAGTGGCCAAATATCTTCAAGCAAAGAATGACACAGTCTACATGGTTTATGTGGACTTGTCCGCTGCGTTCGACTGCGTCTCGCACGCAAAACTTTGGACGATTTTGGCCCACATGGGAGTGGATTCCCCCATTCTAGACTTTCTAAGAGAACTGTACTCAAATGCAACAGCAAGGGTTCGCTTTGGCACAAGAGGGGAGCTGACAGCACCTTTTGCAGTAGAGCGTGGAGTCAGGCAGGGATGTGTCCTGGCTCCCTTCCTCTTCTCTCTATACACAAATGGATTAGAGGAGGCGATGTTGAGGGGGGCGCAGGACCTACCACGAGTAAAACAACGCCTGATTCCCGCCCTGCTCTACGCAGACGATGCTGTCATTTTGGCACGCACACAACGAGAACTGCAAAACTCCCTGAACAGATATGTCAATTTTATGGGTGGGCCGGATCTACAAGTAAATGTAAAAAAAACGTTTGTTATGGTAACAGGTAGCGGGAAAAAACGTTTAAAGAACATTTTTCTTAATGACCAAAAATTGGAGATAACCACTCAATACTGCTACCTGGGTATCATGATTGATGAAAAACTCAATTGGAGACCAGCAGTAGAGGCCAGATGTCATCTTTTCAAAAGAGCAATAATTTCCTTGATGAGTTTTTCTCAGAGATTGGGGAAAAGGCCCCCAGTGGAACTATTAAGAATATATATAGCCAAATGCCAGGCCATTGCACTATATGGGGCGGGGCTCTGGGGACATGTAGACGTTAGTGCCCTACAGGTGATCGAAAACACCTTTCTTAGTTTCCTGTTAGCAACACCACGTAGCACCTCGATCTACGCCTCCCATCTAGAACTCGGAATCCCTTATTTAGAGGACCTATTAAAGATCCAACCATTATTGCTTTGGCGGCGCATATGGACCTCTGAAAAAAATAGTATAACTCAGGAAGTTGTTGCAGATTCAATGATCCTTGACCAATCATCAAAAATCAAATGGCTTCGATACATTAGAAATTTCTTCAAAGAACTTGGATTGGAGAAATATTATCTCGAACCCAAAAACGTTATCGAGGTATCAAAACGATCATTGAAACAACTGGCCCTGACACATTTAGAATCACTAAGGCTGGCATCTGAGTGGTCAAAACCCTCGGTTCTACATGCCAATACGATCCAGCTGACGTTCCTAATCCAGCCCTATCTTACATTACAGATTAGCACCTATGACAGAATGCTATTAACAAGATTCAGACTAGAGCTTTTTCACAGATTAGTAGCATTCCCTGATAGAAAAAAGTGGGATTTAACTCTCTCTACCTGTCCCTGTGATGAAAAATCAATACAGTCAAATTTACACACAGTATTGTTCTGTAAATTCCATCACCCACACAGGAGGGTTTGGCTACTTCCTTTATTAAAGCAGTGGGGATTTAGATAATGTCGTCCAGCCATGTTACGCCTTCAACTGCTAGACTCTGAACTGGTCTGTTATTGTGTTCTCAATTTTCTAAAATGTATTGTAAAACACAGGAAAAATCTGTAAGACAAAATGCTATCGAAAACATAAGAATTGCTTTCTGTAAAACACCTGACTTTGGATTTGTGTAACTATTTCCCATGATTATCATTTTTATTGTATATTTGTATATTTTTGTGTGTGAAACGTACCTTTTATGGTTTTACAATTTGTAAAAACCGAATAAAGAAGTTTATTATTATATACTGAAATGAGAAGGTTTGTGAGAACATTGTATTTTGCTAAAAGTTCAGCAGTAAAGTTGAATGAGTTGAATAATGCTCTGTTCCGTGGATCTGTATCAGATGTAGTGAAGGTTACTGATGAGATTCAGTTTTGTTACTTTGGTCCAGAACAAGAAAGTGCAGAAAAGGACACAGTAAATGAGGAAAATGAGGAACAGAATGTAGAACTCATTATTACTAAAAATTTTGAGGATGAAATGACAAAATTTACTATCACCTCTAATGAAAGACCAAATATTACTTGTATTTGTTGCCGAAGAAGTCATTATAAAATTCAAACAAGGAATGTTGATCTGTATAAAAAAAGTGAAAATGAAGATAATTATAAGTGGAAGGATTTTGCAACATATATATTTCTTGAAAATTGTTTTGAATTGGGTGAAGATCAGCGTATTTGTAAATACTGTTATAATAAGTTAGAAGAAAATAGAATGCCGACCAGAGCTGTACATAATAATTTAGAATTGGATGCTATTCCTGCCGAACTTTCTGAATTAAATACATATGAGTCTATACTCATACAATGTGTTCATCCGTTCCAGACCATAGTACTTATGGAGCCCAAAACTAGTAAATTACCTCCTTCTGATTTACTGAGAGGTTTAAAAGGAAGAGTGGTGTATTTGCCCTTGGATTTGAAAAAAAATATGGAAACTATTGATGCAGATACTTTGGAAACTGAACCATTAGTAATTCTGGTTAATGGTGTACCTACAAAGAATAAGAAGATTTGGCAGGAGCTGGTGGATGTACGAAAAGTACAAAGAGCAAATTTGTATTTGAAAAAAAACGAATAAATGGTATGAATCAATTTATATAGAAGAAGAAGAAGAAGATTTACAAGAAGACACAGAAACACCAACTGGTCAAATTGAAAAAGTGGACAAGTCAAAGGAAGAAGAAATTTATGAACATTTTAGCATACATCCTCTTTATTCAAAAGAAGTTATGGGAGACACTATTGATCTGTTTCAGATGAAGAAAGCAAAAGGAACTCCCGTGAGTGTATGGGAGGAGAGCTTGGAAGCTCGATGTTTTCCCCAGCTGTTTCCTACAGGAAAAGGGGGACGATACGATGAACGTCCAGAACAGATTCCAGCTTCTGAGTATCGGACTACAAGACTATATGCAGAAGATCCAAGATTTCGTCAAAGTATTCCTTATTTGTTCCATCTTTTATTTGAAAGCGACTTGTCTGCATTATCTTATGCAGTAAATCACATTTTAAAAAGTGGAGTACATTTACAAAATGTGTCTGCTAAGGATTTTATGGAGAAAGTGCAGCACCGAGATGATCATTTGGAAACACAACTGATCAATCTGATGGCTTGTCAGCGTGGGACAAATGAATATTGGTACCGACGCCATGGTGAATTAAAATGCATGTTACGGAATTTAGGAACTCCTACATGGTTTCTAACCCTAAGCTGTGCCGAGTACGCTTGGGATGATTTACTGGATTTTCTACGAGAGGCAAATTCAAACATTAAAAACATTGAATACAAGACAGCTGGAGAACTGTGCTCATTGGATCCAGTTAATGTTTGCAGATATTTCAATCATAGATTTGAGGCTATGATGTCCTTCATCTGCAATAAAAAAAAATCCACCTCTTGGAGAAGTAGTGGATTTCTTTTGGAGAAAAGAGTACCAGGCAAGAGGTGCTCCTCATATTCATATGCTGTTGTGGATCAAGGATGCCCCAAAGTTTGGAACAGACACTGATGAAGCAGTGTTATCTTTCATTGAAGAATATGCAACATGTGCTATACCTAAAAGCACAGAAGAGAAAAAGTTAAAAGAACAAGTTTTACGTTTCCAAAGTCATCGGTGTGGAAAATACTCTCGACGGAAGTACAAGACGAAAGATAAATTCTACACAAAGTGTCGATTTGGATTTCCTAGACCTGTTCTTTCAAAAGGAAGAGTCAACAGTTTTATGTCAGCTGTGCGACATACTATAACCAGAAAATCTCCCAAAAATACCTACAACCTAAAAAGAAATGAAGAGTCAAAATTTACAAATGACTTCAACCCAGTCATTTTATCCATGTGGAATGCTAACATGGATATTCAGTATGTGGCAGACAATTCTATTGCTGTTGCTTGGTATGTGACATCTTACATCACTAAATCTGAGAAAACAAAATTGAAGGAAATGTGGGAAGAGATTTCTCATGAGAAGACTGTCAGTAAGAAGCTGTACAGTTTCAGTTTAAAGATGTTATCGCATTGAGAAATTGGATCCTACGAATGCTCAGATAGGTTATCATCTGCAAGTCTTTACTCGAAATCCAGAAGAATAATTTGGGTAAGCTTAGGCCTTGCAGGAATGAGAAATCGGGTACTGAAATCTGTTGGAGAAATTGAATATTTGGCCGAGAATGACCCAGAAAGTACAGATATTTTGAAATCAAACATGTTGGACACATATTACCCAAAGAGAAGTCAACATCTTGAGAACATGTGTCTCTATGAAGTGCTGCAGAACTACATTTTTTCACGGAAAGCCACAGAAGACATCAACAATGGAAAATATAAAGTCATTGGTGAGGAAGGATGTTTGGTGAAGCAAACAAAAGGAAGTTTGATAAATCGCAGGAAGCTGAGTTGCGACACTCCTGACAAAAAGGAATTTTACTACTTGGCTCTGTTACAGCTGTTTAAACCATGGCGTTCAGAGGACGAACTACTGGGAGAATTTCAAAGCTATGAAGATTCTTTTAATGCTAGCAAAGACAGTATAGAATGCAGTACTTTCACAACTTATGTCCAAATGTTAAATGAAGAAAATGAACAGGAAGCAAAAATTGCAGCTGAAGTAGCTAGAGACAGTTCTCAAGACAGCCAAAGTTCAGGAACACTTAGTCAAGATCCCCTAGGACAACCAATCATAGAAAATGAAGCTGCAGTAGCCATGACTGAAGTAGAAACGGCTATGAATCAAGCACAGGAAGATTCTATCGACTTACTAAATCTGGAACAACAACTGAATGAAGAACAAAAAGAAATTTAGAAAGAAGTCATCAAAAAAATTGATCATGGATTACTACATGAAAAGAAAGAGTGCTCATGCACATCATTTGAACCAATCAGGATGTATGTGAGTGGACAAGCTGGAACTGGTAAAAGTTTCTTAATAAAAGTCATCAGAAGCTACCTACAGCAAAAAACAGCTTCAAATTCGTCTTGTGTGGTAACTGCTCCAACTGGGTTAGCAGCCTATAACATAAAAGGAATTACCTTACATCGCTTGCTAATGTTACCAGTGGAGCATGAGAACAAAATAGAATACCACAAGCTAACTGGCGAAGCATGCCTCGAAGTTTCAAGAGTGTTGAAGAAGATGCAAGTTCTCAGTATTGATGAGGTGAGCATGGTTTCAAATTTACTGCTTGCCTTTGTGCATTTAAGAATGCAACAAATTCTTAAGAGAGACTATGACGTGTTATTTGGAGGTAAACACGTCATAGTTTTTGGAGATCTTTTACAGCTCACTCCAGTTAAAGGACAACCAGTGTTTAATACTGTGACACATGAAGACACGAAGAAGTCATTAGGAAGCATTGGTAATGCGAATATTTGGTCATTCTTTGAGTACAAAGAACTCACTACCAATATGAGACAAGCAAACGACGAAGATTATGCAAATATTCTGAAAGATATCAGAATTGGACTACTCACAGAAGTTGGCAAAAAAGCATCACAGAGTCGGTTGCTACATAATTTATTTCCAAATGAAGAAATAGTTGCAGAGAAAATATACCAGAACATTGCAGAAAAAAATACTGTAATCTGCTTAATGCCAACACTACGTGAGTGCTCAATATTCAATGAGGAACTTTTGAAATTGGAAAAGGAAGAGATTAAGAAAATGGAAGCAGAGGACAAAATTCAGCATGAAAGAATTACTTTTACATTAACAGGCAAACTGAAAAATAAATTGGATTCACTAGAGAAGAACATTTCCAAAACAGCTGGATTAGAAAAAAATCTATATGTTTGCATGAATTGTCGAGTGATTTTAAGGAGAAATTTGGATGTAGAAAAAGGTTTAGTGAATGGAGCTATGGGAAGAGTTGTGGGTTTTATTAATTATCAGAAAAAAGAAGGAATTGAATGTTTAAAAATAAAATTTGATCAGATAGAAGAAGTTAAAGACATTTGTCGTTGTTCAGTTCGTTTCATGCTTGTGAAAGACTTATATGTAGGTAGGAAGCAGTTTCCGTTTTCTCTAGCATATGCTGTAACTATTCACAAGTCTCAAGGATTGACTGTAGATAGTGCTTTTGTAAACATTGTTTCTACTGTGTTCAAAGAAGGTATGGCATATGTTGCTTTGTCACGAGTGAAAACATTATCTGGTTTATTTTTGATAGACTTTGATGACTCAAAAGTTAGTGCTGATACAAACTGTGTAAAGGAGTATAATAGATTAAGAAGAACCTATGCTCCTCATTTAGGTCAGTATCCTGTGATTGAAAAACATGTTGTTTGTCGGAAAAGGAGATTTGAGAATATCTGTAATGTGGATGAAAAGAACAAAAAACAAAAAGACAGTGATGTGATTGCAAGGAAAAAGAAAAAGGACAGTGTTGAAGAGGTTGTTGGTTGCCATTTTGAAAATAGCTCTGGTGTCAATTGCTATGCAAATGTAGTGCTGAATGTTGTATTTTATCTTGAAAAGTTGCTAGAAGAGATAATAGTAAATCATGGAAAAAGATTGTGTTCTCTGCTGAGTCTCCTTTATGAGAAGCTGAGTAATGATAAAACTGAAATAGAAAGTGCTACTGATGTTAGAAATATTTTAGATGTATGTTGTGGTTCTACACAGTTTAAAGAAAATGTCCAGCAAGATGCTCAGGAATTCTTAATATATATTTTGAGTGTACTAGAAGATGAAGGAGTAGAAGTAGAAAACTTATTTGGTGTCTCTTACAAATGGGAACATTGCTGTGAAAACTGTATGAACACATGTAGTAGTAATGTTGATTCAGAAAGGTTTATATTTTTACCATTACCACAAAGTAAATCAGTGACTTTTAGTAAATTAGTTAAAGATGCCAATCACAACATGGAATGTTCTGAATGTAAATCAGACATGTTTTCCATATTATTTTTACAGAAATATGGTCAGTATGTAATTTTAATGATGCAACGATGTAGAGCTGATGGTTCAAAATTGGACACTTTAATAAAGAAGTTTACAGGACAGCAATTATCAATTTCTGGAAAAACTTTTGTTACAGTTTTTCATGAAGGACCTACTGTAACTTCTGGGCATTACACAGTTTATCTTAAATGTGAAAAAGGCTGGACACTGTGTAATGATTCCCAATTGATTTTCAAGCAACGTTTGCCTTATGATTTACCCAATTCTTACTTAATTTTTCTGAAACCTAAATTTTGAAAACTAAAAACTGAATCTGAAGAAAGCATTTTTTGTAATTTTAAAGGATTATAATTGAAGATATCACTTAAAAAGGATTTTGAAATTACTATTTGGCCTAAAGGAAAAGTAATAAAAACAATTGTGGACTCCTTTGACAGAAATTATTTTGGCATGTGTGCTTTTGCGACAAGGTTTAAAGACGGTTTGTCTAGAAAATGTTTATTCATCTAGAGAAGTACTTGTAATATATATGTAATATTTCTAACAAGGTATATTTTAGTGAGGAAAGTTTTAGGGCTTTTTTTAAACAATCTTTCAGATTGTTTTTTTTTTGCCCGCTGTTACATGATGAATACAATTGTTTTCACTATTTTAAGTGAAAAATAAAAAATTCTGAAAACAGCAAAAAAGGGCAAAAAATTGCTTTGTAAAATATGTAAAAACATGTAATGCTTTTTGTAATGTATGATTGAATATTAATACTTTTTTTCTTTTTATGCAGAACTGGAAAGAAAAAATAAAAAAAAAATTCTGTTCCCTTGCAAAATACTTTTAAAAATTTTTTTTTCGAAAACATTTCTTTTTTTAAAAAATTAGTGAAAAATATTAGTATTATTAAATCCTCCCTTTTCATGCTTCCATTTCTTCACCTGTTTTTGTACATTAAATTTAAAAAAAAAAAAAATAAATAAATTAAAAAAACCTTTGGTGCGTGCAGGGTGCGCGCACCTCAAAAAAAAAAAAAAAAAAATCCCCCCCAAAAAATGTTTGGGGTTTAGTTTATAAGTGGCTCTTAAAAGAGCCCTTGAGTTAATGGAGGGAAACAGGAAGAGAAAAACGAAAAAAAAGAAAAAACATCTATGGCCTACTGCACTCATGGGCATCAAATTTTCTCTGAATGAGATCAAGACTGGTCTCACACACAGAAATAAGTTTACCGCAATCAGTGCAGCGTGTGGACAACCTAGCAAAACAAGGTGGTCCAAAACGAGGTGTGGAAGAAGGCAAAGGCACCACTGCAGAAGAAGTGCTCGGCTGAGCTGCCGAAGATGTGCTCGGCTGAGCTGCTGCAGATGTCGTCGGTAGAGCAGGTGGAGGGTTTGCTACAGAAGCTCGACGAAAAGTCACTGGATGCATTTTGTCAACATGCCTCAACATAGTGTGAATGCTAAAAGAATATTTCTTGTTAGGATTCCCACTTGACAAGACTTTTTGACAAAGTACACATGTAACTTTACATTTACCTTTTTTTGTCCCTCTGGAAAAGTGAAAAACTGCCATATAAAGCTGTCTTTCTGCTTCCTGCTCCTCTGCCTCTCAAGAGTGTCCTGGTCACTGTCTGAAGATGGTTGCTGTTCAGCCATTGTCTCTCAACAACAGAATAGCTCCTTCTCCAAAGGAATCAGAACTAATAATGAGGGGAGTAGGTGTGGTTTGGGAAGAATCTGGAATTGAAAGTACTTCAAACCAATCAAAAGTGATGATTCTTTATCACATGACTTGCAATGAGGGGATTGGGTGTGGTGTTGAAACAATTAGAAACTGAAAGTAATGATAACCAATAAGAAGTGCTGTTTTATTATGCATAAACCCGAGGTGCGCGCACTGCGCAAGCTCCGAGCACGCACCTCATGATTACGTATGCGCGAACGCGTAGGAGCGCATGTGCATACGTCATATGCACGTACGTAGCGCGCATACGTTGAACACGCGTATACGCGACCGTTATTGCGCGTAATTTTAGCGTATACGGAAGTAAACCGCGTTGAGCGCGTAGGACGCACGCACGCATGCGTACGTACGTACGCATACGTACTGGGTGCGCGCTCCCAGCACGCACTATGACGTATATTTGCATACGTAAATAACGTACGACGGTATTCATAAAAAACTTACGAAATTGTACTAGGAGCGCGCTCAGAGAGCGCACTCCAAGAATTTATATAAAAAAAAAAAAGTGGAGAAAAATTAATTGCAAAAATTAAAAAAACTGTTCAACTTTATCCTAATTGAAATTTTTTTACAAAAGCAAAAATAAATAAAAAGATACAGATAATATATAAATGAATACATAGGAATTTTATTTTTAATAAAACATTTTTTTTAATAATTAAATAATACAAAAATTAGCATTTAAAAAACCGTACAAATTCACTGAAAAAAACCAGAGGTTTCACACACGTTACAGTTAGGAATTAGCATTTAAAAAACCTTGCAAATTCACTGAAAAAACCATGGGTTTCACACATGTTATAGTTAGCTGGACATTTCACTCGTGAAAAACCAATGAAATTCCCCCGTTATAGTTAGTTCAGCTAACTATAACTCGCGCCACCGCAATGCACTGCTGATGACGTCACATATTACATCACTCATGACATGGTCAGTGACATCACTCATGACATCACTGATGACATCTCAAATGACATCACTGATGACATCATCCTTGTGACAGAGTGGCAGACCTCCTCTCACCCTAATATAACCTTTGATACACACATTCAAAAATAGAGACTAACATTTTCAAAAAAAATGGACATACCAATACCAGTTACAATAACCTCTTGAGTAATTCTAAGATCCACATACACATCCACTCATTCACCAACAGTCCTGTACAGTCACTCATACATGTACTCACTCATCATATGTACTCATACACCTATACATCCTGTTACACAATGCCACTCATCCACAGAGTTACTGACACACATAGTCACTCATGAAAATAAAGAAAGAAACATACATTTACTTGCATATACATTTATACACACACCACCACACTTACTTCTACGGGAACTTACACATACTTAGTCTTTTAAACAATCACTTATAGAAACACATATTTATTCATACAGGAACTCTTTCAATCTCTCACTCTCACATATACTCAGTTGTATACACCAATAGTCACATATACTAGTTTAAAACATATGTAGTTACTCATAGAGACACTATTGAGACAGTCATTCACTCACTAACACACCCATGCACACACTCATCCACCCATACAGTCCTGCAGACATGCGGTCTTCAACACATACAAACAGTGAGTCACTCATTCATGTACCTATGCAGTACGTAATACCCCCCACCGAACCATACACACACTCACACTGATACTAAAAAAAACAACTAATAACCTATATAAACACCCATGTAGCTACTCACCAACCCATGCAGCCACTTATACACAAAGTGAGAGACTGATAAAGATATTTACATATTTAAACATCACTCACTAAGCCATGTATTCACTAAGATACACTTAATCAGTCAGTTATACAATCAATTTTTCAAAAACAAATCATCCATTTAGACACTTATATACCCATTTATTCTTCCATCGTCCTTGAGATATACATATATAAAACATATTTAATTTTCAGAAAAATACACATTCACTGGATGATGTCATCAGTGATGTCATTTGAGATGTCATCAGTGATGTCATGAGTGATGTCACGGACCATGTCATGAGTGATGTAATATGTGACGTCATCAGCAGTGCATTGCGGGGGCGCGAGTTATAGTTAGCTGAACTAACTATAACGGGGGAATTTCATTGGTTTTTCATGAGTGAAATGTCCAGCTAACTATAACATGTGTGAAACCTATGGTTTTTTCAGTGAATATATATATATATATATATATTCACTTAGAAAACCATAGGTTTCACACATGTTATAGTTAGGTGGATATTTCACTTGTAAAAAACCAATGAAATTCCCCCGTTAAAGTTAGTTCAGATAACTATAACTCACGCAGGTTGCAAGGTTGCAAGGTTTTTTAAATGCTAATTCCTAACTATAACGTGTGTGAAACCCATGTTTTTTTCAGTGAATTTGTACGGTTTTTAAATGCTCATTTATTTATGTATTACATTTTTTTTGGGGGGGTTTTCACGGTGCGCGCACCCCCGCGATTTTTTTAAAAAAAAATATATATTTTTTTCTGCCTTCGGGGTCCTTCAGGGACCCCCTGACAAAGGCTAGGGCGTCAGGAACTCTCTACCCTGCCCCCTTTTCACGGTCGCCACCTTCCTTTTTCACTCTCGCACTGAAAACAAATAAAATGGCAGTCGACACTTCCTGATTTCGACCGATTCGAACGTTGACTAACATGTAACCACCAATCAGAATTACGCTCGCGCCCGTTAGGGTGCTCGCACGGTGCGCGCACCCTGCGCGCGTATAGATATTGATATGCTTTTAAATGCTATTTTCTCAGGAAATACTGAACAGATTTACACCAGACCTGCAAAAGGCACTTCCTTGACCTTATGGCTACCTCTCTGCCAAATTTCAAGTAATTCTATTCAGCCGTTCGGGCTGTAGCTGTGTCTAAAGGTCCTATGGGAAAATGCATGGGGAAAATGTGTTTTGGGACCCCCCTTTTTTCTCGGCCCCTACTTGACGAATCACCCCAAGACTTTCAGGGTAGGAGCTGAACGGAGCGCCCCATTAGTGTTGAAAATTTCACGAGGATTCGTCAACCGGCGCAAAAGTTATTCAAAATAGAATTTTCAGATTTCCTATGGAAACACGATCCTAACTATAACTATCTACTGGCGACCGCCAATAGATTATATATATATATATATATATATATATATATATATATTATATATATATATATATATGTATATATATATATATATATATATATATATATATATTCACGTAAAAAACCATAGGTTTCACACATGTTATAGTTAGGTGGACATTTCACTCGTAAAAAAACAAAGAAATTCACCCGTTATAGTTAGTTCAGATAACTATAACTCGCGCGCCCGCAATCCACTGCTCATGACGTCACATATTACATCACACATGACATGGTCAGTGGCATCACTCATGACATCACTGATGACATCATCCGGTCGCGCGAGTTATAGTCATCTGAACTAGCTATAACGGGGGAATAACATGTGTGAAACGTATGGTTTTTTAAGTGAATTTGCAAGGTTTTTTAAATGCCAATTCCTAACTATAACGTGTGTGAAACCTATGGTTTTTTCAGTGAATTTGTACGGTTTTTTAAATGCTAAGTTATGTATTTATTATTATAGTTTTTTTATATATTTATTTTACAATAAACTACGTATTAAAATTATTTTTTTTTATGGTTTTTCACCGTGCGCGCACCCCGTGATTTAAAAAAAAAATGTAAATGTTTTTTTCTGCCTTCGGGGTCCTTCATGGACCCCCTGACAAAGGCTAGGGGGTCAGGAACTCTCTACCCTGCCCCCTTTTCACGTTCGCCACCTTCCTTTTTCACTCTCGCACTAAAAACAAACAAAATGGCGGCCGACACTTCCTGATTTCGACCGATTTGAACGTTGACTGACATGTAACCACCAATCAGAATTACGCTCGCGCACGTTAGGGTGCGCGCACGGTGCGCGCACGGTGCGCGGCTATAGATTTATGTAATTTAACTGCAATTTTCTCAGGAACTACTGAACAGATTGACTCCATATATGCAAAAGGCACATGCCTGACCTGAGGACTACCTCTTTGCTAAACTTCAAGTAATTCTGTTCAGCCGTTCGGGCTGTATATTGGACTAAAGGTCCTATGGGAAAATGCATGGGGAAAACGCGTTTTGGGACCCCCCTTTTTTCTCGGCCCCCGCTTGACAAATCCCCCCGAGACTTTCAGGGTAGGAGCTGAGTGGAGCGCCCCATTAATTTTGAAAATTTCGCAAGGATTCGTCAACTGGCGCCAAAGTTATTCAAAATAGAATTTTGAGATTTCCTATGGAAACACGGTCCTAACTATAACTATCTACTGGCAACCGCCAGTAGATAATATATATATATATATATATATATATATATATATATATATATATATATATATATATATATATATATATATATATATATATATATATATATATATATATATCCTACTGGCGGTCGTCAGTAAGTAGTTATAGTTAGGAACAAGTTTCCATAGGAAGAGTATTTTTTGGTTTGCTTATAACTTTGGCTTCGTTTGATGAATCTTCATGACAATTTCCAAACTAATTCTTTCTTCATATCAGCTCCTATGTGGGAAGTTTGGGGTTGATTCGTCAAGGGGGGGTGAGAAAAAAGGGGGTCCCAAAACGCGTTTTCTCCATGTTAATTTCCATAGGAACTTTTACCAATGCGTGATGATTTTATCTTCATGGTATGTAAGCTATTATAATACAATCATCTCCAGTGGCACCTATCAGAATGTAATTTAACACAGATAGGTCAATAGATTTAATTTAAAAGGTCTTATTATCCTTTTTAACTATTTATTGGCGAAAAAAGAAAAAATTGCTTTTTTTGCACACTCTTTTGCACTGGCACTCACGCACTTTATTGGTGCAGTCAGTTCATTTGCATGTCCGATTTTATTATTCGGTCATGCATAGTAGATTGTAATATACATATAACAATTGAATTGTCTCAAATGAGATATTACAGTTACCCACATAGAGAAAAAATTGCTACAAGATCGCTTCATAAGGGTAACATAAACCTTGGTATTTTACCTACTCAAATTCAACGATTTTTGCAGGAGCAGCCAATCTGCAACAGTGACAGTGCCCTACTCCCTATTTTATAGAACATATTTTGCTTGCCATAATATTATACATAGGCCCAAGCAGCATACACATGTGCATGATTACGAGGTCCAATTTACCTAAATGAATCTAATCTCACAATAACAATCAACTGTTCGAATTTATAGATTTTAACTTTTCTTATTCACATAGGGTGGATTTGCACATTGCACTTTTTACAGAAATAATATTTATATATTTTATTACTTCTGCTTTTAATCGAGTACTATGAATCACATATTAAAACACAAGCAAAGGAGTGTATATGCATATTTTATAGATATACCCGTATAAGCATGAGCATACGACTTAAACCATGAACAAATTGATGGTATTTTACGAAATTTTTTTTATTTAAAACAATGTTTACAATTGAAAAGTAAAAAGAAAAGAAAAAAAAGAAAAGAAACAAACAAACAGTTAATTTATTATTGTTTATATTGAAACCAAGTCCAATTGCTTGTATTAGATAGGCTGTGGTTAAACTTTTCTTTATGTTCATTGAAAATGTGCGCGCAATGCTTGTCACGTGATCATGATTACCGACACACTGTCACTTTAAAAGTCGTGCAAAATCTCGATGCCATTGTCATGTGATCAAGGCTCAGGCGAGCCGAAACGCGTTATGGCGACATCTGGAATAAAGACGGAATAATTTTGCACACAGTTTTGGGTTTGTGTCCATCCTTGGGGATTGCCGGTGAACAACGGGCAGCGGAGACGTATTCAAGATATATATATATATATATATATATATCCTACTGGCGGTCGTCAGTAAGTAGTTATAGTTAGGAACAAGTTTCCATAGGAAGAGTATTTTTTGGTTTGCTTATAACTTTGGCTTCGTTTGATGAATCTTCATGACAATTTCCAAACTAATTCTTTCTTCATATCAGCTCCTATGTGGGAAGTTTGGGGTTGATTCGTCAAGGGGGGGTGAGAAAAAAGGGGGTCCCAAAACGCGTTTTCTCCATGTTAATTTCCATAGGAACTTTAGACAAGGCTTCAGGTCGAACGGGTGAACGGAATTACCCCAAATTTAACAGGGAGAAGGGTCTTGGTCTAGAAAGCACACTTTTGTTTATTTGGTGTAAATCCGTTCAGTAGTTTTAGAAGTATCGAAATTTACAGACATCGATATTTGGGAATTCTGCCATCTGATTGGCTGAGGCGTTACAAGCAGGAGCTTGCTGCTTATTGGTTGTGAGCTCTGCGAGCGGTTCCAACTAGGAAGTGTTGGCCGCCATTTTGTGATTCCATCGAAGCGAGTAAGGGGAAAAAAGGGTGAAAAAAGTTGGAAAGAGGAGGGTAGGAGCACTGTAACCTCTGTGGGGTGTTTAGGGTGTGCTACAGACGGGGTGTGAAGCGAAGTATTCACCCGTAGCGGTGTGAAAGTGCTGGGCTATGGAAATTAAGTGAGGTACTGCCTAGAGTCTGATGCTGTTAAGTTGAGCTGGTCGGGGATTAAAGCATGAGCCCAAATTGTGTGTCTTATGCTGTGAAGTCATGTGCCGTGGCTGCTGCACTACACCTGTGAAAGTAGTGTCAGCATGTGTTTATACCTACTAGGAGGAACTACTGACTGAATCTGGTCTGAAAGTCCTGGGGTACGGAAAATATGTGCGGTATTGTGTACAGTCTCATGGTGCTAGGCTGGGCTGCTGCCGGACTCGGGGATGAAAGCGTGAGTCCAAACAGTGTGTCATGTGCTGTGAAGCCATGTGCTCTTGCCGCCATGCCATATCTGTCCAAGTAGTGTCAGTATGTAGTTATACCTACTCGGAGCAACTTTTGTTTCGAACATTGTAACTTGTGTATGGTGCTTAGGCGGTGTTATACAGGGAGTGTGAAGGTAAATTTGCGAGTATCAAATCAATTCGGTATTTGTAAAGTGCAAACTACTCCTACGAGTCTGATGGCACTGGGGGCATAAGCTGAGCTGCTGACGGACTCGGAGTAAATCCAGTGAACTACTGACCCCTACTGGTCTGAAAGTGCTGGGTATGGAAATGAAGTGAAGTATTGCCTAGAGTGTCATGCTGCTAAATTCAGCTGCTGCTGGACTCAAGTATGAAACCGTGAGCCTGTGTTTGCTATGCTGTGAAGTCATGTGCTCTGGGCACTGTGCCACACCTGTCCAACTTGTATATGGTGCTTTGGTGGTGTTGTACAAGGAGTGCGAAGGTAAATCAATATGGTATTTGTAAACCGCAAACTACTCACCCCTATGGGGGAGTAGAGGTGGTGATCAAAGCAAGAGCTCTGAGCTGCAAAGTCAGATGGTCTGGCCGCTGCGTCACAGCTGTGTGGAGAATACATTTTGGCGAGGGCCCGGAAGTTGCTGTTACCTGGCCCTAAAATAGCGGGCCTAAGTTGTCAGTTATAAGGTGGCTCTAAAAAGAGCCCTTGTGTTGATTAGTTGGAGCTACATATAAGTGCGGATGCACAGCTTCAAGTTATTCAGGAAAACTCGATTTCCGTGATCTGTAAAGTGTACTCCATCATTTCTGTAGATATCAGCCATATCAAAACGTATGTTGTTGTTGTAGATAGACCCCATTTTGTGGTCTCTGAGGTATGCAGACACAGCTTTGTTGAGTTTCTTCCTAGATTTTTCAATCTGAGGACAACATTGTTTTGACCATTTCCACTTCTGTCTTTATCATATATTGGAATATACAAAGACAGTTTGAGGGAAAAGTAACATCAATTGTCCAAAGGTGTCCTTCATAAGCATTTCCAAACCTACCCGAGTCAATGTGCCTAGGTCGTTTCCACCACAGTGCACAATCATGAGGTCAGGGTGTTGGAGATGCAAACAGGTTTGAACCAACGGCAACAATTGGTGCCACTTCAATCCTCTCTGTGCAAACCATTTAATGTCCACATTTTGTAAACCTAGGTCTAAGTCAATACGTCTCTGTTCTGCATACCTTCTGCACCAGAAGCTATGTCCTACGATCCACACTATCATTTTGAAGGTATGGCTGGAAGGTATGGAAAGATGTCTGTAGCTCATGCAGTTCCTTGGTAGAATAAGAGATATGTTTAAAGATGGGGAACTACTTTTTATTGCCATACAAAACGATACGTGATTGGGAGATGACAAGCATTCTTTTTTAAAAGTAGGGTGCACATTCGTTTTGTGGAAAAGCATCTTTGTGATTGATTAAGAAAAAGCAGTTTTAATGTGGAGTACATGTCATAGGATAAAAGTTGTCAACTCAACCACACCTGCTACTTGCATTTGGAAGGCACTGTTCGAACTTAAAATAATCGTAAACTTTTAACCTGCACGTGCCGTTAAATGTTCGAGAAAATGTTGCAAAAAATATGGTTAAGTTTAAAAAGATTGATGAACTTTTAACCTACACGTGTTGTAGAACGTTCTAGAAAGTGTGTTGATAGAATACTTTGCACTTCTGACTTCTATGTGTTGTTGAATATAAAAAAAAACTGTTTATATGGAAAATTTAAAAGATACCAAGAAAGAGAAGTTTTGAAACCTAAAAGAATCAAGGAACTATTCTAATTTGTTCTTTACATGTGTTTATGTGTGGAGCAACAAAATTATAGACAGAACAGCACCAGGAAGAGGAAGAAGCAGGGAGTGAGGGTACGGGGGGAGATGGGCAGAATGGCAGACATTCACAATTAAGTATAGCACAAGTATAGACAATCAATGGCCAAAATGAAACACACCAACAAGGAGCACAAGTCACACAACTCGCCAACATCACACCAGTGAACAAGCATAGAAGTGAAAACCATGCTGCATTCATAGAGGATGTGTACAAAGGCGGGTTGTTGGTGTTGTGGGTTGTCTGCGACCATGGCCATCATGGATCAGATGCCCAGCACGTGGCACATGGGCGAGTTCACTGTCAGTTACGTTGCAAACATCTGCTTCTCCCTCACACGAGTTCCCACACTTTCGTATGGTGCGCTGTTGTATCTCGTGCACTCGTACGGCACACCATTGTACCATTGTAATGCCTATTTGCGTATGTGCTGTTGCATTCCAACTATACCATCACAGTGCCGTTTGGAGGTGGTGCATGCCACTTTACAACATCGACTGCTGCAGGCCACACCAGAACACAGAGACACACGTACCGCGCTTCCTGTACACAGAGATGTCCGAGACACCCCGTTCCCATTGTCGGATAGGCACACCCCTGCGCTGACCTGTGCACCCCGGACCAGCACGCGCCAGTTGTGCATGCAGGAGGATGTGTGTATAGCTACATGTCCAGGCTCACTGCCAAGGCTGAGGTGATAGCACACTGTGATGTTGCAGGGCTGGTGCCTATCATGCTAGCACAATGACCAGAGGGACACACTTGCTCAGATGAAGGTTTGGGGGGCGTTGACGGTCACGGAGTTGTTCTGAAGAGTCTTGTGGCCCTCATGGGTATCCCTGCATCATGCTCATTTATTCTATGGCACCTGTGGGTGTTCTGGTGTGGCTCTTGGCTGTGTTCTCTTTCATGGTGCAGGTAGTCGTCCTGCTTAACACCATCAGAAAGCAGGTGTAAAATCCCTGGTGCTAACGTGGCTTATTGCCGGAATTTGTTTTGCATTGCAGTTGGTGTAAAAGTTGTGATGGTATTTTTTGTGTGTGCAGGACAATATACAAACTGGGCAGTGGACGCCCGATTCCCAATAAATATAAATACAATGAGGTTTTGTAAATGATTTTGTGTGTACACTGTGAGTGCAGCCACTATGTCAGTGCAATTCAGTACAGGATTTTAGTATTTAGAATAAATCGCAAAGGTGTACCTTGTGTCTTTTTGCATGGGAACGGCTAGTCTGCATTTCATTATCAGCACTTTAATGGAAGTAAAGTTGAGATAAATCTAACACACTATTCAGAAGTTGGTGGAAACTGCAGACATCACCAGTATTCCTGCGATAAGTCCTCCAAAGTTATAAAAACAAGAAAGAGTTACACAGCAGTTAAGAAAACAACCAGAAACGTTAATATTTATTTTTCAAACTTAATTTTTTTATTAACATATATCAACGATAAAGTAATAAACAAAATGTATCCAAAAAAATACAAAATAACAATGTGGAACACTGCTGTGGGGACCATGGATGTGGACGACAGAGCCTGGAAAATAAAGCACAAAATAAGGACGTGTGTAGTGCGCATATCAAAGGAGAGAGACATAGAGAAAAAGAAGGAAAAAAAAAGCCAGAGAGAAAAAGAGAGGGAAGGAAAGAAAGGGAGAAGGAAGAGAGAGTTCATCCATGAGCAAATAATTACCTGGTGCCACCGGAGTGGGCAGCAGTTGGGCACTCCACGTGCCCGTCAAAACTCATCCCAGATATGTCTCTGAGTCCTGAGTAATGAATGGTGGAGACCACATCAGTTGCTTGGCGGATCGCACAGATGTCGCTGAGTCCTGAGTCATGAGTCATGAATGGCAGAGACCACATCATCTTCTCCATGGCCCGGCAGATCTTACACATGTCGCTACATCCTGAGTCATCAATGGCGGAGACCACATCAGCTTTTGGGGCCGCTAAGCCTGTGGAAGATAAGTTTGTGCCACGTGTTGGTAGGCCCCTGATGGCAATATGAGCTTCGGGTGGCACTAACCCTCTGCATGTGAAGTCCGTGCCAAGGGGATGGTAGGCACCTGAGGGCTATACAGATTAGGGTGCGTGTAACCTTCTGCACAACTTTTGAAAGACTCTTTATGGTTGAGACACGTGGAGCGTCCGGCATCTAGTCAGCACCGGCGATAAAGGATGTGACGTTGTCGATCTATTATATTTGCATGGTCACATGGCCTGTGACGCATGTGCCAGATGGGTGGGGTGTGTGGGTAAAGCTGCCCTCAGGGAGTGAGCGGGAGATGTGGAGAACTAGACCACTGACCTACACAGGAAAACGAGTACGCCTGCAACAGGTAGGTATGTCGGGCAGCTTCGGAATGTAATCTGAGTGGCGTGGCGTGGCATAAGACGGAAGAGGGCAGGGATAGCTACAATGGCACGGACGGCTCGTAGTACTGTGTCTGTGAGTGGAGTGGACGGGCCGCAGCTGTCCCTCTGTGAGCCTTGGCGCGAACTGTTAATAACTCACACTACAAAAGTATTGAAAAATCATTTTGTGATTCAGTCTGTCAGCTGGCATTTGTCCGAGGTATTTGTGAAAACATATTGGAGTTCTTTCTGTGATAGATACCCATTTAACGCAGCCTCTCCTCACATCAGCAGGTAACGCACACTCTTCCCACATTACCATCATACCCCCAACAACCTTCTTGGGCCAGGAAGTGTCCCTGTACGGTTGGACAAAGAAGAGTCTTAGACATATATAGATTTACAAATAAAAAAAAATATTTCAAGAAAAGAACAACAAATAAGACTGAAGGGACTCTGGTGCTGTGGTCGCTGCCATGAAGTTGCGGTGACTGCCATTCAGGATTCAGGACACAGTTACACTGGTGGGATTGGTTTGTGTTAAAGAGGGTTAGTGGGACTACGTGTCGCCGGCCTTGCATATCTAAATATGCCTCACCAATTGAAGGGAGTATGTTGTGTGGTTGCTGCCTCGGACTTGGGGGTCACTGCCATTCAGGACTCAGGACACAGTTACACATGTGGGATTGGCTTCTGTTAAAGAGGGTTAGTGGCACCAGAAGTATTGAGAGTGTATGAGCCTGTGATGATGCTTGGTGTGGACGGGCCACACTGGGAGCAATGTGTCTTGGCTATAGGACTATAGGAATGCGTCATGTGGAATCACGACTGTATCTGAATTGTGAGGCCTGCTGATCGTAGTGTAGGCCAGAGGTAGCGGTGAGCAAGGGCCCACAGCCACGTGCATACGTTGGTGGCCTCACCAGCCTGTGTAGTGCAGGTTCAGTGGCACCACTTGTCGCCAGCCTTCAATATGAAAATACTCCTCACTAATCGAAGGTGGTGTGGTTGCTGCCATGAAGTTTAGGTCACTGCATATGGAAATATGTCTAACTGATCAAAGAGTGTTTGCTGCTGTGGTAGCTGCCATGGACTTGGGGTCATTGCCATTCAGGACTCAGGACACAGTTACACATGTAGGATCTGCTTGTGTTAGACAGTGTTTTTTTTTTTTTTTTTTTTTTTTTTTTTTTTGAAACCGTTTATTACAGTTTATAAAAGTTACAGGTATGGGCCTACAACCACACGGCCGGCCGCTAGAGCATCAAAAGCATATCACATACATACAGCAAAAAGTCTCTCAGCGGTGCACAGTAGGAAAACAGGGGTAATCAATGGTGCAGGCCACATAGCTCCATGCCCACAATACGGTTCCATTTTCTTAAAACAAAACAACATCAACAAACCACAACCGCAAGGCAACCCGCGATCCAAAGTGACAACACGTGCTCCATAAGTGGGGGATCCAAACAGCAGCAGAACTCTGAAGAGGGGGACGGGAGTAGATCAGGGACTGGGGGACCGCGCGCCCGCGGCCGAGGGAGGGGGGCCATCTAGGGAGACGGAGCAGGCGAGGCAGCCGGTAGCAGTGGCGGCTCACAAATACCCCCGCGGTAGGCGTTCCAGGGGCCCCAGAGTTTCATCCACGCCCCAGGCTTACCCCTCGCCACATACACCACCTTTTCACGAAACATACACCAATCCATATGCTCTTTCCAGGCCGACACCGCAAGGGGCCTCTGGGATCCCCACAATTGAGCAATATCACGCTTAGCTATCATGTATCCCAGAGTCACCCACCGCGTCTGGGGGACCGAATAGTCATTAGGTTCCCAGACATTCAGCAAGCATCTCCTCGCTTCAGGCAGCAGCGCGACACGCGTAACCACTCGTAGAACCTCATGCACACCACGCCAGAATCGCTCCACCTTCGGGCACTCCCACAGTATATGCATGAAAGTCGCCAACGCACCACAGCCACGCTTACACATTCCATCACCGGCAAAACCCATACGTAGAAGCCTTGGCCCCGTCACGTAGACCCGGTGAAGGATCTTGAGCTGGACGAAACGAAGGCGAGCCGGGATGGCCACCTCTTTCGGAGAGGCCACCGCGGAAATCCAATCCTCGTCGTCCAGCTCCAGCCCGTCGGCAACCCAAGCCTCGCGGAGACTAGTCAGCAGACACGATCTATCGTTAATCAATTTTTTGTATATGAGGGAGATCGTGCTGTCCGGGACATGGCCATCTAGCACTCTGTCCTCCAGGGGGGAAGACTCCGGAATGGATGCAACATCCGGGAAGATGGAGCCCAGCGCATGGCGGACCTGTAGGTACCGAAAGTACTCACTGCCCTGCAGCTGAAACTCCGCCTGCAGCGTCTCAAAAGTTTTGAATCCCCCCCTCGTCCAGAGATCTCCCACCGTGCTGATTCCGATCGTGTCCCACTTCTCGAAGCCCTTCGACGTCCACAGGGAGCCCAACCTCTCAGATGCATACAGCGGAGACGCTCGGGTCAAACGGTCCTTCCACCCCATAGCTGCATTAGCCGCGTGCCAGACACGCACCATGACACGCGTCGGTCCCGTCAAACGGGAGTCGGGCGCGCCAGAGTAGAGCGCACGATTATAATCGCCACCGGGCAGAAGCGTCCTGTCCATCTCAAATGCCGGGTTCAAGGCGGGCCCGTAAAGGCCATGATTAATTGCAGCTAGTTGGGAGGCCCAGTAATACCGTTTGATGTCCGGGAGGGCGACCCCTCCATCGTACCACGGGAGCGTCAATTTAGCCAGAGCAATACGCGGCCTCCCGTCCCAGAACAGGCGCCGCTGGAGGCCCTCCACCTCGCGAAAGTAGCGTGCCGGGACCAAGTCCATGGTATTCTGGAGGGCGTAGAGGAAGCGCGGCAGGGACATCATTTTAAATAAGGCCGCTCGGCCGAGCGGCGAGAGCGGCAGACGCCGCCAGCGCACCACGTCCTCCCTCAGACGCTGGAGGGGGGGCAGCAAGTTCCGCTCATAGCGGGCCTCCGGGTCAAGAGTGATATATATACCCAGGTACCGGAAACCCTGGGAGGCAATCTGGATCGGACAGTCCCGTGGCAGGACCGGGGCCTCCCCGGAGAGCACATAGACACAGGATTTCGCCCAGTTGATGACCAGGCCTGAGTTGCGACCGAAGGAGCGCAAAACATCAACCAGGACGATCAGTGACTTGCGCGGGGAGGCGAGATACAAAAGGATATCGTCAGCATAGAGGGACACGCGGTCCTCATGCTCGGGGGTCCAGCGGAGACCACGGATAGAAGGGTGCCACCGCAGCCACTCCGCCAGGGGCTCCATGGCCAGGGCGAACAGGAGAGGCGACAGGGGACAACCCTGTCGCGTGCCCCGCCCCAGTGCGAATGGGGCCGATACTCGCCCATTCACCACCACCTGCGCCAACGGGCCCGAATATAGCAATTTGACCCAGCTGACGAAACCCGGGCCGAACCCAAACTTCGCCAGCATCGCCCAAATATATGGCCATTCGAGCGTATCAAACGCCATGGTGGCGTCCAAGGACGCCAAGATGGCCGGCTCCCGCACAAATGGGACACGCGCGAGCACCCCGTGTAAGCGCCGCAGATTAAGCGCCGTGTTGCGGTGTGGTATAAAGCCCGATTGGTCTTGGTGGACCAAATCGCCCACCACGCCAACCAACCGGTTGGCCAACACCTTGGCGAGGATTTTGGGCTCCGCGTTCAAAAGCGAAATCGGCCTATAGGATGTGACCCGTTCACGGGGCTTCCCCTCCTTATGGATCACCACAATTGTAGCCAGACGCTGGTCCGGCGGGAGGGAGCCCTGCGAGTGGGCCGCAAGGAACATCGCGCGCAGGTGGGGCGCCAACACATCCGGGCGTAGCTTGTATAGCTCAATGGGAATACCATTGGGGCCCATGGCCTTGCCGGATGCAACCGAGCGAATAGCCGAGGCAATTTCGTCCGAGGTGGGCGGGGCGTCCAGCGAATCCCTGTCCTCCACCGTAAGGGAGGGCAGTGCGATGTCCCGAAGCAAGGCATGGGAATCTTCCTCCGAGCAGGGAGAAACCGGGGAATAGACTTCGCGGAAATAGTCCGCGAAGCAGGAGACAATGGCTTCCGGCTCGGTGACACACACTCCATCCACGCTCTCAATCAAAGGCACCACGCGGCTCGCTCTCTCCCTCTTATCCAACCACGCAATCAGTTTGCCAGCCTTGTCACCCACATCATACAATCGCCCCTGCTGCTCTCTACTGAGGCCCCTGGCCGCCTCCGTGACGAGGGCCCGATAGGCCGCCTGCTTTAAATGCAACACATGCAACTTGGCGTCTGTTACCCCGCTCCCCAGGTCACCCTCCAGTTCTGCAATTTCGGCCTCAACCCGGGTCACCTCCTCCCGCTCGCGCCGCCGGGCATTGGAAATAAAGGAGAGGGCCTCCCCTCTAAGAACCACCTTGAAAGCCTCCCACAGGGAGATGGCAGACGGAACCGACCCCACATTCTCATCAAAATAGCGCTGTAAGGATTTGATCAAGTCGGCACGAATGGTGGGGTCGCGCAAATACCATGCATTAATCGGGGCCACCCTGCCATCCCCCCTCGGGAAGACATCGAAATGCAACAACAATGGGGAGTGGTCTGAGATACCCCGTGCCAAATGGCGCACCTCCCCCACCCTCCCTGCATGGGCCGCCGGGACAAGGATGTAATCAAGCCGCGAGAGGCTACCATGGGCCCCGGAGTGGAAGGTGTACTGTTGCAATCCAGGATGCTTTAAGCGCCAGCAGTCCACCAGGCCCAGCGTGTCTAAAAGGCCGGGCAGCCATGCCTGTGCCCGGGGGAGGTCCCTAGGGGGATGGCGATCCATAGACCCGGAGGCAACCGCATTAAAGTCCCCTCCAACCACCAACAGGCCACTCGGAAGGTCCAGAAGGAGGCGCCCCAGGTCTGCAAATGTAGTGGCTTGTAACCCAGGCGGGACGTACACTGATATAAAGATAAACACTCTACCCTCCATTCGTCCCACCAGAACAGTGTAGCGTCCCCTCTCATCATGACGCACCTCGTCAATCTCCAACGGGAGCGAGTTCTTGACCATAATACCCACCCCCCGCGAGCCCGAAGTGAAGCCGGAGTGGGCCGCCAAACGATATCCCCGCCGATTCATTGCATGAAAGGTGTTACCTATAAGGTGCGTCTCCTGCAGGAAGACAACATCTGGTGAAATACGTTTTAAGTACTGCAGGACCACACCACGCTTGATCCTATCCCCCAGGCCGTTAACATTCCATGACAACACAGTCAAATCCCTACCCCCCATCATACGTCAAAACAATCGGTCGCCCCCCACCGAGCATCTTAAAAACGACAAAACAGTTGCGGGTTTGCCTTGCGGTGCTAACAAACAACACACCCCCCCCACCCCCCGGTCCCAACAGAACTCCCCCCTCCCTGCACCCCTGCATGAGCCCAGACAGCCCCCCCAAAGTGCAGTGTGCCTGTCGCCCCATAGCTAAGTACTAACTAGTCCCCCAGAGGAGGAGGGAAGCCCCCAGCAGACCCCACCCGACCTCCATAGGAGGGGAACATACGAAAGCAATATATGGTAAAGGAACAACATCCAGAGCAAGGCCTATACAGTCACCCCTCAATTCTGATCTGGCGGGCCCTCCTCGCCAGCCGCGCCCCCCCCGCCCCGATCCCCAGGCAAAGTGTCTAACCAGTCCCCAGCCGCCTCGGGCCGGTCAAAGAAGTGCGTATGGCCATCCACCTCCACCCTCAGCTTAGCCGGAAAGAGCATTGAGTACTTGAGGTTTAGGTCCCTTAGGCGACGTTTAACACCAAGAAAGCTCTGTCGCCGCTTCTGGACCGCAGGAGTAAAGTCTGGGTAGAAGTGTACGTCCATGTTGTCCAGCCTGACCGGTCCCTGTTGCCTGGAGGTCTGGAGGATGGCATCTCTGTCCCGAAAATTAAAAATCCGGGCAATAAGGGGCCGCGGCGGGGCACCGGTCTTAGGGCGGCCCCCGGGGACCCGGTGGGCACGCTCCACCGCAAAAAGCTTACTCAGCCCCCGGGGCTGGAGATGGGTCAGGATCAATTCTTCCACGAAGAGATCCGCCGCCTCCGCCTCTCGGCCCTCCGGCACACCAATAATACGGACATTATTCCTCCGGGCCCGACCCTCGGAATCCTCTAGTCGCCGGTCCATCAGGGCGCTCACCTGGCCAAGCCGGCGCACCTCCCTCTGGAGGGCCACCACGTCAGTCGTGAGGCTCGTTGTGGTGTGGGCCAGGGAGTCGACTCGATCGTTTGTTTTTGACAAGTCTGCCCTCACAAGGCCCACATCCACCAGGACCGAGTCAATTTTTTGCGCCAAGGTATCGAAACGCTGGTCCACTGAGGCCTTCATCTCCGCGATGGCGCCCATGACGTCCCGGAGGGTCAGATCTGCCGGATGGGCAGGCGCCTCCGTCGGGCCCACCGGGGATGTCCGCGATGTCTCCGGAGAACCCTTCTGGAGCGTGTAGCGATCCATACTATTGGCCTGGTGCGCCGTGCCACGGCGAGTTGTCTTCATCTTCGCCCGGTCGCCATCTTGTTTGGTGGACATGCTAGCTCTTCCACTGTCGTGCCAAGATCTCCAAACGGGCCGCCACACCAAATCACGGGTGTCAGGGGGGGGGCGGGGGCGACCACCGGGCCGCGGGTCAACCCACCGCCGGCGGGTCAGCCGGGCACCTGGACAAGGCCACACCACCGCACCCCGCTCCGCAGCCCGACCTCGCTTGGAGCAAGGAGGGCGCAAAAGCGAAAGCGAAAGTGCGGGGTACGCGAGTCGCCCAGCCCCGCTCGCCGCTGTTATTCACTTTGTCCCCGGATCGCCCCACTACTCCAATCCGGGGGGCCGGCGAGGAGAAGGCCGCAACCTTCGATCGATGCTCCCACCGGTGTTCGGGGTCCAATTCGAGCCCAAAAAACGGGCGGCGCCTCAGCTCGGGTTCCCCGACACAGTCCCCTCAACAAGGACAGGATATCGCCAGGATTAATTCAGGAGGTCGCGGAGGTCCTCGGGAGCCTCGCACCTACGCGGCCATCTTGGTTGCGCGCTAGGCTCCTCCTCCGTGTTAGACAGTGTTAGTTGGCTCCACGTGTCCAAAATTCAAATTGCGAGGTCTGCTGTCTGCAGTGTAGACTGCTGAGTGCTCGTTTGTACTTGAAAATGAATTTGGTGCTTGCACTAAAGGTATAACTGATGTAAAAAATGTTCAAGAAGAAAGGATACTAAAAGGATTTTATGTAGATTTGAGGCCTGTAATAGTTACTTACCTAGTGGGCTCTGTAGCTAAATTTCCATTGTGAGCCCTAGTGAGTGCAGTGTAGGCGTATGATGAAAAGATGAAATAAGTATAGAATACACTGATGAAGTGTTGTATTTTCTGAGTACAATCTTGTTGTTAGGAATTAGCATTTAAAAATGGAATTGCGAGCTGTACTGCCTTCAGTGTAGACTGCTATTCCATTTTAGTTTTCATTTGAAGATTCATTTGGTCATTGTAGTAAAGCTATAACTGATATAAAAAAAGTTCTTGAAGCAAGGATACTAAAAGGAAAATATGTAGGGTGTAGGACTGGGATACTTACTTGTCTACTGGAGTCTGTAGTTGCATATGGAAATACCCCTCACTGATCAAAGGGAGTGTGGTGGTACAGAGTTGGGGTCACTGCCATTCAGGACTCAGGACACAGTTACACATGTGGGATCGGCTTTTGTTGAACAGTGTTATTGGCACCACGTGTTGCTGCCGTTGCATATGGAAATATGTCTAACTGATCAAAGAGGGTATGAATGAATGAGGTAGCATTTATAAAGCGCAAGGCTACCCATAGGCATCCCAGCGCTAAGAAGTGAGAGAAGCTTCTGAGACTCATCTGGGGAAGAGCCAGGTTTTCAACAATTTGCGAAAGATCAGATGGTTAGTTTCTTGTCGCAGCTGAAGGGGAAGAGCGTTCCAGAGCTTGGCGGCGTTATAGGAGAAGAGCCGACCTCTGTTTCTGGTTCTTTTGATCCTTAGTACAAAGGCCAAGTGCAGTTCATCCGAGCGTAAAGGCCTATTGGCTTGATAAGGTTTGGCCAAGGGGGAGAGGATCTTAGACCCATTCCCTCCAAGCAATTTGTGAGTAATACAAAGAGCTTTGAAATGGACTCCCTCCCGAACAGGCAGCCAGTGTAGAGCTTTCAAGGCAGGTTTGTCCGACAGTCATAGGGAATTCCCATGAGAATTCTTGCCGCACAGTTCTGGATCGTTTAGAGAATACTGCTTCTGGGGCACCTAAGTAAAGTACATTGCTAAAGTCCAAGCGTGATAAAATAAGCGCTTGGACTGCGAGTTTCCTGGCTTGAAAGGGGAGCAATGGGAGTACTTTACGTAGCATTCTTAGAATGCCGAAGCAGGCTGCAACTACCTTTCTGGTTTGGACTGGTATGCTGCTGTGGTTGCTGCCACGGACTTGGGGTCACTGCCATTCAGGACACAGTTACACATGTGGGATCAGCTTGTGTTAAAGAGGGTTAGTGGAACTACGTGTCGCTGGCCTTGCATATCGAAATATGCCTCAGTGATCAAAGGGAGTGTGGTGCTGTGGTCGCTACCAGGGACTTGGGGTGACTGCCATTCAGGACTCAGGACACAGTTACACATGTGGGATCGACTTGTGGTGAACAGGGTTAGTGGTAGTACATCTACATTCCTAGTTTGAATTTTATAATGAGTGCATCAGCAATAAATATAAACATAGTTGGGATTTTCACCAGAAACTTTGTTATTTCTTTTTCAAACTTCACAACAGTATTATCTTCCATTTGTTGATCAACACCTAGACATATCCAACTGTTATTTTCTGTACAGCTCTCTTGACTAGCAAAGAAACGTAAGTCTATATCATCATAAATTTGTTTTACAACATTTATAATAAAACTCGATTTCGTGCCGCAGGAAAACCTAGACTTGTCCAGATGGTTTCTGTTGACTTTGAATATAAACTTGCAGATGTCTATCGATCCGAACATTGGCAGGATCCAATTTCTCGATGTGAAAGTATCTTCAAACTGAAGCTGTACATTTCTTTCATAAGTGTCTTCTCCTGTGAAATTTCTTCCCACATTTCTTTCAATTCTGTCTTCTCAGAGTTGGTAATATATGACGTGACATAGTGAGAAACAGCAATTGAGTTATGTGCATCAAATTGTATGTTCATATTTGCATTTCACAGTTTCAAAATCTCAGTATTGTAATAATTATTGTACTTCGATGCTTCTGTTCTTTTTAAATTATACGTTTTTTTGGGTGATTTTCGAGTGATGGTATGTCTCATTGCTGATATAAAACTGTTCACTCTTCGTTTGAAAATTACTGGACGTGGAAAGGGCAATCGACAGTTTGTGTAAAATGTATCTTTTGTGTTATCTTTTCGTAGCCAATACTTTCCACATTGATGACTTCGATATGCAAATACCCCACACTAATCGAAGGGAGTCTGGTGCTGTGGTCGCTGGCAAGTTGGGGTCACTGCCATTCAGGACTCAGGACACAGTTCTACATGTGGGATTGGCTTGTGTTGAAGACGGTTAGTGGTACCATTTGTAAACAAACCTTGCATAGTACAGGTTCAGTGGCACCACGTGTTGCCGGTCTACCATGTGGAAATACCCCTCGGTGATCGAAGGGAGTCTGGTGCTGTGCTCGATGCCATTGAGGACTCAGGATACAGTTACACATGTGGGATCGGCTTGTGTTGAACAGGGTTAGTCGGCACTACGTGTCGGCAGTCTTCCACAGTGTAGGCCAGAGGCAGCGGTCAGCAAAGGCCCACAGGCAGGTGACTTTCTTTTGAGCTGCACAGATTGGGAACATTTGGTCTTCTTAACCCATTATAGTTTCTTACACAATTTACGTCGCTACTAATGTTGAATTGTGAAGCATGTAACTCCAGTGTAGGGCTGAGGCAGCAGTCAGGATGGGCGCACAGCCACATGACGTTGAGTTGTGCTGCACAGTTGGTGGCACCTGGAGTACTCAGCGTGTGCGCACCCTGCGATGAGACATGGTCCTGGCGTGCCGCACTGGGAGCAATTTGTTTTGTCTAAAGAATTCTGCGTTGATAAGGCCACGTGGTGATGACTTATGGTGCAGTGAGCTAGTATTACCTGAAGCACACAGCGTGTGCACACCCTGCGATGATGCATGGTCTGGGTGGGCCGCACTGGGAGCAACGTGTCTTGCGAACTGGACTGCGATATCTGCAATCGCCCCTACATCTGAATTGTGAGCCGTGCAGTCCGTAGTGTAGATCGAAGGCAGTAGCCGGTACAGACATAAGTCTGCGGTGCTGTGCCGCTGGTTTCGCAGGGGCCCTGTGTCGAGGAGGCCCGCGGTTATGGCAGTTGCCACGTGCCAAGGTGAGGGCTGCTGTTCTGACAGACTCGTTGGTATTCCCACAAGTGAACCACGCCTAGGGCCTGGTCTATTTATTCATACTCCTACACTGGAGTGGCATACGTTGGAGCAGCCCACTCCCCTTCCAGGGGGGGACAACACAGCTACATGACCGAGATCTTCCCCACTGCCTGAGGTAACATTTTTGCGCCCACTGTGCACTACGCTACAAGTATCGATAGTATATCTCCACATGGAGAGGTTTGTGCTTTGCATAGTGAGGTCTGTGCAGCACATGAGTGTTACACTTGGCATTGTGTGCTTTATCAGTGATGGGTGACTTGCCTCCTTCATATATAGTTGGTTGCTCATCTCCCAACATTCAGCTATTGTGTGGCTGAGCGGCATGGCATTTTTGGAAGGTCCATTGTTCTGTTTTGTGCTTCCTCTGTGGTAGTAGGAGGGGTGGTCGGGTGGAGGTTCTGGTGGTGGTGTGGCTGGGTGTTGTGGAGTTGTTGGGTGTCGGAGCTGCAAGATCAGTAGCTGTATCACTTGTTGGTCTTTAGATGTGGCTGTGAGTTGGGTCGAAATAACGGAGTAGATAGTCGACCTCCTTATACCAGTTATAGCTTGATGTTAATTTGTTACTGCTAACTCGGCTTATCGCCTGCTTTTTGGATCGCATTGCAGAATTGGCTGGGAAGTGGTGTTTTCGTGTTTTTTTTGCACGGGAACGCCTACTGTGCATTTCATTAGCGTTAGACGTGGCTCTTGTTTGTGGCGATTTAGTTGGTGTAAGGTATTGATGGAAGAGCGGTGAGATTTGCAGTTTTCACCAAGTTGAGAATGGGATGATAATTAAAAAACACAGAAAAAAAGATAGGTTTAAAGAACGTTATAAATAGAAATTAGCATTTGAAATTCACTAAAAAACCATAGGTTTCAGGGACGCTATAGTTAGGAATTAGCATTTAAAAAAACCTTAGAACCAGGGACGTTATAGTTAGCTGGACATTTGACTCATATAAAACCAGAGAAATTCGCCTGTTATAGTTAGTTGAGCTAACTATAACTCGCGCCCCCACAATGCACTGCTGATGAAGTCACATATTACATCACTCATGACATGGTCAGTGACAACACTGATGACATGACTGATGACATCTCAAATGACATCACTGATGACATCATCCACGTGAAAATCAGATGCACCTGATAAGATCCTAATATAACAGTTGATACACCCAGTCTAAAATACAGACTATAATTTTCGAAACCGTGAACACACCAATACCAGTTAGCGCATATCCACTCCCTAATATGTAGGTCTACACACATCCATTCTTTCACCTACACACTCACTCATACATACAGTCAGCCATCAATACAGCATTATCATATCCAGTCACATATCTATACAGACACTCACACACTGCCTCTCATTCTTAGAGTTATTCACACACCTAGTCAGTAATGGAAATAATCAATAACACTTTCATTTACTCACCTGTACAGTTATACACATACCACATCACTTATTTAAACATATACTAACACATACTTACACTCTAATACAATAACTAATACAAGGACACACTGATCCATACAGGCACTCTCATAATCACTCATTCTCACATATAGTCATTGATATAGTCCAACACTCATATATACTGCCTTTCACATATGGAGTTACTCACATGTATCACTGAGGCATCCATTCACTCACCAAGACACTCATACACACACTCACTCAGCCATACAGACCTTCACTGATACAGACTTGAACACATATACCTAGTGAATTAGCCACTCACACATCTATGCAGAGAGTCACACCCCCACCCACCCACACAGACACTCAGGTACTCATCCAGCTACTCAGACAAGCAATGAATAGCTCATATAGATCCTCATTTAGTTGCTAACCAAACCATGGAACTGCTTACACACCAACTACAACAACCTAAACTGTGTGAATGTCTATATCAGTCACTAACACATTCATTAAGCAAGACACAATTGAATAGTCACTCATACAGTTAGTCACACACCTACTTAATCAGCCATCCTGAGTCTTATACACTCATTCATTCTTCAATATACCTTCGCATATATATATATATATATATATATATAAATTCACTGAAAAAACCATAGGTTTCACACATGTTATAGTTAGCGGAAATTTTACTGATAAAAAACCAGTGAAATTGCCCCGTTATAGTTAGTGCTGGCAACTATAACTCACGCGACCGCAATCCTCTGCTGATGCTAATACTGTATTTAGACACTTATTTGCCCATGTCTTCTTCCATACATTTTTAGCTATACATATATTACAAATATTTTTTTTTCATAAAGACACATATGTCATCAGCAGAAGATTGCGGTCGCGTGAGTTATAGTTGCCAGCACTAACTATAACGGGGCAATTTCACTGGTTTTTTATCAGTAAAATTTCCGCTAACTATAACATGTGTGAAACCTATGGTTTTTTCAGTGAATTTGCAAGGTTTTTTAAATGCTAATTCCTAACTATAACGTGTGTGAAACCTATGGTTTTTTCAGTGAATTTGTACGGTTTTTTAAATGCTAAGTTACTTTACGCCATTCGAGGCGTGCGCGCCCACTTAACGCAGTTCGTTCCGTGCACGGTTTTTATCAACTTTAATAAGCCCTGTACATTTGGTGGCCTTCGGCCACCAAAAGCACAGGGGGTGGGGTCAATGTGGATAGTGTTTTTTTTATTTCGAGTTTATAATTTCATGTTGCCAAAATTTAGTTTTTTTTACCTATTAATAAGCCCTGTACATTTGGTGGCCTCCGGCCACCAAAAGCACAGGGGGTGGAAAAGTGTGGATAGTTTTTTTTTTTTTTTTTTTTTTTTTACCGTACGCTTACGGTAAGCGTACGGTAAGCGTACTCTGCGAAATTGCCGAAAAAAAAATAAAACCGTTTTTGCTCTTGGGGGATGTTTGGGGACTCCCTCAACATGACTGTGTGGGAGGGAGTTGTCAAAAATGCCCCGTAACATGTTTTTGGGCATCAAGTTTGAGAAATAACTCTCAATGCGAGAGACAAAATGGCGGACGCCGCTTCCTGGTTTCGGCCGATTCGAATGTTTACTAAGATCTAAGAGCCAATCAGAATCGCGCTCGCGCACGCCACCGTACGCTTACGGTAAGCGTACGGTAAGCGTACCGTAAGCGGGCTCAGATATGTATATTGATTTAAAGGCTATTTTCTCAGAATCTACTGAACAGATTTACACCAAACCTACAAAAGGCACTTCCTTGACCTAGGGACTACCTCTCTGCCAAATTTCTAGTAATTCTGTTCAGCCGTTCGGGCTGTAGCTCGTTCTAAAGGTCCTATGGAAAAATGCATGGGAAAAACGCGTTTTGGGACCCCCCTTTTATCTCAGCCCCCGCTTGACGAATCCCCCCGAGACTTTCAGGGTAGGAGCGGAGCGTAGCGCCCCACCTATTTTGAGAAATTCGCAAGGATTCATCGACCGGCGCCAAAGTTATTCAAAATAGAATGTTGAGGTTTTCCTATGGAAAAGGGGTCCTAACTATAACTACCTACTGGCGATATAAAGCATATTTAAAGTTTACAGGAACACACATTCACTGGATGATGTCATCAGTGATGTCATCAGTGTTTGCAGAGAGGTGTAAAAAGGGGCGTGGCGACAAACCCCCTCTCTGCAATGCAGCTCTGTGGCACTTACTGAAGGTACCTGGTGGGCTAGTTGGCCCCCAGGGTCCCTCAGTTTTCAATGTGACTTAATCCCCCAACTTAGAATGCGTTTTCAGAGTGCTGTAAGGGAGGGGTCGGGGTCTCTGGCGAGTTGCCGGTTTCTTTTTTCTTTTTTTTAATTCTTATTTTATGGGGGGCTGTGTGGCCCACCTTCCCTAGGCCACTTTTGGCCCCTGGACCCCATCCCCAGGGCCTGAGCATTTTTTTAAAACAAACTGGAAGGGGCCGTGTGGCCCCCATTCCCTGGGCCACTATTGGCCCCAGGGTTCCATCCCCCAGGGCCTGGCCTGGCTTATTTATTTGTTTTTTCTTACATTTGAGGGAAGGGGGCCACATGGCCCCCCTTCCCTGGTACATTCTGGCCCCAGGGACCCCAACCCCTGGGGCCCATCCATTTTTTTTGTAATCAACATAGAGGGGCCGCGTGGCCCCCCTCCCGGGCCACTCCTGGCCCTGGGGACCCCATCCCCTGGGGCAGGCCCTTTGCGTTGTGGACCATGGGGGGAGCCCCAATGCCCCCAAGGTCCCACCGGCTCCCCACCTCCTGTGGGACCCAGCATTGCTTTTGAGCAAGGGGAGCTGCTAACATGAAGCAAAGCAGAGGAAGTGGAGCTGCTAACATGAAGCAAAGCAAAGCTCCCACCCTGCCATAGCAAACAGCAATGTTCCGGGGATAGGCACCCTGTGACATTGCAGGAGCCAACCCTGGGGGGTGGTGGTCCACAGGGCCATCAAGGGCTCCTGGAGAGGGGCGGTGTTTCCCACCTCCCAAATCTTTCAAGCCCCGGGGAGGTGGTGGCCCGGGGAGTCCCTACCGACCCCCGCATTTTTAATCAGTATGTGCCCTGGGGAGGTGGTGGTCCCTGGGGCGTGGGGGGACTCTTCCCCCCACATCATTTTAATTTTATTACAGAGCCCCGAGAGGTGGCAGTGTGGGGGGATTGGGAACCCCCATGCATTTTGTTAAAAGCGCCGAGGAGGTGGTGGTCCCCTGGGCTGCAGGGGGCTGCAGTACCACCCGCATACAATTAAATAAGCCACAAGGAGGTGGCGGTCCCTGGGGCTGTGGGGCCCCCTGGGCCACAGCAAATTAATTGGTGAATGCCCCAAGGACCTAGCCCACCCGGGGGCTTTCAAAAATGAAGCGAGGGAAGAGCGCTTCATTTTTCAAAGATTTTCTTGGCCGGATCCTTGACCCCATCATGAATTCGGCTGATTTTCATTTTTAAAAAATGCTTTTTTTGGCCCTGGGGGGTCAGGGTGTTTGTACCCTGCCCCCTTTTCTTGTTTTTAACCTATATTTCACTGTTTTATTGTGACTCAGTTCACACAAGATGGCTGCCAACACTTCCTGGTTTAGAGTATTGGCAGCCAATCAGAGTGAAGCTCGAGCCCGGGAGGGTTCGCGAACCCTCCTCGGTGCTCAGATATCAAAACTTTTCTTTTTCTAATTTCTCAGGAACTACTGAACGGATTTACACCATTTAAAAAAGGGGGCTCTTTCTGAACCAAGGGCTACCTTTTTGACACATTTTGTGTAATTTCGTTCAGCAGTTCGGGCTGTAGCTTTGTCTAAAGTTTCCTATAGAAATGAACATGGGGAAATTGCGTTTTAGGACCCCCCTTTTTTCACGGGTCGTGTTTGACGAATCACCTCGAAAGACAGGAGCTGACCGCCACCAAAAACATTGGCAAAAGAAAAAACACTTTTTGAATAGAAACTAGGTCCTAACTATCACGACCTATACATATATATATTCACTGAAAAAAACTGAAGTTACATGGCCCTTTGAGTCATCACTGATGACATCTCAAGTGACACCACTGATGACATCACTCCTGGACTGTATTTCAGAAATGCTTCTGAGACTTAAAGATATATACTAAGCAATAGCATAATTTACATTGCTATTCTTTCTGTACCAGTAAAAAGTCTTGGTATTTCTATCATACCTAATCTGAGTGGCTGTGTGACTATTTGTATTAGTGTATGAGTGGATGTCTGAGTGGCTGTATGGGTGTATGAGTTGCTGAATGAATGTGTTAATGGGTATGTGAGTAGGTATATGGGTGAGTGAGTGGTTGTGTGAGTGGTTGCATAGGAGTGTGAGTGGGAATGTGAGTGGCTGTATGGGTTCGGGAGTTGGTATATGAGTGGTTGTACAAAGCTGGTTCTCCTTATAGTATACTAAAATGAAGTACACTGCACAGAGAGTCCAGTGAATCCCCAAATGGTAAACAGAGGTCAAAGCAGATCATTCTAATGCTCTTTTTGTGGGAGTGGGGGAGAGCGGTTGGGCTTATCACAGGGTTGTGCTAAGCATTTGTTATACTCGAGAGAGATAATAAATGAGACATAACATCAGGAATAAATTGGAGACTAATTTATACACATAAAGTAGATTTGTATGTAAGCTTTTAAAACTAATTATACAGTTCCAAGGTAAGTTCAATGTATTTGTCAAATCTGAGCCTAATTATAATGTTCCTGTAATCTGTGATTTCTTCAGAGAATTTCAAAGGATTTTGTTAATTCTATTTACTAAATAAACATCCTGGTAACCTTTGGTTTCTAAGATTTTTTTAAACAAAATTCCTAACTGTAACCTGTAACCTTTGAGAGTGAATGGGTGAGTGAGTGCCTGGGTGTAACAGTGTTTGTGTGAGTGAGTGTGTTAGTGTCTCAATGGGTGTTTGAGTAGGTGTGTGAATGTCTGAATGGGCCTGGCAGTGGCTGTATACATCTCACACTAGGTGTGTGAGTGGGTATCTGAGTGTCTGAGTGGGTCTGTGAGTGGGTATGAGAGTGTCTGAGTAGGTCTGTGAGTAGGTGCCTCAGTATCTGAGTGAGTCTTTGAGTGAGTGCAGGTATGTCTAAGTGGGTCTGTGAGTGGGTGTGTGAGTCTCTAAGTGGGTCTCTGAGTGGGTATGTGAGTGTCTGAGTGGCTGTCTGAGTTGGTTTTTGAGTATCTGAGTGGGTGTCTGAGTATGTGCATGCGTGTCTGAATGGGTCTGTGAGTGGGTATCAGAGTGTTGGAGTAGGTTTGTGACTGCATCTTTAAGTGTGTGAGTCAGTCTGTGAGTGAGTGCATGAGTGTCTGAGCGGGTCTGTGAGTTGGTGTTTGAGTCTCTAAGTAAGTGTGTGAGTAGGTGTGAGTCTTTGATTAGGTCTGTGAGTGAATATTTGAGCCTGTGAGTGGGTCTGTGAGACAGTGCATGAATTTCTGAGTAGGTCTGCAAGTGGGTGAATGAGTTTCTAAAGGGACCTGTGAGTGGGTGTGTGAGTCTCTGAGTGGGCCTATGTGTGGGTGGGTGAGTGTCTTATTGGGTCTGTAAATGGGTACATGAGTCTCAGTGTGTCTATGAGTGGGTGCATGAGTCTATGGGTGGGTCTCTGAGTGAGTGCATACGTTTCTGAGTGGGCCTGTGAGTGAGTGCATGAGTCTGTGAGTGGGTGCATGAGTCTGAGTGGGTCTGTGAATTGGATCATGAGTGTCTAAGTGGGTATGTGTGTGGGTGTGTGGGTGTTTGAATGGGTCTGTGAGTGGGTGCATGAGTCACTCAGTGGGTTAGTGAGTGGATGTATATGTTTCTCATTTGGTTTGTGAGAGGGTGCATGAGTCTGTGTGAGTGGGTATGTGAGTGGGTGTGTGAGTGTCTGAGGGATCTATGTGCTGCCCTCTTCTGCTCTGTTTAGCATTTTCTGCTTGTGCTTCTGCCCTCTTGTTTTTCCTTTCCTGCTCATTTTTCTGCTCTCTGTTTTGCCTTTTCTTCTCACTTTCTGCTCTCTGTTTTGCCTTTCCAGCTCATTATTTGCCCTCTCTTTTGTGTATCCTGCTAATTGTTCTGCCTTCTATTTTTCCACTTAAAAGCATGAGGGACTAGCATTTCCCTGGGGATTTACTAATATTAAGGAGGGGGACTGCAGAGATCCCCTCTATTTAGCTCCAAGAGCCCCGGGAACCGCCACCCCCCCAGGCCTTTATTTTAACCAAAGGAGGTGGGCAAAATGGACCCCATTCCTGGGTATCTCATATACCTTGGGGACCATTACCTCCCCAGGGCTAACTTAAAAATGATGCAGAGTCCCCGTGGACACCCGGGCTCTAGGGACCACCACCTCCTGGGGGCCAAATTCTTTTTTAAAGTGGTAGGGAGGGCCATGGCCCACCTCCCCAGGCTGATTACGGCCAAGGACCCCATCTCCGCTGCCCAGCCTTAATTCAATAGGGTAGGGTGGCTACATGGCCCCCTCCCTGGGCAGATCCCGGCCCAGGAACCCCATACTCCAGGGCCTGGCCTTATTTCAATAGGGGAGGGTGGCCACATGCCCCCCACTTGGGCAGATTTTGGCCCCAGGGACCTGATCCACTGGGACCCAGCCTCTTCATTGTGGGTAACCAGGAGTGCACCGAGGGTACCCACTCACCACCGTTGAGCACTGTGTTGGGAGCATCAGGACCCCTGCAGACCCTGCTGCCTTCCCACCTCCTGCTAGAGCTGGCATTGCTCTCACAGACAGGTAGCTGATAAACATGTAGCTCTGTGTCTGTGAAAGCATTTTTTTTCATTTGTTTACCTGCCCACTTGACAGCAAGTTATTTAGAAAATAAAATTTTAAAAAACGTAGAAATTCACTGAAAAACCTAAAGGTTACAGGGACATTATAGATAGGCTCAGATTTCACTCATACAGAACCAGTGAAATTCAGCAGTTATAGTAATCTGAGTTAACTATACCTTACGCCCCTGCAATGCACTGCTTATAACCTCACATATTACATCAGTCATGATATGGTCAGTGACATCACTGATGACATCACTGATGTTCATGTCATGAATGATGTACTATGGTAGGTGATAAGCAGAGCATTGCAGGGGCATTTGTTATCTATGGGGATCTGAAGGCCCCTGTGGTCCCTGCTGGCTCCCCGCCTCTTGCAGGAGCCAGCATTGCTTTTACACATAGGGACCTGCTAAACATGCAGCTCCCTCTGTGTAAACAACATTTTGCTCCACTTCCAGCAAGCAAGAGCATTTAAATGCTCTCTCCTGCCGAAAGCAAAGCACAGTTTGCTATGACTTGGTGGGAATGGTAAAGGTCTTACCAATCCAAAGCAAATAGCAGTGTCCTGGGGTGGGCACCCCAGGACATAGCAGGAGCAGGACCTGGGGGTGGTGATGTTAGATTTGAATTTTCCCTTTCCCGTAATGCACCTATTATGCTATATTAGGTTAGCAATATGTGGCTAAATAGACGCCATTTGTATTCACGTTATGTAACCCACTGAGTTATCCTCTCAGCATGTAAGCTTTGGTTAGCTCGTGTGACTCCATTTTGTATTTCGCAATCCATATTAGACTGTGACTGAATGTGTATGTATTGCTTGCTTCAGCAGAAAGCTAGTGGGTGCATTTTCTCCTAAGTTTGGGCCTCGCTGTACTAATGGATATATTATTTATACTTCTGCATACCATTCCCATGAGACGGAGCCTGCTCCCACTGGCTCAGCTTCAGGCAAGCAGAATGACCTTCCCAGTGAGAGATAGTGTGTACCCGGTCTCAGACTCTCGGCTCATCCTTGTGGGCCCCTCTTTGTCTCTTTCTGCTTTCTGTGGAAAGTTACTGGGTGGGTGTGTTTTGTTCTCCTGCTGAAATGCATAATTGCTATTCCTATGCCTGAGAGAGTCAGTCCCTCTCCAGTCATCTTAGGGTGCAGGTCATGACGGATTCCTCTGCAGAGTATTGGTAATAAATGCTTGTTTGTATTCTCTACTGTCGGACCAACTCTTCATTTTGGGGAAGGCAAAGCAGGTAATTGTATATATATATAACACGCGGGGCCCTTCAGTAATCCCCAGGGCCATCTATGGCTCCAGGAGGGGTGCTGCGCAGCCCCCTCCTTGCTTGAATTTGCCATGGCAGGGTGTTGGTCCCTGGGACTGTGGAGGGCTGCGTAGCCCCTCCGCATTAATTACATTTAATGCTGGGAAGATGGTGGTCCCTGCTCTGTGGGAGGTCTGTGTGCCCCCCACATTGTTTAAGATAAAGCTCCAGGCAAATGACATTCCAGGGTTGGGGGTCCAAGATGCCTCCATTTATAAATAAATAGGCCTGAGGTGGTGGTGTCCCCAGACATCCATAAGCCCCAGGAAGGGAGCAATGTGTGTTCCCTCCTTTATTAAAATGACCATGGCAGACCTGACAGCCTTTAGTAACAAAGTGAGAACACTTCACCTTTTAAAAACTGCGGTGGGAGTTGAGGATCCAGGACAACTCCTGCTAAAATCTTTTTTTTTTTTAATATTTTTTGCCATGCGGGGTCCCTGTTTCAAACCTCCCCAAGAGGCCTAGGTTGTCAAGGTGTTTCTACCCTGCTTTCTTTGTTTTGTTACTCCTTTTCTGTGACTCGGTTCAAGCTGAGTCACAAGACGTCTGCCATCACTTCCTGGTTTGAAGTGTTGGCAGCCAATCAGATCTCAGCACAAGATCAGGAGCGGTTGCAGATCCTCCATGTCCCCATATATCCAAATGAGATTTTTCTTTAATATTTCAAAAACTACTGAACAGATTTACACCAAATTACAAAAAGACATTTCCCTGAACCAACATCTGCCTTTCTGCCAGATTTGGTGAAATTCCTTTCAGCAGTACGGGCTGCAGCAATGTCTAAAGTTCCTATAGAAATTAACAAGGGGAAAATCCGTTTTGGCCCCCCCCCTCCAGTTTCTTGGCCACTGCTTGAATGCTGACATTTTCAAGGCAGCAGCAAACTGAGTGGCACACTAGTTTTGAAACTTTTGTGAGGATTTGTAAAACGACAGCAACGTTATTGGAAAAAGAGAAAAGCTCTTCCTATGGAAACTGTATCCTAACTATCAGTGATGTCATTTGAGATGTCATGGGTGATCTCATGTGTGATGTCACTAATCATGTCATGCGTGATGTAATATGTGAGGTCATAAGCAATGCATTGCGGGGGTACAAGTTATAGTTAACTCAGGTAACTGAAATGGCTGAATTTTTCTGTTTTTTACGAGTGAGATGTCAGTCTAACTAAAATGTCCCTTTAACCATTATTTTTTAAATGCATTTCTAAGGTTTTTTTAAATTCTATTTGCTAACTATAACGTCCCTTTAACTTTTGTTTTTTTTAGTGAATTTCTACGGTTTTTTACATACTATTTGCTAACTATAGCGTTGCTTTAACCTTTGGTTTCTTTAGTGAATTTCTATGTTTTTTTAAATTCTATTTGCTAACTATAATATCCCTGTAACCTTTGTTTTTGTTTGTGAATTTCTAAGGTTTTCTAACTAGCAGTCATGTTTGCAGAATGGTGGAGAATGGTGGCTGGGCCTCCAACCAGATCTCTGGAATGCTACTGCGTAGGACTTACAGGAGGTACCAGGAGTGCTTCTTAGCCCCCTAGGTCCCTCTGGAACCAAGTCGGCTTTATCCCCCAACTAGTAGAGCACTGAGAGGTACCTTTCTCCACCACTCTGCAAACATGCCTTCTGGTGCACTGTTGCTTGGCCCCTGCTGCTTGGCCCCCCTCCCCAGGCCGATTTAGGCCCTAGGGATCCCATTCCCTGGGACCCGGCCAATTTTAAAAAAAAACATTTTTTGCAAGGAAGGTGGCCGAGCAGCCCCTCTCCTGGGTCATTTTTGGCCCCAGGGCATGGCCATCTCCTTGGGACCGTGGGGGGTGCCTGAAGCCCCCGTGATCCCCTTTGGCTCCTGCATCCTGCGGGAGCCGGCATCGCTTTTTACCACCAGGGAGCTGCTTAGATGCAGCTTCCTTGGTGCAAAAAGCAAAGTGCTCCACTTTGAACGAGCCAGAGCTCTTGTTTACTAAGGGATGGCTCCCGTCATCCCATAGCAAACTGTAATTTCCCAGGGGTTGGCACTCTGAGATATTGCTGGAGCTGGCCCTGGGGAGTAGCGGTCCCCAGGGCCATTTAAGGCTCCAGGATGATGGGGCCCACCTCCTATTTTTAAAATAGTCCCGTGGAGGTGGAGGTCTCTAGGGTAGCAGGGGGCACGTGGCCCCCCTGCTGTCATTTCCTTTAGGCTAGTCCAGTCATGTATGCCCCTTTAACATACATTGTCCCATCCACATGACTATAATGGTTCTGAATAGGTGACCTTTTACCTAGTAGTTTGCTCCTGTCTCTTCGACACCAAGCTCTTAGTATTTTAATCATAATCCCTGTACCTCACGCACATCAACATGTCCTCAGGCACTGCATAATTATTCTGTATAAGGGTCACCACTTTTTTTCATCCTTGGCCAACAAGCCTGCTGTACATGATCACGTTGTTTAGACGAACATTTATGATTGTTCTCAAAACATTAATGATTATTTTCAAAACATATCGATTCTAGAAGAAACACTGGAGTGACCACTCTAGTATATACGACCCTTATTCCCCCCTGCAAATTAGAGGAGAATTCCTTCCACGCTGACATGGGGTCCTGTATGCTGAATCTTTGACACGCAGCAGTCTGACATCCCTTGCGGGGTTCTTGGCTATATACGTATATATACAGCAACAACCTCCCACATCTAGGTAAGGTTCACCTGGATGTGGAAGGTTATTGCTGGATGTTAAGACGGGTGCTCCATGCCCATGACACCGACCCGCCCTCCTGGGATTGGATACTCGTATTGTGGAGCTGGTATGTGGAGGATATATATATATATATATATATATATATATATATATATATATATATATATATATATATATATTCAGTGAAAAAACCATAGGTTTCACACATGTTATAGTTAGCTGGACATTTTACTCGTAAAAAACCAATGAAATTCCCCCGTTATAGTTAGTTCAGCTAACTATAACTCGCGCGCCCGCAATGAACTGCTGATGACGTCACATATTACATCACTCATGACATGGTCAGTGACATCACTCATGACATCACTGATGACATCTCAAATGACATCACTGATGACCTCACTGATGACATCATCCAGTGAATGTGTGTTTTTCTGAAAATTAAATATGTTTTATATATGTATATCTCAAGGTTGATGGAAGAATAAATGGGTATATTACTGTCTAAATGGATGATTTCTTTTTGAAAAATTGATTATGTAACTGACTGATTAAGTGTATCATAGTGAATACATGGCTTAGTGAGTAATGTTTAAATATATAAATATCTGTATCATTTTTTCACTTTGTGTATAAGTGGCTGCATGGGTTGGTGAGTAGCTACATGGGTGTCTATATAGGTTATTAGTTGGTTTTTTGAGTATCAGTCTGAGTGTCTGCATGGTTCGGTGGGGGGTATGACGTACTGCATAGGTGCATGAATGAGTGACTCACTGTTTGTATGTGTTGAACAGAGCATGTGTGCAGGACTGCATGGGTGGATGAGTGTATGTATGGGTGTGTTAGTGAGTGAATGACTGTCTCAATAGTGTCTTTATGAGTAACTACATATGTTTAAAACTAGTATATGTGACTATTGGTTTATATATGTGAGTATATGTGAGAGTGAGAGATTGAAAGAGTTCCTGTATGAATAAGTATGTATTTCCATAAGTGATTGTTTAAAAGACTAAGTATGTGTAAGTTTCCGTAGAAGTAAGTGTGGTGGTGTGTGTATAACTGTATATGCAAGTAAATGTATGTTTGATTCTTTATTAGCATGAGTGACTATGTGTGTGAGTAGCTCTATGGATGAGTGGCATTGTGTTACAGGATGTATAGGTGTATGAGTACATATGAAAAGTGAGTACATGTATGAGTGACTGTATTGGACTGTTGGTGAATGAGTGGATGTGTATGTGGATCTTAGAATTACTGAAGAGGTTGTTGTAACTGTTATTGGTATGTCCATTGTTTTGTAAATTTTAGTCTCTATTTTTGAATGTGTGTATCAAAGGTTTTATATGGGGAAGAGGAGGTCTGCCACTCTATCACAAGGATGATGTCATCAGTGAGGTCATCAGTGATGTCATTTGAGATGTCATCAGTGATGTCATGAGTGATGTCACTGACCATGTCATGAGTGATGTAATATGTGACGTCATCAGCAGTTCATTGCGGGCGCGCGAGTTATAGTTAGCTGAACTAACTATAACGGGGGAATTTCATTGGTTTTTTACGAGTAAAATGTCCAGCTAACTATAACATGTGTGAAACCTATGGTTTTTTCACTGAATTTCTAAGGTTTTTTATATGCTAATTCCTAACTATAACGTGTGTGAAACCTATGGTTTTTTCACTGAATTTCTAAGGTTTTTTAAATGCTAATTCCTAACTATAACGTGTGTGAAACCCATGGTTTTTTCAGTGAATTTGCAAGGTTTTTTAAATGCTAATTCCTAACTATAACGTGTATGAAACCCATGGTTTTTTCAGTGAATTTGCAAGCTTTTTTAAATGCTAATTTATTTTTTTCTTCTATTTTTTCTAACATATTTTTATTTTAATTTTCTTACCTTTTATAAAGACTATGATTAAATTTTTAAAATTTTTAAATATGTTTTTTTTAATATATTTTTTAAAATAAACATGTAAAATTTATTTGCAGTACTTTTTTTCTATTTTTTTTTTTATTTTTTTAGTACGCGTACCGTAAGCTCACGGTAAGCGTACGGTTTACGCAACGTCCGTAATTTTCCTACGCTGCTTGCGTATAGTTACGCAATTTGCGTAGCCGCGCGTACTCCGCGTGGGACGCGTACGCGTATACGCTACACGCGCACGTTACGCGGAAGTGCCGGGAGTCACTGTTATGCGCATGCGCGCAAGCGCGTGTCTTTTTTACGCGCATGCGCACTTTTGCCGTAAGCGTACCGTAAGCGTACCGTAAGCGTACGGTAGGTAATGTGATCATGAAACACAACTTTTGATTGGTTGAAACTACTTTCAGTTCTAGAACTCTCCTACACCACACCCATTCCCCTCATTTCTGCTTGTGATCCCTTGGGAGAAGGAGCTGGTTTGTCTTTGGGATACGATGGCAGAACAGCAGAGCTCTTCTGAGAGTGAGGCTAGCACTAGCAGCACTGTCTTGAGGCAGAGATCGAGGAAACAAAAGCCCTCTTATGTATGGGATTATTTTACTTTTCCTGAAGGCCAGCAAAAGGTAAATGCACCCTTAGTGACTTGTAAGCTGTGTAAGCGTGTACTTTCTAGAGGTAATCCTAACAGGAAGTATTCCTTTGGGAATCACACCATGAAGAGACACCTCCAGGATGTACACAGAAGGACACATGGTCATCTTTTTGGAGGTAACTCTTCAGAAAGACAAGCCAGTACATCCACAGCAGCTCAGCCTGAACCATCATCTGCAGGGCTGACTCCTTCTTCTGCAGGTCAGGTGAGCCCTTCATCTGTGGGGGGAGAATCTCCTTTTGCTGGCCCTCTGGAAATCAACCCTCGATTTCGGAAGGTTGATATTCGATGCACATTTTGTCAAGATCTAATTTGCTATAGGGAGACCAGTGTTTCCCTAGTGAACAACAAAATAGATCAACACATTTGTCGCTTTGAATAATTTTCCCATGCTTCCTTTCCTCTGTCCCTGCATGAACACAACGGTTCTTTTAAGAGCCAACCTTATCTTTCATATTTTTTTTACATATGTTTTTAAAAACTTTTTTTTTATTTTTTTTTTACCGTACGCGTACGGTGCGCGTACTTTTTTTTTTATTTTTTAAAAAACACTAAAAATCAATAAACACATTACAAGGTCCTTGAGAGACTACAATTATTATTATTGACTTACCATACTCACTGAAAAAATATTTATTCATTTGTTTTTTTTAAAAATATTTTTAAAAATGTTTGTAGTTTTCGGAAATTTTCTATATCTATCTGGAAAAAAAGAAAAAAGTATTAATATTTTTAAAACATTTTATAATACAGTACACATATTTACATGGGTGTGTGCTAAGAGTCTGCTTCTTCCCCCAAAAATTCGCTCCCCCTTTCCATCTAATGCAACTGTGAAATCACCAGAGCAAGACGCAATAAATCTCTGCCTATAATTCTTCTATGCACACAGAGTCATGTTTTCACATTAGTCCCAAAACGAAATTTCTTTGCCAATTTGAAAGCACACTTACTGCTCTTTTTTTTTTCGGGGCAAGTGTAAATCACTTTTACAGACTGACACATTATGAAACCACCATGTGTAACTACAACAAAAACAATTCCCATTTCTATTATTCATTTCTTAAGTTACCACATACATCCCCTCTCAAACTGTAAACTCACCTTTAAAATTAGTTAGTTGTGAAAGAAATGTGACACTCAAACAGCAGATTATCAGAGCCAGGATCTCTGTTGTGTTCACCTCTCTCCTCTCAGCAGAACCAGATAATGGCAAACTTTCCCTCTATTTTTCCACACATATACATGTAAGTTTCAAATCTCAGTGCTTCCCCCTTTTTTTCAAATGTAATCACACATTTCTATTGGTTGAAAACCAACCCTTTTCCAAAAGTACCCTTCCCCCAACTTGACTTCTGCCTAGTACCCTTCCCCCAACTTGACTTCTGCCTGCTACCATAGCAACAGCTCATGGAACACTGCTGTGTAGAGTTAGGTCAGAAGTTCGACACACAATGTTTCAATTCCACAGAGCAAGAGTGCTTGACTTTTCAAACCTTACAGCAAATCCATAGTACTGTTCTTTGGTTACACATTTTTTTGTACCAATACAAAACATGCTTCTATTAATTTACACATACAGCCTAGTTTTTATTCTAGAATGGTATGAAACAGCCAATCAGTTCTTTTTGTTTTGAAAAAAATATGTATGCCTCCATTTCCAAACTGTCTTTCTTTTCATATTGCCATTCTACTGAAAGACACCTCCTGAGTGCATCCAGTTCTCCTTTGAAGATGTTCACAGTGTGGATTGTAGGGCACAGCTATGTCTTCTGGAGTGAAAAGTTTGCAGAGAAAACAGGTATGATGAGAGACCTTGCTTTGCCAAATGTAGACATTAAATGGATTGGTCAGAGAGGGTTAAAGTGGCACCAATTGATGCCATTGGTGAAATCCTTCATTCAAATCCAACACCCTGACCTCATAATAGTGCACTGTGGTGGCAATGACCTAGGCACTTTGACTGGGGTAGGTCTGGAAATGCTTATGAAGGACACCTTTGCACAACTGTTTACACTTTTCCCTAAAACTGCCTTTGTGTTTTCCAACATATGCCAAAGGCAAAAATGGAACTGGTCCTATCATTTATGTCCGCAGATTGACAAAGCAAGAAAGCACGTCAACAAATCTGTTTCTGCTTTCCTCCGTGACTATGGTATGGGTGCCATTTACCACAACAACTTGCGTTATGACATGCAAGACATTTATAGAGGAGATGGTGTGCACTTCAATGATGAAGGGAACAGAGTCTTCCTCTTGAACCTTAGACTCTGCATCGGTACTTACTTGTAGGTACCACTTAAAAAATGACTTCATAAACACAACAGCTCTTTTTAGAGCTCCCTAATTTCTAAACTCTTAAATCTGCTTTTCATTTATTTATTTTTATTTTTTTTACCGTACGCTTACCGTAAGCTTACGGTACGCGTACCCCGTGATTTTTTTTAAAATCAATAAATGTTTTTTTTGTACTTTTCTGTCCTTCTTTGACCCCCTTACAAATGTTAGGGGGTCTGTAACTCTCCTCATTGCCCCCTTTCCTTGTTTTCTCTGTTTTTTTTCTGAGTGAAACACACAAAATGGCGGCCGCCGCTTCCTGGTTTCGGCCGATTCGAATGTTTACTAAGATCTATGGGCCAATCAGAATCTCCTTCGCGCACGCCATGTTTCTTCCGTACGCTTACCGTAAGCTTACCGTACGCGTACCCCGTGATTTTTTTTAAAAATCAATAAATGTTTGTTTTGTACTTTACAGTCCTTCTTTGACCCCCTCACAAATGTAAGGGGGTCTGTAACTCTCCTCATTGCCCCCTTTTCTTGTTTTCACTCTTTTTTTTTCAGAGTGAAACACAGAAAATGGCGGCCGCCACTTCCTGGTTTCGGCCGATTCGAATGTTTACTAAGATCTAAGAGCCAATCAGAATCGCGCTCGCGCACGCCACCGTACGCTTACCGTAAGCGTACGGTAAGCGTACCGTAAGCGGGCTCAGATATATATATTGATTTAAAGGCTATTTTCTCAGAATCTACTGAACAGATTTACACCAAACCTACAAAAGGCACTTCCTTGACCTAGGGACTACCTCTCTGCCAAATTTTGAGTAATTCTGTTCAGCCGTTCGGGCTGTAGCTCGTTCTAAAGGTCCTATGGAAAAATGCATGGGAAAAACGCGTTTTGGGACCCCCCTTTTATCTCAGCCCCCGCTTGACGGATCCCCCCGAGACTTTCAGGGTAGGAGCGGAGCGGAGCGCCCCACCTATTTTGAGAAATTCGCGAGGATTCGTCGACCGGCGCCAAAGTTATTCAAAATAGAATGTTGAGGTTTTCCTATGGAAACGTGGTCCTAACTATAACTACCTACTGGCGACCGCCAGTAGGTAATATATATATATATATTCACTGAAAAAACCATAGGTTTCACACATGTTATAGTTAGCTGGACATTTTACTGATAAAAAACCAATGAAATTCCCCCGTTATAGTTACTGTAGGCAACTATAACTCACGCGACCGCAATCCTCTGCTGATGCTAATACTGTATTTAGACACTTATTTGCCCATGTCTTCTTCCATTAAATTTTAGCTATACATATATTACAAATATTTTTTTTTCATAAAGACACATATGTCATCAGCAGAGGATTACGGTCGCGTGAGTTATAGTTGCCTACAGTAACTATAACGGGGGAATTTCATTGGTTTTTTATCAGTAAAATGTCCAGCTAACTATAACATGTGTGAAACCTATGGTTTTTTCAGTGAATTTGTACGGTTTTTTAAATGCTAAGTTACTTTACGCCATTTGTGGCGTGCGCGCCCACTTAACGCAGTTCGTTCCATGCGCGCACGGTGCGCTTCGCGCACCGTGCGCGCACAGTGAGCACGCGGTGCGCTTCGCGCACCGCGTGCCCACATTACGCTAGATGGGCCATGAACGCACGATGCGCTTCGCGCACCGTGCGCACATGGAGGACATATGATGAGCAAACTCTTAAATCTGCTTTTCATTTATTTATTTTTATTTTTTTTACCGTACGCTTACCGTAAGCTTACGGTACGCGTACCCCGTGATTTTTTTTAAAATCAATAAATGTTTTTTTTGTACTTTTCTGTCCTTCTTTGACCCCCTTACAAATGTTAGGGGGTCTGTAACTCTCCTCATTGCCCCCTTTCCTTGTTTTCTCTGTTTTTTTTCTGAGTGAAACACACAAAATGGCGGCCGCCGCTTCCTGGTTTCGGCCGATTCGAATGTTTACTAAGATCTAAGAGCCAATCAGAATCGCGCTCGCGCACGCCACCGTACGCTTACCGTAAGCGTACGGTAAGCGTACCGTAAGCGGGCTCAGATATATATATTGATTTAAAGGCTATTTTCTCAGAATCTACTGAACAGATTTACACCAAACCTACAAAAGGCACTTCCTTGACCTAGGGACTACCTCTCTGCCAAATTTTGAGTAATTCTGTTCAGCCGTTCGGGCTGTAGCTCGTTCTAAAGGTCCTATGGAAAAATGCATGGGAAAAACGCGTTTTGGGACCCCCCTTTTATCTCAGCCCCCGCTTGACGGATCCCCCCGAGACTTTCAGGGTAGGAGCGGAGCCAAAGTTATTCAAAATAGAATGTTGAGGTTTTCCTATGGAAACGTGGTCCTAACTATAACTACCTACTGGCGACCGCCAGTAGGTAATATATATATATATATATATATATATATATATATATATAATTCAAAAAGCTTTATTTCGATATCCAGTATCTTGAAAGCAATTCTATTATTACATCCATCAATTATAAAAGAAGTTAAAAAGATATAAAACATCAATTAAAAGAATAAAAAACAACCAACATTAGGCTCATCAAATACAGAATGCCTTCAAATCTAGAGACAATAATTGCAAAATTCATTTGGATGCCCTTCTAATCGAGGGGAGCCCTTTTTTTCCCCTTTAATGCGAAGTAGCTCTCAGAAATAAAGTGACTGTGCAATGGATGGCGAAAGGGACACAACAGTGATGGTGAAGACGTAATTAATTAATAGACTTTGCTCAAGTGTTTAAACATTACAATCCAGGCACGACCAAGATATTTGGCTACACCACAGGCGAAGAGAGTTCGCGGGTCGGCCTTTAAAATACGTAAAGCAGTGCAATAGTCACGTGTCTTCAGATCTCTACAGATAGGTTTTAGCCATTTTGCCCTTGCGCTTTTATAGGCGGGACAAGCAAACAAAAAGTGGGCTATGCTCTCTGCCGGCGCTTTGCAGCAGGGGCACCCCAAAGGCGTCTGATATGGGGTGCTCCATATCGCTGTTAGTTCTCTAACCGGCAGAGAGCCAACCCTGAACTGGATATAGAGCGCTCTATCTCGTGGTGTTTTTATAAAATCAAGATATGGTTCAAAAGACATGCAATTCTTCTGGAGAGAGAATTCTTCCGTCATCCTGCCAATTCTTGGGTTGCTGTGTTCTTGAGCGTCAACCCAGGCCCAGTAGTGTTTTTTAAGATCTGCCTTACCGGGGGGGTTTGCTTGTCCCAATGTTCCTTTAGACCCCGGGCATAAAGGGATTTTATAAGATTGGCCAGCCAGCTGATTCTTTTATTGACATCTAGTGCCATAATTTCTGTTAGTGCGGCTGAATAGTTGGCCAATTCAGGGGTCCGACATAAGCGGGCCCAAAAAATAAGAGGTCGTAGTCTCGCTATGTCTTTAAAGGAGTGTCTGTCTAGATCTTTTAGCAGTGGTTTTAATGGCGTGCTTCTGGGGACCATCACTAGTTCTCTTAGGAACTTGTGCTCGGACTTACAGATGCTTTCGGTGTTTTCAAATCCCCACAATTCTGCTCCGTAAAGGGCGGAGCTGACCGCTTTAGCTGCATAGATTGACAGGGCAGGAGCCACGGGTCTACTCGACAATAGGCGATGTTCTTTACTTAAAATGCCTATGACACGCTTGTGGGTTAGGAGCATTTTGTCGATGTGATACCTCCATCGCATTTTTTCATCCAGTCTTATTCCCAAGTAATCGAACATTGGGACTTTTTCCAAGTGTGTTCCTTCTAAGCTAAAATTATTTCTGAAAGGTTTGTAGGGATTAAACACCATGGGTTTGGTCTTGGTGGTATTTATAGTCAAACCCCTAGTTTGGCAAAAGGAGTGAAATCTATCTAGGAGTTTTTGGAGCCCTGCTGGCGTTTTAGAAATAAGGACCGTGTCGTCTGCAAAAAGTAAGGTAGGAACCCGATCGCCCGCCAGGGCTGGTGCGTCAGATGGAAGTTCCTGTAAATAGCTGACGACCCCATTTATATATAGGGAAAATAGTGTAGGAGCCAATACACAGCCCTTGCGAACTCCTCTATTTACCGTAATCCTATTTGTTTTTTGCCCCTGGGATCCCCAGCTCACTTGAGCGTAGTTGTCTTCGTGTAATCGGATCAGAATATTCAATAGTGGTGGGGGCATCCCCATGTCTTCCAACAGATGCCAAAGCTGGGCACGGGGGACTAAGTCAAACGCAGTCTTTAAGTCAATAAATGCCAAATAAAGGCTGCCTTTGCCAATCAAAACAACCTTCCAGTAAATTAAGAGTAGTCTAAAGGCTTGGTCCACCGTCCCTGTGCATGTCCTGAATCCAGCTTGGTATTGCAAGAGTATATTTTCTTCCTCAATCCATTGCTGGATTCGCTGTAGTAAAATCCTACCAACTACTTTTTGTATAACATCTATCAAGCTGATAGGGCGATAGTTGGCGGGGTTGTCCCTTGCACCTTTTTTAAAAATTGGTACCACCTCTGCCCCTTTCCATGAGTCTGGCACTGGGCTCCCTCTGGCAATTGAGTTGATTAAAAGGGTGATATAATTTGCCCAATTGCGGGGATCTGCAAGAAGGAGATCTCCTGGGAGGCCATCTGATCCAGGAGCTTTAGATGGAAGTATTTTCTTTATGGCCTTTTCGGCGTCTTCTAAAGTGAAAGTGTCAGTGGGGTTTGGGATAGGGTAGAAAATAGTTTGTTTATGTATCCCACTACTCCCAGAGGTATCTGGTTCTGAATATAAGCTCTCAAAATGGTTGAACCAATCCTCGCCTGAGATATGATTGGGAATCGTGTCAGGGTCCTTAGTGTCGACCCATCTGGCCTTGTTCCAGAAAAGCTTAGCATCTCTGGCTAGGCTTGCATCTTTTAGGTCTTGCCAGTAGGACTCGTCCCAATCTTATTTAGCTTGATGAATTGCAGCTTTGTAGGCCTTTCTAGTCTCTCTAACTAAAGGGCAGTTTTTACTTTTGATTGCCATTATAAGGTCTTTTTTTTCCCTCTGCAATCTCTGTTATACCAGGTATGGGATTTTTTGGTTCTGCAGATTGTCTTACCTTGGCTATCTATTGTGAAGAAAGCTCCTATCTGAACTATCAGTATTATAAAAAATTGGTATTTTCGCTAGACCCCCTAATTCCTCATTGGCCTCAGATAATAAACGTGTGCTTGCACTTAAGGCTTGGCTTATGCCAGCAATCGATGAATCTTGGGCAAGAACTTTGGGCCATTTGAGAGTTCTTCTAGAGTTAGAGGGCACTAGTTCTCTTGTGATCATTGGGGGGGTCTAGAGATTGACTGTTGGAGGGGAGGGGGGCCCAAGGATTCGTTATAGTCATGCTTAATGTATTATGGTTGCTGTCAGTGGAAGGAACCACTTCCATGTCCAGTGCCAATTTCCATAGCCTCATGTCCAGTAGGATATAGTCGATTCGCGGGGAGCTACCAATTCTATTAAATGTGTTTGCTCCTATGGCATCAGAGGGGGTTCTTCCATTCACTGCTCTTATACCAAATTCTAGTGTTAAGGCATTGATCTGAATTGCAAGCTGGGACCATTTTTTGATTGGGAGTAAATTTAGCGAAGGGACTCCCCACTTGGTGTCTGCATCAGCTGGTCCCAGCAAATCCTCTGAATCTAATGGTTCGAAGGTACAATTGAGATCGCCTCCAATCATGATACGTGAGTTTGGAGAGCAATAAGATAGCTCCTGTTCTAGAAAGGATACAGTATTTGACAATTTGCCCCCAGGTGTACCTCTTATATAAGCATTAAACAGGTCCACAGTTATACCACATCTATGGCCCTTGATCGTAAGTCATATGATGTCCAAATTGTCACAGTGATGTTCAGTAAATAGACACCCCATATCTATCTTAGCCCAAACAATGAGGCCTCCAGAGGGCCTCCCCTTCCCCGTGGAAACAGCAGGTTTGAAGAAGCAAGCATAACCGGATTTATACAATGGGGTTAAGCTCCATGTGTCTTGGAACATACAGATGTGGTGTTCCTCGATCAAGGTGTTCCAATCCGGTAGAAGGGTTTTCCTGTAAAGGCCTGCAATGTTCCAAGAAAGTATCTTAAGCTGTGAAGATGAGATTCCATTACAGAGAGGATTGAGACATTTCGGGTGAGGCAAGGTCGATGGCTGATCAAGGGTGTTATTAGCTGTTACCGCCCTCAAGATTTTTGGACCAATAGATGGATTAAATATTGTTATGGGAGGGTGAAATTTGAGAAACTTGGGCTTCGTCAGAAGTGATGTTTAGTCCAATGTTGTTGAAGGTGGTAGGGATGTTAAGCGATAGGATGTGATCAGACTCCTTAACGGAGAAAGCGGTCTGCCCTAGTCAGTCCACAGCCTCAAGTGGAGAGCTGCTAGGGATAGGTGACAACTGGACTTTGTCATGAGCCTTGGCCAAAGCCGTTGTGGGGAAGCGCTTAACCTGTATGGAGGAGGAGACAGGAGAACAAGATCTATACTCCAGTGCCAGGAGGTTTTCTGCCAGGTTAGAATTAACCAGGGTAAGCTCGATGCAGTCTCAAGGTTGACTGATGAACGTGCGTCTTCTTACCCTAGCTATATCTTCCCTGATCAGTGAACGACAGCCCCTAACATGTCGCAACCAGTGAATGGACTTATTTAATAAAGATTCAGTGTTCTCAAACTTGGTGCTTATTTTGGGAACATTGACCATATAAACTGTCTGAGCCTGGTGAGTGGAACATGAGGGTTCCGAGTTTAGTCGGAAAGGTGTGTGGCCACCGGCGGAGGGGGTAGGTAAGATGTTCATTTGGCTTCTATGTTTTGCTACTACTTGAGAGTAGGGACGTTTTTGTGAAATATTAATAGGATGTTGTCCAAAAGAGCCTACAGGCGGAATAAGCGAAGCCTTATTAGAGCGTTGAAGCGGGGGGGGGAGGAGCTTGTGGCATAGAACTGTCTGGGTGATTTCCTGGTGGCGCTATGCAATGTAAATTATGGGGTGTACAGATGGTAGTTGTGTGCAGAGCGCTGTTGGTGACTAGGAGTTTGACAGTAGTCACGAGCTCCTCTATTGTTGATTTCAAAGAACCAACCTCCTCCCTAAGTAATTTGACCATGTTGGAAAGAGACTGTATAGATGGTAGGTCTGTATTATTTGACTTGTTTTGTATCTGCTTCAAAGTGACAATAGGATATATTGTTTGGACATCATCAGTGTAATCAGATGCTCCTGCTAATTTGTGCAGGTAATTGGGGGGACTATATCAGACACTATATCCTGAAGAGGAGCGGCAGACAATTGGGATGAGGGACCAGGTAAGTTGGAAGCTGGCTCTGGTTGAATTGACTTTTTACAAACAACAGTTTCCTTATGTTGCGATTTCTGAAACATTGACGGTACGACCAGAGGGTGTGGGACTAGCGTGTTTTTTAGGGGTGTCAGAAATGAGGGAGTCAATCCTGTCCATAACACAATTTTTAGTACTCATTTTTTTCTTGGCTTGCTTCCTAGCCTTTTTCTCTTTACCTACCCTGCTGGTGGGGCCATTTGGCCCACCCGCGCCCTCCATTTCCTTTCTTTTGCCCATTGAGGGGTCAAAAAGGGTTACGGCATCTGATTTAAAATGAAAAGCGGTTGACACAAGTCTGAAGGCACGATGATCGCAAAACCTAAGTCTTACAGCCACATGCCCTATAGAGGGGCATATATATTACTCAATCCTTAGACAGTGCACAATAGTGCAATACCTGATGTATCCAGTCTTTAGGGTCCAAAGTAGTCTGAATGTTGTTTTAGCGAGATGACAGGGGCCAGTAGAGAACTGGAAAATGAGGAGGCCCAGCCCGGCCTCCACCGGCCTTGGACGGCCGCAGACGGTCCCGCCCTTGTCCCGGGCTTCTCCCGGCATGTCCTGCGCGCGTCCTCGCGGGGCGAGGGACCAGGCGGCCCTTTGAGCGCCTCCTGGCGCGTCTGCCGCTGACATCGTGCCCCAGGGAATCCTGGGTGTTGCAGTCCTAGTGTCCGGCGGAGCCAAGCCCTGCCGGTCCGTTGGTGTTGTGCTGGGGGTGCGAGGCCAAGCCCGGCCACAGGGGCTGCGGGGCTACAGCAGTCAGGTTGGTGGAGACTGTCTTGCAAGGTGGGCGCCAAGGAAAACAGGATAGTACAGCAAAGACCCCGTTCAAGGGGTCACCAGGAACTTCCAGCAGCCTCAAGCACAGACGCCGGGCTCCCTAAAATGCAGCAGGCCGAGTATAATCACTGAAAAATCAGGAACTCGCCCATTTGACAGACGGGGAAAATACAAAGCAGATGCATGCTACAATAGAAGCACACCGTCAGCTAATGTGGCGTTTAAAAAACACATAGCAGTCCAGTGGGGAAAAGAGCGCGCTATCTTCGGAAATGGTTCTTCCATCTGCATCTATATATATATATGCACATATACATGCTACACCTATATATCTAGGCTAGGTCCATTTAGACAAATTAAGTAGGGTGCGCATTATAGCAGTATGGAAGTGCTACTGTTTTATCTGAACTGTATATGTCCTTCTTCTTAGCACTATGGGAGAAATGTAGCTACTGTTTAATATATTAGTACTTGCGATTTCTTTCATATACTTTTGTCTCCTGATTGTCACAGCAAATATAATTTACACAAGACTGATACTGGACCAATAAATACTTATTAAAATGTACTAATCACCATCCTGTGTATTTTCTGAGAATAAGTAAGCATGAGTGACTGAGCGAAAAGTTCTGTACTGTTTTTCACGATCCCTGAGTAATCAGGGTTGTCATGTTCATTGGTTGCCAGAAACTACATACACAACCAAAAGATAGCGGGGTGGTAGTGGCACTGTAGAGCTATCTGGTCCAACAGCTTAAATACCCTGTAGTGTTGTCCGGAATCGGTTTGGACACCAAGCCCTCAGTTTAGGTCATCCAAAAAGCACAGTTACTGGGGATTCCTAGGAACTACACAACACTGCATTTCTGTATACAAGACCCGGGGAGGTGGCGGCCATGGGGTGCAGGGGGGGCCTGCACCCCAGGGACCACCCCGGATGCATTTTCTAAAATAAAATTCCCCAAGATTCACGGATCCACCTTCCTGGTTTGAAGTGTTGGCAGCCAACCAGATCTCAGGCACAGATCTCAGGCACGAGATTAGGAGGGTTCGCGGATCCACCGCGGTTACAGTTGTATATATGAGAAATCTTTAAATTTCTCAGGAACTACTGAATGGATTTACACTGTTCCACAAAAAGAGTAGTTTCAAAAACAAGAGCTACCTTTTTGCTAAATTTGCTGTAATTCCGTTCAGCAGTTCGAGCTGTGTCTAAAGCTTCCTTTGGAAATTAACATGGCGACAATGCATTTTGGTACCCCCCCGCCTTTTTCTCAGCTCCTGCTTGATGGATCACCCGACATTTTCAACATCGCAGCTGAAGTGAGTGCCATATTAGTTTTGAAAATTTAGTGAAGATTCATCAAACAAAGCCAAAGTTGTTTGCAAATCAAAATCCCCATTTTGATGAAAATCAGGTCCTAACTACAACTGCCTACTGACGACCGCTGCTAAGATATATATATATCAGGTCCATGCATCACGTGCTCTGATCTCAGTATGGCGCACGGTTTGTGTGAAAAAGACTGGTGCCTCAGCCGAAAAGCATAACATTGGCTTAACTACTGGAATACACAGTGGTTTAAAGAGTTGGTATCCTCATCCTGCGCTATGTCAGAGCCCGCCCCGCCATAGGGGAAGAGCACCACCTCGCTGTACCAGAGGGGCTGAAAAGAGAAACGATTTTCCACAGAGCAGCGCGGGGGCCTCAATGAATGGATTTTTCCCGTTGTGCCAAAGCCTACAAAGGCTCACAAGCTGACTAAAATATCGGATGGTGGAGGACCCTACAAAGGGAACAAAGGACGCTGGCAAGGGACTATATGTCCCGAATGCACCAGCACAGCAAATGCACTTTGGCAAGCCCACTGGGGGCGTGAAATCAATTTAAATAATGGAAATAAAAAGAGCACTTCCCACAACTTTCCATGATGTCTGCCTATGATTAAGATGCCCATGCATCGAAACGCGTAAGGCATGGAAGACTGTTTTGTGCACAATGAGAAAAATGGAATTGGTAACCAGATGGTAGGCACCCAGTCGAGTGATCTCCTAAGCTCAAGGTCAATTGGACAATAAATATATATAGAGTTTGGGGATGATTTGTCAAGCGGGGGCTGAGAAAAAAAGGGGGTCTCAAAATGGGTTTTCCCCATGTTCATTTCCATAGGACATTTTTCGACGAGCTACAGCCCGAACTGCTGAACGAGATTACCCCAAATTTGGCAGAAAGGTAGAGCTTGGTTCAGAAAGTGACTTTTTAAAATGGTGTAAATGGTGTAAATCCGTTCCGTAGTTTTTGAGAAATTCAAAGAATAAGAGTCAAAAAATCAAATTCCCATAGGAAATTTTGTGCAAGGCTAGAGCCGAAACTACTGAACGGAATTACCCCAAATTTGGCAAAAAGGTAGTGCTTGGATCAGAAAGCGACCTGTTTTTTAAATGGTGTGACTCTGTTCAGTAGTTTTTGAGAAATTCAAAGAATAAGAGTCAAAAAATCAATTTCCCATAGGAAATTTTGTGCAAGCCTAGAGCTGAAACTACTGAATGGAATTACCCCAAATTTGGCACAAAAGTAGTGCTTGGATCAGAAAGCAACCTTTTTTAAATGGTGTAAATCCGTTCAGTAGTTGCTGAGAATTTAGAAAAATAAAAGTTTCGATATCTGTGCAGAGCCTAAGTCCCGTGCACGAGCTTCACTGTGATTGGCTGTCAACACTCCAAACCAGGAAGTGTTGGCAGCCATCTTGTGACTCGGTAGAAGCGAGTCACCAGAAAACAGAGAAACAAAGGTATAAAACAAGAGAAGGGGGCAGGGTAGAAACACCCTGACCCCCCAGGCCTGCTCAGGGGCTCCCAGAAGGACCCTCAGGGCCAAAGAAAGCATTAAAAAAAATATATATATATCGGCGCAATTCGCGCTGGGGTCGCAGGTTCCCACGTTTTATTTTAATAAGACCCCGGGGTGGGCTAGGCCCCGGGGCATTTCTTAAAAAATAATAGCGGGGGCTCGCTGGGGCCTGCTGGGGTCCCCGCAGACCCGGGGCTTCACTCATGTTGGGAGGGGGGTTGCGCGGCCCCCCTCCTGGAGTCCTCCATGTACATTGGCGTCGTTTGACGATCTTTACAAAATTTTCCAGAAAGTTTCTCTTTTTTGAACAGCTTGTATCTTGAAAGTTTAGGGGTATATTGAGGACGTACAAGGTTGGTTCTTGATTGAAACCAAGTTTATTGCGAGATATTTGCACCCACGACCGGAGCCAACAAGCTGGAAAGACATATTACAGGGTGATTGGTCAAGGGGGGCTGAGAAAAAGGGGGATCCGAAAAAGTGTTTTCTCAATGCATTTTCCATAGGAAACTTTAGCCAAGGCTACAGGGCAAACTGCTGAATGGATTTACGCCAAATTTGGCAGGTAGAAAGGTCTTGGTCCAGAAAGCTCGCTTTTGTTGAAATGATGTAAATCCGTTGAGTAGTTTTTGAGATATTAAAGGAAAATAAGATATATATCTGGATGGTGCCTAACTCCTGAGAACAAGATTGCCTGTGTGTATGAGGGTGCACCACGTGTCAAAGCAACTTCTGAGGCGTTGTCAGGATGGCCAAGCATCATCACAAGTTCTACACGCGTCCAGTAGTGGTGGTGTTGGGGGCATCGATTCGTGAATCACAGCCTGTTAGATAAAAAGCAAGATATGGTTGTGCGTCATGCGTCCATCAAAGGAGAGTTAAACAGAGAGAGAGAGAAAGAAATAGTGAGAGGAAGACAGAGAGAAAGAGAGAAACAGTGGGAGTGAGAGGAGGAGAGAGAGAAAAAGAAAGAAAGAGTGAGAGGAAGACAGAGAGAAAGAGTGAGAGAGACGAAGAGAGAGAAACAGTGTGAGAGAGAGGAAGAGAGAGAGAGAAAAAGTGAGCCAGAGGAAGAGAGTGAGAAAGAGTGAGAGAGATGAAGAGAGAGAGAGAAAGAGTGAGAGTGAGGAAGAGAGAGAGAGAAAGAGTGAGAGAGAGGAAGACAGAGAAAGAGAGAAAGAGTGAGATACAAGGAAGAGAGAAAGAGGCAAACAGTGTAATAGAGGAGGAGAGAGAGAAACAGTGTGAGAGAGTGGAAGAGAGAGAGAAAGAGTGAGAGAGAGGAAGAGAGGGAAAGAAAGAATGAGAAACAGAGGAAGAGACAGAGAAAGAGTGTGAGAGAGAGAAAGAAAGAGATAGAGAGTTAGAGAGAGAGAAAGAGTGTGAGTGACAGAAATGAAGAAATGGAGAGGGAGAGGGAGTCTTGACAAGGTGGAGAAAATCCTCACAGCTCACCTTTCTGCCACCGGTGTGTCTCCAACCACTTGCCGGGATATAAGGCAGCCCTCAAGCTTAGTTATCTGATACATTTTATGGAATCAGTAATGGATGAGTACATACAACTGCGCATGCCTAAATCGCTGTCCCACCTTTGTGTATCCAGGCTAGTGTACCCCATCCACTTCCACTGCCCACAGGAGTCTACCCGCTGCTGTACACCCAGCCTGCTGCACCCCATGCACTACCACTGCCCGGAGGTGACTGCCTGCCGCTGCGCACCCAGGCTGCTGCACCCCTTCCACCCCCACTGCCCAGAGGTGACTGCCTGCCACTGCGCAAACAATCCTCTCTGCTCACCTTTCGCCACTGGCGTGTGTTGAAGAGGGTCCACCACATGCCGAAGAAACCTCCTTACCCATTGTGTACAAGCGGCGCAGCGGAGCTCACAATTCAGGTTGAATGTTAATTGCAGGATGGCCACGCATCATCGCAGGCCTGCGAGACAAAAAGCAAGATAAGATTGTGCACCATGCATCCATCAAAGGAGAGAGAAAGAGAGATAGAGAGAGAAAGAAAGATTGAGAGGAAGACGAGAAAAAGAAATAGGGAGTGAGAGGAATACAGAGAGAATGAGAGAAACAGTGAGAGTGAGAGGAAGAGAGAGAGAAAAAGAAAGAAAGAGTGAGAGGAAGACAGAGTGAAAGAGTGAGAGAGACGATGAGAGAGATAAACAGTGAGAGAGAGAAAGAGTGTTAGAAAGAGGAAGAGAGAGCGAAAGAGAGAAACAGTGTGAGAGGAAGAGAGAGAAACAGTGTGAAGGAGAGAAAGGAAGAGATGAAGAGGGACAGTGAGTGCCCATACGGTGGCAAAACCCTCACAGCTCACCTTTACGCCACTGCTGTGTCTCCAACCATGTGCCAGGACCTAGTGGAGCCCTCAAGCTCCCACATTTGAAACATAGTACAGAATTAGTAATGGCAGAGTATATACGTCTGCGTACGCCTAAATTGCTGTGCCGCTGCTGCACACCCAGGCTGCTGCACCCCATTCACTCCCGCCGCCCAGACGTATTTGCCCACCACTGTGAACCCAGACCTCACTGCTCACCTTTTTGTAGACAGGGCACCCTCCACCTCAAGCAACCGCGCTCCGCAAGCCTACAAGTCTTACATTTGGTGCTGCGTCTTGATTTTTCCATGGCAGAGGACATACTAGTGCACCTATCATCATCGCAGGTTGCACACCCGCTCAGTCCTTGCGGTGCCACTTACTCCCTGACAAGTGAGGCCACGCATGTGGTGATAGGCTCCCCTGTTTGATGGCTCAGCCCTACATGAGGAGTCTGGACCACCGGGATGGGCGATCACAGTGCATGCAGTGGAAGCAACTCTAAAATGGCATAGAGCACGTGCGTCTGGTCTTTTTTATTGGTAGGGTCACCTGTCCTGTGTTGCCTGTGCTGGATGGGTGTAGTAAGTATATACCAGCCATGAGGGAGTGGCTGTGGCATACTGACAACTAGACCTGTGACCAGCAGATCACCACAATGAAAATCTGGGCCATGTAGCATTGTTGTCCTTCCCTGTAAGCGTAAGTAGAGTGGGCTGGGCTGGCGTATGTCAGTCCTGCGTGAGGCTATGAAGAATGACTCCGGAGCTATGGGCGTGGCCCCATCGTGAGCTGTATGAGGAATCAACTAATGTGGCACTGTTACCAGATTGGGCTAGATCACCAAGAATGTGGCTATATTTTTCCCGAATGTGCGGAAAAATTTTGGTTTGTGCTAGTTGCCAGATTATAAATATATGTATAGAGCACTCCGGCAAACAATATTGTTAAAGCGCTTTATTGGACAAATATTAACTTGGCCGCCTGCTGCAACATCAATTCCAATGCATTCACCGCCTGCTTGACGATGTCCCTGCCCCTCCTTAAAGTAGCAATATTGGGCTACTTTGGGCTACTTTTTGGTTGGCTTTGGGCTAGAGAATACTTTAAAAATCTGGCAACACTGGCATGCGGATGTTCTTGTTGTAGTGCTGCCGTCACCCTGGTCACAAGCGTCACTGTGCCACTCTGTGAGCCAAGTCCCACAACATGGCCAACATGGAAGGTACGGGGCATCACTGACCCTACATTGATCCATAGTTCCACACAAGAAAGATGGTGGACATGACACATCTGTGTGGATGTGAATGTTTATTGCACATTCAGTGGAGTATTGCAGCTGTAGCAATACAGGGCCATGCAAAGTCCAAATTTCAGTTTTTGGGACATGGAGGGCAGCCAATTAGAGATACACTCGTTGTCGGAGTTAGGCTGCGCCAACATATGTACTTATACAATCACCCCGCCAATCCCCACGCACTTATAAATTCACTATACACTCTCCTAGCAGCACTCTAATCATCCAGTCTCTACGTACATACTTGTACAATGACCAAGACAAAGATACATAACCAACGTTTTCTCCCACTGTCAAAGGTAAATTGGTTGTATACTCTTTCCAGAGCACAATGTAATGTGGTAGGGCCCAGGGGCAGCATGTTGCATACATAATGAACACACGGACACAGAGATAGTGGAACTGGGTACGGGCACGTGCGCTCTACTCCTTTTTATTACCAGGGTCACATGTCCAGTGACTTCTGTGCTGGATGCGTGTGGGGTGAGTGTAAGCCAGCCCTCTGGGAATGGTTGGTGCTGGCAACAAGTACAACAATAATCATTGGATCAGAGATTCAATCATAAAGTGTCAATGATTTGTGCTGCACTAAGGTAGGGCCACCAGATGTAAAATTATACACAAAATATTGTATCATAAAGGGTCCATGAGTTGTGCTGCATTGAGATACGGGCATTAGAAGCTTTCATTGTGTGCGCAGCCAGTGATGACGCGTGGTCTAGGCGGGCACACTGGGAGCAATGTATCTTGCCTACTGGACTGCGTCAACTGTAATTGCGACTTGATCTGAATTGTGAGCCCTGCAGTCCGCAATGTAGATGGAAGGCAATAGTCAGCACAGACATCGAGTAATGCTTTTTGTCACTTCCTCTTGACAAAATCCGAGGACATAGAGTACAATTCTGTCTGCAATTAATAAATCATGTCTCAATGTAAATTGTGAGCTCTGCTGACAGCAGTGTAGGTAACAATAGATGAAATATGTATGGAATACATTGTCGAAATGTGTGGGTTTCGGGTACGTTATAGTTAGTTGCCTACTGAACTCTGAAATTAATAAATAAAGACTGAATTCGAACTGTGAGCTCTGCTGGCCACAGTGTAGACTGCCATTCAGTGTTTCTTTGGACTTGCAAGATGAATTTGGTTATTGTACTAAAGCTATAATTGAGATCAAAAAAGTTCTTGAAGCAAGGATACTAAAAGGATATTATTTAGATTTCGAAGATGTTGTAGTTAGTTGCCTACTGGACTCTGTAATTAATGAATCAAGACTCAATTTTAATTGTGAGCCCTGCTGACCGCAGTGTAGGCCGGAGGCAGTGGTCAGCAATGGCCCACAAACATGTGGCCTTGAGCTGAGCTGCACACTTAGTAGCACCTGAAGCAACCAGCATGTGCGGAGCCTGCGATGATGCGTGGTCTGGGCAGGGTGCACTGGTAGCAATGTGTTTTGTCTAATGAATTCTGCCTTAATAAGGCTAAGTGGCGATGACTTGTGATGCAGTGAGTTAGTGGCACCTGAAGCAACCAGCGTGTGCGCACCCTACGATGATGCATGGTCCGGGCAGGCCGCACTGGTAGCAATGTCTTTTGTCTAATGAATTCTGCCTCAGTAAGGCAACGTGGCGGTGACTTGTGGTGCACTCAGTTAGTGGCACCTGAAGCGCTCAGCGTGTGCGCACCCTGCGATGATGAGTGGTCTGGGCGGGCTGCACTGGTAGCAATGTGTTTTGTCTAATGAATTCTGCATCAGCAATGCCACGTGGCGATGACTTGTGGTGCACTGAGTTAGTGGTACCTCTGGCGCTCAGCATGTACACAGCCTGCAATGAGGCGTGGTCCGGGCAGGCTGCATTGGGAGCAATGTGTCTTGCCTACTGGACTACGTCATCTGCAATTGCGACTCCATCAGAATTGTGAGCCCTGCTGTCCTCAGTGTAGATCGAAGGCAGTAGTGTGTGTACAGATCTAACTCTGCGGTGCTGTGCTGCTGTGTTCGCAGCGGGTCTGTGCCGAGGAGGCCCACGGTCATGGCAGCAACCACATGGCAGGGTGAGGGCTGCCGCTCTGGCAGACGCGTTGGCCTTCACACAAGTGAACCACGCCCAGAGCCCCGGCCTATTTATTCACACTTCTACGCTGGAGTGGCATACGTTGGACCAGCCCACTGCGCTTCTGCTTACAGGGGTCGACGACACAGGTACATGACCGAGATCTTCCCCACTGCCTGAGGCAACATGGTTGCGTCCACTGTCCACAACACTACAAGCACCAGCAGTATATGTACGCATGGAGAGGTTTGTGCTCTGCATAGTGAGATTTGACCAGCACATCACTGCTACACTTTATATTGTTTGCATTATTATTGGTGGGTGACTTGCGTCCTTCACACATGTTTGGTTACCACATCTCACAACATTCAGCTATTGTGTGGCTGAGGGGCCATGCCGTTTTTGGAAGGTTCGGTGTCCTGTTGTGCGCTGCCTCGGTGGTACTGGGGGGATCCGGGGGGAGGTCCTGAGGGTGGTGGCAGTAGGTTTTGTGCCCTTCTTGGGTGTTGGAGGTGCATGATCAGTAGCTCTATGACATGAGTTGGTCTTCAGAAGTGATTCTGGGCTGGGCTCCCTTCAGACTGTAGGTAGTCATTCTACTTTACACCAGTAAAAGGCAAATGTTGCATTCCCACTGGTAACGCAGCTTATCGCCTGTTTTATTATTATTATTATTAGCGTTAGTTGTTGCTCTCATTTGTGGCGATTTTTTTTTGCGAAGCTATTACTGGAAAACTGGCGATATCGGCTGTTTTCACCAGGTTGAGAATGGAATGATAATTTAAAATCACTGAAAAACTATAGGTTTAATGAACATTATAATTAGAAATTAGCATTTAAAAAACCTTTGAAATTCACTAAAAAAAACATAGGTTTCAGGGACGTTATAGTTACAAATTAGCATTTAAAAAACCTTAGAAATTCACTGAAAAAACCATAGGTTTTCAGGGACGTTATAGTTAGTTGCACATTTCACTCGTACAATATCATAGAAATTCGGCCGTTATAGTTAGTTGAGCTAACTACAACTCACGCCCCCGCAATTTACCGCTGATGACGTCACATATTACATCATTCATGACATGGTCAGTGACATCACTGATGACATCTCAAATGACATCACTGATGACATCAATAATTTCTATTCATGATTCACTACTGCATCTTCCCCAGCTTCCGCAAATTGATATTAAGTATTAACCTAAAGCAAACATGAAACTTCCCTTATCAGGTATCATTAATTATGTATTTGTTTTCTGTGCACCTCTTGGTAAGTGTTCGTTTATTAAATTCTCACCTGTGTCCAACTCTTTTCAGCCACTTTTCTTATATGTATCTAGTCACAGTGGTATAGAAACGGGAATCCTAATACAAATTATTACCTTTCCATTAGAGGATTTAGATGATAAAAAAGCAGAAAGATGGGAAGGTAGACTGAAAACCACTTTCAGAGAACTTATGGGGATGCACATAACGTTTGTGGATGAGCAAAGGGAGGATTTATTGAAGGATATTCAGGAGCTTAAGAAGGAAATTGAGGATATAAAATTTTAAATACTAAACTATACAATGGATAAGTATCAAGTAGAGCTAAAGGGAAAAAATAGAATTACATTTTTGAGAGATAAAAGACATTACAGAAACAGGAGGGTATATACATATGCTAGGAATTTTGATGATCCAGTTAGAAAAGACTAGACTAACAGGAATATGGAGACAGAAATATTACCCTGAGTGAAGCTTCAAGTACAGGGCAGTAGTGAATCTGACATAGAGAGACATAGCACTTCTGAGCATTTCTTGGGGGAGAAATCATCATCTTTTTTAAGGGAACTAAGGAGAATATGCAGATTGCAAATGCAAACTGAGAGAAGGGACCAGGAGGGGTACAAAGGAGAAGGAGAGGGGGCACCTTCTTCTACCGCAGGAGGCAGAAACAAAGAAGGAGTAAAGACCAGATCACAACTACAGAAGGAGACAGAATTAAGGAAGTAGAAAATCTAATGGTTAGTCATTTGCATAGAATACTTACGAATGATGAAAAAAATGTCCTGAACAGAGGTTTAAGTTTTTCCCCTACTAATAGATGGGATGATTTCAGTGTAAAGATTGATGTTAACTGATTTGTAGAAAACTCCAATTGAAAAAATGTTTGGGGAACAAACCAATGAGCAATGAGACAGTACAAATCAGGGAAGATCCCAGTCATGTATCCATTAGTAAATCATTGGATATTGATGTGCTAATGAATTTGGATAATGAATCAGATTCTGAAATAGAAGATCTAGCAAAAGATATTTACATAGAAACAGATCATTGAGTAGCTAGTGATTTAAAACCAAAGTCGAAATGTATTCCAACTATGAAGCTGCACAATGTAATGGATATATTCAATAATCTAGGAATGCATGATTTTGATAAATATGCTCCAAGCGATCATGTATACAATCTAAATAAAGAGGAATTCAATGATTTATGTGGTGATAAATCCATAATTATTAGACAATCGGATAAGGGTGGAGATGTGGTAATATTGAATCATTATGATTACCACGTTGAAGCTCTACACCAACTTAGAGACCACTCTTATTATGAGAAAGTAACAATGCATAAATGAGAAAAGTCCAAAGGTTTGATTGAAAAGAAACTCAGACTCTATATGGACAAACAACTACTGGAAATAGAAGAGTTTAACTATTTGTGTTTAACTATTTGTGGGTGGAGTATGCTAAAACCTCTTGCCCAAGATACATAATGGGGCCAGGGCCCCACCAGTTAGTCCCATAATTTCAGGAATTCAGGAAGAGTCTATACACCAGTATTCAACATGATAAGGGATTGGAAGCAGACAATTATTTCCTATACACTAGATCAGCAAGCTACTTACAACATTCAGATATGGTTTCGGAGTTGGTTAAACTAGTTCTCAAGAACAATTTTTTTCTGTACAGGAATTATCTTTATCAACAGATTAGATAAACAGTCATGGGATCTAGGTTGCCCCCTTGTATGCTAATCTTTCTATGGGCCTATATGAGAGGGAGCATGCCTGGAAAATGAAGGGCTTCTGTGATGGGAATTTGATGTACTGGTGTCGGTGCATATACAACCAGTACAACATTACACTTACTTTGGAATATAGCAAACCGCATATTTGTTTTTGGGATTTAGAAATATATGTCAATGCACACAAGCTTGAATCTAGATTGTTTAAAACAGTCCACACCAGTGAATTATATTTTACATGCGGAACAGGGACATTTAAAGAGAAAAATAGAGACTATTTCATTTGGAGACTTTTTAAGTGCTAAACAAAACTGTATTGAACCGAGAGAATATTGCCGGTTTAGACCCCTCTGTGATTTAAGGGGGGGGCCTGCTTACTGGGACGGCGCAGTGGCATCACATCACAAGACTGTGACACCCCATATTAGGGTCATTGGCCACATGCAGGTGGGACTAAAGGAGCCTCTGAGGACCCACGGAGATTTGAAAGGGATTTCCCATGTCCACTTGCTGCTGGGGGGATAACGTGCCCTGCCCCTGTACATTTAATTGAGAGGCTTGCCACTATTTGATGCCTGGCACTTGATCTTATACCGAGGCCTTTAGCACCTTATGAAGGGGGATACTGAGGGGCAGTCCACACCTAGCAAGCACTGAACCATGGGTGTAGGCACAAGGAGTCCATTCCATGCCCTCCAGGAAGAAGCCAGCACCTCACGATGCCATTCTATGATATTTGACAATATTTTACAGCCTGGTAAGGAGAGGAAACAAAGTAACGCTTCTGGCACTGCAATGGCACTCATAAAGGTGGAGTACAAAATGAAAGGGTATGCAGTTCCTAAGGGGGAAGAGGAGGGAGGTAAAGATAACAGAGGAGGCGAGATCCTAAACTGTCAAACGAGAGGGAGGCCGGGGAATCCTTCCTTTCGGAATGAGGGTCCTCACACACCCAGCCTGCTAGGTGTCATGCTTCATCATCGGGCATGTTCCTCGTCGGGTCGGCGCTGCAATGCCCGACGGACACCCTATGAAGGGCCTCTTTGGCGGAGATCTTTTATTCCTTGCCGTTTGGTGCAGTGGGGTTTAGGGGCCTTGAAAGTGTAGAAGTGCAAAAGTGTAAGTCAAGTAGACCGTGTGAATTAAAACAGGGAGTTGGAAGAGTCAGGAAGAATAATTTTAATGATACTGCCTTCCACACTGGTTAAAAGCTGAAGTGGCGACTCTCTGCAATGATGTTGCAGATTGTTGCGCTCAAATTTATGCAGTCAACAAGTTTCTTGCCTATTAGTCTGGTGAATCTGGCAGCAATTCTTCTGGACCTAGAGAAAAAAGGTTATGTGTCTACATTAAAAGCAAATGGTAATGTGGTGTGTTAACCTAGTTTTACCATCAAGTTGCACCAGAATGATGTAGTACCTGTTGATGCAGCAGCCAATCTAAAAGATAAATGAGAGAATTATTGCATTCATGAATGTCTTGAGGATCACGCCCTCATGCTCCACTAAGAAACACCACTGTGCGTATACACATCGCAGTTGCTCGCAACACATATGTGAGGTAAGATCTGCGCAGCTATGGTGTCTGTTGCAGTGTGTAATAGGCATTAAAAAGTTAGTAGCAGAGTGGTGAGATCAACGACTCACCTATAAAATACTCATGACTGGCCCCATCGATTCACGTCATGGGATGGACACGTTAAAGTAGCGAGTGTCCTAGGGAGGGGGCCAAAAAATAGTGAAACTGTCAAGGATGAAAGTAGAAGTAAAGCCAGAGTTTCCACTAAAGTTTTAGATCAGACGACCCAGCGTCTGGCTATGCAGAGGAGACCGAGGTGGCCTCTGTTCAGAACTCAACCTCAAGGTCTGAAAAATGGGGTCTGGGTGGCATCAAACCCACATGCTCCAGCGACCGAATGTGTGGTGGCCCCAAAAGGCCAGGCACCCAGTCAGGGCTGCCAGGGGACATGTCGGCTTGGCGCCATCACGGGCAACTACTCGTGATAAACGTGCCCTGGGGTGGAGTACTGCTGCTGATACCAGGGAGCGATATCTGCGCGTGGAACCTCAAAATGCTTGCTGTGACCATCAGGGCACTGGAGACCATCCTAAGAGTTGAGGCAGGATGTACTTACGTTTGTGTCATGCTGCTTAAGCGGAAGACTTACCCCACCATGCCAGATCCGGGAGGTGACTGCATACCTTGTTCTGGTAGCAGAAATACCCAAGGAAATAGCGCGCATCGTGGTGCACTTCCGTAGGCAGTTCACAACTAGAAAGTAACCTGCCCAGTAAAGTGGCGGCCGTCTTGGGGCCTAAACTAGAAATAAAGACCGATATGGGCGCCATTGTGGAGTGTGCAAGGCGGCGTAGGTAAATAAAACATCAATAGGAGCCGCCAGCGAACATAATTTACCGGCTAGATAAATCATGGAAAAATGAAAATTGAAGTGATTCACCAAAATGGTTCCTGCTCATACTAGAGAGCAACCTGCCCAGGAACAAGAAGGAGTATGGCGGCGGCCATCTTGGGTGTCTAAACTCGGAAGGAAGCCCAAAAAGGGCACCATTCTTAGAGTGTGCAAGGCGGTGTACGAGAATCACGTATCAGTGAATACCTCCAGCAAACCTATGTTAAAGGCAAGAAAGTATCCTTAAATATAAAGTACAAAACAGTGACAAGCTGGTTTCCGCACATATGGGCTTTAGCGGAACTGGATACTCAGTATGTTGCCCAGTTAAAGGATGCTAAGGAGCAGGGTGGTGGTACCAATGGAGTGTGTTGACGTTGGATCAGCACAGATGTGGTCTAAATGGTTAAGTCCAGCCAGAGCGTCACAGACCCTGCATGATTATGTAACCTGAACAAGATAGTGTATGTTCTCTCTACAGTTGGGATTAGTTGAGGGTGCTCCAGGGGATGTCTTCGTTTAGGCCATATGTATCTGTGGCCAGATGATGGACCCATGTCTCTTCAATCCTGAACAGTACCCCTGGAGTGATTGATGTATGTGTTTCCAGTATCACCCATCTCAGTGTGTCGCAGGCATGTTTGCAGGCATGTTTGCATGTCTCAAAATGTGTGTACAGTCTAGTGTTGGTCCTGTGGCATCTGATGTTGCTTTTTTTATTGACAAATGTCACTTCTTTGGTATGTCTGGTTAGTGGGCAGACAACACATGAGCCGCAGGGATAGTGACCAGTGACCGGCGGGAATCCCCATAGAAGTATCTGTGTGGGTAAGGTCTTAGTTTTGTGCCTGGTATGTATGAGTAGGTCATTCGGATTATTGGTACGTTTAAATGCAAATCTAGGTGTGGGAAGTTGTAGATCACCTGTGTTAAGGACATCCCAACATTTGTGTATGATGTTTCTGATCCGGTTAGAATCAGGTGTATAGGAGGTAACACATGTTATAGCCTCTGTGGGTTCTTTGCGATTGTTTTCCAACAAAGCCTCTCTGTTATTATTACTTGCTCTCTTCATGGCTTGAGGTATTGTCTGCGGTGGGTATTCTCGTTTCTGCAGGTTGGTTGCTAAATTGTTTGCTTCTATCTTGTAATCTTCAATTGAGCTACAATTCCTCCTGATACGGAGGAACTAGCCAAAGGGTAGGTTTGTTTTGAGGTCCTGGGGGTGGTGACTACTGTAAAGTAAGAGGCTGTTGCTGTCAGTAGGTTTTTATAGAGAGTAGTGCTGAAATGTCCCTCTGTCATTTAGTTTGATGTTGAGATCCAGAAAGGGAACACTTGAGTCAGAGATTGTGTGGGTAAATTTGAGGTAGGGATTCAAGGTGTTCATCCACAAGCAAAATTCATCGCGACAAATTCTGTCTCCCTTCCAAAAGATCAGAATGTCGTCGATGTACCTCTTCCACAAAATCAGGTTGGCTGAATAGGGATTCGCAGGATTAAAGATTGATCTTGTCTCAAAAGCAACTACATACACTAGGAGCGAACATGCTTCCCATGGACGTCCCCTGTGTTTGATGAAGAAGTTTGGTGTTGTACTCCAAAAACTTTTCAGTGAGGGCTAGGGTCGCACACTCCATGATGAAGGGGACTGGAGTAGGTGAGTCCCATTCAGAGGAGCTAAGGGCATCCTCAATCACCTCTAGGGTAGTACATCAGTGGTGTCAAGTAAACAATGCCGGTGTCTCCTTTACTAATGGTTGAAGGTAGTAGTTGCAGAATTTCGACAGTGGTTCCAACAATGAACCAATACCTGACACAATGGGTCTCCCTGGGACTGGGCTAACGCCCTTGTGTATTTTTGGTAAAATGTAAAAATATGGTGTTTTAGGATCTTTAGTCACCAGGAAGTCTGCCTCCTTCTTGCTCACCCAACCTTCTGTTTTTGCTGTGAAGACCATAGTGGAGATCAGGGTGGTCAGTCTTTTTGTAGGGTTCTCAGTGATGGGTGTATAGTACCTGTCATTGCTAAGTTTACGGAGGCACTCAGACTGACCACCCTGATCTCCACTATGGTCTTCACAGCAGAAACAGAAGGTTGGGTGAGCAAGAAAGAACCACTATCGAAATTCTGCGCCTATTACCACAAAATTGGGGGTAGATGGGTTACAGTATAGATCGACCTATCCCTTTTGCCTTCCCTTTGAGGTGGGAGACAAACCTCATACTGTCTCACACATGCAGAAAGCTGCCATCCTTCTGGGAATCACAGTTGCTTTCCCATCTGATGCATCTTGTGGAAGGGACATTGGACCGAGAACTTCACTGGGAGCAAGAAGAGATTGCCTTCGGGTATGACCATAATTAAGGTCACACTGCCCACTGAACGAATACTGCCCTTGACAAACATGATATGAAAGTTTGGGGTGAAGGAGCTCTAGGGACCCGGAGCCTCCTGAAGTAGGTCTGATAAACACTGTCATGGCACTCCCAAGGGGATCAAGAAAGGCTCTGCAGTCTCTGGATGCAAGCTGTGTTGGACATAAGGTAGGACACTGGTGTTTCCCTCCAGTGGTATGTCAGTGACTTTGTTTAACCCCTTCGATGCTCATGACGGAATGGTTCCATCATGAGCAACGGTGCCCCTGTGCTCATGACAGAACCATTCCGTCATGAGGCCAGGGGCACGAAATCCCTCTGCTGCAGACAGCAGAGGGATTTCTATTTAGTCCCTGTGACCTTGGGAGCTGGGGAAGAGGTTCCACAGCTCCCGAGGCCCCCTTCCTGGTTTCTGTGCCATGAAGATCAGCGTGCATGTCACGCTGTCTTCATTGCACAGAAACCGAAACTGAAATGAGCCTTTAGGCCCATTTCAGTTTCACTTTCTATGTGCCCAGGGGGCTATCTCAACCCCCCGGGCACATAGAAAGACGGGAGAGCTATCATTGGAAAGGGGATCCACCCTATAGACACCAGGGAGGGGGGAGCGGCCCCTTGGGCAATGGCCTTCGCTCCCCCATACAAAAATGGCCTAAATTCAGTCTTTCTGCCCCCCCCTGGGGGGCAGATGGGGCAGTAGCCCCCAATCTGCCTCCCGGGGGGGGGGCAGAAAGCCCACTAAACACCAGGGATTTTTTTGGTGTGTTTTTTTAGGGTGGGGGCCTGCCCGAAATGGGCACGCTAATTCCCCCACCCCACCCCCATTACAGCCTTTCTGCCCCCCTGGGGGGCAGATGAGGGCAGTAGCCCCCAATCTGCCCCCCGGGGGGGGGGGCAGAAAGTCCACTAAATACCAGGGATTTTTTTTGCACAATTTTTTTAGGGTTGGGGCTGCCCGCAACGGGCATGCCAATGCCCCCACTCTCCTTCATCATTACAGCCTTTCTGCCCCCCTGGGGGGGCAGAAAGCCCACTTGATGCAAGTGATTTATTTTTGCGCATTTTTTTTAGGGGGGGGCTGCCTGAATCGGGCACGCCAATGCTCCCACCCCTCCGCCACCATTACAGTCTTTAGCCCCCAATCTGCCCGCAGGGGTGTAAAAAGCCCAGCAGACAAAAGGGATTTTTTTGCAAATTTTAATTAGGGTGGGGGCATTGGCATGCCTGTTTTGGGCAACCCCCACCCTACTAAAAATTTGCTCAAAAAAATCCCTGGCGTCTAGTAGACTTTCTGCCCCCCTTGGGGGGCAGATGGGTACATTAGCCCCTAATCTGCATCCCGGGGGGCAAAAAGCATACTAGTCACCAGGGATTATTTTAGGCAAATTTGAATTAGGGTGGGGTCTGCCAAAAACAGGCATGCCCATGCCCCACCCCATCCCCCGAAACAATTACAGCCTTCCCTGCCCCCCAATAGACCCCAGAGATTTTTTTGGCAAATTTTAATTAAGGTGGGGGCATTGGCATGCCCGTTTTGGGAAGCCCCCACCCTAATTAAAATTTGCCCAAAAATCTCCCTGGTGTCTAGTGGACTTTAAGCCCCCCCTGGGCAGTAGATGGGGGCATTAGCCCCCATCTGCCCCACTGGGGGGGACAAAAAGCCCTTAAGACGCCAGAGTTTTTTGGGGGGCAAATTTGAGTTCGAGTGGGGCTGCCCAAAACGGGCATGCCCATGCCCCCACCACCTCCCCCACAAAAATTGGGGCAGATGGGTCAGTAGCCCCCAATCTTCCCCCCCGGGGGGACAAAAAGCCCACTAGACGCCAGGGATTTTTTTGGGCAAATTTTTATTAGGGTGGGGGCATTGGCATGCTAGTTTTTGGCAACCCCCACCCTAATTAAAATATATTTTTTAAAATCCCTGGTGTCTAGTAGGCTTTCTGCCCCCTGGGGGGGCTAAAAACCCACTAGACACCACTGATTTTTTGGGCAAATTTATTTTAATTAGGGTGGGGGCTGCCAAAAACGGGCATGCCAATGTCCCCACCCCCACCCGCAGCAATTACAGCCTTTCTGAAACAAACATTTTGTGATAGGCAATTTTGATGTTGCCTCAATACGTTTTGGACCCTTGCCTGTCATGGGTACTTGGGCCTCCCACATGAGTGAGGCACCGTTTTTATCGGGAGACCCGATGAATGCTGGGTGGTAGGAAATTTGTATCAGCTCGGTGTTGCCACAACTTTCCGACACAAAAATGTGTGAAAAAAGTGATTTTTTCAGCTAAAATTGAGGTTAAGGAAACATTGGGGGATCCATGCAAGCCATACCTCCCTGAAAGCCCCCGGGTGTCTAGTTTTCAGAAATGTGTGGGTTTGGTAGGTTTCCCTAGATGGCCTCCGAGCATGGGGCCAAAAACCCAGGTGACCCCCCCTTGCAAAACCAGGTTGTTTTGTGATAGGCAATTTTGATGTTGTCTCACTACGTTCTGTGCCCTTGCCTGTCGCGGGTAGTTGGGCCTCCCACACGTGAGAGGCCCCATTTTTATCTTGAGACCCGGGTGAACGCTGGGTGGTAGGAAATTTGTACCAGCCCGGTGATGCCACAAGTTTCCCACACAAAAACGTGTGAAAAAAGTGATTTTTTCATCTAAAATTAAGGTTTGCAGGGGATTCTGGGTAAGGAAACGTTGGGGAATCTATGCAAGCCATACCTCCCTAAAAGCCCCCAGGTGTCTAGTTTTTCAAAATGTGTGAGTTTGGTAGGTTTCCCTAGATGGCCACCGAGCACGGGGCTAAAAACCCAGGTGACCCCCTTGTAAAACCCGGTTGTTTTGTGATAGGCAATTTTGATGTTGTCTCACTACGTTCTGTGCCCTTGCCTGTCGCGGGGAGCTGGGTCTCCCACACGTGTGAGGTACTGTTTTTATCTTGAGACCCGGGGGAAAGCTGGGTGGTAGGAAATTTGTACCAACCCAGTGATGCCACAACTTTCTCACACATAAACGTGTAAACAAAAAGTGATTTTTTCAGCTAGAATTGAGGTTTGCAGGAGATTCTGGGTAAGCAAATGTTGGGGAATCCACGCAAGCCATACCTCCCTGATGTCCCCCGGTTGTCTAGGTTTCAGAAATGTGTGGGTTTGGTAGGTTTCCCTAGATGGCCGCCGAGCACGGGGCCAAAAACCCTGGTGACCCCCCTTGCAAACCCAGGTTGTTTGATGATAGGCAATTTTGATGTCGCCTCAATACGTTTTGGGCCATTGCCTGTAGCGGGCACTTGGGCCTCCCACACAAGTGAAGCACCGTTTTTATCAGGAGACCCGGGGGAACGCTGGGTGGTAGGAAATTTGTGTCAGCCCGGTGATGCCACAACTTTCCCACACAAGAATGTGTGAAAAAAGTGCTTTTTTCAGCTAAAATTGAGGTTTGCAGGGGATTCTGGGCAAGGAAACGTTGGGGGATCCACGCAAGCCATACCTCCCTGAAAGCCCCCAGGTGTCTAGTTTTTCGAAATGTGTGGGTTTGGGAGGTTTTCCTAGATGGACGCCCAGCACGGGGCCAATAACCCCCCTTGCAAAACCATGTTGTTTTGTGATAGGCAATTTTGATGTCGCCTCACTACGTTTTGTGCCCTTGCCTGTCGCGGGTACTTGGGCCTCCCACACGAGTGAGGCGCCGTTTTTATTGGAAGACCCGGGGAAATGCTGGGTGGTAGGAAATTTGTGTCAGCCCTGTGATGCCATAACTTTCCAACACAAAAATGTGTGAAAAAAGTGAATTTTTCAGCTTAAATTGAGGTTTGCAGGGGATTCTTGGTAAGGAAACTCTGGGGGATCCACGCAAGCCATACCTCCCTGGAATCCCCTGGGTGTCTAGTTTTCAGAAATGTGTGGGTTTGGTAGGTTTCCCTAGATGGCCACCGAGCACGGGGCCTAAAACCCTGGTGACCCCCCTTGCAAACCCAGGTTGTTTGATGATAAGCAATTTTGATGTCGCCTCAATACGTTTTGGGCCCTTGCCTGTAGCGGGCACTTGGGCCTCCCACACAAGTGAGGCGCCGTTTTTATTGGGAGACCCGGGGGAACGCTGGGTGGTAGGAAATTTGTGTCAGCCCGGTGATGCTACAACTTTCCCACACAAAAATATGTGAAAAAAGTGCTTTTTTCAGCTAAAATTGAGGTTTGCAGGGGATTCTGGGCAAGGAAACTTTATGGGGATCCACGCAAGTCATACCTCCCTGATATCCCCCGGTTGTCTAGGTTTCAGAAATGTGTGGGTTTGGTAGGTTTCCCTAGATGGCTGCCAAGCACGGGGCCAAAAACCCAGGTGACCCCCCTTGCAAAACCAGGTTGTTTTGTGATAGGCAATTTTGATGTCGCCTCACTATGTTTTGTGCCCTTGCCTGTCGCGGGTACTTGGGCCTCCCACACGAGTGAGGCACCGTTTTTATTGGTAGACCCAGGGGAATACTGGGTGGTAGGAAATTTGTGTCAGTCCTGTGATGCCATAACTTTCCAACACAAAAATGTGTGAAAAAAGTGGATTTTTCAGCTTAAATGGAGGTTTGCAGGGAATTCTGGGTAAGGAAACGTTGGGGGATCCATGCAAGCCATACCTCCCTGAAACCTCCCGGGTGCCTAGTTTTCAAAAATGTGTGGGTTTGGTAGGTTTTCCTAGGTACCGGCAGAGCTAGAGTTAAAAAACTACAGCTTGGCATTTAGCCAAAAAAGGGTCATTTTCACCACGAAGTTGAGGTGTGTCCACATTGCGTTTTGCGCCGTTTCCTGTCGCGGGCACTAGGCCGACCCACACAACTGAGGTACCATTTTTCTCGGAAGACTTTGGGGAACGCGGGGTGGGTGGAAATTTGTGGATCCACGCGGATTACAGAACTTTCCACCACAGAAATGTGGGCAAAATGGGTTTTTTGGACAATTTTTTAGGTTTGCAAGGGATTCTGGGTAACAGAACCTGGTGGGAGGCAGTCAGGTCACCCCATCCTGGATTCCCCTTGTGTCTAGTTTTTAAACATTTACAGGTTTGCTAGGTTTCCCCAGGTGTCAGCAGAGCTAGGGTTCAAAACTACAGCTAGGTACTTTGCCAAAAAAGGGTCATTTGTCACTGCGAAATTGAGGTGTGTCCATGTTGCGTTTTGAGCTGTTTCCTGTAGCGGGCACTAGGCCGACCCACACAAGTGAGGTACCATTTTTCTCGAAAGACCTTGGGGAACGCGGGGTGGTTGTACATTTGTGGATCCACGCAGATTCCAGAAGTTTCCACCACAGAAATGTGGGGAAAATGTGTTTTTTGGGACAATTTTTAAGGTTTGCAAGGGATTCTGGGTAACAGAACCTGGTGGGAGGCAGTCAAATCACCCCATCCTGGATTCCCCTGGGTGTCCAGTTTTAAAAACATGTATAGGTTTGCTAGGTTTCCCTAGGTGTCAGCAGAGCTAGGGTTCAAAACTACAGATTGGCACATTGCCAAAAAAGGGTCATTTTTCACTGCGAAATTGAGGTGTGACCACGTTGCGTTTTGTGCTGTTTCCTGTCGCGGGCACTAGGCCGACCCACACAAGTGTGGTACCATTTGTCTCGGAAGACTTTGGGGAACGAGGGGTGTGTGGAAATTTGTGGATCCACGCTGATTCCAGAACTTTCCTCCATGGAAATGTGGGGGAAATGTGTTTTTTTTGACAATTTTTTAGGTTTGCAAGGAATTCTGGGTAACAGAACCTAGTGGGAGGCAGTCAAGTCACCCCATCCTGGATTCCCCTGGTGTCTAGTTTTCAAAAATGTATAGGTTTGGTAGGTTTCCCTAGGTGCCGGCAGAGCTAGGGTTAATAAACTACAGCTAGGCACTTTGCAAAAAAAGGGTAATTTTTCATTGTGAATATGTGGTGTGCTCACGTTGGGTTTTTAGCCATTTCTGGTTGTGGGCACTATACCTACCCACACAAGTGAGGTACCATTTTTATCGGGAGACTTAGGGTAATTCAGTTTTGTAAAGCAACTGTTATTACCTATTGACTTTCGATGCATTTCTGCCTTCCAAATGAAAGACATTGTGTAAAAAAGAAGTCATTTTGAAAAATGACTGATAATTATCAAGCTAGTATGAGTATTCCTAATTTCGAAAAAGTGCAAATATCTACTTTTTCTAAACTCTATAATTAGTTCCCATTTGAGAAATACAGAGGTGTCTTTCATACCTATTTTTCCATGTATACATTTTCCCACAATAATTGCTATGTACCCGGTACACAATAAAAAGCCATTGCAAAATGCTGCTCAGTTTTTGACTCTGGGTTAGTCGGGCTCTTGGTGAACCTACAAGTCCTATATATCCACAGAACCAGAAAGGTCCAGCAGATGTAACGGTATATTGCTTTCAAAGAGCTGTCATAATTAGAAGAAGTTACAGGTGAAAACGTTGACACAAAAGGCTGTATTTTTCAACAAATTTTTATTTTTGTACTATATTTAACTGTTAGTTTCTATAAAGAAACCTTGAAGGATCTACACAAATGACCCCTTGCTGAATTCAGAATTTTGTCTACTTTTCTAAAATGTATAGCTTTCCAGGATCCATTATTGCTTTCATACCCATTTCTACCATTAACTGAAAGGAGGTTGAAAGCACCAAAAATAGCAGAAATAGGCTATGTCCCAGAAAAATGCCAAAACTGTGCAAAAAATGTTGGTTTTCTGACAAAAGCCTGTCATTTCCTAAAAGCTGGGAAAATGGTGATTTCAGCCCCACAAACCCTTTTTTGATACCATTTGCAGGGAAAAACCCAGACGCTTTCATGTTCTTCCCTTTTTTCCCATTTTTCCCTAAAAAAACAAAATGTAGCTGTATTTTGGCTAATTTCTGGGACCCCTCCAGGGGAATCCACTGGGTACCTTTAGAATCCCCATGATGTTTTGAAGAAAAGGATGCAAATTTGGCATGGATACCTTATTTGGTCAAAAAGTTACAGGGGCCTAAGCGTGCGCTACCCCAAATAGCCAAAAAAAGGCTTAGCACAGGCGGGGTGGTGGGGGGGGGAAAGGCCTAGCACCGAAGGGGTTAACTACAGGCCCCACAGGGATCTACCCTGTGAGCGTTTTATGGTCAGGAATGGCCCGAATCTTCTTGACAGTGATGGAATTTCTTGCCTGATGCGCTACATATGGAGGGAACCCAAGGGACTCGGGTTGGCCCCAGCTAGAACGTCTCCTGGGTTAAGTACTGAATACTGACAGTGGGTCCTGTAGGCTGAGTGGAGGCGATGACACCTATCACTCAAATCTGGATTGCATCTGTAAGATGGACACAACATACATTAAGCATTATTTTTGATGGTCAAGCGGAAGAGAGATCCATTCTACTTTCCATGTTGTTGTTTAAGTATTGTTTATTGATCTGTTTTGGGATTTATTGGGGCTGCGTACAAGCTGAATTGTTACGCTGGTCCATGGGCTGACTCGCACTTGCAACCTACTTATCTGGACATATCCATGATTCAACTTGTCTCCCTAAACAGAATGGAGCTTATTTACAAGCCCTTTGTGGCACTGGTGGGTCACTTTTAAAATATGAAAAAGTGACGTACCGGTTGCGCAAGGTTAACAACAGGCACCGCCGGCATAGGTAAGAGCGGTGCCGGGCGAGGCAGGGGGGAAGTGGACAGATGATGTGATAGGCAAAATTCAATAAAAAAATACATTTTCCTAACCCTAGGTATTGTTCACATAGTTTACCTTACAAATGAGTAAGATTAGGTGAAAATACCAAAATTACTGAAGTAGGAGAAAATCACATGTGAACAGATTTAATATACACAATACATATACTATGGAATTGTCATGCTTACTTACATTTGAATTTGCAAGAGTTTTAGTCATAGGTGGCCATCTCCGAAGCATACTCTTATTCATCTACACCTTTATGAATCATCCGCTGAGCTTCCATTCAGCATTGAATGAATGTTCTTGGTAATTAGAACTAACAGAAATACTGCTGATAAGAAGATGCCTGCTAAACTTACTTAGGGCCTACTTTACATAATGGTGGCTGGTGTACTTCTCCATCAGGAAGACGTTGTAAATTATTCCGTCGACCCTGACGGAGGTGCCGTCTGTCAAAATGAGTAATGACCACCAAGCTGGTAGTGGTTTCTAAAGCACTGCGAGGAACTGGCGTCATAGTGGTTCTGGTCAATGCTGTTTATAGTTTGGTGCAGGCCTGCTCCTCTCCCATAGTGATTGAAGCCTTTAGCAGTTTTCACTGCCTCTACCGCCATGGTTTTTCTGGTGGTGACCGCAGTGAAAACTGACCTCTTATTCCACCCACCTAAATTAGGTGTGCAGAATTATTGATTTGCCTTTGACGTCCTTTACTTTGCTGCATAGTTTTTATTTTTTTATATAGCGCGAACTTGACCCGAATCCAATCAGGTATCAGAGCGCTTTACATAGCACCAGTTACATTACATGAGGACACACATTCATTTTTGTTAGGCACGGGGAGATTAAGTGATTTGCCCAGAATCACAGGATGTTTAGCGTCATTACCGAGACTCGAACCCAGTTCCCCCAGGTCCGAGGTTGAGCGCCCTAGCTGTTAGGCCAACTCCTCTCCTCCCCGCTGGGCGGTGGGAGACATTTAACTTTGGTGAAAACAGAGTAGTCTCCACCCACTTTGAAATTTGGCAGCAAACTATTATCTTGGTGGTATGCATACAATGTTGACAATGTGACATAGTATACATGCCACCAAGATATAAATCAGGCCCTAAGATATAGACACAGAAGAAGTGTAATTCACAACTGTGCAGTGGCAAGAACTAAGTAGACATTTCAGGCTACCAAGATTCTGCTCTCAGATGGCATACTCTCTGATACTGAAAGTAAAGACTTTACATTTTGTGTTAATAAATTCCTATCCAGGGATTATTTGCCATATTTTTTCCTTCCCTATAGAGTCTTCCCTCAACCTTTCCACCTACTCATTGTTACAGATCCTTTATTTTTCCATTGCCTTCAACCAAACATGTAAGAAGTTAGGTTATTTGTAGGGGGGAAGGAGTCCCACTGAAGAAACAACCACAATCCTTGTCAGGGTAAACCACAAAAGTAACTAAACCCTACGGAAGCTTGTCACAAAGCAGCTGGGCTTATTTTAGAGGAAATGTGTAAAGCATTTGTGCAGCACACAAACAGTGATAAAGTTAAAACACAACACAAGAAAAATTACAAAACAATTTGGGACAATATAGTCGCTTTCATAAATAAAATGATACCTGAAGGACAAAATTTCTTCAGTAGAATAGGAGGTATTCAATGTTATAGTTTTAGGCAATAATGGTGCCAAAAATTGTAAAGTGCAACTGTGGTTATCTGGTCGCATTGGAATGAGACAAAGACACATGTTCAGGCTGAGTTCAAGGGAGGGCAGGCCAAGTACAAGACGAAGTTTGGTCCATTGGGAGTTGTGCCCTATGTCCTTGATGCGAGGTCTACATGGCATTGATTTGCGAGGCTTTAAGTTTCTCAGCATCAGTTCCGAGGCATTTTGGGGCTTGGCATCACTCTGCATCAGTTACAATTACGCTTTCAGCAATGGGTAAGGCTTTGAGGGGCTTGGTGTCACTCGATACTGCGTCCGATGAAACTTTAAGCTGTGCGGCAAGTCTTTGCAGGATTTCGCGTCACTCGCCATCAGATCCGATGCAGCTTTGAGATGGGATCTGTGCAGTGAAGCCCTGCAAGGCTTTGCGTAGCTTGGCATCAGTTTAGGTGAAGCCTTCAGTTTGAAACTGCATGACATTGAGGGGCCCTTCATTGTTTCTCCATGGATCTAGTGGAACCTTCAGTTAGGCAGGGAGAAAGTCACTCTGATGCCACTCAATGGTCCATTACCTGGGACACCTCTTGGGGATCAAGGCTCACTCCAGCAGAGGCCAGCAGCAAGGCTCAGGCAGGTCAATATGGTGCTGGTCAGCTAGGCACTTGCAGGGCAGGCCTCTATAAGCTTCTTGTGTCTCAAACTACATGTCAACCTTCTGACCCTTGCAGTCTCTCCGAGTAGCCTGGGATCTAGGCAAGCAGCTCCAATCTTCCTTCTTCAGACAGCAAGGCAGTCCCTTAAGCAGCAGGGCAGTCCTTCTAAATCTTCCAGATGGACAGCATTGTTGTGAAGCATGGCTCTGGTGCCAGCCTTTGAGTTGGGCGGACTTTATGAGTTTTTTACAGCTAGGACATCTAAGTGCACATGTCCAACTTTTTTAATACAATGCACCCTGCCCTTTTAGGCTTTAGGGCCTACCTTATAGGTGGCTAATAAGTGTTAAAAAGTAGGGTTTAGGTCTGTGAAAGGATTTTTCCTCGAGACAATGATAGAATGCACACCTTTTGTAAATTCTTTTTCTGTCGAGTCAAAATGGTTGTTTAAAACTACTCTACGGGCTGCAGTGACAGGCCTGACACATGGTTTAAAGGGCTACTTTTGTGGGTGACATAATGAGTGCTGCTGCCGACTAGTATTCATAGGCGCTTGAAGTAGAGGTGTGAGGGTGCTGCAACAACTATGCTAAAGTTCAGAAGTTGAACAAGCAATAAAGATGCCTTTGAATTTTGTTTTTATCTTGCCACTTTTGAGGTGCATCATCAACAGAGGTCAAATGCAGGCTATGTCTCTGACAAATTGTTGCTTATTCTTTTATCAAGGTGACTGATTTTTACTTTTCTTAAACAGCTACTATCTGACAATCTTGCTGGGGTCAAGGAAGTGGGGAAGAAAAGGATGTGGGACTACACAATTTAAATACCTGTAAATGAACAGTCCAAATATTCCAAAATAAAGCAGCAAGTTGAAAGCAAAAATGAAGCACATTTGTTTGTAATTTTAAAGGGTGATGGAGACAAATATTTTGATAGGATCAAAAATAATCAAGACAGTATACTTGGTGATAGGCAAATGAAAAATATTTGCTGAAAGCCGATTTTAACATATTATCATCTGTGAGGTATGGTTTTATCAGTAAAACTGCATGGCAATGGGAATTATGTGGTCATATAAATGGAAAACATGCTGTTCGTAAATAAAAGATTGTATCCAGACCATGATTTAGTAATATATTTCTGGCACTATTCTCCAGAATGCATCACTGGCTACATACTACATCCTTTCTAATATCCTGCTGAATTGGCAGGGCACGGTTGCTGTACTAATCCTTCATATGACACATGTATCCTTCACAGTCCTTATGACTTCAGTGATGTAACATTAATGGCAGCACCCCACTCTGGAAATTATTCCAGCACCACTTCTATTAGCATTTCATTTACAGGCCCTGGGAACAGGTAGTGCCATAAAATAGTTTAAATGTACCAATCAGGTGCAAGACAATTTTATCATGTTTCAGCGAGAGAGCACAAGTACCTTAGAACTGGCTAGCAGGGGCAAAGTGTGCAGAGTCCTAATGCTAACACAATCGTTTTCAGTAAAGCAAGGGAGTGAAGGTAAAAAGTTGGGGGAAATACCACACCAAGGATGTTAGGACTGAAGGAACGTCTACTCATATTTCAAATATCTTCACTAGGATTGTGAGAAATAATTGTTAGCGCCGAATACTTTGACATTATTTCAATTAAATAGTTAACATTTTGTGCCAAACACCCTGAAGCGCATTATAATTTGGTTGTATGCTCCTAGAGTTTTTACACCCAGTTTACTTAATAGGGATAAAAATGTTTACTAACTTGCACAAATAGTACTTGCACCTGTCACTACCTTTAGCACATTGTAGTCCTAGAGGAAATTACCCATGCAAACAAGGGAGCGAGAGCAACTTTGCTCATCCCCTAAGTAGTGTTCATGTGAAACCAGGCATAAATTAAATTTGCACTTTATTTTAGTGCACTTTCTTTGTCAAACTAATTGGTGAAATAAAGTTTATTACAAGGGTTTTGTATTGTTTGTGTGACAAATGGAGTTGTCTGTTGACTGTTGTTTGAGCCCTGGTCAAGTAGCAACCACAATCCTTATCAGGGTAAGGCACAAGCCAACCCCAAAGTAACCTGTGCTCACCCTCTGGTAGATTGACACAGAGTAGTCAGGCTTAACTTAGAGGCAATATGTAAAGTATTTGTACAACATTTCAAACAGTACCATAGGGAAAATACCACACAAAGGATTCTACACCAAGTTAGAAAAATAGAGTAACTTTTTATATATTAAACAAGATCAAAATGAAAACAATTCAGTAGAATCAGAGTTATGATTTTTTTCAAGATTCTAGTGAAAATAGCACCAAAAGAGCATAAAGCATCCACTCTGGATATATGAACCGGGTCAAAGTCACACTTTCAGGCAGACCATGATGGAGCGCAGGTCGGCTACAGTCACCAGGTTAGGCCCTCTGAAGTTGATCAACTCAAATCCGTGCCAAGAACCCTGTTTGTGTTGAAGGGGGCCACTGGTAGCATGGAGTAGGTCATGGGAGGCTGATGGCATAGTGCAACGATCCTGAAGTCGTTGCAGGTGGGCTGGAGCTTCACATTTGCAGTCTCCACTAGCGGTCGATGCTAGAGAGCATAGGAGGCATCTGCCAGAGCTTCCCACTAAATCGCGGTGCAAGTGGCGAGATGTTGGTGTGAATCGGCCCAACAACTTAAATATGCAGCTCTCTGAGCCACACCAAGGGTCCAGGACCTGAGGGGTAAAACTTGGATATTAGTTTCTCATTTCAGCTGGATCCAGCAGCTGGTACAGGATATTAGGGAGTCTTTTATGTCCCTGAGACACAGATCAGATGACCATGGTGTCACCCTGAAGTGAAGTGAAGGGTGAAGTTACAGGTCTAGCCCTTTTTTCACCCAGGGAAATGGGTGGCAGGCAGGAGGTAAGCAGAGAAAGGCAGCAGTTCCTTTAGAGCAGCAGTCTAGCAGAGAGGCATTCCTTTCGGCAGCACAGCAGTCCTTCTTCCTGGCAGAGTATCCACAGGTCCAGAAGTGTACTAAAGAGATGGTGTCTGAGGTCCAGTTATTATACCCTGCTATGCCTTTGAAGTGGGAAGAAGCTTCTAGAAACATGCCTTTGAAGTGTGCAGGTGCCCTGCCTTTCTGGCCTTGGCTCCAGACTAACTAAAGGGAGTATGCAGTACTTTGTGTGGAGTAAGGACACAGCCTATTAAGTGTATGTGAGGCTGGGCCTGGCTCCTCCTGCCCCCCTCCTGCCAGTGAGGGCCCATCCAGTCACACCTGAGCACTCCATTGTGTGTGGGTTTGAGGTATTCAAGTCACTATGGTATGATTAGCGCAGTATATCTAATGATAGTATGATTAGTTATGGTGTATTCAAAGGTTCAAAATCCCCGTTATGTTTAGCACAACAAAAAGGGCCTAGAACTGAACCACCTCCATCTTGGATTGCGGCTCTTTCGCTTGGGAATCACATGGTCTCTTCCGCACACCATCTGCTCCCCCTTTTCATGCATTTATTAGGAGACAGGCTGAGTTGCTGAAAAGCAAGGTCACATCTGCTAAAAGGGAGTATCTAGCAAATTTCTCTAGACCTGGGACGAGAAGGGAGTCACCCTTTCGACCTTCTCTTTAAAGATAGTAACCCTTTGAATGTGTAACCGAAACTGGATATAGGCATGAACTCATTAGGAGCACCAGGACTAACTGGTACTTTTCCACATATAAGGTTTTGTATGCTGTACTGATAATGTATAAAAGTGTGTTACTGTCAAGGAGCCAGCAGTCTTCCTCGGCGCACCTGATGGGTGAGGATCGACGAGGCTCCTCTATATAGAGTTCTGTGGTGGCTAATAAACGTTTGAACCTTCCACGTTGCCAACTGCTCCTTATTTTACTTGATATTGCAGGCCAGTGGCAAGTGTGGCCCTTGGAATAATTATTTGGACACAACAGTTGGCGACCACGAAGGGACCCTGTGACAGGGTCTTCCCCCCCCGTATTCGGGTGGTGGGATTGGGGGCGTACTGACCGGTTGGCGGGAGAGGAGCCTGAGGATTTCTCCCACCCTGCGCGACTTTTCGGTACGTCCCCTGCTGCTAGTCACCCTTCACCGGGGTCCTACGGGCTTAACCCAGAAAATGGACTGATTTGGTCGGGAGAAGTTGGCAGCGGAGAATGAACATTCGTATCTGGGTGCACCCGGTGAGTATAGATTGATTTGATTTGACGCACGCGTTGTAAATGGTGCATTATTTTGTTGAAGCACGCGTTGGAGACGGTGTGCTATTTGATTGATTTGAGAGCATTCGTTGAGAACGATGCATTTTTGATTTGAACACTGGCTGCATTTGTTTGAAGCTCGCGCTGGACAGCGGTGCATTGATTTGAAGGCGCGCACCGGAGAGTGGTGCCTTGCATGATCGGGTTAGCATTACAGTGGTTTGATTTGAAGTACGTACCTTTTGATTGATTTGACTAAAACAACGTGCCGGAGGAATATAGACGGATTGCACGTGGAAGAACCTGCGACCTAGACTGGGTAGCCACAAGGCATACTCCTGACGGGGCTAGTCCTCGCTGGGGCTGGTCTTAGTGGTAAGCCAGAAGGGTGGCCGGAATCCCGCGTGCAGTTTGGTGTCTGAACTGTGAACCAGAGTCGACGGGCTTGGTTCTCTGATACCGATCGTATATTGTGTATGATTCGTGTTGATTGTTGTTTGTGTGTACATGTCTGAAACTAACCAAAATGTCCTGTTTTAGTAAACTAAATTGTTTTGGCTGCTGCTGCCGAACAAGTGACTCCAGATTAGCTGAGAGCCAACCCGCCCCGCCGGAGGGCAGTCCTAGCCATTTTATGTATGTCAAACATGGGATCTCTCCTTTATTGTTCTGCACTCTGTGGCATAAGTATACTAAGGGAAATGAAGAGTTACGATGGCCCAAGACGGGTTCGTTTGATGAGAAGAAAATTGCGTTCCTACAGGAACAACTGTTTTCTAGGCGAAGTAGGCAGGCCATGTTCGATGCTCTAATTGCATGGCAGAAGGAGGCCAAACAACGGCGAATAAGGGAAGAGAAAGTAGCTAGAGCCAAGGCAGGACAGAATATTACTCAGAAAGCTATGGCCTATGACCGAGACAGAGTAGAAAAGGGATTGGATTGCATGAATCGCGAATTTAGATTGAAGGTCGATAAGAGCTATGTGACCCGCCCGAATGCAGAAGATGAAATAGAGGATTTATTGGACACCAGGCCACCGCCCCCTTATGTACCGCAGAGGATATATCCGGAGGTGTCAGGGGCCTCGGCCCCGGTCCCAAATATGTCTCTGGGGGCCTCGGCTTCGGCTCCCCCGGCCACTTCTACCCCTCCCTCCCTGCCGAACCTCTCCCGGTTGCCGACATCTGTGTCTGAAGTTATGGCCATGCTGCCTAATTTATTGACGGCAGCTGCAGCCGGGACCCCTCAGCTGTTGCCGGGGTCAATGTCTTCCCCTTCTGTTCTGCCCTCCTCCTCCGCCAGTACAACGCCGGTAACAGCTGTGACTACTCCAATACATCCGGCCAGTGTAACAGAGGGTAGGAGGTTGTTCACTCGTTCTGCCTTGGGGACGGAAGAAAGGGAAACTATTGCCACACAAGCATCCCAGTGGATGCGGCATCCTATTTATACTCTTTCTGATATTTGGAGTACCATGAGAGACTACGAACCGGTGATGCAACAGCATGCCCTGGAACATATGGCCAACCATCTTATTTCTGTATGGGAACAGGTACATCAGGGAGGGAGAGCTCCGGCTATATTGTATGATATCCTTGATCAGATCCACAAATCTCAGTTGACGCCGGAAGAAGTGTATGGGAAGGTGCAGACTTTGGTTTTTTATAGAACTTGTTTGCAGTCTGCCATCCCCGCCGGATTCTCCCAGTTCCCTATGCGAGAAGTGCACCCTATCTTCCATCCGGAAGTTACTGAGGTGGTGGATGCCCAAGGTGTCGTTACCCGCCCGAGAATAGACGCCCGGTTCCAGGAACAATGGGTCTATACCCCCTGGAAGCGGAGTGAGGTATTATCCCTAAAAATCCAGTTGCCAGATCCTAGAAAAAACCCCACTGCATATTACAAGGAACTGACCGAGGCCGCCTCATCAGCAGTAATGACGTTGGCGGATATTGAATTATTCTTTGCCTTATTAGTACCGGTGGACATTTGGCGCCAGGTACATGACCAGGACCATGTTACGGAATTTGGTGGGACATGGGACCAACTGAGAAACTGGGATAGAGATCGTAAACCGGGGAACAAGCCCCGACCTGAGATACTGACCTTGCCTGAAAAAATAATAACCTATATGCATTCATTGATCCCACCCAGGAAAGTAGATTGGGATAAACTGACGGCTTGTAAGCAAAAGAAGGATGAGAGTGTATCCGATTTTTTCACGAGGTTTGAGAGAGTATTTATTGATTTCAGCGCACAGGACCTGGCCACGGAAGGGGGTGTGTGTTTATTTGTTAATAGATTCGTAACAAATCTGCTACCTGAGGTATCGGCCCGGTTACAGGCAGCTGAGAGTACCTGGACGACCACCACGCCTTCCACAATATTAAGCATGGCCCAGTACTATGAGCATAGGGAAAATGAAAGCAAGGATAAGACAGAAAAGAAGTCGAAGGATTTGAAAACACGAGTGTTACTACAGCAAGTATAGAGGGGTAGGGGAAGAGGAAGAGGGTTGCAGAATTTCGTTCCAAGAGGGGCGGGACCCACGCAAACGGTTGGACGAACGGATCTAGGCATAAATCAATGTGCTTTCTGTAAGGAGGAGGGGCATTGGAGAGCCCAGTGCCCGTTGTTGTATGAGCAGAATAATGCTTCAAGGGGTCGTGGACGGGGAAGGATGAGTGGGCACCGAGGTGGATACACGAGACAAGAACAGGCAGCCCGAGGTGAGAATAGTCAGAATTATTTCGACCAAAGCCAAGGTAAACAGTACTACCATGAAGGACGTGTGACGGACGAAGGCTCCGGATATACTCAAGCATAGGACAGCCAAGGGCAGAGTAAGGGGCATGTGTCAATCCCGATAGATCAAGCTGGACCTTATGTCCATGCTCAATTGCTGGATGCATCAGGTAAGTTTTTGGTTGACACAGGGGCTATGAACAGTTCTGTTTCACGTGCCCTGGTCCCGGGGGCCGCTCTGTCTGGCCAGAATAATGTGTCCGTGGGGTTCTCTGGAACTCCGGTGGTGAGCCCCATTTCTAAGCCACTTTCCCTTCCTCTGGGACCGGTAACGATAGAATCGCCTTTCCTCCTCACCTCCCAGTGTGGGGAAAATCTCCTTGGTATGGATATATTAAAGAAACTGCATGCCCGCATCTTTTGCTCCCCCGATGGAGTTTACCTGACCATTAGGAATACCTCTATCCCCTCCATTCAATGTTTTTCAAAAACGGACTCCCTACCCCCTGAGCTTGCAAAACTCCCGAGGGATCTTTGGGCCCTGGGGGACACTGATGTAGGGTTCCTACAAATTCCCCCGGTGTCCATCACTTTGAAACAGAATGCCAAATTGCCGAGGATCCCACAGTACAAAATAGCCCCCGAGGGAGAACGCGCTTTACTGGCCATTATTTCTGATTTAATTAGAACAGGGGTGGTGGAGGAAACGACTTCCAATATCTGCAACAGCCCTATTCTTCCGATTCTTAAACGAGCCCCGTACCCCAGTCCCCTGATTATGCTGATACCTATCGATTTGTGATTGATTTGCGAGAGATTAACAAGATTGTGGTGCCCCAATATCCTGTGGTACCAGATATTAATTCCATTTTAACCATGATTCCTCCCACTGCGACCTTTTTCTCGGTGATTGATTTGAAGAATGCTTTCTTTAGTATTCCCATTCATCCAGATAGTAGACATTTGTTTGGTTTCTCCTTGGGGGGCCGCAGCTTTAGGTTCTGTCGCGCCCCCAGGGGTATACCGAAAGTCCTAGTATCTACAGCCAAGCTCTAAAGAAAGTATTGGATTCTTTACAATTGCCAGGTAATGTCCTATTGCAGTATGTCGACGACCTCCTTGTGGCCTCTGATACAGAACATGGTTGCCGCGATGCCACGGTTACCCTGCTGCAGCATTTGGCTACTCACAGTAACAAGGTGTCGCTCTCTAAATTTCAATATTGTCGACCGGAGGTGACCTATCTCGGTCATCTCCTGTCGAAGGAGGGAAGACGGTTGACTTCTGAGCGCATCGCAACCATAACTAACATGCCTGTTCCTCGCACGCAACGTGATGTCCGCGCTTTGCTTGGTATAACCTCCTACTGTCGCCAATGGATTGCTAACTATTCTCTCTTGACTAAACCTTTCCTGTATCTAACTACGAAGGATGTGCATGAACCTTTACCTTGGACTGATGAATGCCAGACTGCCTTTTCCGCTCTGAAAACTGCTCTTTGCTCTGCTCCTGTGCTTGGCACCCCTGACTACCGGAAGCCTTTTGTGCTCTACGTGCATGAGGTGGACGGTTGTTCTCTTTCAGTGTTGACACAGGACTTTGGTGGTAAGCAAAGGCCTTGTGCATATTTCTCGGCGGTTTTGGACAATATCGCCAGAGCACTTCCCAGTTGTCTGAGGGCTGCAGCGGCAGTGGCCATAGCAATCAGACAATCGGAAGGGCTAGTCCTGAATACGGATCTGACAGTAATGGTGCCTCATGCTGTGGACGTATTATTAAATAGGACACAGACGCAGCACTTAATTAGTGCGCGTCTTACAGGGTACGAATTGACCCTGTTTGCACCTCATATAACGATCAAAAGATGTGTTAATTTGAACCCTGCCACGTTGTTACCCCTCCCTTTGGGAGATGGTGGACAAGACATACATGATTGTATCTTTCGAACTGAAGAAGAAACCAAGGGCCGGATAGATCTAACTGACACCCCACTATCTGATGCCCAAGGAGAATTGTACGTTGATGGGTCATGTTTCAGATTACCGGATGGTACGACAGCTGCGGCTCATGCGATCACTACCCTGCAAACGGTAGTTGAGGCAGCAAAGATACCATACCGGTCGGCCCAGGCGGCCGAATTGGTTGCATTATTCAGGGCCTGCGAGTTGGGGAAAGGCTTGAGGCTAAATGTCTACACCGACAGCCAGTATGCGTTCGGTGTAGCACATAGCTTCGGGAGGTTATGGGCGGAAAGAGGATTCTTGACATCCCATGGCGAGAAAATAAAGAATGGACCATTAGTTGAGCGATTACTAGCCGCATTAACATTGCCCAAGACCTTGGCCATAGTCAAATGCAGTGCACACAAGGTTATAACTGATGATGTGGGGAGGGGAAATTTCTTTGCGGATAGAATCGCCAAGGAAACGGCCCAGTCTGACACCACTTCCATGTTTGTAGTAACAAGAATGATAGAAGCAGGGGTTTTTAACAACACCATAGATAGTGTAAAAGAGCTACAAAAGGAAGTGACCCCGGAAGAGCTGACATACTGGCAAGAACAGGTGGGAAGGCTTGATGAGAATGGATTTTGGACTGACTTGTCAGAGAGGTGTAGATGGTTGCTGCCAAATGCATTTGTAAATGCGGTAGTAACCATGGCACACGGACCTTCGCATGTGGGAGTTCAGGGCATCTGTGCAACATTGGATCCTGTCTGGTATAATGTTAATATCCATAAAACAGCTAGGAACTTGGTCCAACATTGCATAATTTGTCTCCAGCATAATCCTGGGGTTAGTATTCCCGTCCTGGCGGGTAGTTTTGCGCCACCCACTCTGCCTTTTGAAGTACTCCAAATGGATTACATACAGCTAGAGCGAGTTAACAATCTGAAATACGTGTTAGTGGTGATTTGTACTTTTAGTAAATGGGTGGAGGCGTATCCCACAAAGGAAAATACTGCCCTGGCAACTGCGAAAGCTCTGGTAAAGGAGTTTTTTCCTCGAAATGGGTTGCCACGGGTGATTTGGAGTGACAACGGGACACATTTTAATGCTAACTTAGTTAAGTATGTATGCAAGGGTCTGTCCATCCAGCAGAAGTTTCACGCAGCCCGACATCCTCAGTCAACGGGCCTGGTTGAGAAATATAATGGGATTCTGAAGTTGAAACTGGCTAAACTTCAGGACACGACAGGATTAAAATGGCCTGATCTCCTGCCCCTGGCCCTGTTGTCTGTGAGAACTACTCCCCACTCACGGAGCGGTATCTCCCCTTATGAAGTAATTTTTGGCAGACCTGCCAACGTGTGGGGAGTACCCCGGCCCAAATCTTTCAGGGACATTGACCATCCTATGTTAACTGACTATTTGTATGCTTTGACTAAAGATCTACATTCCATTCATCAACAGATATCTGCCGTACTGCAGCCCCTGCCGGAGGGTCCTGGACACAGCGTAGAACCTGGACAGTGGGTCTTGGTCCGAAACTACCAACGAAAGTCGAGTTTGGATCCGCGCTGGTCCCGGCCGTACCAGGTGCTCTTGGCTACGCGAACGGCGGTGAAAGTCGAAGGGAAGCAGCACTGGATCCATACCTCCCATCTTAAGCGAGTTCCCCTCCCATTGCCAAGGGAGCAGCTTGACCAGGAGGAAGGTCTGCCAACTCAGGGCGGACCCAGCACTGGAGAGTCACTTTCCCTGGACACCCGCAGAGAGGTTGACGGGCGAGGGGAGAGTGCTGTGAGCTTGGAAACCCCTCTTTGTGGCCACCCAATTGCCCAAAGCGAAGTATCTGGTCGGGAGCCCAGCTCCTCGTCTGACCCCACTGTGCCCACCTTGTTTGTTAATCCAGAAACCCCTGGTCGGGATCGATATCACCTGCGGCCCCGGAAATAAGAGAATCCCAGGTCTAGCCTCGACGAGTGAAGTTGGAGGCCCCAGCAAAAGACCTGAGGATTGTTGGAACACTGGACTGAACTCGTTGAGAGCATGGATCTTTAAGTAGAGCTCTGTTCAGAACGAAGATAGAGACATTGATCAGTTGGTGGGGGCCCAGGTGGAGTTTCTTTTCGACACGGGTTGCGTCAAGTGTGACCCCAACGCGAGAAGTTTTTATCTTTTTACCTTTTTGGTTTCTCTGAACAATAGGAGTCTGCCTGTGAGGCTCTATACGGACACAGGAAAGAAGCACCCTCCGGCAGGTCGGACTGCTTGTAGACCCCTTTTCCCGAGATTATATTGGACTTTTAGTGAGAAAATGTACCCTTTTGCTCGTTTTGTCCCTGAAGAAGGGCGTCCCATAGTACCCCGTACCATTCCCCCGCATTTGCCAATGTTCTCCTCATGGAGTTTGCGTGTTAAAATTGTTTTTATTTCTATATTGATTGTATCATTTGTACTATGCTTAGGTTTGTTTATATATCCAGAGTTCCGCCATCCTGTACACACCTTGATAGTGTCTACCCCTGCTCCTAAGGAACATCATTTCCAGACCTTTGCCCCTCATAAGGAAAGGCACCGACAGACATATGTACATAATGCCTTCATTGAGATGCATGCACCAGACTCATAGTTCCACAAATGTTACTGATTGTTGGGTCTGTGGTCTCCTCCCGTCAGTGATGCATAAGCAAGATTTGTTTATATCAATGCCCTTATCTTATTTAGGTAGTTGCGAAGCCTGGTTCAAAATGTTATCCATGCTGTACGAACACTACACTATAGATGAACGTCGATTCTCAGAGAAGGATTATGCCTTGATTCTAGCCTATATAGAGAAACACCAAGGTTTTACTCCTAATGCTGAGGGAACGGATGGTAACCTTGATCCTACCGCCTGCATGAACGTGTACACTGATCATGAAAATGATACCTGGTTGAGGGATGAAGTATTGGATTTCATGACTTTTAACTTTACTGAGTATTTCAAATATTTCCAGGAGCGAAATGTCTCAGATGAGAAAATCATTCCGGTCCCGGTGCTGAATACATCCTCCTCCTTCTGCGTACAGGGTACTGGACATTTATTTGTAGGTTATAGTAGATGTAATTACACTTATAGACTGCAGACGTTCAGCAGCCCCCCAACACTCACCCCTCCCAATGTTTATTTTGTGTGCGGTGAAAACGCATACACTTGGTTACCCAGAGGATGGGCAGGTAGGTGTTACTTATCTTTCCTTTACCCACCGGTTTACATAGCCCCTTCTGATTATCATAAGTCCCATTCCTTAAACCGGCGGAGTCTGAGAGCTGAAGCCGCCAGTAATGATGCCACTGACCAGACTGACACTCCAGCCCAACACTTCGTTGATATCATAAAAGGGGTGTTGCCCATATGGGGACCCATCCTCACTAGTAAAGAAACTAGGAGGCTATCTAGAGTGGTGGAAGGGGTGGTTAATACTACTGCAGGAATATTAACTAATATCACGGTGGAGCTCCAGGCGACCCGGCTTGTGACTCTTCAAAATCGTCTTGTTTTAGATGTTATCCTAGCTGATCGCGGAGGAGCTTGTAGAGTCATCGGCAGTTCCTGTTGTGTATATATACCTGACTCCACCCCTTCTGTCCATTTAGCCATCCAGAAACTGCATCGGCTAGCCTCTGAAATTCACACCGAGACTGGTACTTGGTCCTTGACCGGGTGGTTTTGGGATTTGGTGACCACCTGGGGATGGAAGTTATTCATGATTCTTTTGGGAGTAGTAGGGTTCATTTTCACCTGCTGCCTTTGTCTACAGTGCGGGCCTGCTTGTTGTGCATATTGCGCTACTCAGGTTCGCCGATCCATCCCTAGGCCCAAGCCCGTCCAAACCAGGATAGATACCCAGCGGGCTCAGAAGGAGATGCATGACTTAATGCAGATCGATGAGGGTATTTTTGAAGACTGACCCCGTTATTAGCTATGCTGCGCTAAAAGGGCCGTTCTGAGGTATTCAAGTCACTATGGTATGATTAGCGCAGTATATCTAATGATAGTATGATTAGTTATGGTGTATTCAAAGGTTCGAAATCCCCGTTATGTTTAGCACGACAAAAAGGGCCGAGAACTGAACCACCTCCATCTTGGATTGTGGCTCTTTCGCTTGGGAATCACATGGTCTCTTCCGCACACCATCTTCTCCCCATTTTCATGCATTTATTAGGAGACAGGCTGAGTTGCTGAAAAGCAAGGTCACATCTGTTAAAAGGGAGTATCTAGCAAATTCCTCTAGACCTGGGACGAGAAGGGAGTCACCCTTTCGACCTTCTCTGTAAAGATAGTAACCCTTTGTATGTGTAACCGAAACTGGATATAGGCATGAGCTCATTAGGAGCGCCAGGACTAACTGGTACTTTTCCACATATAAGGTTTTGTATGCTGTACTGATAATGTATAAAAGTGTGTTACTGTCAAGGAGCCAGCAGTCTTCCTCGGCGCACCTGATGGGTGAGGATCGACAAGACTCCTCTATATAGAGTTCTGTGGTGGCTAATAAACGTTTGAACCTTCCACGTTGCCAACTGCTCCTTATTTTACTTGATATTGCGGGCCAGTGGTAAGTGTGGCCCTTGGAATAATTATTTGGACACAACAGGTTATAGGCGGTATACACAAAGCCCAACTGTCAACTACTAACTAACCCAGTCATGTGATCCAGACACAGGCTGCAGGCACCAAATGGCCAATGCAAGAAAATACCAAATCTTTAAAAGTAAGTGAAATATGTAGAGAATGCACTCCTACCCTTATATAACTCATTCTTCAAATTTTTATGTCGTCCTTTTAGTGCGTGTGAAACAGGTGCTGTGTACCGTCCCAAGTCACAGCCTATATAAACAATGTATCTAGGTGCGCTGATGCACGCCCCACCTGCCGCACTGCAAACATGTTTGCAGTGCGGCAGATGGGGCGCGCATCAGCGCCCCTAAATAAATCTTTAAAAGTGGCATTTTCAGAATTGTAATTTAAAATCTGACTGCATCAAAAGTTAGGAGTTTGCATTACCATTTGAGAGACACCAAACATGAACCGGTTGCCTAGTCCCATTCTGAAATTACCCTTATAAAATGTAATAATGTAACTCCAAAGTTCTCCTATGGGAGAGTTAGTCATTGCAGAGGTGAAAAACGAATGTAAGAGGTTTTTCACTACCAGGAACTCTATTTGGAGTTGAAAATAGCGAGTGATTTCACGGTGCTTTGCAGAATCCTGTATTTTAGCTGACATAACTTTTTAAACGTTCTTAATCGTTGCTTAAAATTGCCCTGATTTATTGTACTTTTGAATTTGTCTCCGCTCTGCTGAACTCACCACGCACCACTTTAGAAGAGTCGGGCCCTCGCAGCTCTTCCTGGTTGAAACCCAAGGCTAACAACTGAGGCAGCCATTTTAGGCAGGGCGCGCTCTAGTTGTTTTGGGGGATTTCACTTAAATATGCGCGGTCGCGCCACTGGTGTGCTGGAGGCGCGCCTAAGGCAAGCACATCTGCACCCATCCGTGACCCAGAAGCATCCAGGGCCAGCCACGCTGCCCGTTTCACGATGGAGATGCCTGACTCCCATTTGTCTTATAGCTCCGTAGAGCTGTTAGCACTAGGTCCATAATGTGGTAAGTGTGCTAGACAGTGGATGGTTTTAGACAAGATCTGCGAGAATTGTAATTTTAGTTTTTGCACTAAACTGGCAGATCTAGTCCCTCCTGCTTTCCCCCCTCGGACGATCCCGAAGGGGCATTGCATTCAGGCGGCTTTAATCAATGCCCGCTCGTTAGTCAAACTTGCCCAGGATATCTTTGATCTTCTCTCGGATGAGCCTCTCGATTTATTATTCACAACTGAGACGTGGCTCAATGAGTTTTCAAACCCGGTCATTGAATTGGCCATCCCGGAGGGGGTACAAAATTGCCAGGGCTGATTGCAAATTGGGAAGAGGCGGAGGTATAGTGGTGGTGTTTAAGGACATGTGGACTTTTACCCAGGGGGAGACTCTGGGTATCGGGGACGGAGAGGCGCTAGATGTTTCCATCATTATATCACCTAATTTCACGCTGGGTAGCACACCTGTTTATAAACCCCTGGCCCTACAGGAGCTTTCTTGAAAGCTCTAGATGAGGTCATTGTTCCCAGGGCCTTGTGGTTCTCAAATGTTTTACTCCTTGGGGACTTTAATATCCATTTGGACTGTGTGGAGGCAAGTGATGCTAGGGAGCACTGTGATTCACTCAACCTTGCTCAGCTCACCCAATGGATATGTTCCCCGTCACACCGTGGTGGGCACATCTTAGACCCGGTTTGTTCCAATTTCCTTGTATGTGTTAAAGAACCCCTTCAAGTCTCCTGGTTGGATCACTTTCTGATCAATTTTTCGTGGACCATTCAGATGCCTTATCCTATTAAGGGACAAAACCAAGGTAAACCTTCTCATAGAATCGATCCTTCTGCTTTGAGTCGAGTCCTGTCAGACACTCGTCCTACCTTGGCCAAGGATCTGGGTGGAGCTTTGGAGAACTTCACTAATTGGATCTCACAGGCGGCGGAATATTTATCCCCGCCCCTCTCTAACAAGCGAGTAAGAAATGCCCCCTCTAGACCTTGGTATTCCAGCAAGCTCAAAGAGCAAAAACAGCGATGTAAAAAATGTAAACGAGGATGGAGACTGGCTTACTGCCCCTTGGCCAAAGTAGCATTAAGGAAGGCTCAGAAAGCATATTATGCTTCCATTAGGCAGGCCAAAAGCAGTTATTATTAGGCCTGGGCGTAGTTCGTGGAGTTTTGCTACATGGAACTCCGGGAAGTTACAAAAAAACTCTGCGAAGTTCCGTGAGTGGCGGAGTGCAGTGCGAACTGCAGTTTGTGCTGGTATTCCTGCTGGGGTAGAAATTCTACCCGAGCGGCAGTTAGTGCTCGCGAACTCACTGTTCGCAATCGTGAACTGACCGTTCGCGATCGAAAGCGGGGAAAAAACTACGCTGCACATCGCAAAGTGGAGTTTTCTGCACTCCGCGAGCTACATGGAGTGCGGAGTGCAGAAAAATCCGCAAACTCCATGAACGGAGCGAAGTTCACCTCCCAGGCCTAGTTATTATGTGGAGCACATTGCCATGGCCAAAAATAATACCAAAGAAATATTTTCAATTGTTCCGAGCTTTATAGCCCCCCGGCATAGAGCACATTGACTTTCCTGCCTCTAACACATGGTGCGAGAAACTGTCATGCATCTTTATTGACAAGATCCAGATGATCCAGGCCAATTTCAGGACTAGCATCCCTGGGCAGGCGGGGTTTTCCCTCCAGAATACCCCAGCTTTTAGCCCATCCTTTTCTTCTTTGATTGTATTTTCTTCTATCGCCCCTCATTGTCTATCCTTAAATGATTGAAATCGGGTTCTCCGGCCGACCCTTGTCTGGCCAGGCTGTTAGCTGCTGCTGCTGAGGTGGTCAATCCTGAGGTTAATACACTCATCAATATGTCTCTCCAGACCGCCACAGTTCCACTAGAGTAGAAGCAGACCTCTACTAAAAAAAGCCTTCTTTGGACCCCTCCACGCTTGCTAGCTACTGACTTATTTCTCTTCTCCCGGCTGTGGCGAAAGTGTGTTCATAATCAGCTTGCCAATTTTGTTGAAACATCTGGCTTGCTCCACCCAGCCCAATCTGGATTCAGGGCCACATATAGTACAGAGACGGCCCTTGTTGAAATGTCGGAAGCTATAAGAGAATGCCTGGATGCAGGCGGCAGAGCAGCTCTGATTTTATTGGACCTCTCTGCCACCTTTGATACGGTGCCCCACCTCCAACTATTAGCCATTCTCTCGAACATCGGCGTTTAGCGTGGGATTGGCTTCAATCATTCCTAGAGGACAGATCACAGCAGGGATGGCTGCCTCCGTTCTCCTCGGCCCCCAAAAAAGTGACCAGGGGTGTTCCACAGGTCTCCACTTTGAGTCCTCTTCTCTTCAATATATATGTCACTCCCCTGATCTATCTAGCATATGCAGATAATACACAGCTCCTCTTCACTTGGATGAAAAATGATTTGTCCCTGGACTGAGCTAAAGACTGTTTCTCAGCCATCTTTAAATGGCTCGCATCTGCTCAGCTCAAGTGTAACGAGGACAAGTCTGAGGTTCTTCTGTATGGGTCCTTCCCTCCGCAATTTAGGGAGGCACTTTGGCCCACAGAGTTTCCCCTACCGAATTCTGCAGGGAAACCTGTTAAGAACTTGGGGGGTGTGGTTTAGTGAAGATCTGAGGTTTTGCATGCAGATTTAAAACTAGCCGGACTGTGCTTTGGCACATAGAAATCTCCCAGGAAGTTCTTCCCGCTGCTACCCAGGCCAGCTAAGGAAATGGTTACCCGCGCCCTTATTCTCCCACGCATTCACTATGCTAACACGCTGTATATTGGCTAGCCAGGGTACCAGTTGAAGAAACTGCAAATAGTACAAAATGCCGCAGCCAGAGCTTTGCTTAGCATCCCAGGAAGATCAAGTATAAAACAACATCTGCATGACTTACATTGGCTTCCTGTGGCCCATCGTGTCAAATTTAAAGCCCTCACCCTGGCCCAGGGAGCTCTTTATGGATCCGGTCCACCACATCTCAGGAGACATTTTAGTTTTTATGCTCCTCGAAGACAACTGCACTCAGCCTCGCAGCGTCTTGACATGATTACCCAGCTTTCACCTTACACGAATGGGGGGCAGTTCCTTATCCTTTAACCCCTTTGCCGCGGCACGAATTCCGCCGCGGCGCTGGGGGGGTTTGGGGTCAGCGCGGCGCCGCCATGCTCATGACGGAACCACGCCGTCATGAGTCACGGGCGAGCTGTGCTCATGACGGCGTGGTTCCGTCATGACTCCGCCCACTTGCATTGATCGCCCGCACAGGCGGGGAATCAGTGCCGCGTGGGCGGAGCGGCCGCCAACGGCCGCAGCATGACGGAACCACTCCGTCATGAGCACACTGCGCCCGTGGCTCATGACGGAGTGGTTCCATCATGAGCAGGGAACGGCTTAAGGCAGCAGAAGCTTGGAATTCCCTTCCATACAAACTGCGGAACACGCAAGACCTCAGGCTGTTTAAGAAGCAGGTAAAAACCTTGCTGTTCATCTAATCTACAGTTCCTTTCAGCTCGGTAGTGTTCGCATTTGGCTTCTGCACCAGGACACTCTTGAGTAGCCGTTCACGATAAAAGTGTTAATAACATAACATAACAGGACATGTAAAACCTAAAGGTAAATATTCTACTTTTTATATACAATGTACCCTGCCCTATGGAATCTCTAGGGCCTACCTTCGTGGTGATTTATATGTGTTAAAAAAGAAGGTTTGGCTTGGCAAAAGGTTTACTTTGCCAGGTCGAAACGGCAGTTCAAAACTGCACACACATCAGCTGTAACGGCAGGCCTCAGGCATGTTTAAAGTGCTACTCAAGTGCGTGGCACAATCAGTGCTGCATGCCCACAAGTAGCATTTAATATTCAGGCCCTGGACACAGACAGTGCCACTTTACTAAGGACTTACAAGTTAATTAAATATGCCAATTGGGTGTTAAGCCATCTTAACATATTTTAAGGAGAGAGCACAAGGTTTTTAGCACTGGTTAGCAGTGGTAAAGTGCACAGAGTCCTAAAAGGCAATACAAACGGGGTTCAGAAAACAGGAGGGTATGGGCAAAAAGTTTGCGGATGACCCTGCAGAAAGTGCCAAGTCCAAAAGTTTACATTTAGGTCCTCATTTAAGTATTGGCCGAGCACGAGACCCTCATTGGACCTTTTAGATCTCACCCAACCAAGTCCAAGGTTCTTACTCCTTAGTAGAGGTGGGAGAATCCTCCACCATCTACTGCAGAGTCACTGGCAAATGATTGTTGAAAAACCTGCCTATTTCGGACAGAGCTCTTGATCCCAATGTTTCCTGCTTGGGACTGTGGTGTGATGCATGGCGCTTCCAGGCAGGAAACCTCAGAAATGTTCACAATGTACAGGATGAATACTCTAACCCTTTAAGTACATTTCTTTTCTCAGCAACAAATTCCCTCTCCGGAAGATTGTTTCTGAGAGGTAACATTGTTAAACAGGTCGCCATAATATGGCATCCTGCCCTGCAATGCCTAAATTGCTTCAGCCAGAATTGATGGCAGTCTGTCTAGGGTAGGCAGAGGCAAAGCCTGCATTGCCCCAGGGAACTGGCACACCGTCCACCAGAGTCTAATTGACCCCCCTAAACCTTTTTATTATCCAAGCTTGAGAATTAATGGAAGCCGCTTATGATTGTATCTGGTTTTGCATAAATATTAAAAAAAATATTTTAAAGCTACAAAATATTAATTTCATTAATACAAAAACCCATTCCCAATTTTAAAATGCTTCTATGAAAAAAATTAGAATATGGAACTTGACTTTTGAATCTCTGCAGCTCTTTGAGCACTGGAATTCCTTGCTTATTGGATTTTAAATTCTGGCCTGGCAGTCTGTATGTACCCTTCATTCTCTTTCAGAGTAGTGCATCAAATGAAACTTTTCCCAGGGGCTGTGTGAGGCGCCGGCTCCGTGTCTGTAATGGATGGGACCAGCATCCTGTTTACCTTGAATGTTCTGGCTGTGTAATAAGTGCTATTCATTTTTAAACACCCCAAGGACTCTGACAACCAGGGCAGTGCTCTGGAATCTTAATTCACTGCCACAGGGAATGTCTCCAATTAAAGGTGTTGAATTACACAATACAATAAAAGGTTTGCATGTTTTATTCCCCCAGACAATCAAATAACAAATGAAATGCAGAAGAAAGAAATCTACTGTAGTTGTATGCGACCCAGAGGTCTCACCGTGCAGTAGAGTGAATACAATTACCTGGAATGGGGAGGAATACATTAACCAGTGACAATATTAAGACTCATACTCCCGAAGCAGTTTTTGCATCCAAGATGCACAATCAAAACACCATAAAAATAAAATGAGCAATTTGAATACACAATCTTTCTTAAGAAATTTCATTCAAAATCCAAAGTCATATTCAGCAAGGCTTTTTACAACTTTTCCCTTTGCAGTCAGCAATTCACAGTGTCTTCCCAAATGATTGACATTCAACCATAAATCCTATTAGCTAAACTGACAAAGGATCCTCTGGGAGATTTATCAAAGAGGGATGTACTCAAAATGTTATAACCCCTGCCCCCACCCCTCGTCCCCAGCAAAGATGTAGACACCTGCTTCTTTCATATCATAGAATGTACAAATGAACATTTGTCATAAGATGTTTCTTTCACATATGCACCATGTGCGTATTATTATCCACATTTCAATACTACGTAGGTGCTACTACAGTGTACCAGTACATTACAATAAAAAAATGTCTATAGAAAGGTATTGCAATATGAGACTACATTACAATAATTTATAACGAAAAATGTTTATTTGCACTATGAAATGTGTTCAAAGCAAAGAAGCCATAATGATTGTAATTTCTTGATTACTGTGCATTCTGAAGTAGAAAATATACTTTGTTGCCAAAAGCAGAAGAAGAATTGGAAAAATCAATATAAGTGTAGGCAGCAAAGTCTTTGACGGATCAATCAAGATTTCGAGTTCAGTGGTATCAATGAATCAATCAGCATTTGTAAAGGGCAACACTGTCATCCCTAAGGGGATCTGGGCAATGTGTCTCCATCAAAGAGCGAGGTCTTGAGTCTCTTTCTGAAGCCTTCCAGCGAGACGGCTGTACGAAACTGGAGGGAAAGAACATTCCAGGTCTTGGCAGTGGTGTAGGAGAAGGAGTGGCCACCGCTGTGGCTGTGTCGGATGGGGAGGTGTGTTTGAGAGCGAGTGAAGAGGAGCGCAGGTGTCTTGAAGGTAGGTAGAAGTTAAGTCGATGGTTGATGTGGGCAGGTCCTAGATCATGGAGGGATTTATAGGCGAGAGTGAGGATCTTGAAATGGCACCTTTTCTGGATGGAGAGCCAGAAGAGGTCTCTCAGGTGGGGGGCGATGTGGGCTGGTTTGGGGGGTTCTGGATGAGTCTGGCTGCAGATTTCTGTATGGTCTGAAGTATCCTTAGCAACTGGGTGAACATGCCAGCATAGAGGGTGTTGCCATAGTCAAGGCGACTGGTGACGAGGGCCTGAGTGACAGTCTATCTGGTGTTGGTTGGGATCCATCTGAAGATTCTGTGGAGCATGCAAAGTCTGTGGAAGCAGGAGTAGGTGACTGTGTTGACTTTTTGTTTCATGGTCAGTTGGCTGTCAAGGATGATGCTAAGGTTGCGTGAATGGTCGGTCGGTATGGGTGTAGGTCTGAGTTATGCAGGTCACCAGTTGTGGTCTCATGTGGAGGTGTTCTTCCCAAAGATCAGTACTTCAGTTCTGTGGGAGTTGAGTTATAGGCAGTTGTCACTCATCCATGTGGCTATGTTGATCATGGCGTAGTAGAAGTTTGCTTTGGCTTTTGAGAGGTTCTCAGTGAGCGAGGGGATCAGTTGAGTGTCGTTTGCATAGGAATTTTTGTTGAGTCCGTGGGATCTGATGATGTCTGTGAGGGGGTCATGTGGATGTTGAACAAGGTGGGGCTGAGGGATGATCCTTGTGGTACTCTGCATATAATGTTTTTGGGGATGGACGTGAAGGGAGGCAGTCAGATGCTCTGTGTGTCTCCTGTGAGGATGGAGGTGATCCACTTGAAGGTGTCTTGCTGTAGAGTCTGTTGATGAGGGTGTTGTGGGAGTTGGTGTAGAACGCTGTGGAGAGATCAAGGAGGATCAGGGCCACAGTTTCTTCATGGTCGAGGAGTGTCCTGAGGTCACTTGTGGAGGCAATCAGCACAGTCTCAGTCCTGGGGTTGGCACAGTATCCTGATTGTGAGACATTTAGTAGGTGGTTTTGTTCCAGGAATTCGGCGAGCTGCTGGTTGATGGCTTTTTTGAGTACTTGGCCGGGTAGGGGAGCAGGAAGATCGGACAATCATTTTTGATATTGCTGGGGTGGCGGAGGCTTTCTTTATGAGGGGTCTGACGTCTGCTTGTTTCCTTGTGTCCTGAAAGGGTGCTGCTGAGGAGGCTGGTGAGTTATGTGCTGATTGGATTCATGGGGAGGTTGTAGAGGGGCTGGAGGTGGGTGTTGTTGGGCGCCCCGGAATGGCTAGGAGACATGATGGCTGAGGTAGTCAGGGCGGCGAGCGGAGACCAGGTGGTAATGGTTTGGCTGATGTTCGCTTTTCGGTAGAGGTCATTGAGGTGCTGGGTTGGAGGTTGAAATTGTTGTAGATATTTGTGATCATGCTGTGGAAGTTGTCTGAGAGGATGTCGCAAAGTTCTTGGAGCGGTAGATGGTGTTCCCTGTGGCTGTTGGGTTGAAGAATTCTTTGACTATTTTGAATAGTTCCTTTATGTGGTTGGCTGTGGAGTTTATGTGGGTGGTGAAGGCTGCTTTATTGCCTTCCTTGATGTGCCGGTGATATTTGCTGAGGGCTGTTTTGTGAGCTGATTTTTCAGCGGGGTTCTTAGTGGTCTGCCATCATTTCTCCAGCTGATGGCAGTTGCGCTTGGTGGTCCTAAGTTCTGGGGTGTTACAGCAGGCATGCTTGGAGGTTTTGTTGTATTTTGTGGGTTTCAGTGGGGCAACTCTGTCAGCACTATTAATGATCCAGGCGGCAAAGTTCTGGACGGCCTTGTTGATGCCTCGGGTTAGGAGGTGGTGAGGGTCTGTGACCACTGAGTTTCAGTGACCATTGGGTCATCGTTGGTGATGGTGTAGCTGATGGTTTTCTTGAAGATGATGGTGATGTCTCTGCCTTGTTTGTTGGCACAGTCTCTGTATATCATCTTGTAACCTTTGGGAATGGCGGTGGTGATGTCGGGGTTCGAGGAGTGGTTGAGCAAATTTTGGTGATGAAGGCAATGTCAGTGGCAGGGATCGTGATGGTGTCCTGGATTTCTGTGGCGTGTTTGCAGAGGGAAAGGGCATTGAGCAGGATACGGTGGAGCAGTTGTGCAGTGTTCTTGGTCTTGTGGGCAGGAGCGGTGCTGGATCTTTCATTGTTTGTGTCTAAGGAGAAGCAGCGGTGTCAGCAGGTGAAGGGTTCAGTGATGAATAGTAGAGAGGAGGAGACGTAGCTGTTGTTTTACCATCCGGGGTCCAGGAGTTCCTTGGCAGTGCAGCCATTCTTCCTCAGGACTAGGGGTGGGCAGAATTTGCGTAAAAATTTCCGCAAGCACGCATAAGCTCTGTGAACACATGGAAATGCTTGTTTCGCCCGTTTGCGATGCTCTTTTCCTGTTCGCGAACGCTGTTTGCGTGCTCGGGGAGAAATATCTTGCGAACACGCATTTTAAAAGCGAGAACAAGCAAAAAATTCCGCAAAACCGTGGATCTCGGAATTTTTGGTAGTTTTGCGTTCTCCGTGGAAAGCGAAATTACCCAAATTCCGCAAATTCCGCGAGCGGAACGGAATTTACCGCCCAGGCCTACTCAGGACAACAGATTATAAGAGCATCAGCGATTAAATGTAGAACATAATATGATCCCTGATGACTGCTTCACAAGTGATCCCACAACAACAAAGTTCACGACACGGAGTTTGATTACATGCAAAACTGAGCATGTTATTTGCAAGTTAACTTTTCCATGTGGTCTTGACATCTTAGAGAAACTATTCAATGAGTTGAAAGTCTGTTTATAAGAACAGTCTAGTGAAATCTAAACAAAAATATTCTAGATTTTAAGACATCATCATGGTTATAAAAAGATATTCAATGTGGAGACCAAGAACAGAAATTTGACCATGAGAGGGGCTTTCGGATAAAAAATGTGGGGTCCTTAATACGACACAAGATTGGCAAAATATGTATAGCCTCTCTCATCATTACTACCATGATGATCTCTTTTTAATAACGTGTATCAAACTTTAAACTGGAGAGGTTCTTCCACAATTTTGTTTTGCTTCTTTTTTCATTTCCATTTCATATCAATTGTAGGCTTTGCTCTTTGGAACTAGGCGCAGTGAAATGTGCTTTCTGTACCAAATACACTGTTGTTACTGTAAACTAGGTTGGCCAGACAAGTTTCTACTTAATAAGCATTGCACCCCATAGTGCTTTTCCTGACCATTTAACTTTTTTTTGAACGACCTAAACAAATTGACCTGTGCAATACAGACTTAAAAATACAATTGAAAATGAACAAATACGTGGTTTCATAGCTACTATGCACTGTAAAGTTATTAAACATATAGATGATACACTATCTGTGATTTGGATCTTGAGAGACTATATGCCTTTACGGAGTTGAAGCCATTATAAAGTTATATCAAACTAATGCTTTTGTTTCTTCTTATTGCTTCAGTAATTTACAGATATTTCCTAACAGCTGTAATCATAATTGTGAGGCAATCATAGCACATAATTAGACTGTGTTACCATACAGATAATGCAAGTTGACGCCCCTCCAAGCAATTAATTGGCCCTCCTGTAGTGCCTTCTTTCACTATCCCCTGTGAAGCTTCAAATGGTGACATAGAAATAGAAAAGATGTGATATCCTTAATAAAATTAATGCGCATATAGGGCTTTATTTATTATTTATTGATAGATTTTGCAAGACCAGCTGCTTAAAACGTAATTTGCTACATACACATTTCATCTTGTCATTTATAAGGTAGGAAAAACTGCAGATCATTTAAAATCCTATATATTAGACACTGATCTGCAGTGGTCCTTTAACACAGGTGTAGATAATAAGATATATCTTTAAGCTTGAATTACTTTCCCTTTGTAAGCTTTACTACCACTATCCCAATGCAAAAGGTGCTTTTTTCCAAATATAGACTAATCAAGTAAGTCACACTACTCTGTTACGGCTTGTGCACTTTTATTTAATAGCGTATATTCATTACCTGGGGATAATTATATACAAATAAATATGACATTTGGGAAACCAAAGTAATAAATAGGGAATTCAACTAATTTGACATCGACACTTTCCTCCACTCTACCTTGATTGCAGGCAAACTTTTAAAAAAGCTTGTTCATTCTGCGTGTTTCTAGGTCCTGGCATTCACAGAGACCCAGATTTCTGCCACAGTCAGACTTGTGGGCATTTTCCTCAATCTAAATGCTGCTATGTTAGCATCTATAGGAACTGAGACAGGGGTCCCACCAATTCCCACCCGCCCATGAGCAAGTGATAATTATAAAGAAATATCCTGTATCTGAATGCAAACATTGTTAAATTACTTCAACTTGTCACAATGTAAGGGATCTAAGACTAGAAACACAGCATAAGCCACTTGGTATTTGCCTTCAGTAAACATACTCTATAACATAGATTCCATGTATTCATCTAAAGAGAAACTGGCCTGCTGGTAAAATGCATTTGAAGACTTAAGTGATAGAAAAAGGAAATAGATACCATCAAAGCTTCGGCCATGAACCTCGTGAAGAGACATTAAAATATGAATTGTTTCAACCCCATTTGCAGTCTTTGGGACTTGTATCAGGACTGGCACAGTCACGCAAGTTGTGATTAAGGACAAACTGTTACCATCAGTAGTAAAAGACTTAGCTGAAAAAAATGCCTAACAAATCCCCGCAAGGGTATATATATTATACCTTAACTCTTATAATGAAGGTGTCCTGTCCTGTGGTTGCAGAGTGGGACTCAGTGAGGGGCCAACTGCACAGCAGCACAAGCTAGAATTGGTGTCTCTGGATCTTTTGATTGCAGCTGCAGGCAGCTTTAGCTATCTGTTGTCAGATCTTTTGTTTCCAAAACACAACATTGACTAAGAGTAGACTTTGTGTCATCCCCTTGCTTATGATTGGACTGCTTTATTGTCTGTCTCCTCTGTCTGATCCCATTTCAATGGCTTCCCTCTATTTCTTGTGTTTGTCCCTCTCATGTGCATTTTGGTCTCGCAGTGTCCTGATTGGATGATTGTATCCTTCAACTGCTCACTTGAGGGGACTCCTTTTTGATCTCACTTACAGGTAGCTTCAGTCATCTGAGTGGACCTCTTATTTTCCTAGATACAGATACAGAAAGCAAAAAAACAAAAAAAAAAGCTGCCCAAGTATGGTTTACAGGGTCCTTAGTAGGATCCGCTATTAGCGCAAAGCAATCCGGGACAGACAGTTGCAATTAATAAGACATTTATTTTGTTTATTTTGTTATAGTAAGAAAGATGTGTAGTACATCATACAGTACATTTTCTAGTGTTTGCTCATCAAGGTCAAATAAATAAGACATACAGATAATATGTGACATTTAAATTGTCAAAACAAATAGTCAACATACAAGATCCCATACACTCAGACAGACCACCTATAGTTCAATCATACTCATATACGTACAATTCACACATACAGAATTAAAATCATTCAACGACAACATCAAGAACAGTCATATGCCACAAGATGATAAGGTGGATAGAACATTCAGGAATTAGTCAGATGCCATAATTCCAGCTGTCCAATACGATGAAACACCAACGCGCGTTTCGGTGTCCAGCCCCAGCCGGGGCCACACCTTCATCAGGGCAAAGAGGGTCTGACAAGTACTGGGATCAACAGACAAGCCTAAACAATAGAAGTCATAAAATTATCTGTATGTAAGTTTCGCCCCGAGCCAGCATCAGGGATAACGCACAGGTTCCAATTTACAAGTAGATCAGCTGTCAAAAGGATGAGTAGGAATAGTTGTTCAAAAAGTCCATCCCGGGGTAAGGGGCCAAGGAGGGAATTAGTAAACACTAGCACTGTGAATATTTTCAAACATGCCGAAGGCCAAGATGAACAAATGTTCCAAAAAGGACTTTCAAACTGTTTTTTTCCACAGTCGTAATTTCACAATAGGGCAGTCATTGAAGCAGTCCATCCGAAGAGGCTGAATCGGCCAAGCTCCTAATAGATGTAGTTTCAGGCACACGGGACACGGGATACAGAAAGCGACAGTTTGACGGACCCTTTCAGCCATTCGATTCTGTATTCAACCAGCCTTAGGCATTCACTTTAGGGGTTGCCCATCAGTGCTGGTATCATCCAACAGCATTTCATGGATGTGAAGAACTTTACAAAGTAGTTCACATGTGCACTGTCTTTAAATCCTTGAATACTGGGTTTATTTTAAAAATTATTTTACGCAGAGATCCTCTAACCTATCTCGTCTCTGCAATCATAAAAAACACCCACTCACCCATCACTCCTCTGTGCTCCGTCCCACTTTTTGACATTCCTCATGCCCTAATAGAACACCCTCCCCCACTGCCCTTAACTCCATTGGTACCATGCCACAGAGCCATTGGTACACAAATGAGGAGGCTATAGTGTGAACGTGTTTCCCACCTCTGAATTATGCTTTCTGGTTTGCTATTACTGAAGCTTTTCATGCAGTGGAAAATTGGAAGTAATACATCAGATGACCCTTCCAGCATGGCTGCCAGAGATGCACATTGCAGCAGCATGCCTGGAGGTCGCCTGGGCATTTAATTACAGGCAATATATGCCCCTATGCCTGGCAGCCATGCTAGAATTATGTCAGCTGTTTCAGGGGAGGACTGCAGGGACAGAGCCTACGACACGATGATGCATGCCCACGTCCACCTTTGCTCCTTCTTTATTTTTGCATTCCCTCTCGAAACGTCCCAGAGAATTGTACAAGTATTGCAAACAATTTTCAAAAAGGTGCTTCATAATTGTGCAAGAAACATCAGTGAATAGAAATAGGTTGGGTCGTTTTTGAAAAAATGGGAAAGGTTATGGCTCATTACTTGAAATAGCATGGGAGTTTTATGAATTATGTAGTGAGGTGCTGCGAGCATGGGCTGACCTCTATTCTTACACGTTTTCCCTTTTGCATTTTCTGCCTCACGGACTGCTACAAAAATACAGAATTTGCTTTATTTTTACGATAAATTAAAAATTCTGCCTTAGAAGCATTTTTTCAGGAGATATATGCATTGATTGGGAGCTTACGAGTACGAATGCCATTTATGCGGCCAAGACCTTCCAAGAACTTTCGTTTACACCGTCATTAAATCAAGTGAATGCTTGCTGTTGTGATCTTTATATCTTGGGTTTTTGATCCATCCAGCCAAGGCCAGAAGGGTACGTGTCAAATATCAAAATGGCTATCGCGCATCATGACACATGCACAAGTGTTCATACATTACAGCAATCGCATTGCATACGTTACAAAACCTGCATAACTCACAACTTACATGAATGCATGCATCATGGTGCATCAGTGCACATGCATTGTGATGCATCCGTATGTATCAGTGACCATCTTGGAATGGGTTTACTTTAATTGAAAAGCCCATTGCATGATTGACTGCCATGCTTCCACACATGCCTTGTTCGCATGCCAACAACAATCAAAACAGCATTGTTGAAGCCTATAGATCGCCTTTAGAGCAGAGGCCAATTCTTGTTTTGTTATGTGACCACCACATTTAGTGGTGTTTCTTTTGAAAGGACATAGGGCCAGATGTGCGACCCTTCCAATTTGTGAGTTGCAAATTGTGTCGTTTTTAGATTGGGGCCTGGGCTCTGCCTCTGTTGGGTTTGCAATTCCTAATGGGGTCTCAAATTGCCTGCCTCATTAATATTCATGAGGCAGGTGCAATTTGCAACCCCATTGGGAATGGCTAGCACTCCCAGGGATGGTGGTCTGCTGGGTTCAGCAGACCACCATGTATGTGACTGCTTTTTTAAATAAAGTAGGTTTTTATTCAAATGTAGCCTGTTTTCCTTAAAGGAAAACGGGAAAAATGAAACGTTTCCGTGGGACCACTGGCCACTCTTAAAAAATAATTTCAGTACCAGTCACAAAGGGGAAAGGGTCCCTGGGACCCCTTTTCATATGCGAGTGGCTTACCACCCAATTGAAATGGGTGGTAAACTGCGAGTGTTTTGCGGCCGCAATTGCGGCTCCAAAACATTGTTACATTGAAGTGTGACTCGCTATTAGGAAGGGACACCATTGGCATGCCCCTTCCTAATAGCGAGTTGCAAACCATATTTTGAGAGTCGGTAATAGATTACCGACTCGCAAAATATGATTTGTACATAGGGCAGACTGATTTTGGGGACGCAAATGGGACGATTTACCGTTTGCAACCGAAAAAAACGGTGTTACATCTGGCCCATAGTTCCAGATTTAGAGTTTGGTGGAGGGGATGATCTATCACAAACATGACATATATCTCATCCTCTGCATTATAAGTCCATTATACCCACAGAACTTGTCATGTAAAATATGGACTGTGGTACTGGAACGATTTTCAGAGTGGAAGTGCTGGCTTCACTGTTATATCACTGAAGTCATAGGACTTGCGAAAAATCCAAGCTTCATACAAAGAAGAATTATAGCAAATGTTCTATTACTTACCGGTAATCTTCATTACTCCTGGTCCCGTTGTCCTCGTCCCATTCCTTAAAAAAGTGGAGATGACCATCTCCACGACAGAAAAAAAAGAAAAGGAGCATGCTGGGATTCCCAACCCACTCCCTCCCTCTGGGAGTACATAAGCAGTACCAGCCCAGCATGCAGCATCAAAATAGCAAGCCAAAAACCGGAAGGCTGGCCGCCAGGGAGGGATGGAGGGGTGTAAGGAATGGGATGAGGACAATGGGACCAGGAGTAATGAAGGTTATCGGTAAGTAATAGGACATTACCCCCAGGTCCCTCCTGTCCTCGTCCCATTCCTTAACAAAGTGGAGAATACCAAAGCAGAGAACCCGGCCTTCCGGAACCCCACCAACGCCAAGGGCACCAGACCGAAACACGGCACCCCACAGGAGCAAAAGGAAAAAACGCAGGCAGGGGCACACAACCACGCAAGCCCCCAACCAAGCGGACAGAGCCGAGACCCCAAAACCAGCAGGGGACGACCAGAGAAAGAACCACCCCAGGTAAGGCAGAAGGGGGCCATACACGCAGAGCCAAGCCACAAGGGAGCAACCAGAGGGGCAAAACCAAGGCCCCCCCAAACGACCAAAGGAAGTCCAGGAGAAGTGGGCATGCCCCAACGGAGAAACGGAGCCAGAAAGGGCAACCGACCAGGGAGAAACCCCCAAGGGCGAAGTCCACAGACCCAGGCACCACCAGTCAGCCACCCAACCAGGGACCAAACAGGCCAACCCAGCCCAACGGCCAAGAGCAGAGGAGAACCGACTACACAGGGCAGCAGGGCCGAAGGCCCAGGAAGGAACAAAACAGAGGCAAGACATGACCAACCAGAGGACTACCCCAACACACCAGGGGAAGCCACCAGCAGAGCCGCAAGACTAAATAAAGAGGGCAGAACCGGACAAGCAAACAGGCACCCACCCAGAGGAACAGCCAGGAAGAGAAGGGGCAGGGGACCCAAGCAAGGCCCCCCCCAGCCGACAACAGCAGCAACAGGGAACCCGGAGGCCAGAAACCCACAGAAGGACCAGGCCACAGGGCAGGACCGACCCAACAGCCAACCCTAGCTGAGACACCAAAGAGCCGCAGGAACCTAAAGGCCACCCCACCAGGAGAACAACCCGGGGAACAAGAAATGGCCAGACCTGAGGTACACCCCCAAAGCAGGAGACACCGGGACAAGAAGCCCAGCAACCCGCCCAACGGAGGCCAGGGAGAGCAAAGAAGCACAACCTGAAGCAGACCCAGCAAAAACCAGGGCACAACCAAGAAAGACAACAACAGAGGCCCCACACGGAACCGGGGAAACCAAAACCCCAGAACCGTAAAGGAGGAAACAGCACCAACCAAGAGCCGACCAACCACCAGGAGGAGAAAGGAGGACACCAAGGAACCACCAAAGGCGAACCCCAAGAGGCAGAAGGACAAAACAGGAAAGACCAACAAGGAGGCCAACAGCCCAACCCCGCAGGAGACCCACAAATGCCCAAGAAGCCAGGCGAAGAACCGACAGGCCAGCCAGCCAGCCAGGAGGCACACAACACAGTGCCACCAGGACCCGGAAGGAGAGGCAAAAAGAACCCCCAACCAAGAAGGGGCACAGGGAAGGCACAGCAGCCAACCCCAGACAGGCCACCCAGAGAGCTGAGAAGCAGAGGGAGGGAGCCCAGCAGCCCATACAACGGACCCAGCGCCACAGCCAGCCAAAAAGGAGCAGCACAGGAAAGGACAGAAGACCAGCCCAGAACTGCGTCAAAGCCCAGGAGAATGAGTAGCCAGGAAAGGACCCAAACAGGGACCAAAAGAGGACCCCAAGCAAACAAGGGCCCCACAGCACAAAGCCCGACACAACCAAGCTGAGAGGAGCACCAGCGACCCAAACGCACAAGCGAACGGGAGGCCAAACACAGGGACCGCAAGGGCAAACCCAACAGAGGCAGAGCCCATGCCCCAAGAGCACACCGGAACAACCCAGGCACCAGAAACTAAAGGAGAGGAGCCCGGGGAAGCCACAGGTGCACCACCCAACAGGGGAGCGGGGACAGACTTAAACAAGGGGAGAAAGAACACCCCAGAGCCAACAAGAGAGCAAGGGTCACAGACACCACAGGCCGAAAAACAGCCCTCGCAGGAGCACAGGCCCAACGACAGGCCCCCCAAAGGGAAAAGCCAGAGCCCCAGACCCGAGGCAAAGCCAACCGCAACCCGAAAGTGGAACGAGAAGAGCGGGAAGCAAGAAAGCGGGCCACGCACCAGGGGACACACATCCCCCACAAGGAGGAAAAGGGCACAGCAGACAGGTCAGGACACAGGAGCCGGGAATCCCAAGAAAAAAGGGGGCCACCCAAGGCAGAGACCAAGGAAGATCCACGACACCCAGCAATCACAGGAGGCAAAAAGAGAGGCAGGCGAGAAGGCAAGACCAACAAGCCAACACCCAACACCAGCCAGAACCCACCAGGGCCCCAACCAGCACCGCCCCGGAGCCAGCAGCCCAACAAGGCCAAGGTACCACCAGAACCGAGGAAGGACACAACAGCCCCCATGGGAAAACAAGGGGGAGAACCCAGCAGACCCGCAAAAGGCAGACACCCCAAGCACGGGGCAAGCAAAAGCACCCAGAAGAATGCAAGAAGCGCCCAACAGAGAAAACTGCAGGCAGGTAGGCACCCAAACAGGCACGAACCAGGCCCAAACCCACAGAAGGGCAGGAACCAATGGGCGGAAGGGCCGCAGTCAGCCAAAGGAAGCCCAAGAATAGCAAGGCATCAGGACCCGAAAAAGGGCAAAACGCCTGACAAGCAGCCAGGGGCGACCAGAATAGGCTACAGCAACAGGCCAACCCAGGCACACCCCAATCCAGGATACTAACCAGGGCCGGCCAGGGACAACAGAAGCCCGCAGGGCAGGATGGCCGGAGGCTCAGAGGACAGAGCAAAGAGGCCACCAGAAGAAGCCAACAAACCCCAGGAGAGACCGCCCAAAACGAGCCACGGCCCAGCAAGCAGACACCACCCCAGGGAGGAAGCAGGGCCGACCCAGTCAACCCACAGGGCGGACAGCAGGCACAACAGAAGCCAAGGCCAGAGTGCAGCACACACAAGCAAGAAACCGCCAGGCGCACGCACCAAGGGGGCAGGCCAACAACAGACCCACAGGGACCGACCCCCAGCCCAGACGCCAAACAGCAACCAGCGTCAAACAAGTGAAAAGCCAGAAGGCCAGGAAAACAGACCCCATGGAGGAAGCCCCGAAGGACCCCCCCCCTCCCAGGCAGAAATCTAAAAAAAAAAGGCCAGCGACCCAGGGGAAACCACGGCCCAAGACAGGACAGAGAAAACAGGAGAGCCTACGTCGCAGGCAGCCAGAGATGCAGAAGAACCCGCCAGGACCCCGGGAGGTGGGGGCAGCGGATGCAGAGAACCAGGCCGGAGACACCAAGGACCCCAGACCGAGACAGCAAACTGACCTACACCCCACACAACCAGCAAAGCACAGAGGGCCTGCACGCAGGAACAGGAGCCAGCAAAGAGAAGCCCCAACAGGAATCCACCAGCACCAGGAGAGACCTGAGGACGACGGGAACCAACAGCACCGGAAGAAAGCAAGGAACCCAGAAGGCAAGGCACCAGGGAGACCAGCCGAACCCAACCCAATAGCAGAGTGCAAGCAGGAGACCCCGGGAACAAACCCTGACCACCCACAAAGGGCCAGGCACACAGGGTGGCAGCAACAGAAGCAAGTGGGAAGACACACCAGTCAGGGCAGCAAGCAAACCCCACGGAAAGCACAACAGCCCATCGAACCAGGAATACCCAGGCGAACTCCCAGCCAGAAAGTAGACAAGACCAGAGACACGCAGATAGGCACGGCCGGAAGCCAAGACATCCTGACATCGCGACAACCCACAGCACCAGGCACCCCAATGCGGTCCCCCAGCCAGGCACCACCCAGGTCCGAAGCACCACAATGTCGGAGACCAGGCAAGATCACGTGCTGGCAGGCCAGGAAGGCTGCAGGCTGAACAAGAAACCTGCAGAGGAAGAGGCAGAAACAGCAACCAGCAGGCCTCGCCAAAATGTATGTGCACACATGCGTGGGGGTAGGGGGCTGAGTGGATCCAGGAAGCCCCCTAGAACCAGAAAACCACCGTTGATGGAACACCTAGCACATCAGGAGCACCACACAACTCACTACACAAATGAAAATAGCACACACAAGAGAAGGGGGATGCGGACAGAAACCAAAGAGGTCGTGGGATACTGGAGAAAAAAAGAAAACCGCTATGCGGTACTCACCAAGGGCTCAGGAAGAGTGCACCACAAGCTCACTGCCTCCCAACAGCCATCCCAGGCGCGCACCAGTAAACCAGCGCTGGGTGGAGAAGCCTGCCAAAAATTGCCTCCAAGGCCACAGCAAGGTCAGCCCCTGGACTGACCCAACCTCGCACCAGGGGCGCCAGGAAGATTGGCGGAGGCCCGCAGGAGAAAGGCGGAGGAGCTGCATCCGGCTCAACTTGATCTGAACAAGTGACCCTCAGAACACAGCAGCTGACCGTGGTGAGCACTCAACACGCTGAGCCAACCTGAAGGCATCACAATGACAGACAGGGGGCCCGGGAGCACCGCCCACCCGAGCCTCAGGCCCCACCAAACAGCCGAAGCAGTGTGTCCCCCAGACCGGCCAAGTCACAGGGAGACGCGCAATGCAACCCGAAAGAGACCAGGAGGAACGGCGCCCCAGCCGTAAACGGCCGGACGACAATCAACGCAGCTCCTGGCAAGCCTGGTAGGCCACAAGAATGCGGAAGAGATGGCGAGGACAGCCCAGCAGCCCCGACGAGACGTCCAGAGAAGAATCCAGCAGGTAAGTCCCAAACACGTCTCATTCTGTCGGAAGACAGAAAAAAACAACAGGCTGCATGCTGGCCTGGTACCGCTTATGTACTCCCAGTGAGAGGGAGTGGGTTGGGTATCCCAGCATGTTCCTTTTCTTTTTTTCTGTCGTGGAGATGGTCATCTCCACTTTGTTAAGGAATGGGACGAGGACAGGAGGGACCTGGGGGTGATGAGCTATGCTTCTTCAGAGTGGTAAGTGTATGGTAAGTAGCTGGTGGTGTATGTTGGGGCACACTTTAACAAATATATTGCTATAGTATGGTGTGGTTTTGCACCGTCATTTTCATACAGCACATTTTTTATGGCAATGGCTACAAAATTTGTACTGACATACAGGTTTACTGATAAAACTGTGGTGCACACAATAATGTGTTAAAATCATTTGTCAGCAAATATTTACCATTTGCACGTTACCAAGGAAGGTGCCGATTCCGATCCGGTAAAAATATTCCCCATACGAATCGTATCCGGACAAACTGGCAAGTACGATTCGTATGAGAAAAAATCCATACGAATCGCATTGGGAAAATTCCCCAACACGTCCTCGGGCTGGAAAAAGTGTCCGACACGTTCCCGGACAGTTTTACCTACGAATCGGGAAACTGAAGTCCGAGCACGCAAGTACGATCCATCCCGTCCGTCCGAATGCACAACTGTATGGAAAAAACACTGTACGCTGCGAACTCCCATAGCAACTATGGATACGTCCAAATATGTGCCCGCATACGCGCTGGACACCCCCCCAGCACACACCCCCACGTACGCGCCTTTCCCCAGCATCCCCCCATGTCTGTGCCGTACCCCCACCCCCCCTAGGTACGGAGGGTAACCTCCCGTATGTATGGTGCGGACCCCCAGCGCGTAGCGCTGGGGGTCCACAGCGTACCTACAGAGGTGGTGGTACACTCCGTACCTACGGGGTGGGGCTACGCTCCGTACCTACGGGTGGGGGTACACTCTGTACCTACGGGGGTGGTGGTACGCTCCATACCTACGGGGGGTGGGGGTACGTTCCGTAGCTACGGGGTGGGGGTACGCTCTGTACCTACGGGGGTGCTGGTACGCTCCGTACCTACGGGGGGTGGGGTTACGCACCGTCCATAGGGGGGGCTGGGGGTACGGCGCATACATACAGGGGGCCGGGTGTACGGCGCGTACATACGGGGGCTGGGGGTACTGCGTGTACATACGGGGGGCTGGGGGTATGTGCTGAGGGACGGTGCTTACATACGGGGGCTGGGGGTGTGCACCGTCCATACAGAGGTGGGGGCACACACCGTACCCCCAGCACCCCGTATGTACGCGCCGTACCCCCAGCCCCCGCCCATGTACACGCCGTACCCTCGGTTCACGTATGTACGGCATGTACCCCCAGGCCCCTACACCCTGCCCGTGCCTGTACGCACCCTACCCGAGGCCCCTACACCAGCACCCTCACCCAGCCTTGCGCATGTACAAGTCGTACCAAGCCATAGCAAATGTGAGCACTGTACAACAACATGGCCGATGTACGCACCTCACAGACGCGAAAAACACACGTACTGAACCAGGACACTGCAAAACACCACAAGGAGAGTCAATTCGAATCGCACAACATCACAAAACACGTCCAACAAGCCCAAATACATCCAATACACTGACCTGCAACAGCCAAACAGGTAAACAGAGGCCCAAAACACAACCACTCCTTATAACACATCCACCCAAAGTTCAAACACAGCCACACCCACAAATGGACCAATAAAAAGGGCCCACAGACACAAACCATGAGCCTTTGCATCAGACCCACTGCTGCCAGACACCACAGACAACCCACAGCACCATACTTGAACCTTTACTACACCTTACACTTGCACACCTTCACACAACCACCTTCACAAACACCCCCTCATCACATTCACACACACCCCTTCACAACCACACACACACACCCACAACCATCCACACCCACACCCCACACCATGCCCACAGACAGGAATCCAAAGTTCACAACAGCGGAGCTGGAGATCCTTGTCAACGAAATCATCAGAGTCGAGCCACAGCTCTTTGGAACATTGGTCAGACAGACCAGCGAAGCAGCTAAATCAGCCATGTGGCAGAGGATCATCGAGAGGGTGAATGCTGTTGCGCCCATCAGAAGGACCAGGCATGAATGCCAAGCCAGGTGGTACGATCTGCGGAGGACGGTCCGCCGCAAAATGACAGACGAATACAACCAGGGGAACATCACTGGAGGTGGCCTGCCCCGCGGACCGGTACACTACCATCCCTGGGAGGAGAAGGTGATGCGCACGCTGCCGCCGGTGGGAGTACACGGAGTAGGAGGAGTCGCCGAGCCTGGTGAGTACACAAACAACTCATCCCACATGGGGGGAACCACATCAACAACCCAACTCACAATAATGCACGCAACTACCCCAAAGCCATCACCGGACACAACCACACTCCAAAAACACGCACATGCCACTAGCGGCTCCATGCCCCATGCACCAAGCAAGGCCATGCCAAATCACAGGCCACACAAAACACCAACACAAGACAGGATGTCCGTTATGCCAGGCGGGGGGGCCTCCAAAATCACATTGTGCAACTCAGAAGCAGACACCAATGCCCTCAGCCCATATGGCCTAGGGCCGACACTGTACTGTGTTGCCTGCAAATGGCGGCCGCGTCGCACGATGACATGGGTATGAAGGCCCAATTTGCCCATAACAGCAGCTAATGAAGAGGCATCACTGTGAAAGAGTGTCAGCACACACCACCGCTGCAGCGCAGAATCAGAGACACTCTGCCCAATGGGGTCCGGGAGATTCTAAATAAAGCCACATGAAGAAGCCAATGGCCATTGACAGACCTGCAACGTGTGTGTGCCCAGGAAGCTGGGCTGAGGTGACAGAGGGTGACAGACAGACGGAGGGAGAGGGAGAGAGAGGGAGGGAGGGAGACAGAGGGTGACAGAGGGCGACAGAGGGAGACAGACAGACGGAGGGAGAGGGATAGAGAGGGAGGGAGACAGAGGGCGATAGAGGGAGACAGACAGAGGGAGGGAGAGAGAGGGAGGGAGGGAGACAGAGGGTGACAGAGGGTGACAGACAGATGGAGGGAGAGGGGGAGAGAGGGAGGGAGACAGAGGGCGACAGATGGCGACAGAGGGAGACAGACAGAGGGAGGGAGAGGGAGAGAGAGGGAGGGAGACAGAGGGTGACAGAGGGAGACAGACAGAGGGAGGGAGAGGGAGAGAGAGGGAGGGAGACAGAGGGCGACAGAGGGCGACAGAGGGTGACAGACAGGTGGAGGGAGAGGGAGAGAGAGGTAGGGAGACAGAGGGTGACAGAGGGCGACAGAGGGAGACAGACAGACGGAGGGAGAGGGAGAGAGAGGGAGGGAGACAGAGGGTGACAGAGGGAGACAGACAGAGGGAGGGAGAGGGAGAGAGAGGGAGGGAGACAGAGGGCGACAGAGGGAGACAGACAGAGGGAGGGAGAGGGAGAGAGAGGGAGGGAGACAGAGGGCGACAGAGGGAGACAGACAGAGGGAGGGAGAGGGAGAGAGAGGGAGGGAGACAGAGGGCGACAGAGGGAGACAGACAGAGGGAGGGAGAGGGAGAGAGAGGGAGGGAGACAGAGGGCAACAGAGGGAGACAGACAGAGGGAGGGAGAGGGAGAGAGAGGGAGGGAGACAGAGGGCGACAGAGGGAGACAGACAGAGGGAGGAGAGTGACAGAGGGAGGGAGAGAGGGAGACAGAGGGAGACAAAATCACCCTTGGGTGGTGTGGGCATGTCCGCTCATCAGCAGGTGGACTGTCTGCATGTTGACAAGGTCTGGCAGTGCGTGAAACACCCCTCATTCGTTTGGAAAGCACTGGGCCATGTGTCAAACTGTGCACGAGTCGATCCTTGCTGCAGGCACAAACCTAACCTCACACCCAGTATACACACTCACTGTGTTTGTTAGAACCCAGTCACAAATGCATAAGTTACCTACCTGCATTCTCCAACAGACATGACAAAGCAACATTTGGCCACGTACAGTGCAACACGTAAGTCGGTTCTGCAGCGCTCGCTACGCACGCGTGCTACACTGCTCACTGCGTTCAAAACAACAAAGAGTGTGTCACACATAGGAAAAGTGTTGACAGCTATGGCCAAGGGACATACCCATGCACCATGCACAATGCACAGGGATTTGCCAAGTACAGACAAGGTAGATGACACTTGGCCCTGCTGTAGACAGCACAAGGCAAACCTGTGACCACTGTACACTCAAACACCAACTCCACATGCCACCTACCTACCACAGGAACTCACATTCACTATCATGCCAGCAGGCACCATGAGGGGATAGACACATCACCTGGTAGACCCAATGACAAATCACACCACACCCAACAGCATGCCCGGTCACACACCCCCCCCCTTACACAAGCACACACCCCCGGGGCAGGCAACGTAAATTGGCACTCCCACAATGGATATGTGACACAACAAGACCAATCCATAGCCAAATAAGCATCCCAACACTCATTAGACAGGCCAAATAACCAGGAGTACATATCAATCTGTCCCCCGCAACATACCCATCAGCAAGTGCACTGTGAGAGGAATGCTAGACATATCCAACTACCCAGAGGAACTGTGCCAACTTGAATATGTATGAAACATGGATGACGCATGTAACACCATTAACATTGTCTCTCTCTCACACACAGGGCAACGTCGTCGATCTCCCCCCAACACTGGGGGGGAAGAAACACAGGACCAGGCTCGGCGTGACGATGATCCCACCGGCAGCGATGACTCTCACCACACCGTGGATGACCCCGACCGACCTGGCCCCTCTGGTGCCCAAGCACCTGCAGCACCTGTGTCAGGTACAACTGTGCCAACCACCACCCCCATTCCTGCCACATCCCAGGATACACACAGGAGCCCTGCTCGCACACAACGCAGCCAGTCTGACCAGGAGGGACAAGGTACCCCGGGCACCCAGGAGGAGGCAGGCGACCCCGCAAATGCCATCCCTCAGGGGTCCCGGAGACCCGATGTGCCCACAACGGCAGGCCAGGCTCAAGTGGGCAGGGGTGGTGGGAGTGGAGGACGGCGGAGGCGCGAACCTGACCAGACAGCTGAGGAACCGGTTATGTCACACGTCCGCAACATCCTGGACACATACCGGCGTGTACCAGGGGCATCAGCCAGGCCATGGAGGCCCTCAATGAGATTAAGAACCTGCAGGCTGAGCAATATGCCAGTCAACAGCAACACCAAGGACGGATGGAGGCAAGACTGGCTGAGCTTGTGGCGGTGCAAACGGACATGACCCGTGTACTCCGTCGGATTGTCAAAAACATGGGCAACCCTCCCTGTGCCACCAGGCGTAGATCACCACCAGCCACAGGGAGGGATCAGGAGGAGGAGGATTCGTCCGATGGAGCATCACAGACATCGTCACGGCCTGCTTCTGAGGGTCCCCGGAGGAAGGTGGGTCGTCCACGCAAAAGACCGTGAGAGTCAGCGGACCATCACCATCTCCCAGGTCACCTGGCCTGGCACCTGGCCCTCTGGCGCAACAGCAGCACCTCATCCAATGACATTCTTTGCCACATGGACTTGCTGGTCATTGTCTGACCAATGTTGACAAAGACTGTGGCATGACTCTGATGACTTCCAATGGCAAGGATCCCAACTCCCCCTGTGAACTTTGGATTACAGACACCCGGCGAGCACCACTTTACATTCCCCAAACACGTACCCCACCACTAATAATAATTTTAGAAATCACGAGATGATGCCGTCATTTAGCATTATTCCATTACATGTGTGTGTTGGAAAGTCAAACCATGCCTGAGTTTTGAAGTAACTCCAACCATGCATACCCTGGGGTCTGAGTCTGGCACAGGACACACATGGGTCACAATGTATCATCCAATACAGACATGGAGCACCATACTCACCCGTGATGGTCCCAACCAGCTGAGGAGGTGCCTGCACAACTGTACGGACAGACCTATTTCGAAGAGTAACAGTCATGCGCAGAGGTCAGGGATCATGTGGAGTGTACTGGGGTGGGAGTCCCAGGTATGTGTAGCCAGGTGGGAGAACTATGTCCTGCAATCAGGAGTCAGGTGGATGTGGAGAATGGTGGCCAGGCCAAGGTTGGATGCATGGAGATGGCACAATGGGGTCTTAGATGACAGTGCCACAAGGTTGTGTTGGGGGCGTGGTCGTGGGGTGCATCCTGAGTGTGGGCGTGGATTGTGAAGGTCATCCTGCAGCTGACAGTGATCCATTCCAGCTATCTCTGTTGGACGGTGATGTGGCTGGGTCGCCGGATGTTGAATCAGAGCTGTGCAGATGCACCCTGGATGTGGACAAGTCTCATGGGAGTTGTAACGTACTTCTCCCTAGAGTGCAGGGTAGGATTAGACACGGATGTTGTAGTTGACCTGGGGGATGGTCTGTCTTGCCTTGAGGTGGATCCAACTGTGGATCTTGTGCATAATGCAGAGTGTGCTGAAGCCTGAGGTACAGATGCTGGTGATCAGCATAGCACATGTGAGCAAGCAATCCATGATGCACACCAGCTCGTGTGCGTGGACACTGTGTGCCTGTGCAGGGCCCTTGCGGGTGGGACACAAGCAGTTGACCCAGCTGTTGGGGGACAATCCGCAGATGAACACCTCAGTCGTGTACAAGTCCAGCATCAGGTGGCCAACGTGCAGCCATCTGCCAATGGATACCATGCATTATTCAATATGAGAACTGGCATGGACTGCGTCTTTGGGGAGGGTGAGGAGCACCTGCCTGTCAATGGGACACCAGATGATGATGAGATGCAGTGTGCATGTCATGGTGTAGAGGAGGATCCTGGACACATTGTAGACTGACACGCTGAGACATGATACCTGTGCCATGTGTCCCACAACGACACCATACTACATGCAGAGGCCTGGAGTACCACTCACATGGCCATGTTGGGGTACAGAGCCGGTGGGGAGTAGGAGGGACATGACCTGGTTGGTGTGACAGGGCCTGGGAGGCGTACCAGCGCTGTGTAGGCAGTTGGAGTTGCACACTCATTATGAGAAGGTGTTGTGTGGGTGATGAGTGCATGCCTGAGTGCATGCAACAGATGTATTGGATGGACATTGCTTGGTGGGTGGCCTCAACATCATGGTGTAGCGTGATGTGGCACATGCAAGGACATGAGGCACGTGCAATGTGCACGTAGCATGTGCAGACGGTCCAGCCTTTCCCACCGCAACTGTGTCACACACAAGCAGATTACACCAAAATGAATGGGTGGAGGGAGGAAGGGGGGTGCGTCTTAGAGGCGTGTGTGTGAGTGCAAATATAGAAACTCTGTGTCCCTTGCTGCAGGGCCTGCAGCAGCAGGCGCCATGTCCTGAAAACCATGCCACAAGTTGCACACTAACACAAGCATGTCAGAAAGGACTACTGCAAAAGGTGTATGAGAAGGGAGGAGTGTCTGGTTCAACATGGCACACACACAGACAATGGATGCACATGCAGCAAAGTGGCAATTGTGGGGACTGAGATGCCAAAATACCTACACAACCATGTACATCATGCACAATACATATCATAATCCCTGACAAACAGCTTGCATCTTGCTACTCTACACATAGACTCATATGCACAATCTGTGACAACTATGCCAGACATGCCGCATGCACAGTGGCAAGAGACCTGCATTGACAGAGATGAGGCACCTTGGAGGCTGAGGGACACCTTTATTAGTCCTGTTTGCCGGAAGGCAAATGCATCTATATTAACAGATGCACAGGTCATGTGGATGAACATGTGGAACCTACACTGGCACCCCCCTTTGCACCACAGATGCAGGAAACCCATAGAACTGGCACACAAGTGATGGGTTTGAGGCAAACACCCCATGCTGATCACAGAGAGGCTGCAATTCACCATTGAGCCACTAATGGGGATGTACCACACTATGTCAACCCGGTGCATCCCGTATGTTTCCAAGGGCAGTGTTACACACATTGATGCCTTCATCCCAATCCACAATCACATTACAGATGACTGTCACCAAGTGTGACTATCAATTCAGGTGAATCCAGCTCCATGTCATGTGCCCCATGGTGATTCTACATGTATGCTAAGTAACCAAACATGAACAGGAGCAGTGCACACACATTCCAAACAAATAGCACACCCAAAAAGCCGTGGTGCATCCCTTACCCTAAGGTGAATTTTCGACATGTCCGTGCATGTTACGCTGATTCAGCACACGTTGCTGTATTCATGAGGAATAGCAGGAGCACAACAATGCCACCAGCAGACAGCATGCGCAAATACCTGGGGATGAGAGACACACAAGAAGTGAGCCAAAAGAAGCACATCCGCATGCATGGGCATGTACTCGACACGTATAAGGTTGTCAACATGCTAGGTGAAAATAGTGTCTCAGGTAAGACATACGTTTATTACACCATCACTCGAGTGACACATCCAAACACACCTCTGACTCACTTGCCATACATGCAGATGGACCCACACATTGCAACACATGCCACACAAGGCTCAATGCGTGCACACTCAGACACTGCAACTCACCACTAAGCAAAGAAGTTGCGTATGAGCCGACTCCGGATGTCCTCTTCCTCCTCCTCCTCAACATCACTTGCCTCATCACCAAGCCCCTCGTCCTCCACGGGTGGATGTTCCTGCTCATCCGGATCCAGGATGAGTAGCACAGCTTTCTCCACTGCCATGTTGTGCAGCATGCAGCACACAAGGAAGATTTTGCAGACCTTCACCGGTGCATATGGGAGTGCGCCGCCGGTCTTGTGGAGGCACCGGAATTAGCTCTTCAGGAGGCCAAAGGTCCTCTCTATCACTCGCCTGGTCTGCCCATGGGAGTTGTTGTACCGGTGATCGGCAGCCATTCTGGAGTTGCGGAGAGGCGTGATCAGCCATGGCATGTTGGGATAGCCAGAGTCCCCTACATGGAAACATCATGGACAGAAGTGGGTCAGGAGAAGCAGTAAGACAGAAAGATGACGCTAAATACAGGAGTAATAGAGTATACCCACCAACAAGACATGCTCGTTCGTTGCGCAGCTGCAGCATCATTTCAGGCACCCTGCTACACCTCATGATGTAGGCATCGTGTGCTGATCCTGTAAAACGAGCACAGACATGGGAAATCAGCATGTTAGCAAGACACACCACAAGGGCATTAATGGAGTGGTAATGTTTCCTGTTTCTATAGGCTACCTCCTTGCCTGTGGTGGTACCAAAGCCACATGTGTCCCATCAATATACCTAATGACATGGGGCATCCCTCCCGGGGCATAGAAGTCACCCTTGACACCTGTCAACTGCTCAGGAGTTGGGAAATGAATAAACTCATCCAGGTGAACCAACATGGCCTCTAAAAAATCATACAGGACACGGCTGAACATGGTCTGGGACATGCCACCAACATGAGCTATGGTCTCTTGAAACGTACCCGTGGCAAAGAAATGTAGGGCTGCCATCACCTTCATCTTGGGTGTCAGTGCAGTAGGTTACCTGTGTAGCGGTTGGAGGTGTGGTGCCAGCCTTGCTGTCAAGTTCAGAATCAACCGTTGGGTAAAGCGGTAGCGGCATATACAGTCACGTTCCCTCAGGGCAGCCAAGTCTGGGATTGGTCAGGGGAAAGGCGGAGCCCTGCAGTAATTTGGAAGGGACAACGAAGAGTGAGTACAGTACAACAACACTGTCAATGTACTGAGCACATGTTGAACAGCCAATACACATATGCTACATGCAGAGTCAGGTCTGTGCAATATATCCTGGACACGTATGCCAGGCAGGTGACACTCTTACCATGAGCCAGCTACAAACGTGGATTCACAAGCTCAACATGATATGGCATGAAACTAGCTGTGGGCCAGTGTAAGTGAACAGGCAGACGCATTACAGGAGTGACAGACATCCACATGTGTGCAGAAGAAGGATGTTTATCATACAGACAGGTTGCGGAACACTAGAGGCACAGGTCACATGTCCCTGAAAAAAGGACAGACCACACACCTTGCCATGAAGGGGTACATGTCAAAACTGATCACACATACATTGATACTACTCAGATATGTCCTTGTCTCGCAAGTCCATGTTTGATGCATACATACACATGTTACGTCTGATTCCACATGTGTCCTGGTGTGCATAATAGTGTGCCATGCCCATCCACACACATGCACATGTTGGATGCAGCAATTGCAGATGCATTTGACGGAACACCAACAGCAAGCTTATGGGAACACATGACACACACATGACATACTCACATCGTGCAACGCCGGTAGTCACATGTCAGGTGTCATTATCCGTGTACCTGGCATCAGGGGACAGTTGCGGGTGTTGACGGCTGTGCCATGCCAGTGACGCAGTGCTCAACAAGTCTGTACTACATGCACACATGTCAAAGGTGTGAAGGGGATGTGTGGCACATAGTGCACCTTGACACATGACATGTGTACACAGCTCATCACACATCTATTGGGTTCAAACATGAGGAGAATTGTGCCACATCACAGCCTGACACACCTAGGCCCAAGACATGTAGGACTGCACTGACAATGACTTGATGTCCAGCCTTGGCCAAGTATGACAGCTCAATTCCTTTCTGTGTGCCGCCTGTCACCAGTGTAAGGTGTGAAACGCACCGTACACACGCTCTGAGGGCGTGTGTAGGGTCCTTATCACTATGGTTGTGTTGCCGTAGGCATACACTATAGGGATACGGTCCGTACAGGCATGTGTAGGGTCCGTATCACTATGGTTGTGTAGCCGTAGGCGTACGCCATAGGGATACAGTCCATATACGCGTGTGTAGGGTTCCGCATCACTATGGTTGTGTTGCCGTAGGCGTACACCATAGGGATACGGTCCGTACAGGCATGTGTAGGGTCCGTATCAGCATGGTTGTGTAGCCGTAGGCGTACGCCATAGGGATACTGTCCATACAGGCGTGTGTAGGGTCCGTATCACCATGGTTGTGTAGCCGTAGGCGTACACCATAGGGATACGGTCCGTACACGCGTGTGTAGGGTCCGCATCACTATGGTTGTGTTGCCGTAGGCGTATGCCATAGGGATACGGTCCGTACAGGCGTGTGTAGGGTCCGTATCACCATGGTTGTGTAGCCGTAGGCGTATGCCATAGGGATACGGTCCGTACACGCGTGTGTAGGGTCCGCATCACTATGGTTGTGTTGCCGTAGGCGTACGCCATAGGGATAAGGTCCGTACAGGCATGTGTAGGGTCCGTATCACCATGGTTGTGTAGCCGTAGGCGTACGCCATAGGGATACGGTCCGTACACGCGTGTGTAGGGTCCGCATCACAATGGTTGTGTTGCCGTAGGCGTACGCCATAGGGATATGGTCCGTACAGGCGTGTGTAGGGTCAGTATCACCATGGTTGTGTAGCCATAGGCGTACGCCATAGGGATACGGTCTGTACACGCGTGTGTAGGGTCCGCATCACTATGGTTGTGTTGCCGTAGGCATACGCCATAGTGACACGGACCCTACACACGCCTGTACGGACCGTATCCCTATGGCGTACACCTACGGCAATCCAACCATAGTGATGCGGACCCTACACAGGCCTGTACGGACCGTATCGCTATGGCGTACGCCTACGGCAACACAACCATAGTGATGCGGACCCTACACACGCGTGTACGGACCGTATCCCTATGGCGTACGCCCACGGCAGCACAACCATAGTGATGCGGACCCTGCACACGTGTGTACGGACCGTATCACTGGAGTGGTGGTGCCCTAGGGGCGTGGAACGCACCGTACCTGTGTGTGTATAGTGAAATTACATAGGGGACACCTGAGGGACAAGTATAAGGGCCTAAATGCATGCTGGTTGTCATGGAGACCGAGTTTCAATTTCAAATTTTTTCATCAGGTGGCCAGCAAGAGTCGGTTGGAGACATTATACTATGTTGCAAAGTGGTTGTTGACTTGACATCATGCTCAATTTTTAAACCATGCAAAGCCACTGACTGGGGTAGGTTTAAAGGGATTGGAGGAAACGTAGGATGCAAATGAGATTGACCAATCACTCTGTACTCCTGTAAATGAACTAGGCCAGCAAGGCAAATATAAGGCAGCCAGGTCCCATGAGAGAGCACTTGCCTGCACAACCTTTCATTCCACACCACTGCTGCTGCTCGTGATTCCTCTGGCACCATGTCCAGGTCTGTGGAGAGGGCCCAGCCATTCACCCTGGAGGAGAATGTGGCATTGCTGGATGTGATCCCCACACAGTACCCCAGCCTGTATGGGAGACCAGGGGAGCAGGTGAGTGCCTACTCCACTAGCTTAGACTGTGCCCCTTTTTTGTGACTGTCACTTCTGGCATTGTGTCCAGGTGTGACAGACATGCAATGTTGTTTAGAGTGGGTCCCAGGGGGGGAATGCCTCATGTCTCCCATGCAGAGCATGCTGAAGTGCATGTCTGCACTCCTCACTTGCAAAGTGCTTACTGTGACAATCACTGCATGGTGCATGCCACATTCAGCCTGGCTAATCCACTTGGGAATGTTGTTTCACAGCCCTGATGTGATTCTGTGTTCCCCCCAGTGTGACAGGTGACTGTACCCACAGATGTGTGTGAGTTGAGTGTACCTGTGGTTAGAGTGTCCAAATGATGTGTTCGTCCCCTGGACATTGGTGTGTGTGTAAGTCCCCTGTCATGTGGGTGAGTGTCCATGTGGAGTGTTACCGCCCAGATGCATGAGGGATGCATAGAACCTACCCATGTGATGTGCGCAGGGAGCAGTGCTGTGTGTCTGACGTGCTGGGCTAGCCCAACACCTGTGACACCCCCCAGTCAAGTGGCACATGTGCAGAGTGAGGTTTGTACCCGCAGTTGCCAATGGCAGGTGATTGTTCTGTGCCTGTGTGTGTCTGTGTACTCTGCTGAGGTTGCGTCAGTGGCCTGGGGCATGTGACTGCTTTGAGGTGCTGTACATAATCCTGGTGTAGCTTGTGATGCACAGTGTGAGCCATGATCATTGATTCTCTCGCACCCCTCATGCCACCTGTGTACTTTAAAAGCCACGTAGTGCATTTTGCCTTCCCCAGAGGATAATGTCCCTATGACAAAGGTGCAATGAGTTGGCTGCATACTATGCCCTGTTCACACCTGCCAAATTGTTAAAATGTGTGTCCCGAAGGCATGGGTATGGGCCGTAGCGCCATTGTTGGGGTGACGTAGGGGTATGGCCCGTACCCACGCCTTAAGAGCGTGGGTACGGGTCGTACCACTCCCACCCCTACGTCACCCCAACAATGGCGGTACGGCCCGTACCCACGTCCCAAAGGCATGGGTACAGGCCGTACCGCCATTGTTGGGGTGACGTAGGGGTGGGCATGGTACGACCCGTACTCATGCTCTTAAGGCGTGGGTACGGTGCGTACCACAATTGTGTTGCCGGTTCGCATCCATGTCGATTTCCGTTGTGGCGGACGCAGGCCTTGGTGGAGACGCCCCTGCCCCCCGAAGTGACCATGCCCTGGGGGTCAGGTATGTACTGGGCATGTATGAATTTTGACTCGGGTGGGGTTATGTTTCCTGCCCCTGCCCCCCCCCCCTTTGCCCCTGGGTGATGTTCTGACCTTCTGCGGCGTCTGCGTCGGTTCCTGTACACCAGGTGGACTGCTATGAGGGCCGGGATGACACGTAGGTTGGGGTCCATGGCTGTCCGATGCGTACAGGTGCTCCTTCTGTGCGTCGTCCTGATTTCCCGGCAGTTTTTGGCTGCCGTAAAATATTATCCGTCCGGAGTGACGTGGGCACGAATCGTACTTGCTGGTTCGTGAAACGCTGCCTGACTCCGTCCGGACGTCACATCCGCGGTGTCCCGGATCCGATTTGTATGTTATTTTTTGCCGGGCGGTGTTTTGTACGAATCGTACGGAAACGGTGTTTCTGTACGAATCGTACTTGCGGGTTTGTAAGGTTTTTTTCCCGGGTACGGGTCGAACAGAGAAAACACTCCGTCCGACGATTCGTACCCGGTTTTTCCAGGATCGGAATCGACACCTAAGTGTCTTGATTTGTTTTGATCCAGTTAAAATCTTAATTTCCATCACACTTCGGAATTACAGAAAAGGGCTTCATTTGAGCTTTCCTAACTGCTGGTACATTTTGAAATATTTGTACAGTTATTTTGCAGGTATTTAAATGCTATGTGTTAGAAAGAAATTGACAATCTACAACCTTTCCTTTCTCACTTCCTGAGCTCAAGTGAGATTGTCAGATAGTTCACTTTACAAGCTCCCTAAATATGCAGTCAGAAAAACAAAAGTTGACACAAATCTCCATTTCAAAACAATAAGCAGAAATTTGTAAGAAGCACTAGACTGACATTTGTCCTTGCTCTTTTAATGCACAGCACATGTGGCATGATACAAATAAAATGTAAAGTCAACTTTGTTACTCATTAATCTTGTGAGCTACAGCATGGTTAATTTGGGAGTGCTGCAGCACCCCACACATCCCTATTTCCAGCACATATACAGAAGGGATATCATCACATTTGTGACGGAGCATCCCATCCACCAAACTCTAAATCAGGCCAACAGTTCTTAGTAGAAAAATGCCAAACAAATACTGTTGCATTCATAAATGAAGGGCAACATTGTTCATGCTTAGCCATCAGACATCATAGGTGCTCTAGGCCTGCTTGGGGAGCTTTGAAGTCACTATTGGGTAGGGGATACAAATGGTAATATTTAGCTTTATTGATTACTGTAGTTAAATAAAATTGTAGCAAACACCAGAAAGCTTGCTTAGGCTGGGTCAGGTGCGTCAATGGACTGATGCATCTACTGCACGCATCCACTGTAGGAATTTATACTTGACCTCTTGGTCATAGGTTCAAATCCTTGAGGGTCCACTCAGTCTTTCATCCTTCTCAGGTTGATGAAATGAGTTCCATTGAGTTAGGTAAAAATACACATCTGTTAGTTTAGCCCCAAGATACCCTTCAGAGTGAACATTGCACTTTACAGATACATGTTATGTTATACTTACCCATCAATCATACAGATGTATGAGTGAACATTCTCTGACTGTTAAAGTTTCATAATAGTCTCCCTTTTCCTTCATGGTGTCTACTGTCTATATAGCAAATGTGACAGCAAGTTTCATTACTTTTACTATGAACACTCTGCAAAATACATTAAAGCAACTTCAATTGTGATCTGCTTGCCTATGTGGAATTTCAATTATAGTTTATTATTTTATTAATTCCCTGTTACTCTTCGATGCGGAATTACCAATAACAGGATTACTTCGGCTCGCATAATTAAGAGTAATTTTGGCAAACAGCCTACCTCGAGAGCACATTTAGCAATTGCCAGTGGCTGCTCATGCTTGCCATTTGTGTTCTGATGCATTCAGAGCTGTTTCTTAGCGCAAAATGCATCCTTGCATCCATTTTGGATGCAAAGGTTCATTTGGCACTAAGAAAATTGGGCTAAATGCCGCGAGTAAGTTCTAGGAAAATCCTCACTCAAGAGCAAATTTATAGAGTGAGAGCAGTTGCTCCTTCTCACTATTCATGGTCTAATGCATTTAGTGCTATTGTTAGTGCAAAATGCATCCTTGAGTGCACTAATTACTCATCTTGCATAATTCAGTGTAATGCTGCGTAATTCATAGGAAATTCTGCATGATTACACTACACACAATTACACATACTACACCCACCCCTAGTTGCAGCATGTGTGGTGACATTGACTTGGAAGTTATGGTACTTCACATACCTCTTATCTACAAGACAGAAAAAAGATAGGCCTGAGAGGGACCAAACCAATATCATTTGCAAAAAAAAGCTAGGTGGATTAGAGATGGTCCTTAAGTCTAATGCCAAATTGTCAGTAAATTGTTGATGTAGGGGAGGGTTTGGTGGTATGGGAGACTTGGGGAACTTTGAAGGCTTATGCAAATTGGAGGGTATGGATGTACAGGAGGGTTTGTGGGTATTGGATGATTTACAGACCCGGGTGTGGTTGAGGAAGGTGGAATATTGGTGGGAGCTGCAAAGATGGTGTTGGAAAGTGACAATGGGGTGATATGAGGGATGGAATCAAAGATTTGGTGTGGGCTGAGGATAGAAAGTTGGAAGGGGAAGTGTGGGTGCAAGTGTTAATAGATGCATATGTAGCAGAAGCACTGGTGTCAGAGAAGGCTCTTGGAGTAAGGTAACATCTGTGTAAGTCCGACAGGGCAGAGTGCATGCCATCTAGGATGGTCATTACTTGTGTCAGTTGTTGACTGACACCCTGTATGGCATTCAACAATACCATCTGCCCTACAGAGGTTGATGGGGCAAGGGGGAGAAGTGTCTGGGGCAAAGGTGACCCTATCTTAGTCAAGTGGCATAGGTGTTTCCTATATTCTGGGGGTACCAGACTGTGGGTGCTGATGGTTGATGTGGGTGTTGTGGACAGTCAGTCAGCCAGTCACAAAACTTTATTTCACATCATTTAAAATGCATGTGCTGGACACGGGAACAGGTCTCAGGGTCTATTGATGATTTGGCCTTCTGGCCAGTCTCATCACTCTCAGTGCCACTGGATCCTTTGGTGTTATTAGCTTCACCCTTAAACCCCCAGTGACACTCCTGCTGCACCCCAAAATCTTGCCCAAAATCTCCTTCCCTATCTTCAGAAGAAGCTGAAAGCACATATATTCACATATCAGTTACTGAGTACACAGGACAACGACAAATATTGGCATATTAAAATTCAATACAAAGGCCACATAAGCAAACATAATTAAGGACCTGAATATGATTCTGGCATGCTGCTTATTGTTTTACAAATGTCAAGGATATTCTGCCACCTTTATTACAAATCTAATGCATTTACACTTATTCTTCAAGGTAATATACATGACATTTGTGAAGGAGTAACCCAGAAACAAACTATATAAAAGCATTCCATAACTTTTGAATTGTATTTTCACTCTGTACACTTTTCTCCTCTGAAACTGGAGTAAGAGTAAAATGGTTGTGCTCCCCTTCAACCATGTACAAATTGCCTTATTCATGACTGAAGTATTTAACTCGTTGATAAATCCATACTATATGTTTTTGAAATTGCAGCCAGGGCATCTTTGTGAGCAATTGGCAATTGGGTTGTTGGTTGAGGGGAATGCAAACCTACTCAAGCAAAAGCTGAACCACAAAAAGTGACTACATTTACAAGTGCTTTAACCCACTGGTAGCTAGGCATAAAAGCAGTCAAGCTTGCCTTACAGTATTTGTGCACCACTTAAGCTGTGATAAAGTGCAAACACAGCAGAGTAAAAATCTCATACCAATTTAGAAAAATAGAGTAAGTTTTAATAAGATATGTACAAGGAAGTGGCAGAGCATGGCGTTAGCCTCCTTGGCTTAACGCCGCACTCCGCCACTTCTGAAACACAAGGCTGCACCATATTTACAAGAATGTGGTGCAGCCTTGCACTTCCCCCTACGATGGTGCTAAGTTTAGCAACTTATCGCCAATGCAGGCACCCTTGCACCATAGTGCAAAGGTGTCTGCGTGCAGGGGGTGATTGTTTATGTGTAGGGAGGTGTCCCTTCCTACATATAAATAATCCCAAAATGCCATTCTGTCACTTCCATGTGTGCTGCATGAAGCAGCACATATGAAAGTGACAATATGGCATTTTTTTTAAAGGTTTGTTTATGTACAGAACTGAACACCTTCTTGTACATAAAGGAACCATGGCATTTTGCTTGTTCCATGTGTGCTGCACAAGGCAGCACACATGGAAAAGCAAAAACGAGGAAAAATAATGCATTTCTCCTTCTTCCGCCAACATAAGACCAGGGTAACCTGGTCTTAATTTTGGTGCTGCTTCCTATGTATGCCACCCTTGTACATAGGGGGCAGCGTCACAATGAATGGGTGTTGCGGTGGAACGCCCACTGCAACACCCCCTGCCCGCCTTATGTACAAGTCAGCGTTAAGTCACATTAAGTGGCTTAAAGCTGTCTTGTACATAAGGCACAGCCCCTATCGCCACCACAATGTCGGTAAAAGTGTCTTTGTGGTAGCGATAGGAGCTTGTACATATGACCCATAGCCTGAAAGATCAAAGCACCAACCGCTGACATCTAGCCATGTGAGACCAGATCAAATTTGAAAGATATGGTCGACCGAGAAGGACGCAGCAGGAGATACCACATAGTCAGGCTGACTGGCAATGCACAGGGGGTGGATCAACGCGAAGGTAGGTCCCAGTCTCCTCTCGATTATCAGTGCATTTTGGCAGAAAAGTTTCTCAGTACAAGATTTGGGAATTCAGCTATCTGGGCACTTTTAGCATCTCTTCCAAGGTTCCAGTACTGGAGGGGCACCATTTGGAGGGCCAAGACTTACTCAGGCTATGTCCAGGTGTGGGTTCAAAATGGTTGGAGTCTTTTCTGTCCCTCAGGCACTGATCAGGAGGCCACTCCGGTAGTCCTGGCTTCATGCGGAAAATCAGTTCTCTAGCAGCAAGGCAGTACCCTGAGGGCAGAAGGCAGACTTCAGGCAGTGGGGCAGCCCTTTTGGTACAACAGGGCAGTCCTCTGAAGTACACAGTAGGCCTCAGGCAAAGTAGCAGTCTTCTGAGTGACCTAAAGAATGGGTCTGTGGGTCCTAGTTTTCCACCTGGTGCCAGCTTAAAAGTAGAAGAATCTTGTGGATTTTTGCCCCCAAAGAAGTGTCTGGAATTTCCTGCCTCCCTGCCCTGGTACTAGGATGTCTGGTGTCACAAAAGCTTAGTGTGAAGTTCTTTGTGTGTGTGTTGAGGCAGTGTCATAGAAGTGCAAGTGGGATTGTGCACACCTCCGCCCCACCATGCTGCTACGATGGGCCATCTGGCCAACACAAAGGCACCATAATTTTTGGCTTGCTGTTTCATAAAGGCCAGCTACCAAATATATCTAGGCATGTGGCCCAGGAAACAGACTGCTGGCACCAAGTGGTTAGGACTAGAAAATGCCAGCTTTCTAAAAGTGGTAATTTATTCATTGTGACTGGAAATCCAACTTTAACATTAAAGAGGATTGATCCAGCGGTAATTTCACGGTAATTTCTCAATGGAAAAGCTCATTTACCTCTAGTTTACCGCTGTAAAGGTGCTGGACCTTTGCCACAGTGTATCACTTCCAGGAGACTTTACATAAACATGGAAAATCAAAATGTAATTAATATTTAAGCCAATAAAGAGAATTGTGAGTATTTTTAAAGGGTTTTATTTTCCAGTTAAAAGCTAAAGTTCTCTGACTCTTTATTCATTAGTCAAATATGAATCAGGTTACAGAATTGAAAATAGGAAAAATAGAATTAATACAGAACATATTACAGACTGAATACAAGGCATTCCATAAAGGAAGGTAATGAGGCATCAAATATCAGTCAGAATTCTTTAAAGAGTTCAGGAAAATATATTTCAAGAGTGATTTTAAGGCTAATCAATAATTAAATAATTGGCAAAAATCTCCCATAAAGAAAAATAAATGCATAAGACAAATAAATCTTTTCAAAGCTAGTTAGTTAGTCAAAGCATAAACTTAGAGTTTTAGCATCTAAATCTAAACCTATTATATCAGCTGTTCCCTCGGCCCTTGTCTGTTCATCTGTCTCTCACACTGAGAGGCTGCCCTCCCTTCACAAGACCACAGAGGAATGTGATCTGCCTTGCCAAAAATATAACATGCAAGGACACTCTGAAAAAAATATGAGCAAGACCCCCACCTCCCTCTGTCTCTCCTCGGACGCAATCTCCTCCCAGCCTGCTCCCGCGACGTTCACGTACCTAACCCATAGGATGTCTGTGTCAGATCTGCTTCTTCTCCTCTCCACCCTCTCAGACTTCTCAGGCTCTAAGGCTGACATGCCCCCTAAGGGGTCATTATTTATACTGTAATTCTTGGCTGACTACACTAATAATGTTGCAGTTTCAGTAGAAACTCGCACTGCGATTGGTTAGCATAGGTGACATGAGGGTCTCACCATCAACAGTCATATATTTCAGCAACATGTAATAGGAAAAAATGTATCAGTCCATTTCCTCCTTGCTTTCACATCGCACGCAGGAATGACACTTACCCACAAACACTGATACATCGCCTAATTCTGAGCCTGCCTACCTGCTGGGTGAACCTCTCGTGGACCCGCCACTGTATCGCTGCTGCCGCTGTTCTTGGGCCGTCTCCTGCTGTGTGTCTCCCCCGCCTCCGCCATAGCACCTTGCGGCCGAGAGCGGGGAGAGACTACAGCCCCCAGGCTCCTTTGCGGCCGGTGACGCCGCCAACGCGACCGGAGGGGATAAAAACATCACGGCTCCCTCTGGGGAGCGGGAATCGCCTAATTCTGAGCCTGCCTACCTGCTGGGTGAACCTCTCGTGGACCCGCCACTGTATCGCTGCTGCCGCTGTTCTTGGGCCGTCTCCTGCTGTGTGTCTCCCCCGCCGCCGCCATAGCACCTCGCGGCCGAGAGCGGGGAGAGACTACAGCCCCCAGGCTCCTTTGCGGCCGGTGATGCCGCCAACGCGACCGGAGGGGATAAAAACATCGCGCCTCCCTCTGGGGAGCGGGAATCGCCTAATTCTGAGCCTGCCTACCTGCTGGGTGAACCTCTCGTGGACCCGCCACTGTATCGCTGCTGCCGCTGTTCTTGGGCCGTCTCCTGCTGTGTGTCTCCCCCGCCGCCGCCATAGCACCTCGCGGCCGAGAGCGGGGAGAGACTACAGCCCCCAGGCTCCTTTGCGGCCGGTGACGCCGCCAACGCGACCGGAGGGGATAAAAACATCGCGGCTCCCTCTGGGGAGCGGGAATCGCCTAATTCTGAGCCTGCCTACCTGCTGGGTGAACCTCTCGTGGACCCGCCACTGTATCGCTGCTGCCGCTGTTCTTGGGCCGTCTCCTGCTGTGTGTCTCCCCCGCCGCCGCCATAGCACCTCGCGGGCGAGAGCGGGGAGAGACTACAGCCCCCAGGCTCCTTTGCGGCCGGTGACGCCGCCAACGCGACCGGAGGGGATAAAAACATTGCGGCTCCCTCTGGGGAGCGGGAATAGCCTAATTCTGAGCCTGCCTACCTGCTGGGTGAACCTCTCGTGGACCCGCCACTGTATCGCTGCTGCCGCTGTTCTTGGGCCGTCTCCTGCTGTGTGTCTCCCCCGCCGCCGCCATAGCACCTCGCGGCCGAGAGCGGGGAGAGACTACAGCCCCCAGGCTCCTTTGCGGCCGGTGACGCCGCCAACGCGACCGGAGGGGATAAAAACATCGCGGCTCCCTCTGGGGAGCGGGAATCGCCTAATTCTGAGCCTGCCTACCTGCTGGGTGAACCTCTCGTGGACCCGCCACTGTATCGCTGCTGCCGCTGTTCTTGGGCCGTCTCCTGCTGTGTGTCTCCCCCGCCGCCGCCATAGCACCTCGCGGCCGAGAGCGGGGAGAGACTACAGCCCCCAGGCTCCTTTGCGGCCGGTGACGCCGCCAACGCGACCGGAGGGGATAAAAACATCACGGCTCCCTCCGCGTCGCGGGACGCGCACGGTCAGCGCCGGGCTGAGCCCGGGCAGAGGGCGGGCCGTCTGTGGCCGTCAGGGGCCAAAGGAGGCCGGGCTGGGCCATATCCCTTACTTTTAACTTTTCAATCTGATTAAGGTGATGCCCTCGCCAGGATCACATGAAACTCCATTAAGGGAGGGGGGTAGCAACACAGGGACATTGGACAACTACTTTAAATCTGCCAAAGGAGATGCAGCCAAAGAAAATTCCCTGGAGAGAAGTAGGGCGGAGCGGCGGCGCTCCATTGAATCCATGAAGAGCAGACCCCCGACAGAGATCATCCCGCATCCTATGTCCCAAGAGGAAGGTACGCCCCCCAATAGCTTAAATCCTCTGACTCTTGAGGACCTCCCCCTCTTATTTCGGGAAATTTCTAGTTCCCCTGGGTTGGCCCCTGGAAGGCTCACAGACACAACTCCTCCTACGACATGTGCTACCCCCGTTAATTTGGTTACCCAAACTCCCCCTTTGCACGCAACTAAGAAATGTAACCCAAAACAAAGTGCTGTGCTGGAGCTGCATAGGCCTCCTCCAAGCAAACGTAGTAGGAAGTCAATGGGGGGGAGGGGGAAAGCCAAACCACTCCATCTAGATTTTGGCAAAAAACATACAAACGTCTTACAATCTGGGAGGGACAATGAGACTGTGCCTATTGCTTTTCCCTCCAAGGCCCCAGGTTCCAACACAGCTGTCACTAATAACGACCCAGTGGCCAATACATCTAATATAAATCCCCCCTCACATCTATAGAGAGTATAGAATTCCTACTTTGTTCCCTTCTGCAGCCCATTAGCGATAGCCTGAAAAAAGTGGAGATTAGGCTCACTCTACTAGAGACATCTCTTACTACCTTGAACACCTTAGTTAGCAAGCAATCCAAATATATGGGACCTCACCCCCCCGCAGGAAACCCTCCTAAAATAGGAGTCCCACAGGGTGCTAATAAAGTCCCCACTCAGAGCGTGCCTACTGCCCCCCCCCTGCAGCCATTAATGGCTATTTCAGTCCAGGCACCGTGCAGTAACTCAACTCATACGCCTTTACAACCAATAGACTCTGCCCCTCAAAGCTTCCAGACAGGGATTAATGGCGGCCATCAAGAAGCCGGCAGCGCCCCTCTAATTTCCCCGGGCCGGCAAGCCCCAAGACCACTGAGACCAGATCTGCCGCCAGAAGCTAATAGTCTAACGGTGGTCCTAGCAGGTGCCCCCCAATTAAGATCAGGGGAAAATGAAGTCTACCAATCCCTAAAGAATAAGGTCATTAAATGGCTAAATTTGAACCGACCTCTACCATCTCATTTCAACAATGAGATTATTATGGTTAGAAGGGTCCCCTGGTTAGGGAAGACCAGAAAAACAATAATAGGGGATTGTATCCTGGTAAGTTTTAAGGATCCGGGCACTGTTCTGCACATCTGCGAAGGAACAAATAGATCACTGGATTCTACTATGCAGACCCTTCCAGTATCCTTCTTTTTCCCCCCTATCCGCATGCACCATGTTCCATCACAGGATGAGTGGATAAGGGTGGAACATAGATGCAGACATAAGGACTATGTACAACGCCCAAATCTCCAATTGCAGGATACACCCTATTTTCATTTTAACCGTTTCAACCGTTTGAATGGTTTGGATGGGGTTGATTGACTTTCCGCTCATACGCCAATGACCCAAAATTGCGGCTCCTGCAGTTTTTCCAACCCATTCACCCCGATTGTGGGTAAAATCCCTGGGCCACCGAACAACCCAGTGATCCTGGATGATCTATCTGCCCACAATGTTGCCAATGCCTCTGGAATATTGAATGAGCCAACACCTGTGGAGAACGGCTCCAGTGGACTTTCTGAACCATCGGTCCCTACTGTTGGTAATGCGCCAGAATCCCCGATTGCAGTAGAGTCTGGAACCATCTCCTCTAACCCCCCTGGCACGGCATCTAATACCCCTGATCATCTGAGGCTAATTTGCTGGAACGTTGCTGAATTGGCTAATAAACTGGGTGACCCGGACTGGGCAAATTATATCGAGACTGGAGACATATGTATGTTCCAGGAAACCTGGGCCAGAGAGGACTATGGTCACCAAGGCTACATGTCATTCTTCATTCCAGCGAGGTGGGAAGGCAAAGGCCATCCGTCAGGAGGGCTTACGACCTGGGTCGCTTCTCATCTGGGCTGTGTGGCAATGCGGCTGTCGACTAACTCTGAAGACATCCTTGCGATTTCACTATCATGGCCCAACCAAGTTAAACTTGTGTTTATTAATATTTATTCTAGGCCAATGGGAATTGCAAAGGAATCACCGACCATAGATGAACTCTCCAACTTTATATCTGACCTACCGAGTGATTCATTCTATGTAGTGTGAGGGGATTTTAATTCTCATTTTGAGCCACTCCCTGGCCTTCTGGACGGGTTATCATCGGAAGAAGAGGCCAGATGGGCAGTGCCTTTAGTGGAAGCTCCACCTCCGAAGGCTTGGACCCCACTAGCACTACAAATTACAGCCCTCACCCTAAAGTTCGGAATCAGAGCTTGCAATGGGCGAATGAAATCCGACATACCCAGCAAAACCACCTACAACAGACCGGGAAGAGAGACCCGTCTGGATTATGTCTTGGCTCAAATAGTGAAGTGGCCAACAATCCAGGATTTCAGGGTGACGGAAAGGACCGATAGTGACCATAACGCACTTGAGCTCGACCTTGTTCACCCTGGCCCCCAAGCCCTCGCGATTAATGCGGAAGGGAACAACCCCGCGCTTCTCCTTGACAATAACAGGAGAAGGATCAGGTGGGAGCACCTGGCTACAAGCAAGAATAAACTCCCCAGGCTCTATGATGGGATAATCCCCATCTTGGAAACTGTGGGGTGCTTGGACACTGAGGCAAACAATAAAGACTCCCAGGGCAAATTGTTCAAGGCCCATGAGGACCTCATAAAAGCTGCGGCACCTCATTTCACCTGCAGCCCACGAAAAGTAAAATGGGGGCGACAAGGCAAAACATCATGGTACAACCTAGCTTGCAGAAGGGCAAAAACAGAACTCCTTAGACTAATTAAGGAGGGTTTAGGGGGGAATAGCCTTAAACAAAGCAGGCGAGCTTATAAGAAAATCACTGCCCACGCTAAGGTAGAATGGGAGGAAAACCAGTGGGAAGAACTCACCAAGGCCCTAGCGACCCAAAACCAACGTCTGTTCTGGAGGATTGTGAACGGGGGGTCGGGGAACTTACAATCGGCACTAGAGCCCAATATTGCCCCAGGGGTGTGGCAGGCTCACTTCCAGACCCTATACAGCTCTGAGCCGGGAGAATCTCCTGTTGCTGATGAGGTGGGCTGGCCGGACTGTGAAGGGGAGCCAATAACGCTGGGCTAGGTCACCGCTGCCATCTCAGGACTGGCTTCTGGAAAGGCGCCGGGACTGGATGGATTACCAGGGGATATGTTTAAACAGGAGCCCATTGTTTGGGCCCCTTACCTTACCGCCCTTTTCAATGGAGTTCTTGGTGGCATGGAAATCCCTAGTACTTGGCTGGGGGCAGAGGTGGTCCCCATCTTTAAAAAGGGCTCGCCTCTCCTCCCAGCCAACTACAGACCAATCAGTTTAATAGACGTGGCACAGAAACTGTTTGGTAGGGTGTTGCTGAATAGGCTCCAGGACTGGATGGAGGAGGTGGGTGCCCTTAGTCCCTACCAGGCGGGATTTAGGAAGGGGGTATCCACAGTGGACCAGGTTTTTAGATTGAACCTAATCTATTGGAGGGCAGCAAAATTCGAGGGCGTTAGTCTGTACACAATTTTTGTGGACTTACGGGCCGCCTTCGATCTGGTGCCCAGGGGGAAACTTTGGAGCGTCCTGGCAGAGATGGGTGTTCCCCCGGACATCCTATTGATCTTACAGAGGCTGCACCACAATAATTACGCCCGAGTGAGGTGCGGGAGGTCGGGGGAACTGACTGATAGATTCCCCGTTGGCCGGGGGGTAAGACAGGGTTGTGTGCTGGCACCGACCCTGTTTTGCCTCTTCGTCAACGGGGTAATCGCCCATCTGAATGCCACTGAATATACTGACGCCCCGAAACTAAATGGCAGCAGGGTGCCCGCAATTATGTTTGCGGACGACACCCTGCTGCTATCCAAAACCCCTATGGGTATACAGAGGATTCTTGACTCCTTCGTGGCCTTCTGTATTGATAGGGGGCTGGAAATTAATGCGGCAAAAACTAAATTCATGGTTTTGAATCCGAGGCAAAAATTGCGGCCAAATCCGCAATTGGGAGCTGCACGGCTCAAGAGAGTGGCCACCTTTGAATACCTTGGTGTGACTCTCAACGAAACCATGACTTGGGGATCTCACCAGAGTAGGGCTAACCTCAAACTTACGCAAACCACTGGGGGTATCGCCCGGATGATGACTGGTTCATCATACCGCCCATTGGGGGCACTAATCCAGATATATAAGGCCCAGGCTAGGGGAGCGATAATGTATGGGGCGGAATTATGGGGCCACACGCCTTGTCGGAGTCTGTCATTAACGGAAAATAAGTTTATAAGACAGATAGCCGCACTCCCGCCCAGCACCCCGCTCCTCCCCCTGAGGCTTGATTTGGGCCTACGACCGTTAGCTGACGAAATAAGCCTGAGACCCTTAGCATTCTGGCGTAGGCTGTGGAGTAGCAATGATCTCGCAGAATATAGGGCGGAACTGGTCGAACTTCTGAATCACCCGAAAGTGCTCAATATCCCTTGGGTCAAAAACATCCAAGCCACTTGCATGGAAATAGGGCTCCCCGATTTATGGACTGAGCCAGCGAAAGCCGCACTAAATATTTCCAAAAAGTCCCTGGCTAACGTATATCACGAACACAAATTAGCCAGGGCCCAAGCCACCCAGGCAGAAGGGTCCTTATCCTCCGTGTTTCTGCAAAGCAAGGATCTTTATAGGTTTGAGAAGGTATTGGATCCTATCTCCCCTGTACTGGCCCGGAAGCTGTTTCTCCAATGGAGATACGGCACACTGCCTTTCCGGTCCTTTACAAGCACCTGGCCATCGGCTCCTACCACAATGCAGTGTCCGGCTTGTGATACTACGGAGGAAACTGATTTGCATGTGGCTTTTTTCTGCCCAGCCTACAAGGTAGCACGAAAATACTGGCTCCTCCCGTTGATAAGGAATATGGGCTGCAGGGAATATGCACCAATGTATAGGATTTTAAAATCTGATGTCTCTGGCCCAACTGTCTTCGCACTAACAAAATTTCTTACCAATGTTTGGCATACGCGTAACCGTATTCTAAAGGCGTTGGGTCCCTCTTAAAATTTTTTATCTTTTAATAGTGATTGAATATGTGTACTGTATATTTTTTTCTTTCTCTTGGCCACGGTCGAAACAAAGAATGGAATTAGAATGGCTTATGTTGCTACTTTGATAACTGTTGTTTAATAACTTTTTATCTCAAATGCCGAATTATTTATGTATTTTATGTCTATGTATATATTTTATCTGTGCTTTTATGGTCACCGACCGAAATAAAGCTATCAAAGTAAGATACATTGGCACGATGACAAGAATGTACAGTTCAGTACAGCCTTGACCCATGTGTCTTCATTTGAGGCACTTGGCAGTTCATGAAGCTGGTTCTGCGCATGCGTCTCTCATTCAGCACAATTCTCAGCCATGGGAACAGGGAGTGTAGATTATAAGGAAAAGGAGCTGGGAGGAGAGCACACATTCCATGCTCATCATCAAAGCTAAAAAGGAAACTGCAATAATGAGTTTGTCTACACTACAAAAACACATGTTAATTCACCACAATTATGTGCTGCTTTAAAAAAAAAACACATTCTCTAAATTAAATGTACATTCCATAGTGAGGTTAAATCTAAACTCAAGACATTAACATCCATGAATAATTAATTAAGCATGGTTTTAAATGAAAGCATTTCAGACTGAAAGCATTGTGACCAGGCCTCATGTTATGTCTTTTACTTCACATGCACCAAAAGTGGCACTTTTATAAAGCATTTGACTAGGCCTCATTTCATGTTTCATGTGCCATGTTTCTTCACTGGCACCAAAATCTTCGTGCCTTTTTAAATGTAATCTGTCTGAAACACAAAACAGAGCGATGATTAATCTTGACGAAATCTAGCTCTATCAACTCACCCTTTGATGATAACAAATCATGATAACTCAAATTATTTGTAAATCATCACGCTTATTTATTTTCACAGGTGACATTTTATTGCAAAAGCTCAGGATATAACAATTTCACCTCTATTTCTAAGGCAATACAAGTTTTGTCTGTAATCAGATAGTATATAGCCAAACTCAAAGTTTAGTGCAGAGTTCTGTAAGTAGCTTCTTGGAACTGTTAGTGTTCTCTAAAATAAGTAACTAAAATAATAAAAGGAAAATTCAACAGAACAGTTCTCTTTTCTATTTTCTTTTCTTCTTTTCTTCTTTTCCCTTTCATCATTCAAAGATTCTTTTCTTTTCAGCTCTTGACAATTCTCCGCTATTGTTTCAGCATTTCTTTGCTCTTTATCAGCTTGCCATCAGGGTGGCTTATACAGTGTGGCATTCTGTACTTTTTCCATGCATTTTGACCACTCAGGTGCTGAGAAACTCTGACAGAGCACCATCAATTCTCTGCACCTTTCCAATCCAAGCCTTTCACTTTTATTTTCACTTTGATCAGTGTTGGAGGGAGGCCCACCGGGTAGTCGGGGAGACTAATCCGGCACCTTCCTACCGCAAAGTTATAGCCGAGCGCCACTGAGAAGCCCCCTCGGGGAGGTCTTTCTCCTATGATCGTACTAGGCCCAGTAACACCACCACACAGGACTCAATAGCGGTTGCGAGATTAGGTTCTTTATCAGCAGTAATACGTGCAATATTTACAGAGGGATCGAGGGATCCTGCCAGAGTCTCAGTGTTCGTCCAAGAGGATAGGGTAGCGGGACAGTCTTAGTGCCAGCCAGGCACGGGAGGGCTCTGCGCCAGACCTTGGATGCTGGTCTCAGAGCGGCTCGGACGTGGAGAGCCGCGACGTCATCTGCAGGGCTCAGATGGTAGTTCCGCTTAGGTCGAGCCGCGACGAGGTCAGCTGGGCTCTGGTGGTAAGGTTCAACAAGGTCGGGCCGCGACAGCGTCAGCAGGGCCCCAAAGGTTCGTGAAGGTCTTTAAGCACGGTGGAGCCGCGACGTCGTCAGCAGGGCTCAAGGGTTGGTTCAGGGTGAGTCTTCTTCCGTAGGGTCAGCCGCGATCCCATCAGCAGGGCTCTTGACTCCAGGATACAACTACTGCCCTGTTGTCGGGTCGCCCCAGATATAGGACGGGAGCCCTTTGATGTCCGGACCCGTGCGCCCGGAGGGGGCGGAGAGGCCAGGGAGGGAGCGGCCAGATGCCCAGCAGGAGAGGCGCCAGGCCCCCGAGAGCTGTGGGGCGATCGCACCTAGGTGTGGAAGGACGGTTGGGGGTCCCATCGATACTGCCCTCCGCTGGGAGTGGGAAGGGCTCACGTGGTATCCCCCGGGCCAGGGGTTGGCGTCTCGATGTCGGGCCTCGCTGGGACCGAGGCCGGGTAGAGCAGGGTCATACAGGTGGTCACGTGGAGTGACGTGCAATCCAAGATGGAGGAGCCCCGATGTGCATGGGACCTCGTGCGGCTTAGCACGGGGAAACAGGACCACGCCACGAGGCCGGCTCCCACAATCAGATTCAGATGTTTCAGCTATGGGTGCAAATGATTTTTCAAGGGACCACCGCAGATGTTTTGAATACCCTTTCAGCCAGCTTTTTCCTACCTCGACTCGTAGGGCCACAACACTAATTTCTTCTTCAGAGGCTGCATCTGACTAATTTCACCCTTTGGACACCGCTTTCATCTGAGTCAGTTTCCACTTTTTGCTTTTCCAGTGCCACTTATGTTTTCTCTAGTGCTGCTTCAGACTCTGTGTGTTCCCTTACAGCTTGACTGACCCTCTTCTGTGGGCTTTTGACAACTGCTGGCATCTCTTCTTGAAGAGGAGCTGTTTTATCAGGGGTACACAGGACCATACGAATGTGAGAGGCATGCACCCAATTTGGAAGGCAACCACATTTCAGAACAGTCTTTGCCAGGATCCTTTGGAACAGGCCTTTCTATTTCACAGCAACTCTCAGATCAAAGTTTTGGCACCATTCATTATGCTGATCTTGTGTAGCAGCGGCAATCTGGTGAGAAACTGCACGTTCCACATCAATCAGACCTTCACAGCAATGGCTAGTCTTTTCATCTGTGTTTTTCACAAGTGCATTTGCATGTCCTTTTTCAAGCCACTTCGGTGATGCTGAAACACAGTCTTTGGTAAAGTGTAACTCTGTGCTGTCTTTGTGTTGCTTTATTATGCTTGAAACTTCAGGAAGATAGCTACATTCCAATCCTTGTCTAATCTGTGGTTCTGCACACATCATCTCTGAAACCTCATTATGATCTGATTTCAGAGAAACAGGCAATCGATACCTGAGCATCAGTTTTTGCAATAACACATTTCCTACTATGCAGTTGTCACTTTTCTCAAAAACAGTTCTGATACAACCCTGTTGTTTTGCTTCTGAAACAATTTCATGAGTGTCTATTAATTCACCTGTGAAAGTTCCACACACAGCAAATTGGTAACTTTCCTCAAATGGGACTATTTTTGGTGCAAATTCTTCTAAAGCTGGGTTTGTAATTGCTCTTTTTTAAATTCCTACAACTAAGTCTGGACCTTCCACTGTTTTCACAATGGACTTGGTAAATTCAGGATCGTAGGGTTAAAACTCTCATTTTCAAATACAGCAACCTGTTCAACTGGGTTCTGATTTTGTTTCTAGAAAGAATTCACATTTGCTCTGGACAACTTATTGAAATTAATTTTAGCATTTTCCATATTTTGTGGGGCCATTTGGGGTTGAAAAACTCCTGTCATTGGTACCGGTTTCTCAACTGACATTTGCATTTGCTTAACTGGCATATTTTTCTTCTGCATTTCTCTCTGTGTTTGCGCATTTCCACTTGCTGCATCATGTTTAGATTCACATTTCTTCTTCCAATGCTCAAATCTGTTATAAAGATGGCAAAAGAATACTTTTTCCAGCAGTGAAACATCCATACCTGAATTTGCACAAAGCAAAACACCTTTACTTCCATCCTGTGTTCTTTTAATCTGTACTCAAATAACATCCTTAGCTGGCACTCTGCCCTTCAGGAAAGTAATCACTGCTACGTTTTTCTAAATACCAACAGAAAATGATGGTGCATTCATGCAAACTCTTGTCATTGTCTCCTCACCTGGTCTTTGCACAACAACTTTAGATTCAAACCACAATTCAGTCTGCATGGCAATGTCAAAGAACATTTCCAAATTAATGCACAACTCTTTTACAATTTCAACACATCCATCAACTTGTGGGTACCACAGCATAGGTTTGTCCCTCAATTGTGGGAATGTGTTCAGAAATGCTGCAAGTTTACCTTTGTTCCATGGCACATGAACATGCACTTCTCCCACCATTTCTTTCAATGAGTTAGCAAAAGCTTCTCCCTCATCCTGTTTATTATTTTCCCTAACAAGGTCTGGTGGTTTCTTTTCTTCTCATGTTTTCTTGCGCACTTGTCTCCTAATTTCTCAAACCCATTGCATTTGAAATTATATTGTATTATTTCTGCAATGTGCAACTGCATTCCTGAAGAACACATTTTCTCATTTGCTTCATCATTCATATGTACCATGAAACGTTTTTGAAATGGAAAACTTCCTGAAACATCAATTTCATATTTTTGAGCCAAATCAGTCAGTCTACCATGTGTAGTTAATGCACGTGTAGCTGTTTCCTTACTCGGGGAAATGAATTATTTTTCCTGACACTGGTTCACATTTTCATGATTTAAACAGCAGTGACTGTTAATTTCTTCATGTTCACATGTTGAATTTAAAACACTGAGCTGGTTCTCTTTTTCATGGTCTGGGTTAATTTGTTCCCCCATGCTTTCTATCTTTTTAATTACTGCTGCTTCCTCAAAGCAGGTTTGAAAAATCCCATCTTCAAATATATTCAATTTACCCTGGGCTGCAGATGTTGTAAAGACTAACTTTCCCCCACGTTTCAGTGCTTGAACTGTCTGGGGTAATTTCTGTTCAATATTCTGTGAATTCTGAGTTTCTGAAATAAACCCTGACATAATTACTCCTTCTGCAGCTTTTTGAACCTTTTGAGTATGGGCCATATTAATTTTTCTAAGCGGTACAAAAGGGGGTGGGGATGGACGGAGCATCAGAACCAATCAAACACTCACACCCAGTCAACAGAGCTGGGTTTGATCCATCACCGTTCTTTAGCCCACTCTGCCATCCCAGTTCAGATATGGCCATATGCAAATCAGTCTGACCTTGTGCCTCATGGGAACAGTCCAGCCCGAACTGCCAAGCCATGCCTTCCCTGGACCGGAAACAAGCTTCCTAGGACCGGTTTCTGGCATTTCAGCCGTCTTCAGTCAGGCTTGCTTGAATCCAGTGGCAAAGTGAGCAAGGGACTCACGTCTGAGCATACCCTGCCAACTTATGGCGAACAAAGCGGTACAAAAGGGGGTGGTGATGGACGGAGCATCAGAACCAATCAAACACTCACACCCAGTCAACAGATCTGGGTTTGATCCATCACCGTTCTTTAGCCCACTCTGCCACCCCAGTTCAGACATGGCCATATGCAAATCAGTCTGACCCTGTGCCTCATGGGAACAGTCCAGCCCGAACTGACAAGCCATGCCTTCCCTGGACCGGAAACAAGCTTCCTAGGACCGGTTTCTGGCATTTCAGCCGTCTTCAGCCAGGCTTGCTTGAATCCAGTGGCAAAGTGAGCAAGGGACTCACGTCTGAGCATACCCTGCCAACTTATGGCGAACAAAGCGGTACAAAAGGGGGTGGTGATGGACGGAGCGTCAGAACCAATCAAACACTCACACCCAGTCAACAGATCTGGGTTTGATCCATCACCGTTCTTTAGCCCGCTCTGCCACCCCAGTTCAGACATGGCCATATGCAAATCAGTCTGACCCTGTGCCTCATGGGAACAGTCCAGCCCGAACTGCCAAGCCATGCCTTCCCTGGACCGTAAACAAGCTTCCTAGGACCGGTTTCTGGCATTTCAGCCGTCTTCAGCCAGGCTTGCTTGCATCCAGTGGCAAAGTGAGCAAGGGACTCACGTCTGAGCATACCCTGCCAACTTACGGCGAACAAAGCGGTACAAAAGAACGGTGATGGATTAAACCCAGATCAGTTGACTGGGGGCGAGTGCTTGCAATGTTCAACACTCTGTCCATCATTTTCTTTGGTTTTGCTTTGTTCGCCATAAGTTGGCAGGGTATGCTCAGACGTGAGTCCCTTGCTCACTTTGCCACTGGATTTAAGCAAGCCTGGCTGAAGACGGCTGAAATGCCAGAAACCGGTCCTAGGAAGCTTGTTTCCGGTCCAGGGAAGTCATGGCTTGGCAGTTCAGGCTGGACTGTTCCCATGAGGCACAGGGTCAGACTGATTTGCATATGGCCATGTCTGAACTGGGGTGGCAGAGTGGGCTAAAGAATGGTGATGGATTAAACCCAGATCAGTTGACTGGGGGCGAGTGCTTGCAATGTTCAACACTCCGTCCATCGTTTCCTTTGGTTTTGCTTTGTTCGCCATAAATTGGCAGGGTATGCTCAGACGTGAGTCCCTTGCTCACTTTGCCACTGGATTCAAGCAAGCCTGGCTGAAGACGGCTGTAATGCCAGAAACCGGTCCTAGGAAGCTTGTTTCCGGTCCAGTGAACACATGGCTTGGCAGTTCGGGCTGGACTGTTCCCATGAGGCACAGGGTCAGACTGATTTGCATATGGCCATGTCTGAACTGGGGTGGCAGAGTGGGCTTAAGAACGGTAATGGATTAAACCCAGATCAGTTGAGTTGACTGGGGGCGAGTGCTTGCAATGTTCAACACTCCGTCCATCATTTCCTTTGGTTTTATATTAATTTGTCTAGGCATTGCCTGTGCATCTGCAGTTTGTAAGATTTCGACTGAATCAGTCACATTTGAAGTAGTAACACCTGGAAATATCACTGTCAGTGCTGAATCAACAGGTAATGGGTCAATCTGAACTGTCCGCACTCTTCTCTCAATCTGTGTTTCTCTCTGTTTAACAGAAGCAGTAGCCACTGTAGTTCTTACTGGTACACTATTTTAAGTATTTTTAATGGAAATCACATAAAGTGGCAGACACTCAGTTAACAATGCATCCATTATTTCATCCCCTGAATCATATTTATTTGAAACTTTTTATCATCATTAAATCACTTCTCCTGCATCTGGTGCTCTTTCTTTTTATCCTCAATTGCTGTGTCTCTTGCTGTCTTTTCCCACATGCTTAAGGCCTCAAATTGTGCAGCTGTAGATGGTGTCTTTATTTCACATAACACTTCCCTTACTTTGTCAATAATTTGCAATTCAAAAGTACCATCTTTTGGAAACCTCAAAGAACTTTAGTGAAGACAGGGTTTTGCCTGCACACATTACTATGTTAGCATAAGCATTTTTAGAAGTTAAACACCATCTTGCCACGTTGCTGCTTTTGCACACAACAATACAGGTGGCTGTTATTATAAGTAAAACTGCTTGCTTGCTTTTTCTTCACATGAGAATGGTCTGTTTTTCACATCCCAAGACATGCACCGCGACCTTAGTCTGAACACTGTGTGCAGAAACCATCAAGGTCAAATAACAATGTATGCTGTTGAATTCAGGTTGATCGACCCAGGCTTTAGACACAACAAGCACACAGCTGCAAATATCTGAATCTCGGGTGCCTTTAATATTGCATTGCATGCATGATGCTGGCGCACTTGGAGAAAACCTTTCCAGACACAGAGAGCAGTGCTGATCCTTTGATGTGATTCACCTAAGCTGATCTTTGAGGTATGAGGTTCCTCATTCAAACCTAGAGACCTTCCATTGTTATAAAACTAGCTCATTAGCCAGGGGAGGGTGGTTCACAAGGTATTATAGGGCCTGTTTCCACTATCATTGTAATATGATTTCTCCCTTCGTTTTCTATGGAATTGTAACAATGCTGATGGTTTTATTTTTGATCATTTGTTTGCTTATGTTAGCCAAAGTACTGCATCTTAGAGCACGTAGTTAAAAATAAACATTTTATACTTTTCCCTGACTCTGAATACTCACGTTGTGGACTGATATGAGAATAACAACGAAAAGGTGTTTCTGATTCCCACCATTCCTGAGAGTATTCTAAGTCGCTTGTTCTGGGTTGTCTAATCATTGGTAGCTTCAAGATTGTACGGAGAACGAATGAGACACTGATGCTAGTGGGATAGGAGTTCTAGGTACTGAGGTGAGTTTTTTGGTACACCACAATTCACTGAGGTCCTGGTTTCCTGCACATAGTTCTGTGCATGAGCAGAATCCCCGCAACAGGACCTTCTTTTTCAGTAATCTTGCACCATTGGTGATCCCACATACATGAATTTTGTCCCAAATTGGTAGACATAAAATAGACGGGTGTTCCTTCAGGAGCATCATCAATTAAAAACACATTTTTCACTTTACCTCGAAACAGTTACTTTAAACCTTCAAACATTTTCATTTCTGCAATAGTTTAATACAATTTCTTTTCTCCAATGCTGTCAGTTTCAAAGTTAGTCAGTTTAACTCCTACTACTGACCCTCTCAAACCAAATCTTACTGCAATATTTTTCTAAGTTTTCTTAATCAAAATTCTGTTAATACCAACATAAAAACATTTGCTACTCTGTTCCACTAAAAAAAGGATAGATTTATTTTACAGCGAGTAACACATACCGCTTACTCTTCACAAAGTAAGAACTTCCGTTTAATCTTCAAACACTACGAGTAAATCCCTTCCGCTTACCCTTCACTCAAGCTCAGAAGAACCTGCTACTCCTTCAGTGTTACCCTTTCTAGGTGATATAACACCAAAGTTTCACCAGCGAACTCTTTGCTATCAATCACTCTCACTTTTACACAGAAAATAGTCCCTAATTTAACACTGCCAGCCCTGCATAGCTTCTCAGTGTTATTCTATCAGGCAAGTAAGCTCAGAGCAGAGTGGCTTCTATTTACCACCCGCAATTCCTTTCCCGGGAATTTCCAGGTATCATTGTACCTGTGCTGCCAGACAACAAAAAACAAGACACTAACTTTTCATGTTAAGAACATATAAACAATAATCAAAAATTCTGTCCTATGAAATTACCAATATAATCAATAAAACCATCAAGTCAAAAATGAGCAAACATTTCACCAACAGTCTAAACCCTCACTATTTTTAACACTTCAAAAATACATCCTACCACATTAACATTTCACAACCCTATTAATACTCACACCACTCCAGCAATCGCCTTCTTGCATCAACTTACAGTACAGCTTTGCCAGTCCTCAGGTTCTGAGCATTGGAATCAGGACTTTCTTTGGAGAATCTGGACATTTATCTAACTTGGGCAATTATTTTCTAGTGCTATTTAGGCTTTAAACTAAACTATGCTCCTTTTGGTGATGGTGTTAACCTTACTTCTGCTACCAGAAACTGATCTAGCGGGTTGTGGTTTTTGTTCACTTTGATCTGTATTAGTCAATATCTAAACCAATTTTCACAGACCAACAATCCTCCTAAGATCAATGGACCAATAGTAGAATAGTTGATGGTGCTGCTCGTTGCTGACTTACCTGAACATTGTGTTGGGCTGAGATTCCAGGGTCCACCATCTGTGCCACTATGGATTTTCTTTGCATCTTGGGAGCTTGTGCAGCGAGGCCCCTGTGACGGCGGGACTGCGAGGACCAGCGCGCACAGCGAGGAAATCACCGCTGAAGCTGGGTCCTCTTCCCGTCAGCTCCTCCTCCGCACCTCCCCTTATTTAATATCACGAACGCTCACGCGCCAGCGGGACGCATGCGGGGCGAAGACCGGGCAAAGAGCGGGCCGTTTGAGGCCGTTCGAGTACGGGAGAGGAGGGGACAGGGCCAATCTCCTATGCTCGACAGAGATCACAAGGGACTGATCTGAGGAGTGAACCACGGAACATGTCTGCAAGAGAAACCCGGAGTAAAACTGCGCAGGTTGCAGGAAAGCCCACACGTACTTTGGACATGTATTTTGCCAAGGCTGGCTCTTTGCTGATCGATGAAATAACAACCTTAGAGAGGCGCATTTCCCAGGAAATTGACTGGGTCAGAAGATCGTCAATGGGTCCCCTTGCACATGCTACCTCCCCAGTAAAACTGTTGGAAACTATTACTACCGGGGGGGGGGGGGGAACTTGGTACCTCAGCGGTATTGGAGCCAAATATTTTGACTCCACCTACTGTAGACTGTGATATTTCTGCCTCTGTTGATATGAGCATACTACCCTTTCCACCATCCAGGCTTCCCCCCGCTCAAATTATTTGCAAAACAGGTATTTCTATCGATGCTCCCTCCACCGATAGATCCAACACAATTACAAAGCCAACGCAGGGGGACCGGGGGGGAGCAATTCCTAAAAGTAAAAGAAGGGCTCAAACTGCAGGGGGGCGTAGGCCTAAGACCCCAAAGCACAACCCGAGGGGTGAAGTTAACCAACATGGTGCGGTTTGTATGGGGCCAGATATACCTCTAATCCAGGACCACAGATCACCTAGCCTCATCGCTACACCACGCATGGGTGATATTTTTCTTTCAGACATAAAATCTCTTATGAAGGAAATGCTCACTCCACTAGTAGATCGCCTCGCAAACCTAGAATTACGCCTAACGAATTTTCAAAAGGGAATTGATCAACTAGTCGATGCCTCTAAAATAGCCAGCGCAAACCTGAACCCCACGACAGCACCCTTAGCCAGGGAAGGTTGTTGCCCACAAAAGCTTGTACATTCACACCCCCCCAGACAATCCATTCCCCAAACATCTGTGTCCCTGATTCCATCTTGCATACCAACTCCTAGCCCGCATGACACGATAACATCATCTGCAGTACGGATACAGGGTCAAGATAGCAGACACAGGATAGTCAATTTACCGCAGCTCCGTACACAGTCATTCTAGCCGGTATCCCCGAACTTAAATCATCCAACAGAGAACCAGTCGAGGCTCTGAAAAACAAGGTCATCCACTGGCTCTCTAAAAACAGGCCTCTCCCCTCAGGTATTAATAGCGAGGTCCTTATGGTCAGGAGACTTCCGTGGCTTAGAAACACCAAAAAAACTATTCTGGGCGACTGTGTATTGATCAACTTCAGGGACCCCCGAATAGTATCACACATATGTAGCTGGCCGCACATTACATCAGGATCTTCTATCCAACCCCGCCCACTATAATTCTTTTTTCTGCCTACAAGCACTGAACAGGATGAGGAAGGCTGGGTCTTAGCAGATAGGAGAGGGGGTAGAAGGGGTCTAGGGGCTAGAAGGGACTACATGACTACAGGTTTTTCCAGGTCTGATCATTTTCCAACTTTTAATAGATTCAGTACTTTAGACATGGTGGATTGACTGTCTGTCCCGGAGGGTGGTGGTGCCACGACCCACAATAAGAACAAAACACTTAACAACCAATCAGTACTTCCTAAGGAGGAGTATTCCGTGTATACTCAAGCTAATGGTGAGGGAGGCCCTGGGATTATTCGTTCCACTCCTGGTGTGCCACCCGAGTGGCCTATCCACGGAAATAATTCTGGGTCAAGTCTTCTCCGGGGCACGGATTTGGGTGAGGCCGCACACCCAATTCCTCCCCCCGCGTCAAATAACTCTTCCCCCCTCAGGATTGTATCCTGGAATGTGGCGGGCCTAGACAATAAATTGAACAATCCGGCCTGGAGTTCCTTCATGGAGCAAAAAGACATTTGTCTGCTCCAAGAGACATGGGCAAGAGAAGACATCACCCACAGTGGCTTTGCAACATTCTCAACATGTGCAACATGGAGGGGTAAAGGGCGCCCTTCGGGCGGCCTTGCTATATGGGTGGCCACTGACCTGGGTTGCAGGGCTACTGTTCTCCCAACGAATACGGCAGATATCCATACTGTACTCCTGGAATGGCCAAATGCCCAAAGCCTCCTGCTGATAAATATCTATTCTAGGCCAACTAACATCACACAGGAGTCGCCTACCATCACGGAGCTTGCCCTTGCTTTGAATGACATTATGGAGGGCACCCCCTATCTTATAGGAGGAGATTTTAATTGCCACTACGAGCCCCTCTCAGGCACTATGGAAGGCCTGGCCCTCGAGGAGGACCTTCTGTGGCACATACCGCCCCCACAGGCTCCGGCCCCAAGAACATGGTTTCCCCTGGCCCTTCAAATTACCTCCCTAACCTTAAAACACGGCCTTCGGGCCTGCAATGGAAGGTTTAAATCTGATAGCCCGGCAAGATGCACTTTCAATAGAGTGGGTAGTGAGTCACGGCTGGATTATGTCATGGTTCCCCTGTCCTCCTGGTCGTACATCAGAGATTTCTGGGTTACTACCAGGGAAGACAGTGATCACAATGCCTTAGAATTAACATACAATCACCCTGGGCCCTTGTCCAGGGGGAAATATAGGGAGGCAACCGTGGAGAGTCTGGTCCTCGAGAATAACAGGCGCAGAGTGAAGTGGGAGCAAATTGCTGCCCACCCGGCGATGATACCTAACCTATATGCACAGGCAGTTCCCTTACTAGAAAAGGTTGAGGTGCTTATAACGAAAGGCACCACCGTGGACGTACATCTGCAACTGGACCAGTTACATGCTGCCCTCGCTAAACCACTCTCTGAATCCCTAACCAAAAAATCAACTAGGCCTTCTCGAAAAACAGCTGGCCCCCTCTGGTACAACGGTGCTTGCCGTAAGGCAAAAACCGATCTCATGACTTCAATTAAAGAAGGAAAGGGCAGTGTGGAAATCAGGGCAAGGCGATCCGCCTATACGTTTTTGATCTCTAATGCAAAAAGCGAGTGGGAACATGATAAATGGATCAAACTTACCAATTCCCTGGCCTGTGCGGACTCGCGCAAATTTTGGCGCTGTGTCAATACAGGCTCGGAGGAATTGATATCCGCCATAGAACCTAATATTTCAGCCAAGACATGGCAGGACCATTTCCAGTCCCTTTATAGACCGCCTGAGGATGACAGGGTAAATTCGAGTCAACTTCATTGCCCAGATGGGACTGGTGAGTTGTTTACAACTAAGGAGGTGCGTGCAGCTGTTATTGGCTTGGCATCAGGAAAGACACCAGGTCTAGACGGGTTGCCGGGCGACCTATTCAAGCAGGAACCGGATGTCTGGTCGCCTTATCTCACGATTCTCTTCAATGCCATCCTGGAAGGCATGGCTATGCCGGGTACTTGGCTGGGTGCAGAGATCGTCCCAATTTTCAAAAAAGGTTCGCCTCTGCTCCCCGCCAACTACAGACCTATTAGCCTCATAGACGTGCCACAGAAGATCTTTGGCAGACTTATGCTAAATCGCCTCCAGGATTGGATTGAAGACACCGCGATCATGAGTCCATACCAAGCGGGGTTCCGAAGAGGCATTTCTACCACCGACCAAATCTTCCGTTTGAATCTTCTATACTGGAAGACGGTGCTGATCGAGGGCGGCACCCTTTATACGGTTTTTGTGGACCTGCGTGCCGCCTTCAATTTGGTGCCTAGGGACAAACTATGGGCGGTGTTAACGGAACTCGAGGTTCCCGCAGACATTCTCTCAATTCTGAGAAGATTGCATCAGGGAAATTTTGCCAAGGTAAGATGCGGCAGAGGAGGTATTCTTTCGGACGCTTTCCCCGTTGACAGGGGGGTCAGACAGGGCTGTGTCCTTGCTCCGACCCTTTTCTGCCTCTTTGTCAACGGGGTTATAAACCATCTTAGCGCCCTGAGTAACATCGATGCCCCCAAGCTGGATGGCAGCAGGGTCCCTGCAATTATGTTTGCGGATGACACCCTGCTGCTTTCCAAATCTCCCATGGGTCTACAACGGGTGCTGGATGGGTTCGCGAGATTTTGTGCGGATCGCGGTTTGGAGATCAATGCTACTAAAACCAAATATATGATCTTCAATCCGCCCCCCACAACGCGCTCGAGCCCCTCTATAGCGTCCTGCAGATTAGAGAGGGTCTACACCTTTGAATATCTGGGAATAGTTATCAACCAGTCTATGACTTGGGACTCCCCCAAAATAAAGGCTAACATGAAATTGTCCCAGCTGGTGGGTGGAATTGCTAGGATGACCAAAGGACTGACTTACAGACCCTTTGGCCCACGCATACAAATTCATAAAGTCCAGGCCAGAGGGGCCGTCACTTATGGAGCCGAAATATGGGGCCATACACCTATGCAGAAGCTCCAGGTAACGGAGAATAATTTTCTCAGGCAGTTGGCAGCCCTGCCGGCAAGTACACCCCTTCTGCCACTTAGACTAGATCTGGGGCTAAGACCAATCTCAGAGGAGCTGGGCCTCAAACCCCTAATATTTTGGTGCAAAATATGGTCCTCGCCAGAACTTTCTAATTACAGAGCGGAGCTGTCAGAGATCTTGCGCCTCTGTAATTACACACAAATTCCATGGCTAAGTTACATAAAGCGCACCTGCGAGTTATTGGGCAGACCAGACCTGTGGCGTGACCCAGAGACGGCATGCCCCAGGGTCTCACGTAAACTTATTTCGAAGGCATACTATGAGCATAACTTACGAGATGCCATCATGAATGTGCAGGAGGGGTCCCATACCGCCCACTTCCTGGCCTTTAAAGACTCATACCACCTAGAGCAGATCTTTAATGATATGGGCCCGCCACTCACAAGGAAGCTTTACATGCAATGGCGCTACAGTACCCTCCCTCTCAGGGCGTACACGGCTCTTTGGGCACACTCGGACCACACAGCTATATGCCCTGCTTGCAACCACACACGTGAGACAGATTTACATGTTATATTTTTCTGTCCAGTGTACTATAGAGCAAGGATTTATTGGCTCCGCCCTCTCCTTAGAAATCTGGGCTTCAGACAGTATCTCCCAGCTTTCAGAATACTGAAAACAGATCTGTCGGCTCCAATTGTATTTGCAGTTGCCAAATTTTTAACATCAATGTGGTTCACTCGGATGCATTGTCTTAAACTACTCCAGTCGAACGAATTAACGTGAGGACTTTAGTTCAACTGTGCTGTGTTTAAATTCGAAACTGCAATTGACGCTATTTTATACTTTTACGATTTTATTGTATTTTTGTACTCTTTTATGGTCCGAGTGACCGAAATAAAGATAAATGATGATGATGATGATGATATTATTAATCCTTAATCACCAAACTAATCGATAATAACCATCCTCTTGCTCCCAGAAACTGATCCAGCAGTAATTTCACAGTAATTTCTCAATGCAAAACCTCATTTACCTCTAGTTTACCGCTGTAAAGGTGATGTACCTTTGCCACCGTATATCACTTCCAGGAGAATTTACATAAACATGGAAAATCAAAATGTAATTCATATTTAAGCCAAAAAAGAGAATTGTGTCTATTTTTAAAGGGTTTTATTTTCTAGGTAAAAGTTAAAGTTCTCTGACCATTTATTCATTAGTCAAATATCAATCAGGTTACAGAATTGAAAATAGGAAAAATAGAATTAATACAGAACATATTACAGACTGAATACAAGGCATTCCATAAAGGAAGGGAATGAGGCATCAAATGTCAGTCAGAATTCTTTCAAGAGTTCAGGAAAATATAATTCAAGAGTGATTGTTCCAAGGCTAATCAATAATTAAATAATTGGCAAAATTCTCCCATAAAGAGGAATAAATGCATGAGACAAATACATCTTTTCAAAACTAGTCTGTTAGTCAAAGCATAAACTTAGAGTTTTAGCATCTAAATCTAAACCTGTTACATCAGCTGTTCACTCTGCCCTGGTCTGTTCATCTGTCTCTCACACAGAGAGGCTGCCCTCCCTTCACAAGACCACAGAGGAATGTGATCTGCCTTGCCAAAAATATGACGTGCAAGGACTCTCTGAAAAAAATATGAGCAATACCCCCACCTCCCTCTGTCTCTCCTCGGACGCAATCTCCTCCCAGGCTGCACCCGCGACGTTCACATACCTAACCCATACGATGTCTGTGTCAGATCTGCTTCTTCTCCTCTTCTCCCTCTCAGACTTCTCAGGCTCTAATGCTGACACGCCCCTTAAGGGGTAATTATATATACTCTAATTCTTGGCTGACTACACTAATAATGTTGCAGTTTCAGTAGAAACTCGCACTGTGATTGGTTAGCATAGGTGACATGAGGGTCTCACCATCCTGTTCTCATTGCAAATCCAACCCATACCGGTGTTAACAAAGGAAGCGTTAATGCTTACTACAGTCATATATTTCAGCAACATTTAATAGGAAAAAATGTATAAGTCCATTTCCTCCTTGCTTTCACATCGCACGCAGGAATGACACACCCACAAACACTGGTACATTGGCACGATGACAAGAATGCACAGTTCACTGTGGCCTTGACCCATGTGTCTTCACTTGAGGCACTTGGCAGTTCATGTAGCTGGGTCTGCGCATGCATCTCTCATTCAGCACAATTCTCAGCCATGCTGGATTCCCAGGCAGCCATTTTATGGTAGGCCCAAAAACAAAACAAACACAAAAGAGTATTAATTGATGAAATAAAACCCATTATGTTTACCTCCCCCCATACTAGTACCCTGTATTAGTTATTACCCAGCAAAAGCTATTAGTTCAACGCAGTTTTTCGATTATTTGTGCACATCATGCCAAAACGTGCAATGTACAACATAGCTTAAAAATGCACCAATGCAGATTTTCAAAGCGCAAACCATTAATACATACTCATAGCAACATGCTCTAATTTTTTAGATAGCTTTTTATGCAAAATGTGTTTGCCCACGTGTAGTGTTGGTGCATGGTTGAATAATTAATACATTATAAAAAGATGTGTTATGAACTGAATATGCATTGTCTAAATATGCAACAAAGCCAAATTCTCTTGAGACGGGAACAGGGAGTGTAGATTATAAGGGAAAGGAGCTGGGAGGAGAGAACACATTCCATGCTTATCTTCAAAGCTAAAAAGGAAACTGGAACCATGAGTTTCTCTACACTACAAAAACACATGTTAATTCAGCACAATTATGTGCTGCTTTAAAAGTAAAAAAAAACATTCTCTAAATTAAATGTAAATTCTATAGGGAGGTTAAATCTAAACTCAACAAATTAACATCCATAATTAATTAATTAAGCATGGTTTTAAATGAAAGCATTTCAGACTGAAAGCATTGTGACCAGGCCTCATTTTATGTCTTTCACTTTGCATGCATCAAAGTGCCACTTTTGAAAAGCATTTGACTAGGCCTCATTTCATGTTTCATGTGCCATGTGTTTTCACTTGCACAAAAATCTGCGTGCCATTTTGCAATCTGTCTGAAACACAAAACAGAGCGATGCTTAATCTTGATGAAATCTAGCTCTATCAGGATTTTAGATTATAATTCCTTAGACACTACACATGACATTTTTACCTGCTCTCAAAGAACAGTTATCACTTATTACATGTAATAAGGTAACCCAATGTTATCCTATGGGAAACGTAGGCCTCAGAGTAGTGAAACACTATTTTGTGAACTTTTCATTACCAGGACATGCAAAACCTAAAAGGCTCATGTCCAACTTTTTAAAAACAATGCACCCTGTTTAGGGACTCCTTTAGGAATGACTTACATGTATTAAAAGGGAGTTTTAGGGCTGGCAAGGGGTTTATGTTGCCACACTTTAAAACTACACAGAGGCTGAAATTGTAGGTCAGAGAATTATTTTTAAAGCCCACTTAAGTGGGTAGCACAATACGTGCAGCAGACCCTCATGCAGCATTTACTTTACCCATCCTGGGTATATGGTATACCATTTTTCCAGGGACTTTCAAGTAAATCAAACATGCCAATCCTTGTATAAGTCAAATTTATCATGTTTTAGGACATGAACTCATGCACACCGGCACTGGTTAGCAGTGGAAAAGTGCACAGTGTTCGAAGGCCAACATAAACAGATTCAGCAAAACAGGAGAGGAAGGCAAAACACCCTTCTAGGTATGATACCCAGCAGACAGGTTTAATTTATTTATTACCCTAAGGCAATAGACATGTCTACTTTATCTATTTCTGCAGTACCAAAACAGCACTAAAGTTAAAATTATAATCTACAAAAACCCCAACTAAATAATTTTTTAATTAAGAAATTTAGACCATAAATGTGAAAATCCAATACGTGGAATAAAAGATATGATTTTTAAACATTTTCTATAAATATAGTGGCAAAAGGGTAAAGCATCAATGACTGGGACCAAGGTGTGATTAGAGCCCGCCCACGATGGAGGCTACATGAGATATTTTAAGTCGATTACTCCCACTGAAGGCTGGAAGTCAAAAAAAGTCTAAAAATATCTAAGTCCTATTTCAAAGAGAATCATTGCCATTTTATTGGAAATAGAAATCCTCTCTGACAAGGACAAGGCAGAATTTGTATCCACCCTTGTGGAAATGATGGTCAGATATTTAAAGCAGGTTGTTCTCATTGAATCCCTAAAGCTTTTGACTTAGTTTACTCATTACAATTTTAAGTCCTAACACAAGAACTTTGTCATTTAAAAAAAAAAGAAAAAAGTTAACTTTGACTTATAAATTATTGTGAACTTTTTCTGGGACCAATCTACTTGGGGTACCTGAGCAGGCAGACCTGGCTTGGCCGTTTGGGCTAGACAGTTCCCATGAGGCACAGGGTCAAGACTGATTTGCATATAGGAGGGTCTGAACTGAGGTGGCGAAGTGAGCTAAAGAATGATGATGGATTCAACCCAGATCTGTTACGGGGGTGAGTGTCTGAATAGTTTCAGCGCTCTGTCCATCATCACCTTGTGTTTGCTTAGTTCACCCTAAGTTGGCAGGGTATGCCCACAAGTGGGTCCCTTGCTCACTTTGCCACTGGATTCAAGCTAGCCTGGCTGATGAACGGCTTTACCCAGAAACCTGTCCCAGGATGCTTGTTTCTGGTTCAGGTCAGACCTGGCTTGGCTTGGCAGTTCAGGCTGGACTGTTCCCATGAGGCACAGGGTCAATACTGATTTGCATATAGCTGGGTCTGAACTGAGGTGGCGAAGTGAGCTAAAGAATTATTATGGATTCAACCCAGATCTGTGACTGGGGGTGAGTGTCTGAAAAGTTTCAGCACTCCATCCATCATCTCCTTGTGTTTGCTTTTGTACTTGAGCAGGATTCCATTGCACTTGGCCTCAATTTGCTCCTAGAAATTATTACTTTGCACAGTGTAATCGCTCTAAAGTAAGCCTGTCTTTTCTAATATGTAACAGGTGGTTGAGTTAATGTTAATTTTGTGATTTTGTGGGTCTGCCCTAACTAGAGTAGCTATTGTTCCTTGAGTGTGACAGTTTTGCACCCAAAATAATGTATTGCTTTCTTACAATTATCACAAGTGCAGGAACCTTGCAGTGAGGTCCCATTGTGGTGCCTTTTTGTGATGGCACAGCTGCTTTTAAAAGTGGCACTGCCATGGGACCACCATGCTGCCCGCCTACCAGGCTACTATGAAGTCAGAATCTGGCGGAAGGGCGGCACGACCTCTGGTGGAGCGGTGGCGTGCAGGTGCACTGCTCTCCCAAAAAGTAATTATAGGGTCCTTGGTGTCTTACAAACATGTTAGATGTCACAAAATTTGTTTCACTATTGCATTAGATCCAATGCTACTTTGAATAACATGGAATGCTTGACATTGAGTAAGCTTTATCGAAACTCTACATCAAACCACAAATCCCTGACATTTCAGATATCAATCAATCAATACATTTACAGAGAGCAAAGCTGCCAAAAGGCATCCCAGTGCTAAAACACAAGAGAGGACCCAACAGCTAAATAAAACTAGCCAATGTTGAAGAGCCAAGCATTCAGCTGAGTCCTGAAAAGGCTTTCATTCTCCAAAAGCCACGGAGCCAATAGTGGTGTATTCCAGGCTTTGGAGGCTAAAACAGCAAAACATCCGCCGTCTCTAGTCTTCAGATGAAACCGAGGACATTTTAAAAGTTGCACATGCTCTGATCTTAATACATGCCCAGGCTTATAATGACAGACTGTTGCAAAGATATTTAGAAAACATCTGATGAAAAGACCGGAATGCAATGACTAAGGACTTATGGATGAAACACTTTTTATTAGGAAGCCAGTGAAGATATTGTAGATGAGGATGTAATGATTAATTTTTAGACAGTCCCATTAGAAGCCTGCCCACTACTTTGCACAATTTGCAAGTGAATTAACGAATAGGATGGTAAACCTAGATCAAGAGCATTGACAACAGTCTGGAGTTGATGGATGCATGCACAATGGTTTTCCATATGTCGAAGGGGATATAATCCAGTGTTTTCTTCAATGCCAGTAGAAAAGCAAAACAAGACCTCACCACTAAAGAGATCTGATGGCTAAAGGAAAGGGTGTTTCAAATTTAGCCCCCAGAAGGGGGAGCCTCAATTCCTCTGGTCACCGCTTGTTGGACCACTCAGAGGCAGAGCATCCAAAAAGCGAGACTTAGATGCTTTGCACTTTAAACAGTTCCTATTCATCCAGGCTACCACCTTGAGCGAGCATTTCTTGAACAAGGCTGTCTCAACCAGGGGCCTCAGCGTACAAAATCACCTTGATACCACATTTGTTTATAATGTGAGCTAGCAGCAAAATATACACATTAAACAATGTAGGGCTTAATGAGGAGTCCTGGGGGATGGTATACTTAATCTCTTTAGACACTGAGAAGAAAATGATTGTACTCTGTTGATTAAAAAGGATTAGACCCAAACCAAGGATGTACAATTAATCCCCAAATCTAGATAGCAATGCCTGATGAGAATTTGTGTTTGAAACAGGCACACAAACCCACCATGATAAGGGCAGTCCTCTGACCATGATCAACACATTTTTTAGCTCCTCTGATGTCTTATCAACCCCATCTCTGCACAATACTTGGAGCAAAATCCTGATGGAGCTGGATGGACTAAGATGTATATTTTGAAATGTGTGCTCAGTTGTAGAACTGGGAGAAACTGTAAGTATGCCAGAGATGTTGGAGTAATTTCAGCAATTACACATTACTCTTGTGATGTGAAATTCCCAAAATCTCAGTAATGTTAAATTTTAACCAGTGTGGGACCACAAATGCCCTCTAAAAATGTGTACAGACTACACACATAAGTCTGTCATCCATGACGGATATGTCAGCCACATGACATGTTACATATGTAAACATCAGCCTACCTTGTCAGGCTAGGTTATGCCTGATAATATGGTAGACTGGTATTCCAAATTTGATAGTGGTATTCACCAAGCGTAACGTTGCTTCTGTTAAAACATAATATATAAATAAACCAGCCGTGGTGTAAGGTATTGATGTGCATAAACCAGAATATTTTTTTTTTTTTTTAAACCAAAATGTAAAATAAATATAGCTAAATAATTGAACCTCATAGTCTTGTTTACATATAGAATATTGTTGCAATGTTGCATTAAAATATATGCACGATCCTAATGGTCTAACCAAAATATATGGTTAAATATAGCTTTGCTATGTAGTTTGCAAAACTGAAGAAAACACTTTTGGCCATATGTAGGTAGCATCACATTTACCGACTCATAAATACCGAATTTTACCGATTCGGTATTTATGAATCGGCAAATTTGATGTAGGTAATAATTCGGTAAATTTTACCGAATCGGAATAATTCGGTAATTATGAATCGGTATTTACCGATTCGGTAATGAGGCATACCTTCCCATTGATTCCTATGGGCCTGGAGGCCCATAGGAATCAATGGGAAGCCATTTACCATTACCGATTCGGTAAATACCGATTCAGTAATGGGGGGAGCATATTCAAGGGTGGCAGGGTGTCACATTGACACCCTGTTGCACCCCTGAATCTTGCATGTGTGCACATGTGGTGCACATACATGCCCTAAGGGCATGTATGTCTGCCACATGGCACTCTTAAATCTGCAAAATATTACTTTTTGCAAGGTATTCGTTATTTATCACCAACCTGTATTTGGTGGTAAATAACGAATTCTTAATAATAATTTTCACTCTTTAGAGTGCTCCCTACATATGATTTCAGGATTCGGTATTTACCGATTCGGAATTTTACCGATTCGGTAATTTACCGAATCCTGAAATATGCCTCCTACATCTCAAATAGCTAAATACCGGTCGGTAACGGGATATTTACCGAATTTAGGCCGTTACCGACTGGTATTTAGCTACCTACATGAGGCCCTTTATTTTTTAAAAACGGTGTTTGAACATATTTGTTATATATTGGCTGTATTAATTTTGGCGTGCAGGTGCACTGCTCTTCCGAAAAGTCATAATAGGGTCCTTAGTGTCTCACAAACATGTTAGATGTCACAAAATTTGTTTTACTATTGCATTAGATCCAATGCTACTTTGAATAACATGGAATGCTTGACATTGAGTAAGCTTTGTCGAAACTCTACATCAAACCATAAATCGCTGACCTTTCAGATATCAATCAATCAATACATTTACAGAGAGCAAAGCTGCCAAAAGGCATCCCAGTGCTAAAACACAAGAGAGGACCCAACAGCTAAATAAAACTAGCCAATGTTGAAGAGCCAAGCATTCAGCTGAGTCCCGAAAAGGCTTTCATTCTCCAAAAGCCACAGAGCCAATAGTGGTGTATTCCAGGCTTTGGAGGCTAAAACAGCAAAACATCCGTCGTCTCTAGTCTTCAGATGAAACCGAGGACATTTTAAAAGTTGGACATGCTCTGATCTTAATACATGCCCAGGCTTATAATGACAGACTGTTGCAAAGATATTTAGGAGACATCTGATGAAAAGACCGGAATGCAATGACTAAGGACTTATGGATGAAACACTTGTTATTAGGAAGCCAGTGAAGATATTGTAGATGAGGATGTAATGATTAATTTTTAGACAGTCCCATTAGAAGCCTGCCCCCTACTTTGCACAATTTGCAAGTGAATTAACAAATAGGATGGTAAACCTAGATCAAGAGCATTGACAACAGTCTGGAGTTGATGGATGCATGCACAATGGTTTTCCATATGTCGAAGGGGATATAATCCAGTGCTTTCTTCAATGCCAGTAGAAAAGCAAAACAAGACCTCACCACTAAAGAGATGTGATGGCTAAAGGAAAGGGTGTTTCAAATTTAGCCCCCAGAAGGGGGAGCCTCAATTCCTCTGGTCACCGCTTGTTGGACCACTCAGAGGCAGAGCATCCAAAAAGCGAGACTTAGATGCTTTGCACTTTAAACAGTTCCTATTCATCCAGGCTACCACCTTGAGCGAGCATTTCTTGAACAAGGCTGTCTCAACCAGGGGCCTCAGCGTACAAAATCACCTTGATACCACATTTTTTTATAATGTGAGCTAGTAGCAAAATATACACATTAAACAATGTAGGGCTCAATGAGGAGTCCTGGGGGATGGTATACTTAATCTCTTTAGACACTGAGAAGAAAATGATTGTACTCTGTTGATTAAAAAGGATTAGACCCAAACCAAGGATGTACAATTAATCCCCAAATCTAGATAGCAATGCCTGATGAGAATTAGTGTTTGAAACAGGCACACAAACCCACCATGATAAGGGCAGTCCTCTGACCATGATCAACACATTTTTTTTAGCTCCTCTGATGTCTTATCAACCCCATCTCTGCACAATGCTTGGAGCAAAACCCTGATGGAGCTGGATGGACTAAGATGTATATTTTGAAATGTGTGCTCAGTTGTAGAACTGGGAGAAACTGTAAGTATGCCAGAGATGTTGGAGTAATTTTAGGAATTACACATTACTCTTGTGATGTGAAATTCCCAAAATCTCATTAATGTTAAATTGTAACCAGTGTGTGACCACAAATGCCCTCTAAAAATTTGTACAGACTACACACATTAGTCTGTCATCCATGACGGATATGTCAGCCACATGACATGTTACATATGCAAACATCAGCCTACATTATCAGGCTAGGTTATGCCTGACATTATGGTAGACTGGTATTCCAAATTTGATAGTGGTATTCACCAAGCGTAACGTTGCTTCTGTTAAAACATAATATATAAATAAACCGGCCGTGGTGTAAGGTATTGATGTACATAAAACAGAATACATTTTTTTTTTAAAACCAAAATGTAAAATAAATATAGCTAAATAATTGAACCTCATAGTCTTGTTTACATATAGAATATTGTTGCAATGTTACATTAAAATATATGCACGATCCTAATGGTCTAACCAAAATATGTGGTTGATTAGAGTTAGTCTAAATGCTTTGCTATGAGTTTGCAAAACTGAAGAAAACACTTTATTAAAACAGTGTTTGAACATATTTGTTGTATATTGGCTGTATTAATTTTGACTTGCAAAATTTTTTTTAGAGCAACACCTGTGTGTAAACAAATGTTTTTTACATATTGTGCTTATGTTTTGCAAATGTGACCATCAATCAGTACAGGTGTGAAGATTTAGAAGGCTATGTCTACAACGAACTTTGTGATCCAGAAACCATACAGGAAAGGCACATGATTAAGAAGTACTGGACTAACCATGCCACGATTGAAGTCTTAACTCAACAATTTAGATCAGAACTGTTGCTGAATATTAGACATCCAACAGCTATCCCATCTATTGTGAAGTCAATGGCAATGTTATATTTCTGTGCTACTGGCTCTTTCCAGTACAATGTTACTGACTCGAATGCAACATTCAGATTACTTTTTCTGTGGTCTGAATCCATGTTTTGGATGTTATCCTCAAAAGAATGAATGCTTACATCCAATTTTCTGATGATAATTCTACACTGAACAATAGCAAGGCCGAGTTCAATGGCTTGGGAGGTTTATCACATTTTGATGGTCACACAGATGGAACTCATGTTGAATTGATGCCACATCATGACTGGGAACAAGTGTACCAGAATCAGAAGCTTTTCCACTCCACCTCTATTTAGGTGGTTTGCATATCTGATCTGTACATCACCAGGGTATTTGCAAAATGTATTGGCTCACCCCATGACATGCTAGTGTTGCGCAACAGGTGCATAACACAACAGATGGCAGACCTCGAAGCAATGAGGACTTAGCTTGATGGTAAGTCTTAACTTCAGTTTGATTTCAGGATTATTTGCTCAGATGTTGGCATTCAGACATATTAAAATTATGTTTGTATTTTGATTTATATTGTTCAGTGGATTTACCTTAGCCTTGACGCACATGGCTCTTAACACCAATGTGAAACCCAACAATGCCAGGGGAAGACATGTACTGCTCCAGAACAGAGACATCTGGCTGAAAAAAATGCCCCTGCCTTGACAGGGGACAATATACAATACATTGCCAGTCTGGGTATACTTGAGGATCAAGAGGGGCTGCTATTCTAGCTTAAAATATATGGCACGACCCCTTGAGCAGATATGTAGGCGTGCTGGGCACTAGAGCCCAAAAAACATTCTTGTTGATCAGTGTCTATGCTCCCCTCAGGCTTCACAAAAAGATATTTGAGGCTTTAAGCCCGATCCTGCTGGAAGCAGTCGCAGATATGCACATTGTGGGTGGGGACTTTAACACCATAATGGGTGCTTCAATTGACAGGGACCCCACCCGCCTGACCCCGGAACAAATCCCATCCCTGCTGGTGCAGTTCTCGTTCACAATGGGCCTTATAGTTGTGGGGAGGGCCAGATATCCAGGGAAGAGGGACACATCAATCGTTCTCTAGATTAGATCACATATTCTTGCCCATGAGGGAATGCTCAGATAATATAGTAATAGAATACCTGCCCGGAGGCATTTTGGACCTTGCTCCGCTTAAACTCATATCTAGGGCTGACAGTGGGTCAAGGGGGGTTAACTGGAAACTGACCAGCTGTAACCTTCAGGACAGCAAGAAAGTGAACTAACTCATATTGACACCAAGTTCTTCTTCCAGGTGAATAAGAACTTGGTAAGCATTGCAGTGACACCCTGGGAGGCCTATAAACCGTGCTTAGAGACAGAATCAAAAAAGCTATGTTCAACAAAAAGAGTCAAAAAGAGTAAGATGTTGTTGCACTAGAACACTGCATTAGAGTGATGGGACGGATGGGGCTGTATTGGAGGATAGGGAGTGGCTGCTTGCCTCAAGGCCTTAACAAAGGAGTATCACTTTGATCATGATCTAGCCACACAACAGTTCCTAGCAACCCAACAAAAAAGTAGATGACAAACCAGGGAGGCTACTAGCATGGCTCTGGAGAAGGAAACAGGGAGCCAGGATGAAGGAGCTGGAAGCTTCAAACAACACTTGGATGAGGACAAAAGAGGGCATAGCAGTGAGTTGCACACAATACTACCAAGACTTACTTCGACAGCCTGTGGGCTCGACCTTGGAGTTAGAGATAGGGGACTTTCTGGAGAAGCTCCCCTTCTACTCCTTACAGCAGAATATAGGACTAGCCTGGATCAGAACTTCACTTTGGATGAACTAACGGAGACATTGAGGTTGCTGCAGCCAAGGAAGTCTCCAGGACCAAATAGTATCCTGGTGGAATTCTATTAAAAACCCTTGCGATTGTGGGCCCAAACGTTCAGTCCATACTCCTGGGGCCCTAGAGGGGAGAGAGCTCCCAGCTGACCTACAAACAGAGACTATTGTGGAGCTGGCCAAGGCCGGGAAGTCGAGCACCGATTGTTCCTCTCCCTCCTAAACATGGAGGTAAAAATCATGGCCAAAGCGCTTGGCAATTAAATTTTAAATTGGCAAAAGTCATTCTGGGGTTTGTTCATGGGAATCAGACTCGGGTTTATGCTCCACAGAGAAGCAAGTCAAAATCTACACTGCATCCATTTCTGGTTGGACCTAGTATGTGATACAACACTCCCCCGGCAATTGTGTCCTTGGATGTGGAAAATGCATTTGACACCGTAAGGTGTGACTACCTCTTTTGAGTCCTGGCCAGAATGGGAGTGAGACCAAAGGTTTGCAGATTGAAGTGACTCCTATATCACAACCCAGTGACAAGGGTCAAGGTGAACGGTACCTTCTCTGAGGAGTTTGGATTGGAGAAAGGGACTCGCCAGCGGTGTCCCTCTCTCTGCTCCTGTGTGCGTTTGGCCGAAAGCCCCTGGCTCTCTGACTGAGGCTCAGAAGGGATGTAGTGGGCTTCCAGGACGTCATGGGGAAGCTGGAGAAGATCTTTATGTACTTGGACAAAATATTATTGCTTCTCTCTGATCTTGTGGTCTCTTTCCCGGTAGTCCTATCCATGGTTCATAACTTTGAGAAATACTAGGGTTACAAAATGAATTGGGATAAATCAATACTATATCAACTGGCCACGTGGACCCCAGAGTTAGTGATCCTAATTCAGATGGTGACCACTAGAGAGGGCTTCCACTCCTTGGGACTAGACATAAGGCCCTCTCAACAGTGGGTCTTTTAAAGGAACATGAAAGTGGTCTACCAGGCATTTTCACAAGCTGGAGGTGGCTCCATTGCTCCATTAGGGCAGAATGGCTTTATTTAAGATGATCACCCTGCCCAAATTTCTGTATGTTCCTCAGCACATGCCCTTAAATGTTCTTGAGGAATTCTTTAAGAGAATCCATAGTATGCTCCGGACCATGATCTGGGACGCGTGCAGTCTGCTCATTGCCCTCCGAACCTTGCAATGAAACCTATGCAATGGGGGTATCTCACTGCCAGACTTGGGGGCATATTACTGGACATCTCATCTCCAGGTGGTCAATAGGTGGTGCTTCATGCCCCCATCTGACTTGGTGAAGCGGTTGGAAAGGTTGAGCATGGACATTTCATGTACACTATAAATGTGGCCAATGATTCCGCCTGCACTGGTTGGGTCCCACGAAGAGCACTTTGGAGGTCTAGGACAAAGCTGTTACTTATGTTGGATGGAGGGCCAGACACTCCTTGATAACCCCACTCTGGCTTGTGGATGCACTAAAAGAGAGTCGGGCTGCAGGGGAGACCCCCAAGAGACCTGATAGAAGGATTTCAACACTTGGAGATATAGGGGGAAGAGGGGAATCAAATCATTTTGGGACTGGCAGGCAGAATATGACTTGCAAGTCACACAGCATTTTTTAAATACCTAAATACATTATGTTCTGCGAGCAGAAGGCCATACCATAGGGTAAGATGAAAGACAGTAACCCCCAGTAAGACAGAATATGGCTGGAGAAAATGCCCATAAAAGTTATCTCACTAACGTACCTCACCCTACTCAATAACAGACTAGAAAACCTTTTTCCTTTTAGAAATTATTGGGAAATGGACTTGGGCCTAGTGGAGGAAATTGACTGGGAAGCAGCACTGGGCATCCCCGAGAGGTGGCAATAAAGGCCAGCCTGCAGCTTATACAACTTAAGGTCCTTGATATGGTGTACTATACTAGATCACAACTGTACATCGGTAGGTCGCTGACCCTAAATTGCCTACGATGTGGTGAGAATGTGGGCATCTTTTTTCATATTCTGTGGTCATGTCCAAACATACAGACATATTGGAGAGAGTTGGTGGCAGAGCTCACACAAGTTTTGGAAACTGATGTCTCCTTTACACCACAGTTCTTGATACTGGGAATTTCGTAGGGATGTGGACCATACTAGAAGGCAACTTACATTCTGTGCTCTTAGATTTTGTGCAGCAAAAAGGTACATAGCTAGCAAATGTATAACTGAAGCCCTCCCACAAAATCACAGTAGGATATTGGCATGGTGCACTGTATAGTGGCAGAAAGAATGGTATACCAGGTGAGGGGTTGCTCAATGAGGTTTCCGAAAGTGTGCGGACAATAACAAGCATATCATAACCTAATCTGGGAAGACAGAGTCACTGGGATAGCCCGGCAGGCAATGGTCTGGCGAGCTGGCCAGGAAAGGGGGACAGCGGAGCTCACAACCAGTAGTGGAGGATCGGGAGGGAGAAAACATGGATGAGTCCAGGTCTCTGTGTCCCACATGCCCCCAATGCTATCGCAATGCCCCGATGACAAATGTACATGAGTACTTTGATGACTTGGTAAACCCAATGTGTTACCAGGTGGTGGGTTTTATTTTGTTTTTGTTTTGTTGTCTTTGTAAAAAGCAAAAAACGAACACAAATAATTTTTAAAAATCAATGCCAGTGGAAGTCTGCTTCCATGAGGCCCATGTGTGAACAAGAGGACCTGTGGAGTGGGCTATTGAAGTCCTGCCTCTGATGCATTGGCCAAGTCTGGAGGAGCCCTCCTTTCTTCTCATGCTGCAATATATTGCCCTGCGGAGGTACGTCCCCTTCATCCCTTATGGTGACTACCAAGGGAACCTCAAGGTGAGGGTATTGAGATACATCAGCATGATGACAGTTAGGAAGAGGAAGGCAGTGATCTCAGACATGAACTAATTAAAAACATCTATGTCTGATAGTAAGTGCATTAAAAAACAATGTAAATATGTAAATATGATATGTACCTTCCCTCTTTTACAATGTTAATCACTTATGCTAAAGTTTTATTACAGGTTATGTCGCAAAAATTTGTGGTACATAAACAAAACTAATTTGTAGTTCAATAGACATGAAAAAAACATGTAATATACTTGAAATGTGACATATAATGATGGGCATGTTCTCTGCGGCTGAATATATTATCACTCGCTGATGATTTTTAAAAATAAATTGAATTTACATAGGTAAGACACGTTTACAAAACGATTAACACATCTTAATCATTGCTAGATACTTTCATCCTGTAATCTGTTGTGCTATTAGCAAGTCATTGATGGGTATATTGTAGTAGTGCACAGAACCTGATGATGGATAAATCTGCTTTGCAAGTTGCCTGAACATTGGTGTGATGTGATTAAGAATAATCTTTGTACACTTCCTCTCTGTCATGGGGTGATGCAAATTCCACTATGCATAATCTGAGGTAACTGTTGTGTCTGCCTCAAACTATAGATCTGCTTCTTGAGTTATTCATCCGCAGCAAATCTGTACAGATTTGATGTATTTTAGAGTAGATCTGAGCATATTATGAGTGAAAGGAGCAGTGCAGTCCAGTCCCGTGGAAGGGAGCCGGTGTTGTGTTTGTTCCGGTTGTGCATCAGTACACCTGAAAGTCGAATTCAGCGGCTAAAATAGTTACACAACTCTCTTGGTCCTCTGATGTGTTGAAGCCCGTCTTGCTGCTGTTTCCTGCTGCCTGCTTAAATTTGGGGGGATGAGGAGCCCGGGACTACCTGTCCCAACCCCCATTGAGGCCATTGCTGCCACCGTCATCCAGCTAGCGCCCGGAGGCGCTTAAAAAGGAGAGCGGGCTCCCACAGCTTGGCAAGCCTGTCTTGCTGTTGTGTCCTGCTGCCTGCCTGACGTTTGGGAGAAGAGGGAGCCTGGGACTACCTGTTCCACCCCCCCTTGCAGCCGTTGCAGCCACCGCCATCCAGCTAGCGCCCAGAGGCGCATAAAAAGGAGAGCGGGCTCCCGCAGCGCGGAAAGCCCGTCTTGGTGTTGTGTCCTGCTGCCTGCCTGAAGTTTGGGGGAAGAGGAGCCCGGGACTACCTGTCCTAGCCCCCCTTGCGGCCATTGCTACCACCGTCATCCAGCTAGCGCCCGGAGGCGCTTAAAAAGGAGAGAAGGCTTCTGCAGAGTGAGATGCGCGTGGGCGTGCCCGGGCAAAGCCCAGTCCAAGGACGGGCCCGCCTGCGCCCGTCAGCGACCGGAGGAGGCCGGGCTGGGCCGAACACCCTGGTTGTTTTAGGTCGATATCTGCAAATCGTGCTTTGAAGTTTAAGAACCTGTACGGTATTCAGCTAACATAGTGAGGTTACTTTTTGACTTTAAACAGAGACAGGGGGGGCTCTTGGGGTCTAACGTCTGAAAATGGGCAAAAGGAAAACACTCCCTACACAGAGGGTGCTCAGCGGGATTAATGGTGGGCAAAATGTATTAATTTCTGACCAAAGCTGCCCACGCAATTACGCAGTAGATGGCCTTGACCGAGCGGAGGCTATCTTTAGAGGCTGGAAAATGTCTTCAAAGCCAAACTATTAGGGAGGAGGGAGAACAAGGGAACTCCGTGGCCAATATGGACCCTCCAGAAGGCCCAGCAGCTTTAACAATCTCTGCACCCCCAAGTCAAATACTTATTTCTGGTGAGTCAAACACGTCCTCTAATATTTTATTCAATAAAACACCAGAGGGAATTGAAGCGGCCCCAGACCTCCCACCACCGAAGAGAAAACGAACTGTCTACAATAAGTCTATAAGGAAATACCCACGTTTACAAATGTGGACTCAGCCACCTCCACAACCTGATTTGAGCCAAGGACAGTTACTGGACTCTTTATATATAAAACTTGAATCAATGATAAAGACCCTCCTAGTGCCAATAACACAAAAAATAGAAAAAGTAGAGGAATTAGTACACAATTTAATCATCAATTATAATAAATGCTCTACGACCATTGTGCCAAACCTAATAGGGGCAGGGGCAGGAATCCTACTGCAAAATAAGATTCAAACCCAAACCCAACCTGACCCACTTGGCCGATGTTTAAATGTTTTTACTGCCTTAGGAATTAATGGTATACCCAGTGGATCAAGTCAGTCAGATATATCCGAAGCAACAGGACCTGCAGCCCAGAACCCCAAGATAGCCCAGGTCAGAGGACCCCTGGATCCTGAGAGGGCATTTGTATCCACACACAATCAGCCTAATCATGGCATACCTAAAGTTGTGAGCCAAAGCACCCTTGACTTGCCCCCTGCATCTGCCCCGTTAGTAGCAGTTCTACTAGAGGTCCCCTCTCTCTCCCAAGAAACTAGGGAAACCGCCCAGGAGTTAATACATAAAGTGACCCACTGGTGTACTAAAAATGTAATAAATGGCCAGCATATATCATCCGACATTATAATTGCCAGAAGAGTTGGTTGGATAGGCCAACAAACCAAAAAGATTGGTGTAGCAGACTGCATAGTTGTTGGTTTTAAGGAGCCAGAGAAAGCCAAGATGCTAATAGGCAGTGCATACCAGAGTCACTCAAACTCCCAAATAAGTGTTGTCTTATTACAATACTTTTACCCCCCAAGACAGCACGGAGGTTTTATGCAATGGCAATGGCAAATACCACGAAAATCAGGGATCCCTGTGGCTAAAAACAAAATAGATAACAATCTGCCAATGTGCAATAGATTCCAAGCTTCAGCAGATCTTTCAAAACTTGGATGAAAACGACTGACTAGAGCCAGAAGATAAAACTGAACAGGCCTTTCCCCCAATTATAATGACCTCAAACGCACAAACACCAGCAGCTCAGGTTCATGATGAAATAACCACTACAATCCCAGAATCGCTCCCGATCCAAAATCCCACTGTGGCCAAGTTTGATAAAGTTCTTTCATGGAACATAGCGGGAATAAGGGGCAAAAGAGGGAATACATGCTGGGAAAATTTTCTAGCACAGCATCAAATCATCGCCCTCCAGGAAACCTGGGAGGCTAACGATTGTTTTTATCTGGACGGTTTCACTTCATTTCATAAATGTGTCATTCCATCAAACATGGGTAGAGTGAGAGGGGGTTTACTACTAATGTTCTCATTAAAACTCTCTTGTAAGACATGCTTGGTTGATTGTAAATCTCAGAATGTTTTGCCAGTAGAACTGTCTTTTAAGGATCGCCCACTGTTAGTTATAAACTTCTATAATTCTTTTACCAGAGGGCATGAGCTGGAACATCTACAATATTTAAAGGACTTCCTGGAATGTTATGATAAGGCTAATCCAGTTTATTTTGAAATACTAATTCTAGGGGATTGTAACACTCATCAATGTCATTGAAATTGTTTCTCAAACCAGGACCAGGGAAATTTATTTTTTCATTAAATCATTTTGAGCACACACCTTCAGGTAATTTGTTCGAAGGCATTTTAGCAAATCAAAATGTATGCTATCTCCTACAGTCGGACAATATGGTGCCAGTACCCACTTACGTAGGAAATGGAAAAGATAGCACTATTGACTACATCCTATTGTCCGCTCCACTAGTTCTATTTACTGAGGATTTATTGGTCACTTGGTCAAGCTTTAGTGACAATAACCCACTTACTGTTGCTATTTATTTTCTGCTCCCAAATTGGGAGGATCTGCTACCTGTTTGACAAATACTAATATCAGCACTAAAGATCAGGCCCGCAGGTTAAAGTGGGAAAGGATAGCCCCCGCCAATTTTTTAGCCAATTTATATACAGTTTGCACTCTGAAATTGACTCCTGTCTAGACCCTGATAGACAGGATAGTTCTATTTTAACAGCCTTCGAGAAATTAATAAAACAAATGTAATCTGACCTCACAATTACTGGTGGGACAAGACGTCCGAAGGCTTTAAGATGGTTCAATGGAGCATGCTCAGCAACCCATACGGAGCTTATACAGGCCCTAACAAATACCCCCAGAGACAAAAAGGAAATTAGGGATAAAAGAAAAGCATATAAAATAGCAGTCCATAACAGGAAGAAGGAGTTAAAAGAGCAAGCCTGGGATGCATTACAACAAGCTATCATACTGAAAGATAGTGTGAATGTTTGGTTGATAGTTAATAGCCCCTTCCTCTCTGAAACTCCTAATTCTAACATTGATTGTCTAATCTCAACAGACAAATGGATATCGCATTTTGGAAACATTTTTAGCGATGTAAACTTGGCAGTAACAAAGGAGTTTAGGGAAGGTGGACAAACTAGTACACCACTCCACTTCAGGGCAGAGGAGGTCTATGAAGCAATCGTAACTACAGCTGGCGGAGAGGCCCCAGGCCCCGATGGGGTACCGGCTGATCTATACAAAGCAGATCCAAATATAAGGGTGAGCATCTTAACAAATGTTTTTAATGCTGGATGCTCACATGGATACCCAATATCCTGGGGGAAAGCAGTTATTGTTCCCATTTTTAAAAAGGGTGCAATGGATGAGCCCACATGTAATAGGCCAATCACACTTTTAGATTCTGCAGCCAAAATTATGGGAAACGTTGTATTAAATCGTTTAACAACACGGCTGGATAACCGAAATATTATTTCCAACCTGCAATATGGCTTTAGGCCTGGTAAAGGGACCTTGGACCAAAGCTTAAATTTACACTTAGTGGTAGGAAAGTACACCATCGCCAAATAGAGAATAATACATTTGTCATTCATGGACTTGACGCAAGCCTTTGACTGTGTTAACAGAACAAAGTTGTGGTCTATCATAAGTGATATGGGTCTCGAACCAGAGCTTGTGGACTTCTTACATGCTATCCAAAAGAATAACACAGCGGCTGTCAGATATAACAGTAATGGGGATCTGACACCCACCTGGGATGTGAAAAAAGGGGTATGCCAAGGTTGAATCCTGGCCCCCCTCTTATTCACACTATACATAAATAATCTGGGAGACTCTTTAATAGCCAGTTGCAAAGATATTCCTAGATTCCGCGACAAGATGATTCCCGCATTATTATATGGGGATGATACAGTCATTTTAGCTAGAACGGCAATGGGTCTCCAATCACTTTTAAATGCTTTTATAGTTTTTATGGATTCTTTAGACTTATCAATATATTTTTAAAAATCGCACACTATGTGTATTGGCCCCGTAAAGTCCCAAAAAAAGACTAAATGTTATTGCAAAGGGATAGACTTAACAAAGGTCCCAACTTTCCCTTACCTGGGGGTACTTTTTGACAAAAGGGCATCATGGCGCCCACAAATTACACAAAAAAAGAATACCCTTGCAAGGGCCATAGGGACCACACTAAAGTATGCTAAAAAAAACTAGGGACCAAACCCATTGCGGCCCTGACGAAGATATACAAGGAAAAATGCATTCCAATGGCAACTTATGGCAGTGACATCTGGGGATATAAAGAAGGGAAGGGCATTCAGCAGGAGGAAGACACTTTCTTACGTAAGGCCCTGGCAGTCCCGCACTCCACCGCTGCTTATATAATACACGAAGAACTAGGGATGGGTTATATATCAGATCAGATTGCAGTGGCTCTGTTAATGCGCTTGCTGAGAGTATGGGCAAGTCCCATTACAAATTTAAATCAAATAATAATCACTGACTGCCTAGCACTAAACAGAGCCAAACACATTCCCTGGTTTAGGTATCTAAAGGAACTGACAATTTGGTTAGGCTGTCCTGACTTATTTCTAAACCCCAAACCCATAGACAAACTTACGATTAAAAATATCAAACTTCAGTTTTTGTCCAAGTGCCAGGGACTAAGGGAAGTAGAGGAGCTTTTACAACCATCTGTAAGACGCTATGTTATATTATCCACAAATCACCAAGTCCAAGTAAGTGTTGGAAAACCTTTCCATCATTTTGTTTTAACAAGATTTCGTCTGCAAATGGCTAGTTGGCTTCTATCTGTCCCTCAGGGCTTTTCTAAACCTGGCACCTTAGAACCTTGCCCTTGTGCCAATTTCTCTGAACAGGATATTGTTCATTTTATTTTCTTCTGTGATTATTATGTTTCCTTACGTAAGAAATTCATATTACCATTACTCAGAGATTGTCACTTTGTCCAAGTCAGACCAGCCCTACTGTACCTCCAGATGTCAGCTTCCCCCATGGTCTGTTTTGGGGTGGCAAGTTTGTTTAACAGGAGCCATTAGGAGTAGGAAAAAAATGTTTTTTTAACTGTCATTATGGTTTGAAATATCTTTTATTTCGAGGCCCAATATGTGTCATAAACGGGGATTATCCTAATTCATGAGTTTGCCCTATCGCACTTTGCACTTTATACAATGTCATTTGTATTGTATGTATAGCAGGTACTGGTATTCTGTATGATCTCCGGAATGTGGACTATTTTTGTCTGGAGCATATCTGTTTAGCACCGTGCACTTTCTAAAAGCCCAGATGTCAGGTTCCCCCATGGTCTGATTTGGGGTTGCAAGTTTTTTAACAGGAGCCATTAGGTATAGGAAAAACTGACCTTTTAACTGTCACCATGGTTTTTAACGGGGATTATCTTAATTTATGAGATTGCCCTATTGCATTTTGCACCTTATACAATGCTTTTTGTACTGTATGTACAGCAGTTCCTGGTATTTTGTATGGTTATAGGGAATGCTATGACTGTGGTCTATTCTGATTTGAGTATATCTTTTTAGCACCTTGCACTTTATAAAAGTCCCTATGCAATACATATCCCAGGACTCGCTTTTTTGATGGATCATAGGAATAACATAAGCGGAGTCTTTGTATTTTTTTATGTTTGCCTATTTGCAGTCTGAATTTCGCACATAATGTTTTGTTTCGTACGTATTTTAAGATTTGGTTACCTGGCTGACATTAGGAATGCTTTTTTTTAATGAAATGTAGTGTTGTATGTTATGTTTACTTTTATGACATTAAGTTGTCGAATAAAGCATTCTTGTAAAGATACAGATGTTTCTACTGTGGACAGCACTCTGCTTGTATTATGTCTCGAGTCTTGATGGAGGAAGGGAGACGTTGGGTGCTGGACACAAAAACCTGATTGGCCTGACTACTCTTCCAGATGTTCTTCAGTAGCATGAAATCTGATCCCACTGCAGACTTTGGATGGTGTTTCTTGAGGTAGAATGTTAACCAGTTTGGAAGTTGTTGATTTTAATTTTAATGGTTGACCTATAATTCTTTTTTCAGAAGTTATACTTTATTGTTTAATAAAATATGTTTTAAAACTTTATAAAAGTTGTGGCCTGATTTAGAATTGGTAGACATATTAACCAATCCCTATTACAACATTCATCCACAACTTAGCCCATTGAACATCTTTACTGGTTTCTTTTTTATTATTTTAATAAAAATGTTTAATATTAAACATTATGGACTGATTTCCAGTTCAGTGGAGTGTTACTATTTCACAAACATAACCGATATCCTGTCCTCAATTTTACTAGTGACATAGGATAACATTCACTTTTAATAATGCAGAAGGAATAGCACCCATGTTTTCACACACACATCCAAGCAACATAGTGTCAGTCAAGGTCTAAATGTGAGTCATGGTAAGTTATATAGTTTAAAATGTGGTGTCAGAGCTAAGGACTGCAAACGTGTCTGAACTTTAGGAAGTCAATTTTGTCCCAACATCTATCATAGTAATCCTTTGCTAAAATCAGTGAAGAATAATACCTAAAAATGTCTTTATTGAAAAGGGTTATTAAAAAAAAGTGATGTAAGAATTTTGATTTTTATTTGCTGTGATTAACTGCCCTCCTCAAAAAATGAAATTAACTCTTAAAATTGTGAACCCACACGCAATAAATTGACGTAAGATAGGCTTAGCTTAAGGCAGTGTGTTAAGTAATTATGGAGTATCAAAAGAGTAATAACGTGAAAAGCCTAATATAGAATAATACAAAACTAATTTATGAAAAGAGAGTAATTTTAAATGTAATAAAAAAAGAATACAGAGAACTGAAGATATGATTTTGTCCAAGTTATAACGTTGAAAAGGGCAAAGCACTAATTAGACTGGGACCTAGGCACAATTTGAGGCCGATCACATTGGAATTCTGGTCAGATACACCAAGTAGATTGGTCCGGCTAAATCTCTTTAACTTTTAGGATTTTTGATGAAACTTTTTCTAAGTCCGAATACAGAGAGGTACTTTGTTGTTTCATCTGATTAGAGGGGAACTTTGAATGGGAAGAATCTGAAAATCAGTCCATGTCTGCATTGGGGCATAGATATTTTTGACTTCCATACTTTCACCAGGATAGATCCATTTGGTGCATCTGACTAGGCCTCCATCACAGTTGGCTTCACATTGTGGCTAGGTCCTGTTCTACCAATTCCATTGACTACAAATGGTGCCTTGAGCTTTTTGGCACTATATTTATCTGTAACTTTACAAAACACATATGTCTGAGGCCACTTATTGGACTTTTGTTGTTTTGGTGTAATAATATTCTTACATTTTGGACTATTTGTAAAAATTGGAGTGTGAATAGTACTGTGTAGAGTTTTTGACTTTTTACTGTTTTGTTACTTCTAAATCTTTAAATACTATTCCTATGTTATAGCTGTCTGCTCTGTGTCATAGCAACCAGGGGGCAAGCTCACTTTTAAATTATTGGAATCTTTGACTGCACTGAACACGTTAATGACTTCTTTATTTGTAGTGGACTACCACCCCCACCACTAAAAATTCACTATCATAAAGTGAACATTAAAGGTACGAGTTTGGTAGTGGTAGACATCGTGGTTGAATGTTGCATTAATAAGTTGTAATTATTTGAAAGATTTCAATTATGGAATAGTTGTGCCAGAGTAGTTTGAGGGTGAATTGGTTTGGCTTATAGAAGTATTATTGGGACTTACCAGTCTCCATTCTGTCTAGTATTCATGCATTGTATTCAGTGTGGAGTATGGATAACACCTATTCCCCCCAGGCCATACGATTGAGGGGCCTTGGATTAGCACTACCAGATGACAGGGCATCTTGATGTGTCCTATAAATGAGGAAACATACTTTAGCCCATAGATCATTCAGTACTTGTAGATGTCCTCCTGTTAGCTTCTGGTGTGGAGACAGCATTCACCTTATTCACTTGTCTGTCCCACATTTGCCTTGTCTGACTCGTGGTTGTTTTCTCTACCAGGGCTCCAGACTGCTGTGGAGTCCTTCAGCACCAACTTTAAATAAGGCGGACAGTATTCTTTCAGCCTAAATGAGGGATCAGTTCCACTATGATGGAGGAATGAGGGTCCAGACTTCAAACTCTAAATAGCTACACCAGAAGAGAGAGAAACCAAGAATGAAACCAAATTCAGGATCTCGCCATCGTCTGAGGAATGTTGAAAATGCAGGTCAGATAGAGTGCACTGGCAGCGCTCATCATGGCTCGCTCTCGCAGTTGGCTCCCCTCTTTGCATGACATTTTAAATGAAAATATCACATGGACATTATAACTTAGCTATGTTGCAATGAAGATGCTAAACTATATTGTCCTGCTCCTAGCCTGATTTTTTCTGCAGGCAGTAACAGTAGGAAAGATCTCTGTCTAAACGTGCTGAGGGACTCTCCACATCAATCTGCATGATGTGGGTTTTGAAGGTGCTTCTCTCAGGAGTGGCCTTGTGGGGTGGTGGGGATTTGACAGACAATGAGGGAAAATTACATAAATCATTAATTTTCTCCTGTCGTTGTCAGTCGAATACTCCCACCCCACCCCACCTTCCACCCGCTCTTACCTGTACAGGTGGCTCCTGCCTGCTCTCAATATATACTGCCTGTTGCTGCAGAAAAGATGAGGGAGTCTTAAGTGCAAATGGTTTTAGCCTACTAGGGACATGCACTTTTCAATCATAGTTTGTAAACGAAGAAGCAGGCACACATTTTTTACTGCAGGCCAGAATGTCAAATTTGTCAGTGGGGTTCCATGATTCACAAAGGCATGGTCAAGGGGCCCTGCTTACTGAAGCACATTGAAACATGAATGTCATTTATGGATCACTGCAGGTCACTTCTACGACCCCTAGCTTTCCTCTTGTGACACCTAGCACTATTTTTGTGACCACTACGCTCAGAGGTGGCAAAAGCAAACCCAACTACAGAAGGTAAACAGTGTTCTGAACACTGTTTACTTTCTGCAGATTCCACTGGGAGATTACACTTAAAGGACAAAATAAATAGATTCCGAAGTGCAATGTCCGCTCTTTATAAAACAAAATAAAATTAAACAAATTAAAAAATACACATTTTTTAAATTGCTGCCATTGTCCATTTTTGTGTAGATCTGAAAAATGTTTATGAACAAAATTGTCACTTCTGTGCTCCGCAAGTGTGATCATTCTTAACAAGTGAAGATGTCAACACTTATTAACAATAAAATGGAATAAATCAAGTCAACAATTTAGTTCATATGCCATTTATGCTCCTTATGAGTTACTAGTAGTGGGCCTGATCACTACTGTTTTTTATTAGTTATTTGTGTATCTCTCTATGATTTAGCTGTACTTTTTTCTTTGTGTTTGTTGGAAATGGCCCTTTCCAGGGAGCTTTTCCTCAACGTTTGTCTTTTCTCCTTCTCAGTTTTCTGCTGCTCTGGATGCTAACCTTAGGACTTGAGTGCGTTTGGATTGGTGTATATATGATTGGCTGATACAAGTTAGCTGCAAGTTCCTGCTCTGGGTGCTAGCCTTAGGACTTGAGTGCGTTTGGATTGGTGTATATATGATTGGCTGATACGAGTTAGCTGTAAGTCCCTTGTCATGGGGTTAGACCTATACCAGGGCCGTGTATCTCGAGTGCCCCTCCGTGGGCCTGCTGCACTGGTTTTGCCATCCAGGGAGGTAGCTCATTGATTGTGCTACAGGTTTGCCATGGTGGGGCCAGTGTGCATGGGTGACCGTTACTTGGTTTGGCATTTAGAAAGCTACGTGCCAAGGTTCTGCATGTCTCCTGCTATATCGGAGTTCTCAGTGGTGACAGGGTGCAGAGTTGGGAAGAGGTTGGGCAAGTGTGTGTATGTGTTACCAGCAAGAGTTGTGAATGATTCTGGATTGTATATTTGGTACGATGGGGACTGCTTCTCCCATTGGATTAGCATGAGGGGGTGTAAGGAAAGGCTGCCAATCATTATTTCTTACAGCAAAATAGTAACAGTATAATGTTTGGAATTGATGAATTTGTAATGTCGAACCCTCTCCAGTAGTGTGAGGGGATCGACATTACGGTGCTAGAAATGCCACTTTGGAAAAGTGGGCATTTCATTGCACGTGGCTCTATGTGTCTGGTGGCCTGTCTCCTAATTCACAACTGGGTACTAGGGGGACAGCCACATCTGTGCATTTCTGATAGAGGGCAATTAACAAGGGGTTCACGGGAAACTGTAGACCTCTGAATCTAAGGGGCCTTTCTGGGACAGTTAGGTGGGGGTGCTATTGGTACCCGCATTCCAAGGGGCAGAGTCTCAGCCCCACTAAAGATTGTGATCAACCCTACCAGGGTAGGATAGCCTACAGCACAATATTTTGAGAGAAATCTTAGAGAGGGCCTGTGCATGTCAAAGGAGGATTTTTGAACTGGTCATATCTTTCAAAGGCCATGGTGGGTAAAACTACTGGGGCTTTCACTTCCGAAAGTAGAGACACTTTTGGATTTGAAACCATACTATGCTGATATGATAATGGGACATTGACACAAGGAGTTATTAGGGAAGGACGGACTGCAATTGGACTATCCGCAGACTTGTGGTGGCTTGAAGCTGATCATGCTCCATGAAGGGGACTATCACTTGGTGGATTTTGCCTGGATGTTGGTAGACTGCAGCTAAGTGCCAACTGTCATGGCCTGGGTCTCAAAGTACTCTCCAAGGGCCGATGAAATGGCCTCCTGGCCACGAGATCCAAAGGACACAAAGGATCTCACTATCTCCACAAAATCATAAGAACCACACTGGGTGCGGCAGAGACAGGTGGAAGCAATAGTGATTGGGACAAGGACTATCTTGACATACACCATCATCTCGCTGTGCAAGAGGAGTGTGTGTGCAAGATCAGCAGCCATCTGAGGTGCTGGGACATGAGGAGTTTGAGGAGTGCAGGGGAAGCTTCCAGAGTACAAGGGACCCATGGCTACATCCAGGGGACCTATACTTGCTTGTGCTCCAGGGCGTGTGGTGTCTGAGGGGGGCTAGGGTAACCTTAGCCAGGAGCTGAGACTGTCTTTAGCCTCCAGATTGGGAGGACGACAGTGCCTGACAATTTCCACCTGGACAACCTCAAAAACCGCAACACCCCATCCCTACTGGAGAACCTTGCCACTATCGGACTCAAAAACTGCTCCATCAGCCACACTTCCGAGCCACACTGGGTCGACCACCACTGCATCAACTTCTCCTTCACCAAAACCACTGTAAGCCACCACACCTACTGCTGTTATCTCAGAAACTGTAACAAAGTCACTGAAGACCAGCTCACCACCTCCCTCAGCAAGACCCAACCACATATATCCACGGATGCCAACACCTCAGCATGCAACCTGCATCGCTGGATCTCCAACTGTGCGAACACACTGGCCCCCTCAAGAAACCCTCAGGCAAGCAGCCCTCCAAGAAAGCCAGCTGGTTCTCCTCCACCCTCCAAGAGTCCAGGCACACCTGGAGACGGCTCGAGAAAATTGGAGGAGCAACAAGATCACGGCAGACCATGCAACCTTTACATCTGCTATCACCACACCCCACCACCTCATCAGAACAAAAAAGAAAACAGCCATCGAGGAATGCATCAACACCAATGCACACAACAGCAAAGAACTCTTTGCCGTAGTCAAAGAATTTGCCAAGCCCAGCACAGAGAAAGCAGACATCCTCCATCCCAAGACCTCTGTGAAAACCTTGCACCACAAGATCAAGGAGCTTTATGACAGCTTCACAACCCAAGACTCACCCACCCAACCTGCAATCACTGCACCGGCCCCCAAGAGACCATGACCAACTGGACTACCCTCACCTCTGGATCATTAAGAGCATCTACTCCAGAACCCCCTCAGATTCCTGCCCCCACCACATCTTCAACTGAGCAGGCACCCCTATCGCACCCGAACGCTGCCACACCATCAACTGCTCCATCGAGTTCACAGCTTTCCCAGAAGACTGGACGCATGCAGAGATCAACCCCCTGCTGAAGAAACTTTCTGCTGACCCAACCGACCTCAAAACTATGGACACATACCTCTGCCCAACTCCCCAGCCAAAGTCTTTGAGAAACATCCTGGACCTTTGGGCTTCAGAAGCAACCACAGCACTGAGACCACTCTCCTCACCACTACAGACGACATCCACTCCCTCCTCGACTGAGGCGAGACTGCAGCCCTCATCGTCCTGGACCTCTTTGGCTGACTTCAACACCTTGTCTCACCACACCCTCTGCACAAGACTGCACAATGCCAGCATCCGTGACAAAGCCCTCCAATGGATCCCCTCCTTCCTCACCGGTCAAACGCAGAGAGTCGGACTTCCACAGTTCAAATAAGAACCCACAGAGATCAGCTGCGGTATGCCTCAGGGATCCTCCCTGAGCCCCACCCTCTTCAACATCTAATTTACCCCACTTGCAGCCATTGTCAGAAGCCATGGACTCAACAGCATCTCTTACGCTGACAACACGCAGCTGATTCTCTGACTCAAACACTAACCCACTGCATTCAAGAGCAACTTCTACAGTGGGATGAAGGCAGTCATCACCTGGGTGAAGGACTGCTACCTTAAGCTTTGCTCAGACAAGACCGAAGTCTCATCCTGGGATCCCTCCCTCCTTCTCCTCTCCACCTGGGATGACTCTAGGTGGCCCGTAGTGTTCAGAATCCCCCACACCACAGCCCACACATGAAACCTCCGCATCATCCTGGACTCCTTGCTCTCAATGAACCTACAAATCAAAGGTGCTTCCACAAGCTCTGCCTTCTTTGTAAGATCTTCAGGTGGATCTCCACTGAGTCCAGGAAAACAGTCACACATTCGCTCATCAGCAGCAAACTGGACTATGGTAAAGCACTCTGCGCCGGCTCCACCCAGAAACTTTAAAAAAAAACTGCAGACTGTCCAGAACGAGTTTGCCAGACTCATCCTAAACATCTCATGTAGCATGAGGGACAGGGTCAAGACTGATTTGCGTATGGCTGGGTCCAAACTGGGGTGGCATGGTGAGCAAAAGAACAATTGATTAAACCCAGATTCTTGTGACTGTGGATGAATGCTTGCATTGTTCAGCATTCCGTCCATCATTTATTCCTTTTGCCTTTGTCATCCCACGTTGCAACCACATCACCAGCCACCAGAGAGACCTTCACTGGATACCTGTTAACAAGAGAATCACCTTCAAGCTTCACACGCATGCATGCAATGCCCTCCACAACGCAGGAGCTGCAGACCTCGATCCCCACCTCTCCTACACTCCACCCAGACGTCTCCGCCCCATCCAACTGGCCCTGACCTTCATCCCACGGATCCGCAAGACCAAAGCTGGAAGAAGATCCTTCTCCTACCTCGCCGCAAAGACCTGGAACTCCCTATCTCTGCACCTCAGGCAAACACCATCGCAGGAAGGACCTAAAAACCTGGCTCCTCGACTGAGTTGTAGATCCAGCCCCCCTCCCCACACCTTGAGACGCTCATGGGTGAGTAGTCATGCTTTATAAGGTTCTGATTGATTGACATTGTGGCCTCTGTGCGAGGTCATTGGCTTCCTCTCCCAGGACCCACACCATAGGGTTCTTTGTTGTGGAAAACACCTAGACGAGACCAGAAGGGTTTCAAGTGCCTTGTGGGCATCTGCAGCTTAATGTCAGCGTCTACGGCAGGTCACACTTCCATTTGAGGGGAAAGCATTTCTCCAGACTTGAGAGCACCACAGCTTCCTGGGTCACAACCTTTTGTCTACGGGGGAATATCGATCACGCACTCATGCAGCCAACTGAAAGCCTAATCCGGATGCATGAAACTAAGTCACTGTTTCTTTCTGTGTTAGGTGGTTCCAACTGACTAGTCAACAGGGCATCAACCGGGGCAACGTGTATCGTTGGCTGGTGCAATTGAAGACTGAGGGCTGGGTCATGAGGCGTAGTCAAATAACTGTGACTGTTTAACTTTTCTGCTAATGGGGACATACGACAATTGCATATAACTGTAAAGTATATATACAATGTATGTTTAGTTTTAATTTCACTAGAGAAGTTTAACAATTGCATATAACTGTAAAGTGCATTTACAATGTATATCTTGTTTTGATTTCAGTGTGTGTGTGTGTAATACAAAGACAAGTGCTTTTATACATACGTTGTTGAGTCGTTTTATAGTGTACACAGTGTGTTGCGTGGGGAGATGTTGTGCCAATACTTTATATTAGAGTCCTGAGAATAAGCCGGATTGCTTAGTGCCAAGCTACCAGAGTGTTAGCGCAGGTTATCAGACAAATGTAGTTCTATTTGTAAAGGTGGATTTTAACTTGCTTCGCTGCATCTTAGCCAGCCCCAAGCCGCTAGTTCTAACAGAGGTATACATCAAACCTCAGTGACGTCAATTATTATGATATCATTCGTATGACGGTCTTATGGCATCATTTCTTGTGGTTCAGAGTCAAAGGTCCTATGATATCACTTTCTGTGATTGATGTCAGAAAGATTGTGTGAGGTCATTGCCGCTACCCCTGGCTTTTTGGTAAATTGATATTCATTTATTCAAAACACTGTTAATTGGAAAGAGGATGTCCTGCTAACCAAAGCATGTTCCTGTGTGCAGAGAGTTAGTAAATTGAGTCCAGACTGCTTTTGATAATCTTATCTATGGTAGTTAGGGTACCTTCAAGTTGCTGGGGAATCTGACGCACAATAACTATTCATTCAGCCGTTGATATGTTTTGTTTGTTCTCATTTGTCTTTACAGGGAAAACCTGGTCATAAACGGGAAAAACAAGGAGAAATGCTTTATTTCTCCTCGTTTTTGCTGTTTTCATATGTCTTTTTTTTGCTGTTTCCATATGTGCTGCTGGTTCTATGTGTGCTGCGTTGAGCAGCACACATAGAACCAGCAAATTGCCATTGATTGTTTATGTGCAGGAAGGTGAGCCCAGAAGGTGAGCCTTCCTGCACATAAGCAATCAAAAACGAAATGACATTTTGCAACTTCTATGTGTGCTGCATTAAGCAGCACACATAAAAGTGACAAAATGTAATTTAAAGATTGTTTATGTGCAGGAAGGTCTCCCCTCCTGCATATAAACAATCAATGGCAATTTGCTGTTTCTATGTGTGCTGCACATAGACAATCTTCCCCTCAACGCAGACACCCTTGCACTATGGTGCAAGGGTGCCTGCGTTGGCGCTAGGCTGCTAAGTTTAGCACCAGCGCAGGGAGAAACGTAGGGCTGCACCATATTGTTTTAAATATGGTGCAGCCCTGCGTTTCTGAAGTGGTGGAGTGTGGTGTTAAGCCAGGAAGGCTAACGCTGCACTCGCCACTTGGTTGTAAATATGCCCCTATGTGTGTTATACGTTGTCTTATTTTAGATTCCATTATTTGCAAACATTTACGCATCTAACAATTTCAGAAATGCACATTCTCCTCTTTGGACATCAAAATTAAAATCCGAATCTGGTTACATCACGTACCCGAATGTCTTGAATTTTAATTCGGCGTCTGGAACATTTGTATCATCTTGGATCAAAAGAAATTCACAATCATTGAGAATTCTTTTCTAACTCAAATTAAAATGTCATTTGTATTCCGTGGCTGATGCTCGGACAGCGTCTCTTCAACTCAGCTTCAGCTCAGTGGCAATCACCCTCCCTACCTTTCAACAATTGGTCACTATATTGTGCTGTTTTTGGTTTATGTTCGATGCGGCATTCCCAAATGAGATTACTGAAGAGCCTTTCAGTACATCCCCTGTTATCATCATAGGTCATGATATATAACCACAACCTTTATCAAAGTATGTTTAATGCATTTAAATCTTTATCTTCCTTTTGTCAATGACATGATTTTATCTTTTCTGATTTAGCCCAATAGGCAGGTATTTATTTGTGGGAAGCAGTCTGATTAAAGAACACATTTTAAAAAGCTCCTCAGGTGGTGAGATGTTGTTTTTCAAAATGAAAAAGAGATGTGCTAGCCAGATTACAGAGATAGAAAATTATGCACATAAATCGGAAGACTTTCCCTGTAGACCTTTCTCTCACAGTTCTTTTTGTACAATTGCAATGCTATTGCTGGTTTCATTTTTATTATACAGCAAATCTAGTAAATACTTCACATAACTGTTCACACGCGCTTTTGTAATGACATCAACAATAGCAGAAGGTACAACAGAACCAGATACAGTAATGTTGTATAACATTTGCTAAATTTTGTAATTTCGTGTTTAATATTCTGAACTCTGCAGGGACAGCAGAATGTCTTTTTTCAATGCTTGTACCTGAATTGAACATATATGGACAGTAGCCACGCTGCATCGTAACACACGTGTTCCGGCAGAAAGAATCAAACCTGTGCCCTACCACAATGACTGAAGTTATTACAGCAAAATGAAAGAGGCTGTGAACTGACACTGAATGAGTGAGAAACCCCCTTTCGAGGATGCTCAAGGAAGTTACTTCAAAGAAAAATGATTGAATTTAGAGCACATGCAAAAAGAACAGATGATGGACGGAATGCTGAGTAAATCAAATATTCACCCCCAGCCACAGATCTGGCTTAAATCCATAACTTTTTTTCTGGCATGCCATGCCATTCCAGTTTGGACCCAACCATGCGCAAATCAGCCTTGACACTGGTCCCTATGGGAATAGTCTAGTCCGAATTGCCAGGCCAGGTACTTCTTGGACCAGAAACAAGCATCCTGGGACCGGTTTCGGGGTATCACCCCTTATCAGCCATCCTTCATAGCGGATTATCTTCTTTCAATGCTTGTTCCTGCATTGTATATATATATAGACAGTAGCCCTGCTGCATCGTAACACATGTGTCCGGCAGAAAGATTCAAACCTGTGCCCAGGCACACTGATTGATGTTATCTCAGCAAAATAAAAGGGGTTGGGAACTGGCACTGAGTGAGTGAGATAAACCCCCTTTCGAAAGGGCGTGTCGAGGAACAGCAACCCACTTGCTGGTAAACATAAGAAAAGGTCTCAATTCTCACTTGGAAAGGAAAGTCCGACACAGCTCCAGGGTTTCACACGCGCACGGTGAAAAAAATTTAAATAACTAAATAAATACATAAATACATAAATTAGCATTTAAAAAACCGTACAAATTCACTGAAAAAACCATAGGTTTCACACACGTTATAGTTAGGAATTAGCATTTAAAAAACCTTGCAAATTCACTTAAAAAACCATAGGTTTCACACATGTTATAGTTAGCTGGGCATTTCACTCGTGAAAAATCAATGAAATTCCCCCGTTATAGTTAGGTCAGATAACTATAACTCACGCGCCCGCAATCCAGTGCTCATGACGTCACATATAACATCACTCATGACATGGTCAGTGGCATTAATCATGACATCACCGATGACATCATCCTTGTGATAGAGTGGCGGTCGCGCGATTTATAGTTATCTGACCTAACTATAACGGGGGAATTTCATTGGTTTTTCACGAGTGAAATGCCCAGCTAACTATAACATGTGTGAAACCTATGGTTTTTTAAGTGAATTTGCAAGGTTTTTTAAATGCTAATTCCTAACTATAACGTGTGTGAAACCTATGGTTTTTTCAGTGAATATATATATATATATATTTACCTACTGGCAGTTGCCAGTAGGTAGTTATAGTTAGGACCTATTTTCCATAGGAAATCCACAACATTCTATTTAGAATAACGTTGGCGCCGATTGACGAATCTTCGCGAAGTTTTCCAAACTTTTGGCCAGCTCCGGTCCGCTCCTATCCTGAAAATTTCACGGTTATTCGTCAAGCGGGGGCCGAGAGAAAAGGGGGGTGCCAAAACGCATTTTCCCCATGCATTTTCCCATAGGACCTGTTGACGCAGCTACAGCCCGAACTGCTGAACGGAATTACACCAAATTTGGCAAAGAGGTAGTCTTCAGTTCAGACTCGTGCCTTTTGCTTAAATGGTGTAAATCCGTTCAGTAGTTCCTGAGAAAATTAGTGTTAAAAAGATAGATATATCTGGGCGGAGCCTAACCACATCTCATTGTGAGATCTGATTGGCTGTCAGTACTTCATCCAAGAAGTGTTGGCAGCCATCTTGGGACCAATATACATGATAGCCCCTCATTAAAAAGCATTGCAGTTAATAGAAGGTTTTAAGACTTTAGTTACATTATAAATCATTTGTTGATGGTACCATACTCATTTTAGGAATTGTGGTGTGTTCTAAGGTGATTTGACCATGTGAAAAAGCCTTCTGCTGTGATATCATGAATCATGTTTGAGAGAAAACTATTTCCTCATGCTTTTCCCACAGAGGTTTGGAAGGTGATCTATAAGCTAAACTGAGAGCATATTTTCTGTAAATTCACATTATCTTTCTCAGTCATGTGAGAATGAAGTCTGACATTCTCAGTAAAACATGTACATCCAACAAGGGCAGAGACTGTCAGTTGATTCCTTTGTGTTCTACTGCAGCTTCCCAGAGTGCTCTAAAAAACAACTAGAGCGCTAACAGTCTTACTTATGACAAAAGTATGGCACACCTGAAGCCATCTTGATTGGAATAAAGTGGTAACACTTAAAACATTTAATTTACAAAGGAACAAAATGAGGGGGTTCATTTTGCCATATAAATTATGATTAGTGCTGCAGAAAGAAAAACTAGGGCACATTTTGACTTCTGAAATCCTCTTTTATTTCATAAAAAAATTCTGACATGCAGACTGAAACATGCAGTTTGAATACCAGCAGCAGACTCCCCTGGTGAGCAGTAGTTTTACTACAGTGATCTAATGAGCAACTAGAGTGCTAACATTCAGAATTTATGGCAAATGTGTGACACATCTGAATGCCTTCTTGATGGAACCAAGTAAAAAACTGAAAGTATTTCCTACTGAGGAGACTGCAGTAAATGAGGAAATTAGGAAACTTCATAACAAATAAATCTCCCAAGATGGCCACCAGAGACAAAAGAGCCCAAATGTAGCCAAAATATCACCCAGATGTAGCCCAAGTATAGCCCAATGACAGAATGTCCCAGAGTGTTCTAACGAACAACTAGAGCGCTAACAGTCTTACTTATGACAAAAGTATGGCACACCTGAAGCCATCTTGATTGGAATAAAGTGGTAACACTTAAAACATTCAATTTACAAAGGAACAAAATGAGGGGGTTCATTTTGCCATAGAAATTATTCTTAGTTCTGCAGAAAGAAAAATTAGGGCACATTTTGACTTCTCAAATCCTCTTCAATTTCATAAACAAATTCTGACATGCAGACTGAAACATGCACTTTGAATACCAGCAGCAGACTTCGCTGGTGAGCAGTAGTTTTACTACAGTGATCTAATGAGCAACTAGAGTGCTAACATTCAGAATTTATGGCAAATGTGTGACAAATCTGAATGCCTTCTTGATGGAACCAAAATAAAAAACTGAAAGTATTCCCACTGAGGAGACTGCAGTAAATGAGGAAATTAGGAAACTTCATAACAAATAAATCTCACAGGATGGCAACCAGAGACAAAAGAGCCCAAATGTAGCCCAAATATCACCCAGATGTAGCCCAAGTATAGCCTAATGACAGAATGTCCCAGAGTGTTCTTAAGAACAACTAGAGAGCTTACTGTCTTACTTATGACAAACGTATGGCACACCTGAAGCCATCTTGATTGGAATAAACTGGTAACACTTAAAACATTTAATTTAAAAAGGAACACAATGAGGGGGTTCATTTTGCCATAGAAATTATGATTAGTGCTGAAGAAAGAAAAATTAGGGCACATTTTGAGTGACTTCTCAAATCCTCTTCTATTTCATTAAACAATTCTGATATGCAGACTGAAACATGCACTTTTAATACCAGCAGCAAACTTCCGTGGTGAGCAGTAGCTTTACTACAGTGATCAAATGAGCAACTAGAGTGCTAACATTCAGAATTTATGGCAAATGTGTGACATATCTGAATACCTTCTTGATGGAATCAAAGTAAAAAACTGAAAGCATTTCCTACTGAGGAGACTGCAGTAAATGAGGAAATTAGGAAACTTCATAACAAATAAATCTCCCAAGATGGCCACCAGACACAAAAGAGCCTCAATGCAGCACAAATATCACCCAGATGTAGCCCACATGTAGCCCAATGACAGAAGTGTGCAAAACACTTATTTTTTGTGTATTTGCAGTTTTATATAGTGCAGACTTGTCAGGTATTGGAATACTTTACATGAGCATTGGTTACATCACACAAGATCAAATTAATTTTGGTTGTAGACATGGGGAGATTAAATGATTTGACCACAATCACAGAATGTTGAGCTGAAGCAGAAACTCCAACCTGGTTCCCCAGTTGCAAAGTCTGCAGCTCTGGAAGTAACACCACATCCTCTCGCTAAGGTGGAACATTTAATCAAGTGGTCAACCCGATAAAAAAACATAAAGATTACAAATAATTTAAAAGTTCTTTGTCGCTATTTGAAAACTCAGAAAATATGTCCTCATTTTACTTTTTTAGAGCACTAACCATAATTTTGATGCAAATAAGACCCTCTCATATATGTAATTTCTAAAGGAAATACTCTAGGTATTACAGTTTTGATTACATCAAGATGACGTCAGGCGTTCCACACTTTTGTAAAAAATATAGAATGTTAGCAATCTAGTTGTTCATTGGGATACTGTTGAGAGGCAGAGGCCAGGGGCACGGACTCTGAAAATTGAAGGCAGGTAGGAGAGTGCAGAGGCAACACTTTGACCACACTGGGCAGGCAGGAAGGGCAGTGGCAGCATAACAGACTATGGAGGGCAGTGGAAAGGGGGGCAGGGGCAACAAACCAACAATACAGGACTGGCAAGAGAGGCTGTGGCAATATAATAGACCATTGTGGGCAGAAGGAAGAGGCAGTGGTAGTACAACCATACATGCCAACAGACCCGTTTTAGCCAGGAAAAGTCCAATGTTTTTAAGCTCAAATGGGCTTTATTTGATCTGTCTCCTGTCTACAATCTCCTCTTTTCAATGTAACTCAAAGGGGAAATTCAATACCCCAGCTTTTTTTCAAGATCTCCCTCTTACCAAGTTCAAAATGTTCGCAAGTATGCTACATTGGATCATGGAAGGCAGGAGGAATTGGGGTAGGGACATGGACTCGGATAACAGAGGACAGGAGGGACATGGAGAGGTGCACCAAACTGACCCTACAGGGCAGGCATCAGGGTTTGTAGCAGCACAATACACCACACAGCGCATGCGGGACGGGAGTGCAGCACAACAATCCATAGAAAGCAATAGGGAGGGGACAGGACCATGCACATGGACAACAGAGAACAGAGGGGAAAGAGGCAATGGTAGCTAGCTGACCATAATGGACAGACAGGAGAGAAAGCTGCAGCATAACAGACCATAAAGGACAGGAGGGATGGATCAGGGGCATTACAATGGAACAGACAAGCCAGGAGGGAGGGAATAGGGGTCTGCACATGGAAACCGAGGGCTGGGGGCAAGGGGGCAGGGCAGGAGCAGCAAGATGACCATGGAGGTCAGGCAGGATGGGCACTAGAAACAAGACACACCATGGAGAGCAACAATGAGACTATGATGGCATACACACAGACCATGGAGGGAAGGTGGGAGGGGGTCAGGGGCAGCTAGCTGACCACACAGGGAAGGTGGAAGGGGCCATGGCAGCACAGAAGACCATGCATGGCGAGCGGGAGGGTTAGTGGCAGCCCAATGGCTATGATGGGCAAGAAGGAGTGTGCACGGGCATGCACAAAGGACCATGGAGGATAGAAGGGAGGGTCAGGACCTGTGCACAGACAAGAGAGTTCAGGGGAAGGGGCCTCACAACAGACCGCGTGGGGCAGGCAGGAGGAGCAGTTGCAGCACAACAGATCAGGGAGGGCAGAAGGGTGTGGCAGTAAAATGGACCATGGAGGACAGGAGGAAGGGGATAGGGGCATGGCATGTGGACAGGCAGGGTAGAGGTGGCAGGGACAGGTTACAGTCATCTGACAATGCTAGGCAGGTGGGAGGGGAGTGGCAGCTCAACAGAACACTCAGAGTAGATAGGAGTGGCAGCTCCATGGAACATGGCGGGCAAAAAGGATGGAGCAGGGGCATCCACAAAGACATCGGAGGGCAGGGGGAAGGAGACTAGGGGCAGCAAGCTAAGCACAGAGGCTAAGCAGGAGGTCAATGATGGGCCATAGAATTGGGCAATGGAGGGCAGGAGGAGTGGACTGGCACATCATGCTAAATGGAGGGCAGTGGCAGCACATCAGACCATGCATGGCAGGAGGGAGGAGGCTAGTCCATGGATTCAGACAACAGAGGATAGGGAGGAGGTGGGTGGGGCAGCAAGCTAACTGTTCAGAGAAGGTGGGTATTAGGAATTTTATTGTTTTTAACATGTGTGTCTGTGCGAACTACTTAAAATATGAACAAGTATGCAGCATAATCTCACTTTTATTCAGGAACAAGAGGACGTTTGTGACTGTGACTCCGGGCTCACTTGACAGAAACACCCCCTAACCCTCCACCCCCATCGCAAAATGTAATGCCCGTGAAAAGGGTAGGTGGACGCAGTGTTATATAGAACATAGTCTTGAGAGCACGATTGAAAATTAAAACTAGATGTAGTATATGGTATAAACTATGCACTAAAAAGTGTGATATAAGATGAACCGGGGCGTGAAATATAATATGCAATACATTGTGCGCAATGACAGATTCATTGGAGAGCGCGAGATAGCACAGTCACTAGCGCGTGCTATGCGATATGCGCCTTGGAGTGTAATATGCACAGGGCAGTGTTGTGTAACATAACTAGTCTCTAAAGTTGTAATATAAAATATGTGCTGGGGAGTGTAATGTTGCATATGCACTGTGACAAAGATATGGATCCCAGATTGTAATATGTATGGCATAGCGCTGTGCGTTATAACATACACATTGAGGAAGGCACGTTAGATGGGGCAATATAACCCGTGTGAAGGCAAGTGTGGCATGACATATTCACGGGGTGGTGTTACAATGCACATGGGCTACAGAGTGTCATAGCATACGCACTAGCTGGTGGAATACAACACAGAGGTGTGAGGCAATCGGCGGGCACTGGTGGGTGTAACACAGCATTGGGCTCAGCCAGGAGCACGCTGTGACTCTCAAGTGAGGTTCGTCTCCTTTCCAGAGAGTAAAATAAAAAGTATTACACATCCGGCAGTGGATGTGTTTTTTAATAACCGTGAGGGGGGTTTCTTGCATAGTTTGGTCGAATTTTCGTCGAATCCCCTTTGAATGGCTTGGTGTGCGTGTATATTAAATGTGCCCCTCAATAGCTACCCATGCTTGTATAAATAAACGACAAGGGTGTCTGCTTGGAGAGTACCCACCGGCGGGGGCGCCGGGATAAGGCACGGTAGGGCGTCAGACACGTCAGAGCTTCACTAGCGGTGTAAACACATTCCATGTGGATTCATTCTATGCATAGTCGCCTTTTAATGAATATCACGCAAATCGTCATGGTGATAGGTACATACGGTTTGTCCAGCATGTCCTAGGTGTTTCTATAAATATATATATTTTTAAAATAATAAAAAACAAAGGCCGGCCCCGGGGGATGGGGTCCCTGGAGCCATAAGTGGCCTGAGGAGGGGGGCAACGTAGCCCCCTCCTAAAGAATTTAAATTAAAAAAAGGCCATGACCCGGGGGTTGGGGTCCCCGGGGGGCGATTAAGGCCTTGGGAAGGCCAAATATATTTTTTTCAACAAAAAAAATGAGGGTGCAGGCCCTGGGGGATGGGGTCCCCAGGGCCAGTAAATTAGAAAAATAAGGGGGGCCACACAGCCCTCCTTCTTACAAAAAATGAAATAAATAAAAGACCGGCATCACGCTGGAGGCCATGCCCCCTCCTTGCAGCACTCTGCAAACGCGCCCCCTGGCCAGTTGTAAGTTGAGGAATTAATTCCCCTTCAATACTGAGGGTCCCTGAGGGCAAACTAGCCCAACAGGTATCTCCAGTGTGCGCCAGGGAGCTGCGTTGCAGACAGGTGTTCTGAGGCAACGCCCCTTTTTACACCTCTATGCAACGCAGCTCTGTGGCGCTTACTGGAGGTACCTAGTGGGCTAGTTTGACCCTAGGGACCCTTAGGATTCAAGGGTACTTAATCTCTCAACTTAGGACGGCCACAGGGCGCGTTTACACAGTGGTGAAGGGAGGGGACGGGGCCTGAGGTGACGTGTGCAAACATGCCCTGTGGCGCGTTTTAAGTTGGGGAAATAATTCCCTTTCAATCCTCAGGGACCCTGGGGGCCAACTAGCCCACCAGGTGCTTCCAGTAAGTGCCACTGCTCTGCGTTGCAGAGAGGAGGTGCAGGCCGTGCCCCTTTTTACACCTCTCTGCAATGGCACTTACTGGACGTACCTAGTGGGCTATTTTGCCCCTAGGGATCCTCAGGATTCAAGGTGACTTAATCTCCCAACTTAAAAAATGGCCACAGGGCGTGTTTACACAGTGGTGAAGGGAGGGGACGGGGCCTGAGTTAACGTGTGCAAACAAGCCCTGTGGCATGTTTTAAATTGGGGAAATAATTCCCCTTCAATCCTGAGGGCCCCTGGGGGCTAACTAGCCCACCAGGTGCTTCCAGTAAGCGCCACTATGCTGCGTTGCAGAGAGGTGGTCCAGGCCGTGCCACTTTTTACACCTCTCTGCAACGCAGCTCTGTGGCGCATACTGGAGGTACCTAGTGGGCTAGTTGGACCCTAGGGACCCTCAGGATTCAAATGAACTTAATCTCTCAACTAAAAACAGCCACAGGGCGTGTTTACACAGTGGTGAAGGAAGGGGACGGGCCTGAGTTAACGTGTGCAAACAAGCCCTGTGGCGCGTTTTAAGTTGGGGAAATAATTCCCCTTCAATCCTGAGGGACCCTGAGGGCCAACTAGCCCACCAGGTGCTTCCAGTAAGCATCACTCCGCTGTGTTGCAGAGAGGTGGTGTAGGCCATGCCCCTTTTTACATCTCTCTGCAACGCAGCTCTGTGGCACTTTCTGGAGGTACCTAGTGGTCTAGTTGGACCCTAGGGACCCTCAGGATTCAAGGGGACTTAATCTCCCAACTTAAAATGGCCACAGGGCGTATTTACACAGTGGGGAAGTGAGGGGACAGGGCCTGAGGTGACATGTGCAAACACTCCCTGTGGTGCGTTTTAAGAGGTAGTTTTTAGGCCTGGGCAAAAATTTTGTTCCGTTCGCGGGAATTGCGATAATTTGACATTTTCGCGTTCCGCAGAGAGCGCGAAAATGTCAAAATTTCCGCTTTCCGCACCTTGGCGATAATTTGTTTCTTGCTCGCGCTGTAAAATAATACATTCTCGCACACGCACGATCGCCTTACCTGAATCCCTGCGTTCGCCGACAAGTTTTCTTGATCCGGTCGCCTTCTCCATGAGATGTTGGATTGTTTTTAGCCATTTGCGCTGTCTTGCGACAGTTCGCGCCCGCAGTGACGTCATGCGTCGCGCGATCACATCTTTCTTCTCGCGATCATGCACCGCGAGACAACTCAAAACAAGATGGCCGCGCCCGCGAGCAACCACATGGGTAAGTTGGCGACCCGCAACCATGCAGAAAATCTCGCGATCATGCGGGAAAAAAAATTCCGCATCTTCGCGATATTTCCGCTTGTTTGCGATAATTTTAAACATTTTCGCGATAATTTGCGAAAGTCGATTTTGCAAATTCCGCCCACCCCTAGTAGTTTTAATCCCCTGCCCTATTATATACTAGGGGCTTACAGAGGAGGTCATGCTGATCACAGGGGGACCCCAACGCATAGTGTTCCCTAGTGTATGTAGGTGTTTTCACTGTATTCTGAGTGTCTTTTAACATAGCACTGGCTCTAGGACTGGTTAGTCAGACTCAGTTACTACCAGTATCCGTCTGAAAAAGTTGAGGGTACAGGATGATTTTGCAACAAGGCTTCTTTCTGCTCATCTGTTTGTTCTTTCTGCACGTTATCCTTCTTCCTGCACTTTTCTTCGTCTTTGAGGACTTCTGTTGCTTCTTTCTGCATTTCTTTTTTTTCTTTCTGTGCGTTTTTTCTTCTTTCTTCACATGTCCTTTCTCTGTAGGCATGGTTAGAAATTAGCATTTAAAAAACCTTTGAAATTCACTGAAAAAACCATAGGTTTCAGGCACGTTATAGTTAGGAATTAGCATTTAAAAAACCTTAGAAATTCACTGAAAAAACCATAGGTTTCAGGGGCGTTATGGTTAGCTGGACTTTTCACTCGTACAAAACCATTGAAATTCCCCCGTTATAGTTAGTTCAGCTAACTATAACTCGCACGCCCGCAATGCACTGCTGATGACGTCACATATTACATCACTCATGACATGGTCAGTGACATCACTGATGACATCACTGATGACATCTCAAATGACATCACTGATGACATCACTGATGACATCATCCAGTGAATGTGTGTTTTTCTGCTAGATAGAGTGGCAGACCTCCTCTTCCCCTAATATAACCTTTGATACACACATTCAAAAATAGAAACTACAATGTTCAAAACAATGGACATCCCAATATCAGTTACAACAACCTATTCAGTAACTCTAAGATCCACATACACAGAAACTCATTCACCAACAGTCCTATACAGTCACTCATACATGTACTCACTCATCATATGTACTCACACACCTATACATCCTGTTACACAACGCCACTCATCCATAGAGTTACTCACACACATAGTCACTCATGCTAATAAAGAATCAAACATCCATTTACTTGCATATACAGTTATACACACACCACCACACTTACTTCTACAGAAACTTACACATACTTAGTCTTTTAAACAATCACTTATAGAAACACATACTTATTCATACAGGAACTCTTTCAATCTCTCACTCTCACATATACTCACTTATATACACCAAAATTCACATATACTAATTTAAAACATATGTAGTTACTCACAAAGACACTATTGAGACAGTCTATCACTCATTAATACACCCATGCACACACTCATCCACCCATACAGTCCTGCACACATGCTGTCTTCAACACATACAAACAGTGAGTCACACATTCATGCACCTATGCACTACGTAATACCCCCACCGAACCATACAGACACTCAGACACTCACACTGACACTCAAAAAACCAACTAATAACCTATATAGGCACTCATGTAGCTACTCACCAACCCATGCAGCCACTTATACACAAAGTGAGAGACTGATACAGATATTTACACATTTAAACATTACTCACTGAGCCATGTATTCACTAAGATACACTTAATCAGTCAGTTATACAATCAATTTTTCAAAAACAAATAATCCATTTAGACACTTATATACCCATTTATTCTTCCATCGACCTTGAGATATACATATATAAAACATATGTAATTTTCAGAAAAACACACATTCACTGGATGATGTCATCAGTGATGTCATTTGAGATGTCATCAGTGATGTCATGAGTGATGTCACTTACCATGTCATGAGTGATGTAATATGTGACGTCATCAGCAGTGCATTGCGGGCGCGCAAGTTATAGTTAGCTGAACTAACTATAATGGGGGAATTTCAATGGTTTTGTACGAGTGAAAAGTCCAGCTAACTAAGGTTTTTTAAATGCTAATTCCTAACTATAACGTGCCTGAAGCCTATGGTTTTTTCAGTGAATATATATATATATATATATTACCTACTGGCAGTTGCCAGTAGGTAGTTATAGTTACAACCTAGTTTCCATAGGAAAAGCATTTTTTGATTTGCTTATAACTTTGGCGTCGTTTACCAACTCATGAACTTTTCCAAACAGTTGCACTTTTTAGGTCAGCTCCTATCTTGAAAGTTTGAGGATGATTCGTCACGCGGGGGCTGAGAAAAAAGGGTGGTCCTAAAACATGTTTTCCACACGTTAATTTCCATAGGAAATTTTGCGACGAGCTACAGCCCGAAATGCTGAACGGCATTACCCCAAATTTGGCAGAAAGGTAGAGCTTGGTTCAGAAAGTGACCTTTTTTTAAATGGTGTAAATCCGTTCAGTAGTTTTTGAGAGATTCAAAAAATAAGAGTCACAAAATCAATTTCCCAAAGGTAACTTTGTGCAAGACAACAGCCGAAACTACTGAACGGAATTACCCCAAATTTGGCACAATGGTAGTGCTTGAATCAGAAAGCGACCTTTTTTTTTAATGGTGTAAATCCGTTCAGTAGTTGCTGAGAAATTAGAAAAATAAAAGTTTCGATATCTGGGCAGAGCCTAAGTCGTGTGCACGAGCTTCACTGTGATTGGCTGCCACCACTCCAAACCAGGAAGTGTTGGCAGCTATCTTGTCGCTTGGTAGAAGCAAGTCACTAGAAAACAGAGAAGCAAAGGTATAAAACAAGAGAATGGGGCAGGGTAGAAACACCCTGACCCCCTAGGCCTCCTCAGGGGGTCCAGGAAGGACCCCCAGGGCCCCAATTTTTTTTTTTTTTAAACATTTCAGCACGTTTGCACAGTGGTGAAGGGAGGGGGCAGGCTGTGACATAGAAAGTGTGCATACACACCCCCTGGCACATTGTAGATTGGGGGATTAAGTCCAATTCAATCCTGAGGGTCCCTGGGTACGAACTAGCCCACCAGGCAGAGAGGTGTTGAGATACCATGCCTCTTTTTACACCTCTCTGCAACACAGCTCTGTGGCGCTTACTGGAGGTAGCTGGTGGGCCCTCAGGACCCAAGGGGATTTAATCCCACGATTTACAACGCTCCAGGAGGTGCATTTGCACAGTGGTGCAGGGAGGGGGTGTGTGCAAACGCGCCCTGTGATGCGTTTAAAGTTGGGGGATTAAGTCCCCTTGAATCCTGAGGGTCCCAGGGGCCCAACTAGCCCACCAGGTACCTCCAGTAAGTGCCTGGGAGCTGTGTTGCAGAGAGGTGGTCCAAGGCCATGCCCCCTTTTTACAACACTCTGCAACGCAGCTCTGTGGCGCTTACTGGAGGCCGCTGGTGGGTTAGTTGGCCCCCAGGGACACTCAGGACTCAAGGGGACTTAATCCTCCAATTTACAACGCACCAGGGGGTGCGTTTGCACAGTGGTGCAGGGAGGGGACGTGGCCTGATGTGACAAGTGTGCAAATGTGCCCTGTGGCGCGTTTTAAGTTGGGGGTTTAAGTCACCTAAGTAGCACAAACTACCCAAACTTCGGGAGCGTAGCGAAGTTGTCTGCCCAGGGTTAGTACTTACCCAATCGCTCCACCAAAACCCAGGCACTTATAAATTCACCATGCACTGTCCTTGCACTACTCTAATCATCCAATCAGTACCCATGTACTTATGCAATGACCCAGGCACTAACACATGCACTGCTACAATCCTCTGAGCACTACCCATGCAGTCCAGCCATCGCACTGTCAGTACCCATGCACTCTTTCAATCACCCAGCCAGCACCATGTACTTATCCAATTACTCCACCAAACCCAAGCACTTATAAATTTACCATGCATTCATGGAATGACCCAGGCACTAACACATGCACTGCTACAATCCCCTGTACACTACCCATGCAGACCTCTAACCACCTACACAGTACTGATTCACTCCTCCAATTACCCAGGTGGTACCCATGCAGTCCAGAAATCCCCTGCGTCACTGCCTATGCAATCCTTCAATCACCCATCCAGCATCATGTACTTATTCAATCACTCCGCCAAAACCCTGGCAGTTACAAAAAATCACCATGCACTGTCCTTGCAGCACTCTAATCATTCAGTCACTACCCATGTACTCATGTAATGACCCCGGCACTAGCACTTGCACTGCTACAATCCCCTGAGCACTACTGACACAGTCCAGCCATCTCCTTGTCACTACCCTTGCACTCCTCCAATCACCCAGCCAGCACCATGTACTTATATAATCACTCTGCCAAAACCCAAGCACTTATAAATTCACCATGCACTCTCCTTGCAGTACTCTAATAATCCACTCAGTATCCATGTACTCATGCAATGACCCAGGCACTAACTCATGGCAAATACAGAGGAGGTCATGCTAATCACAGCGGTACCCAAACGCATAGTGTTCCCTAGTTTATGTAGGTGTTTTCCCTGTATTCTAAGTGTCTTTTAGCATAGCACTGGCTCCAGTCCTGGTTAGTCAGAGTCAGTTACCACCAGTACCTGCAAGTAAAAAGTTGGGGGCACAGGAGGACTTTCTGCTCCTCTGTTGGTTCTTTCTGCACATCTCTTGCTTCTTCCTGCACTTTTGTTCGTCTTTCTGGACTTCTGTTGACTCTTTCAGCATTTGTCTTGCTTCTTTCTGCGTTTTTTTCCTCTTTATTCACATGTCCTACCTTTGTAGGCATAGTTAGAAATTAGCATTTAAAAAAACCCATTGAAATTCACTGAAAAAAACATAGGTTTCAGGCATGTTATAGTTAGAAATCAGAATTTAAAAAACCATTGAAATTCACTGAAAAAAACATAGGTTTCAGGCACGTTATAGTTAGAAATTAGCATTTAAAAAATCTTAGAAATTCACTCAAAAAACCATAGGTTTAAGGGACATTATACTTAGTTGGGCATTTCACTCGTACATAACCAGAGAAATTCCCCTGTTATAGTTAGTTCAGCTAACTATAACTCGCGCCCACGCAATGCACTGCTTATGACATCACATATTACATCATTCATGACATGGTCAGTGACATCACTGATGACATCTCAAATGACATCACTGATGACATCATCCACGTCAAAATCTGATGCACCTCCTCAGACTCTAATATAACCTTTGATACACCCACTGTAAAATACAGACTATCATTTTTGAAACCATCCATACACCAATAGCAGTTACTACATACGCACTCATTGATTCCTAGGTCTACACACACATCCGCTCATTCACCCATACAATTACTCATACATACAGTCACTCATCAACACAATACTATCATATGGGCTAATACACCTATACAGACACTCACCCACTGCCACTCATCCATCGAGTTACTCACACACCTAGTCAGTCATGCAAAGAATCAATCACACTCCCATTTCCTCACCTATACAGTTATACACACAACACCTCACTTATTCAAACATATACTAACACATACTTACTCTCTTATACAATCACTGATACCAGTACACACTCATCCATACAGCCACTCTCACAATCACTGACTCTCACGTATAGTCATTTATATACTCCAACTCTCACATACACTGCCTTTTACATATGTAGTTACTTGGACATGTGACACTGAGCCATCCAATCTCTCACTAACACACCCATACATACACTCACTCACCCATACAGCTATTTCCACATGCACTCTTGCACCCATACACCCAATAAATCAACCACTCACAAATCTATGCACAGAGTCACACACCTCCCACCCACCCGCACACACACTCAGTCTCCCATACATATACTAAGGCAACCAATCAATAACCCATATAGACACTCATGTAGCTACTGATCAACACATGCAGCAGTTTACACAGCAACAGACATACTGATACACACATTCAGACAGTTTAGTCACTAACCCATGCACTCAGTAAGACACATTTAATCACTCATACAATCAGTACACCTACTAAATCCTTCATCCAGACACTTATACACCCACTCATTCTTCAATACACATTGGCATATATATGAAACATATTTAAACTTTACAAAAACACACAGTCACTGGATGATGTCATCAGTGATGTCATCAGTGAGGTCATTTGAGATGTCGTCAGTGATGTCATCAGTGATGTCACTGACCATGTCATGAATGATGTATTATGTGACGTCATCAGCAGTGCATTGCGGGGGCTCAGTTATAGTTAGCTGAACTAACTATAACAGGGGAATTTCTATGGCTTTGTACGAGTGAAAAGTCCAACTAACTATAACGTCCCTGAAACCTATGGTTTTTTCAGTGAAAATATAAATATATAGATAGATAGCGATAGATAGATAGATAGATAGATAGATAGATAGATAGATAGATAGATAGATAGATAGATAGATAGATAGATAGATAGATAGATAGATAGATAGAAAGATAGATAGTTATAGATATATGTAGATAATTGGATATGGATATAGATAAAGATAAGGTGGCGGACAAGCAGAAAAGGAGGCCCTAACAGAGCCACCGGTCAGCTCTGGGCATGGGGGTGCATGAGGGGGAGCACGCAACAGGGGAGCACATGTTATGCCCCCCTGGAATTGCACCCCCATTTCTGCATGGTGTGGCATGCATGCCACACCATGCAGAAACGTGCTGCAGATGCTTTCACAGCGAAGGTCTGCTGTTACAGCTCCCAATGAGCCTTCTACAGCCGCTACCATGAGACCACTGCAAAACACACAAGATGATGGACGGAATGTTGCACATTGGCAAAACATTCACCCCCAGTCACAGATCTGGGTTTAATCCATCGTTATTTTGCTCACCAGGCCACCCCAGTTCAGATATGGCCATATGCAAATCAGTCTTGACCCTCTGCCTCATGGGAACAGTCCAGCCCGAACTGCCAAGCCATGTCTTTCCTGGACCGGAATCAAGCATCCTAGGACCGGTTTCGGGGCTTCACCCCTCTTCAGCCAGGATAGCTTGACTCCAGTGGCGTAGTGAGCACGGGACCCACGTCTGGGCATACCCTTCCCACATAGACCGAACAGCAAACCACACAAGATGATGGACGGAATGCTGCACATTGGCGAAAACGTTCACCCCCAGTCACAGATCTGGGTTTAATCCATCGTTATTTTGCTCACCACGCCACCCCAGTTCAGACATGGCATATGCAAATCAGTCTTGACCCTGTGCCTCATGGGAACAGTCCAGCCCGAACTGCCAAACCATGTCTTCCCTGGACCGGAATCAAGAATCGTAGGACCGGTTTCGGGGTTTCACCCCACTTCAGCCAGGATAGCTTGACTCCAGTGGCATAGTGAGCATGGGACCCACGTCTGGGCATACCCTTTACACATAGGGCGAACAGCAAAACACACAAGATGATGGACAGAATGTTGCACATTGGCAAAACATTCACCCCCATTCACAGCTCTGGGTTTAATCCATCGTTATTTTGCTCACCACGCCACCCAAGTTCAGACATGGCCATATGGAAATCAGTCTTGACCCTGTGCCTCATGGGAACAGTACAGCCCGAACTGCCAAGCCATGTCTTCCCTGGACCGGAATCAAGCATCCTAGGACCAGTTTCGGGGTTACACCCCTCTTCAGCCAGGATAGCTTGACTCCAGTGGTGTAGTGAGCACGGGACCCACGTCTGGGCATACCCTTCCCACATAGGGCGAACAGCAAAACAACCAAGGTGATCGACGGAATGTTGCACATTAGCAAAACATTCACCCCCAGTCACAGATCTGGGTTTAATCCATCGTTATTTTGCTCACCACGCCACCCCAGTTCAGACTTGGCCATATGCAAATAAGTCTTGACCCTGTGCCTCATGGGAACAGTCCAGCCCGAACTGCCAAGCCTGGTCCTCCCTGGACTGGAAACAAGCATCCTAGGACCGGTTTCGGGGTTTTGCTCCTCTTCAGCCAGGATAGCTTGATTCCAGTGGCATGGAGAGCACAGGACTCACGTCTGAGCATACCCGTCCCATTCGGGGTGACAAATGCAAAAACAACAATTGATGGACAGAATGCCGAACAATGTCATACATTCACCCCAGTACAGAGATCTGGGCCTAAATCCATCGTTTTTTTGCTCACCATGCCATTCCAGTTTAAACCCAGCCATATGCAAATCAGTCTTGACCCTGTGCCTCATGGGAACAGTCCAGCCTGAATTGCCAAGCCTGGTCCTCCCTGGACTGGAAACAAGCATCCTAGGACCGGTTTAGGGGTTTCACCCCTCTTCAGTCAGGATAGCTTGATTCCAGTGGCATTGAGAGCACGGGACTCACGTCTGAGCATACCCGTCCCCCTCGGGGTGACAAATGTAAAAACAACAATCGATGGACAGAGTGCCAAACAATGTTATACATTCACCCCAGTGCAGAGATCTGGGCCTAAATCCATAGTGTTTTTGCTCACCATGGCATTCCAGTTTGAACCCAGCCATATGCAAATCAGTCTTGACCCTGTGCCTCATGGGAACAGTCCAGCCCGCATTGCCAAGCCTGGTCCTCCCTGGACTGGAAACAAGCATCCTAGGACCGGTTTCGGGGTTTCACCCCTCTTCAGTCAGGATAGCTTGATTCCAGTGGCATAGAGAGCACGGGACTCAAGTCTGAGCATACCCGTCCCACTTGGGGTGACAAATGCAAAAACAACAATTGATGGACAGAATGCCGAACATTGTCATACATTCATCCCAGTACAGAGATCTGGGCCTAAATCCATCGTTTTTTTGCTCACCATGCCATTCCAGTTTGAACCCAGCCATATGCAAATCAGTCTTGACCCTGTGCCTCATGGGAACAGTCCAGCCCGAACTGCCAAGCCTGGTCCTCCCTGGACTGGAAACAAGCATCCTAGGACCGGTTTCTGGGTTTCACCCCTCTTCAGCCAGGATAGCTTGATTCCAGTGGCATTGAGAGCACAGGACTCACGTCTGAGCATACCCGTCCCACTTGGGGTGACAAATGCAAAAACAACAATTGATGGACAGAATGCCAAACAATGTTAGACATTCACCCCAGTGCAGAGATCTGGGCCTAAATCCATAGTTTTTTTGCTCACCATGCCATTCCAGTTTGAACCCAGCCATATGCAAATCAGTCTTGACCCTGTGCCTCATGGGAACAGTCCAGCCTGAATTGCCAAGCCTGGTCCTCCCTGGACTGGAAACAAGCATCCTAGGACCGGTTTAGGGGTTTCACCCCTCTTCAGTCAGGATAGCTTGATTCCAGTGGCATAGAGAGCACGGGACTCACGTCTGAGCATACCCGTAACACTCGGGGTGACAAATGTAAAAACAACAATCTATGGACAGAGTGCCAAACAATGTTATACATTCACCCCAGTGCAGAGATCTGGGCCTAAATCCATAGTGTTTTTGCTCACCATGCCATTCCAGTTTGAACCCAGCCATATGCAAATCAGTCTTGACCCTGTGCCTCATGGGAACAGTCCTGCCCGCATTGCCAAGCCTGGTCCTCCCTGGACTGGAAACAAGCATCCTAGGACCGGTTTCGGGGTTTCACCCCTCTTCAGTCAGGATAGCTTGATTCCAGTGGCATAGAGAGCACGGGACTCAAGTCTGAGCATACCCGTCCCACTTGGGGTGACAAATGCAAAAACAACAATTGATGGACAGAATGCCGAACAATGTCATACATTCATCCCAGTACAGAGATCTGGGCCTAAATCCATCGTTTTTTTGCTCACCATGCCATTCCAGTTTGAACCCAGCCATATGCAAATCAGTCTTGACCCTGTGCCTCATGGGAACAGTCCAGCCCGAACTGCCAAGCCTGGTCCTCCCTGGACTGGAAACAAGCATCCTAGGACCGGTTTCTGGGTTTCACCCCTCTTCAGCCAGGATAGCTTGATTCCAGTGGCATTGAGAGCACAGGACTCACGTCTGAGCATACCCGTCCCACTTGGGGTGACAAATGCAAAAACAACAATTGATGGACAGAATGCCAAACAATGTTAGACATTCACCCCAGTGCAGAGATCTGGGCCTAAATCCATAGTTTTTTTGCTCACCGTGCCATTCCAGTTTGAACCCAGCCATATGCAAATCAGTCTTGACCCTGTGCCTCATGGGAACAGTCCAGCCTGAATTGCCAAGCCTGGTCCTCCCTGGACTGGAAACAAGCATCCTAGGACCGGTTTAGGGGTTTCACCCCTCTTCAGTCAGGATAGCTTGATTCCAGTGGCATAGAGAGCACGGGACTCACGTCTGAGCATACCCGTCCCACTCGGGGTGACAAATGTAAAAACAACAATCTATGGACAGAGTGCCAAACAATGTTATACATTCACCCCAGTGCAGAGATCTGGGCCTAAATCCATCATTTTTTGGCTCACCATGCCATTCCAGTTTGAACCCAGCCATATGCAAATCAGTCTTGACCCTGTGCCTCATGGGAACAGTCCAGCCCGCATTGCCAAGCCTGGTCCTCCCTGGACTGGAAACAAGCATCCTAGGACCGGTTTCAGGGTTTCACCCCTCTTCAGTCAGGATAGCTTGATTCCAGTGGCATAGAGAGCACGGGACTCAAGTCTGAGCATACCCGTCCCACTCGGGGTGACAAATGTAAAAACAACAATTGATGGACAGAATGCAGAACAATGTCATACATTCACCCCAGTACAGAGATCTGGGCCTAAATCCATTGTTTTTTTGCTCACCATGCCATTCCAGTTTGAACCCAGCCATATGCAAATCAGTCTTTGGCAGATGCTTGATTCTGGTCCAGGGAAGACATGGCTTGGCGGTTTGGGCTGGACTGTTCCCATGAGGCACAGGGTCAAGACTGATTTGCATATGGCCATGTCTGAACTGGGGTGGCGTGGTGAGCAAAATAACGATGAATTTAACCCAGAGCTGTGAATGGGGGTGAATGTTTTACCAATGTGCAACATTCCGTCCATCATCTTGTGTGTTTTTCTGTTCGCCCTATGTGGGAAGGATATGCCCAGATGTGGGTCCTGTGCTCACTACGCCACTGGAGTCAAGCTATCCTGGCTGAAGAGGGGTGAAACCCCAAAACTGGTCCTAGGATGCTTGATTCCGGTCCAATGTAAGCTCTTCTGCTCCATCCTGGATAGTCATTGTGACTTAGAGGGTGAAATAGGTGGATGGGTTGTGAATATTCATACAGATACCATACAATGCAAAAAACTGAGTCTGGATGAAAGTTCCCCTTTTCAAAGTTGGTCAGTTGATGCAAATATCTCATACATGAAACCCACCATATTTTCCCATATAGAAATCTCCTATTTGTCAAAGAACTGATGGAATTCATATCAGAAAAGTCCTGTTTTACCTCAAATAGTATTTTTCCCATTGACTTCAACTGTCACTGGGGAGTCTCCAGCGATATGGCTATATCTCAGTTGTCTTTCATTTTGCTCAACAATGAACTCCGTCATCTGTGCTCAACATGCACCCTTTGAAGGGATCTGTCCTTGACCTTCAAATTGTCAAAGAAGGCTTTCAGAATATTGCTCCCACCTTATTAAATTACTAGTCTTGCTCTGGGTTGGAGTGGCCTATATGGAAATCATGCAGCCGGATCAGTGCATCAGCAGCATGCACTGATTCACCTTCTCAGATCAGGGGATGGGCTGTGTTCTGCTGCTCCTGGTTCTAATTTATAGTCTGGTGAGCTGGTTTTTACTGGTGATGACACTGAAATTACTGAAAACTGCCTGAATGAAGCACAAATGCATACCTTACAAAGCACTTATACAGCCTGTCTTTACAAGTTTAAAACTGCCCTGATTTGCAAATTTGGGCCACTTTTTTAGCCAAATGAGGAGCACTTTATATTTAGTGCCCAGGCCTATTCCCTGTCCCAGTCCGACCCTGGTCTTACCACTTCCTTTGCTCTTTCGCTCTCCCATTCTTCGAAACCTCAACCATCAGACAATCAAAGAAAACCACACATTGAGTTACGGCTACAGGATACTAACATGTTTTCCTAAAATAAGATGCTCTTGTCGCTAGGAAGAATATCCCACAGGGCCTTGGATTAGCTCCCTTACAGACCAACACAAAAAAGTAACACAGAGCTGACTGATTAACTTTATCCACCTAAGATATAAAGACTTAAAAAATAAATGTCTGTCCTCTCAAAATAGGTGACCGAGGAATAGAAATCTCAAACAGCCTTTGGGTGCGCTTGGAGAAAAAGCCCTTCTGCATTAATCTTGAAATTCTACGCAGAAAATATATATAAATAAGGTAGTACAAAAAACATATTTAAAACAAAAAGTGCTTTCTTCAGAACTGAGCTTAATCCAGCAAGCATAGATGAATATTTTTTTTTTTTTTTTTTAAAAGACTACAGGCAACCTAGCTTCTTCTATGTCAATGATACTGAAGTAAATTGTGAAAAACTTGCCCTTATCTTTGTTGACAAAGATCACTCACTTTCTCTCTCCCCCTTTCCAAAGGTCATGACCGAGGACTACGAGCTCCTTTCAGGAATTATATGGAGATCAGATCATGTTTTAAAGAGCTCACTCAAAGTGAACTGATAAATTTCATTGCACATATATGAGAACCTACAAAGTTTATTGACCCCATTCCAGCCAATCTACTGAAAGGGACCAGCACCTTTCCTTACTCCTTACTTGGCAACATTTTCATTCACTAAGGGGCTCATTACGATGGCAGGCAGACCTGAGTCCACCTGCCATCGTTGCAGTGTTTGAGACCGCCCGTCAGATATGTGGCAGTCCCACCACTGCAATTACGATGCACCCGCCATATTGGCGGGCACAACCAGGGCATTTAACTTGCAGATGGTGCTGGTGGCTGCAGCACTGTACACAATGTCAAAATGACATGCTGTGCATTTCCCTGCACAACGTGGCAGGCACCGCGTGGTGCAGGGAAATGTACCCCCCAGTGCACAGCTACCTCCTCCAACACAGAGGGGGCCCAAAACGACCCCCCAAATCCGTTTCCGCCTGTCTTTTCGTGGTGGGATGACCACTGCAAAAAGACAGACGGAAGGGATATCATAATCCCTACTGCGGTGCCTGCAAGGCACTGCTGCAATTCTGCCCTATGTTTTGGATCCGCAAAGCGGGAGGAAAAGGACCGCCTTGCGGAATCATGGTGGACAGTCTTTGCATCCGCCACGCTTCCCTGAGGATTCCCCGTGCCGTCATAATCTGGCGGGGGGAATATTGCTGTCAGATGACGGAGGGCCCAACACCACACGGCTGGCGGTGGCGGTTCCTCCGCCATCGTAATGAGCCCCTAAGTCTCTCGTACATGGACTGGTACATGACTGTCTGTCAAATAGAAGTATGAAGAAGAAATAAACAAACTGTGCTTTGTGTGTAATCCTACCTTTCACACAAAAACATTCCTACTAAAATGTTACTGGTGGCAGAGTCGATTGCCAAGTTATAGCTGAACGCATCTTTTTCAATTACTTTTAACTGGGTTTTAGACCAGGCTGCAGCACAGAGCCAACAATTTTACAATGTGTGAATCATGCATTTTGAATATTCAAAAAAGATAAAACCTAACCTGTGATCCTTTTTGACCACTCAGTGCATCAGGCCCCAGTCAATCATGCCTCTCTTCTTAGAATGTTGCAAGAGGACATGGCGTTAAAGGGACAGTTCTTAGATGGTTGTTACCATATCTGGAATATCACATTGCGCTAATGCGGAAATGAGGAATGTAAGCAATGGCGTAACCCAGGGCGTAACCCAGAGAGCCCTACCTCTTCCAGTTCTCACTACAGATGCCAGGGGGTTGGGATGGGGTTCTGAACTTGGTGAGAGAATCTGCCTTAGGGTTCTTGTCTCAGGAGGAGAAGACTAATTCTTTTAAGTGGAAAAAATTGACAGAAGTCCAGTATGCCCTAATACATTTTTCTCCTTTGTACAGAACTACACCATCAGTGTGAAAACGCACGGCCCAGAAATGTACGTCTATATCACTCCTATGCAGTGGAGCTGTATTCATAATTGTGGCAGCTGCGACAATGAACACAGAGTCATAGGTGGAGGCCAATCTCCAGTCTTGAGTGAGATTATCTTCACAGGGGACCTGCAGACCACCTGATTTCAAGACGTTTAGTTTAAGTTTTGTCATCCATGGCTGGATCTCGTTGCAATGGTAGAGAATCCTCTTTACATCTTTTGTACCCTGTTTCTGTGTCAGGACTGCTTGGCACTGGATGATCTTATACTTCAGTGGCCTCACGTTCTACTGTATGTGTTCTCTCTTTTCCAAAAATTCTCCAGGGGCCTGATTTACAAAATGTTTTGACAGCCGCAAACCCACAGATTTAGTAAATCTGATGGTTTGCGACTGACTTAGGTAAACATTACGGAACCATTATCTGTTAGGGGATTGTTACGGGCCTCCCTTCCAAATACTGTTCCTTAAGAGATGTATAAGTGTTTTCTGAATAAAATCCAATCACAAAAGATTAATATTTTACCACCAAATCCAAAATGGTGTTAAGCTATTTTTAAAAAAGGGAAGGGGGTCACCAGGGAATCTCTTCCCCTTTGATGATGTTGACAAAAACATTGCTTAGAAGTAAGCAGTAGTTCATATGACCACTGCCTACTTCCCCAAAAGTTTGTTTAACTTTAAAAAAAAGATTTCTTTATTTAAAATTAATCACAGGCATGGGGATATGCTGCCTTTAACAGGCCACCAGGCCTGTGACTAGCCAATCATAGTGGGTTGCAATTTGTGAGCTGCTCCATCCATAATATTGTGGTGTATCTAATTGTGACATGTTGCTATTCAGAATTTTTTTAACCCAAGCTATTAGTATGCAGGCTGGTTTGCAAAATTCCTTTCTGTTCGCAAGAAGTCTGGGCGCAATATGTGACCCCATTTTGCAAATGGAAAAATCTTAAATTGGGCCACAAGTTCTCTAATAGATCCAGGAAGTGATCACTTGTCAGCCTTTCTGCTTCCACTTCACCTGCTCGCCTATTCTTATTGGGTATTACCAGTAACTCATTCTCCTCTGAGGAGATCCTCCTCTTTCACAGAATTCTCTTCTTCATCTATGACCAGGGTTGTGGAGCTTGAGAAATTAAGCCTTCAACAGCAGGTACATTCAGAGGATGTTGCTGTTTCTATTTAGCAGTCTAGCAGGCCAGAGTCTCCGGGAGCTTATAATTGCCAATCATGTGATTCTGAATCTTAGTGTGTTCTTAAAGGTTTGAAGGATTCTTTTTGTGATCCAGTGATCTTTCATTTTTTTTTATTCTCCAGTTCCACCTTAGAACAATCCTTGAGTTCGACAGGCCCTTCAAAAACATGCCATGGAGCCTTTAAGTAAGGTAAGATTTAGTTTTCCCACAGCAAATGTAGTTTTTTGGTGTCACTTTGTTCCAGCCATCAGTTAGTGTAGTTGATTGCTTTTATTTCGGCTCTACCTTTTCTCCAATTTGTTTCAGGACTAGGTGATTCTTCGTCCAGTTCCATCTTTTTCACCCAAGACGCTTTGGGGTTTTTGTGCTTCTCAAGAATTGGATCTACCTGTTTTTATCGCACTCCACCTTCTGAGAAGGAGGTTCCTTTTCATACCTTAGATATGCATAAAAGCTTCAAATATAACTGGATAGCTTCCTTTAAGTAAGTGTATATTTTGTTTAGAACCTTTGTTTTAGCAGGTCAGAGGCAAATTCTCACAATGGCCTCTTTGGGCCATTGAATTAAGTTTGCCATTCAGTCTCATATCAGGCAGCAGGATTTGATTTGCCATTATTTATTCAAGGATAATCGATTAAAGGTGATTATTAATTTCGGATGGCCTTGAAGGACCATCTATAAAGGATATTTGTTATCCTCCCTCCTGGGCACCCCCACACTTTCATTAATCATTACAGGTTATAGTTTGGGGGCATTTATCAGATAATGTTGGATTCTCTGTGTTATGATCTGATTTTCCAGATAAGAAGGCATATTTTTGTTTGCTGGGAAATAAAAAAACACTATGGTGTTATACATTTTTTAGTCTTTTGTTTGAACCCTCGGTGGTATTAATTATTGTGGTTGCTCCTCCTTCGTTTGTGGCTTAGGTATGTCTTGGACATGTACAGAATATGAATGGGAAGGAAGATGCCGAGGTAATGGTCTGTTGCTTATTTAAATTGAGCCCTGGTGTTCCTCCTGAAAGCAGCTTCTTTTGTTACCAAAAGTGATTATATCATACCATCATATGGTGATACATTTTACCTCATAATTCATTTATTTTTATGATTGCATGAATTGTGTTTTCTTTCTTGCCTGTAAACACACCTTCTTTGAATAATAATCAAATGCTACAACCTTCCCCATGTTCCATCTAAATATATGGTCATGGTTACTACTTGCCACTTCACTCTTTATGCTCTAATTGACAGCACATCAAACTGTACATATCTTCTACATATGATGAACTACAAGCATTGATTTACTCGCACCATCATATTGCAATGAGAAAATTAATATGTCTTCCCCAATCACTTGCCTAGGGACTAATGGGGTCACTGGATCACTCTGTATTTATTGATGCATTAGTATGAGGTCAGGCCGTTGACTCTGAGGCCACAATCCACCCACAGAAGGAGCTGCAGATGCTTGTGCAGCCCTTCTGTAATACTGAAAGCGCTAGCACACATACAGTGCCAGCTTTTTCTCAAGAGTAAGTAAGTAATTTGTTTATTTGTACTTGATTAAGTAAAATCTTTACAAAACAATAAAATCATTGCTAAAACTTGATTAAAGTTCATTATACGCGATTTCCTTTGTTTTACAAGTTTACTTAATGTCAGTTAATAATTGTCAAGAAAATGTTTCAGCGGTCATCAAACGTCTGGCTTTTGTTGATCCCCTCCCAGCGTGCTTTTGTGTCTTTTTTCTGCTAGTTCAAAAAACTGTACGACCCGACAGTTTAATTTTGTTTTTGTGGGGTTAAAGCACAGTTTGACAGCCTGGCTGCATGTCCGAACGCCATGTGATTTAAAGGAGGGACGTAGTAAATTGTACCTCAAATCCTTTAGTTTAGGACAGATACACATAACATGGAGGATGTCTTCCTTGTCAGCTTTACACAGGCGGCACTGCTGCAAGCAGTTTTTTCTCATCCAGGGTGGTAAATGTGGGGTAACCGGGATCACGCCAAGGCGTAATTTTAAAAACTTTTCTTTCATCTTTAGAATCATTCCAATGTTAAGATATACTTGTGGTTGCATTTTGTCGTAGTCGCCGAGCGTGATCCAGACATGGGCTCTTTTTGTTAATGCCTCCTTGTCCTCAATAGAGGAGATGATTTGTTTCAGGAGACCAAATTCTGACCGGATTTGTGCTGGGGAGACGTATCTTGGCAGGTTAAAGATAGCGCTATATGAGTTAGCTATCACTATATCCAGTAATGCGGCGTCATTCCCTTGAAGGGGTTCACTCCCATATGTGAGAGTCGGCTGTAACTTTGCATGCAAAACCTGAAGAGGAGGGTTGAGCGTTAGGTTGGGGAGTTTGGCTTTTAAGGATTTTATCACCAGGTGAGTCACAGTTCCCTTTCCTCTCATGGACTCCAATTGGGGTTTGAACGAGTTCTTGTGGTCCAAGATTACTCCCAAGTATTTATAGGTGGTTACCAAGTCCAGCCCTTGTCCATTTACGTGCCAATTGATTTTCCTTTGTTTCCTGTAGTTCACTGCCATAACCTTGGCTTTGTTAAAGTTTATTTGAAAGACATTCCTTTCTGAAAAGGAGTGGGCTACATTTAGAAGGTGTTGGACGCCAATCGGTGTCCGGCTTATCAGCACCAGGTTGTCTGCGTATAGCAAATTAGACAGTGGAATATTCCCTAATTTCAGTGCATGACAGAGGCATTTATCGAGTTCCCCTGGTTAATCAGCGAGAAATAGGTTAAATAAGAGCGGTGCTAACACACAACCCTGCTTTAACCCTTTTGTTGTCAGAATAGGGTTAGGGAGGTGTGTACCTGCTCCTAGTTTAACCTTAATCCAGGTGTTTGAGTGGAGTAATATCAACACATCTAGAAGATGTTTGGGGATTCCCCAGTTATCTAGTTTCTGCCAGAGTTTGTTGCTGTCCACGTGGTCAAATGCGGCAGTATAATCAATGAAGGAGAGGAAAAGGGGAGATTTGGTCTCTTTTACTACATCCATCAGCAGGGTCAGTGCCATGATGTTAGTTGTGGTCCCTTGACCCCGGCAGAAACCAATTTGATTGATTGGGATTACAGAGTTTTCAGGTGCCCATGATGTTAGCTCCTCCAGTACGGTTCCCGCAAAATACTTAGGGCCATATGTAGATAAATTATATTTACCGATTCATAAATACCGAATTTTACAGATTCGGTATTTATGAATCGGTAAATAGTATGTAGGTAAACATTCGGTAATTATTACCGATTCGGTAATTTTCGGTATTTATGAATAGGTATTTACTGAATCGGTAATAATGCATCCCTTCCCATTCATTCCTATGGGCCTGGAGGCCCATAGGAATGAATGGGAAGCCATTCACTATTACCGATTCGGTAAATACCGAATCGGTAATAGGAGAAGGATATTCATGGGTGGCAGGGTGTCACATTGACACCCTGTTGCACCCCTGATTCGTGCATGTGTGCACATGTGGCACACATACATGCCCTAAAGGCATGTATGTCTGCCACATGGCACTTTTAAATCAGCAAAATATAGCTTTTTGAAAGGTATTCGTTATTTATCATCAACCTGTAGTTGGTGGTAAATACCGAATCCTTAATACTGAAATTCACTCACTTGAGTGCTCCCTAAATATGATTTAAAGATTCGGTAATTTACTGAATCTGTATTTTACCGATTCGGTATTTTACTGATCCCTTACCGATTCGGTAAATTACCGAATCCTTAAATCATGCCTCCTACATCTCAAATGCCTAAATACCGGTCGGTAACGGGATATTTACCGAATTTCGGCCATTACCGACCGGTATTTAGCTACCTACATATGGCCCTTAGCCTCTACATCTATGAGGGCAATAAGCCGGTAGTTATATGGATGTTTCCTGTTGCCGTGTTTGAAGATTGGGCTTATTACTGATCCATGCCAGGATTCCGGAAGAATCTGGGTGTTCTTTATATTTCTGAATGTCGGTGTTAGCGCTACGCACCAGAATTCCGTGTCTGATTTGAATAGTATTGGTGGAATGCCATTTGGTCTGGGGCACCTGTTGGTCAGCCCCTGGCAATTTGCCTTTTGATGTCGGCTGGTGTGGTGGCCAGATATCCAGACTCGGTGTAGAAGGAAGAACTTGGGTCGGAAATTCATTTGCCATTCGAGATGGTAGCATGGCTCCACTATCGCCTGTTTCTTGGGTCGTGGCCATTATGTGGTAGTTGCCTATTTTTTCCCACTGAGATTCTTTGCTGGACTCCTTTGTCCCCACCTCTTCAAGGCTGTCCTCTTTGTCAGCATTTGTGTTGTTAAAGTGCTTGAAGAGGTATTTAGTCCATGCTTCCTCTGTTATGTTAGAGTTTAGACCAAGATGGTCTGGGTTCTTTATTCTTTTGATCATTTGCCAGAACCTTGAGCTATTTTGCCGTTTTACTTTGTAGAGGAGTTTTGCCCATAGCTCGTCGTTTTTGTGTTTCTTTTTTTCCCATTTCTTCCTTTTTTGCAAGTTTTTCGCTAATTTGTAAGTTGTGATTTGTTGGATCTGTTCGCATCTGTCTCATGTTCAATTTATTATCTGTTTTTGCGTTTTCATATCTGGAGTGAGTTGTGATTTGGTTAATGCTCCCTTTTCATGGCTTACCCTGTTTGATGGCCCTTTTATTAATTTCACGCTGATGGCTAGGATGAAGTTTTGCCATACTTCTGACAATTTTGTCACGGAGCTTGCCACTTGAGTGAAAAGAGTTTTTGCTGTGAGGCTTGTGGAGCTGATGTTACTGGGATTGCACCGAAGCCGCCTTAGGGTTGAGGTTACTTCAATGTCAATACCTGTGTATGCTTCAGTCTCTGGTAGTGAGTTGACTTTTATTGTAGCTTCTTGAGGCAGGTAGTTGCTGAGGTCACTCGTCCCTATCTTGAATGCCATTACCCTGCCAAGCATGTTTAAAGATGTAAATGAGTAGTCCAAATGGGAAGATTGTTTATCTGAATGAAGTTGCGACCGGTGGATCGTATTCTAGGTAGTGCCCGTTCAAGGCTCTTAAATTAAGATGTTCTAGTTGCCGTAGTAGGTTTTTTGAGCAATATGTAGGTTTTTTAATTTTTGCAGAGCCATGTCTTGACACTCCCCATGCGGCGCTGAGTTATTGGTCAAGGCCATCACCTGGATCTGAGCTAATAAGAAACATGTTGTAGTCACCTTCCAAGATGATTGAATCTGAATCCTCTTCATACAGTAGTTTTCCCAAGACTTTTATCAGTTCGTTGGCAGCTTGTCGTTTCTGTTTGGGGTGGATGTAAGTGTTGAAGTTGATTATTTAACCGGAGTGAGATCTTTGCCACCTGTATTACACTTGGGGGTGCTATTTGAGATTCTATTGTCGTAATCTCGCCTATTGTTGCTATAGAGGCTAAAATCATTAGACCCCCTGATCTACGACCAAAGATGGAGCTTTTGTTTGCTGGAATGCAACAAGATGTGAACCCTTGCAGCTCAAATGCCTTTCCCTCCCAGGTTTCTTGAAGCAGTAGCAAATCAAATGAGTTTAAATATTGCAGAAACTCTGGGTTGTTGCTTTTGCTGGCTAAACCTTTAATGTTCCAAGTGCATATGTTAATTTGCCTGGTCTTATCCAAGGGATGATCAAAGTTTCTTCCCCTTTGTCAATTTGTGCGGACAGCTGTATTGATGGTACGTTGAATCAACCTCCAGTTTTGTGGAGCGAGTGGCAAAGCATGACCTGGGCACCTTGGATCATGTCCTGTGAAGAAAGTTTTTGCATCTTGGGGGTGCACTTTTGGGGAAGTGCTCCTTGCTCCTTTTAATACTGAATTGGTATTTTTCCGCGTGGGTGACCTAACAGGGGGTAAAAAAGGTGTTGGATAAGGAGGTTGCTTTTCATGTCCCAGTTTTATCCATCATTGTTTAAACATTGACACTTCCTCCAAGATTTTTTTAGCTGTCTCAATGGAGTTTCAGGTTGCTTTGCGGATCGTTGTTTGACAGAAAATCTATTTGGAAGAGATCAGAGGAGCTGATGTGTCCTAGGCTTGTGATCGAATGTAAAAGTCTTAATATGTTCCCCCTGTTTAGTATGTCGTCTCTACCTCGGGACGTGTATTTTGGAGTGAAGAGAATAATGGTCGTACTGGCCTGGTGATGCACTACTGTTTGCTTTGGTAGTGGTCCCTCACGGCCGGAATGTCCGGACTGGGAAGAATGGCTTGGGCTGCCATTCGCTGGGCAGGTTTGTTGCACAATGTATTGCCTATCTCTCCTGGGTTCTCTTATGATGTCAATTGCTCCTTGTGTAGGTTGCTGAGGTAATTCTGCATTACTGGTATTGGCATTGTCGCGGTTTTCTGTTGTTAGAGTGTGTTCGGACATTGTTAGGTCGAAGTTTTGTACAGATTCAATTATTTTTGCTTGGGAAAGCCTCCACTTGCTGTCACTGGATTGAGGTTTCCTGGTGATGTCTCCAGATGGTGTTACCAGAGCTGCTGGGGAGACGGCAGTAGGCGATGACGAAGGACTCTCTGGATCCTCGGGCAAGGGTGAGAGTGGAAGTTGTTTCACATCTATGGCTTTTGGGCAACCAGTGACTGCTGTTGAGGGTGTATATAGTTATAGTTGCAATTCTGTATAAGATCTTGCGCCAGTTGGAAGCCTGTTTCTTCCCTTCCTTTTTTTCTTCCTGCTGGTTTTGCAAGAGATCTGGGAGTTGACTAATACCGGGTCAGCTGCGGTTGCAGGGACTGTTGATAAGTGGCTCATAGGTTTGGCTTCTATTTCCTCTGACTTTCATGGTAGTACTTCCTTACCCTCCAGAGGTGGATTGTTGGTTACTGCCTGATCTGCTACTGGTTGAGCCACTGGCGTTGCTGACGTCGCAGGCTGTTCAGTGCTAAATTCTGATGTCTGTAAAACTGCTGATTTTAGGTCGGATGTCAGGTCCCCTAACATGAATGGTAAGGTTGATAACTTATCTATGATCAATATGCAGGGGCATGGTGATGGTGTTGCTTGGACCACATAAGCCGCTTCCTGACCCCTCTTTATGAGACCATTTAGTTCTGATATCTTCCAATCAATTCCTGAAATAGAGTCGTCCATTGTCTGTAGGACAGTAAGCTGTAGGTCCATTTTACATGAGTCTTACAGGGTATTTAGGATTGCTGTCCATACAGATTTCCGGAATGGATTCCCGGTATTGTTACTTTTCTCCAGTCTTGGGAGATTGTTTACTTCAATTGGTGAGTTGAAGTGAGCTGGTTTCAAATTATAGGAAGCAACTAGTTCTTTCCACTCCTGTGTGGCTATAAAGGTCATGTCATTATTCGTAGAATGGGAATCATTGTATGGTAGTAGAGTGCGACGCTCTGGGGGCGTGTTTCATCTTGGCCTGCTGTGTTTTGCTACTTGCTCCCAGGTGTCTGCTTGAATTGTTTGAAATGTCTTAGTTTGAATTGAAGAACTGTTGGTTGATTGGGAGAATACATTTTGTATTTTTTCTTCCCAACTGTCCTGTTCTTTAGTCGTTGTTAATTGTTCTGCCTGTATTACTTTGATTGTGTTCATTGGAATGGGGGAACTATTATTCAGTTGAAAGAACGAGTCTTGTCCTTTTTCGTCATGGTGGACCTGAACCTTGGTTTTGGCTTGTGTGTCTGGGCTTTCTGTGTGGAGTGTGCTAACTTGGCTTGGGTATGTCTCAACCCGACTGGCTAAATTAGAGTGGATCGCTATCTCGGAGGATTTGGCCATCTTTGGTGGACTGCACAGACTATCGTTAATGATCTTTTTTCCAGAGCGTGGCAGTTCCAAGTTGTCCCTGTTTTGGCTGTTAGCTCCTATGCCTGCCGAAAGGGTGGGTTCTGCCATTCCTCTTCTTCTGAGTGATGTTAGCATTACAGTTGTTGAATCGGCGGTAGGATGATTGTTAGCCCCAGTGAACAGTGATGGGTCAGTTAGGTTGCTGTGGAGAGGGCTGCAATCAGTTTTACTTGATAGAAGTGGTGTTTGCAGTCCTTTTATGTTCCCAGTCTTGGAGTAAATAGCTGTTCCAGGGTCCTTCAGAAAGGAAAATTTTGTGTATATCTTTGGTTGCTGGGTGCATATCTTTTTCCTCTCAGGCCTTCCTTCTATGGTTATGAGGTTGTTTAAGTCCTTTGATGATGGTATTGATGTGGAAAGCGGTAAAAGCTGTGGCAATAACTGTGATGTCTGTGGTGATGACTGTAATGCCAATGATAGCTGAAGTGGAGAGGACAGTAACTGTGTGTTGTTACCAAGGTTACCAGAGGTCATAATGTCAGCTGCCTCTAAGCCTTGAGCTTTGCGTGCCGTTTGCCCTACCATAGTTCGACTTAAGGGAGTACTCCGGTGTGAAAGTGTTTGTCATTGGTTTTACAGGTATGTTATCTTTTTTGTTTTCATTTGCAGTTGCGATTGCAGTTACAATTGAAATGAAGTTGAAGTTGCTGTGATGGGTTCTTCTTTGTGTGTTATGTGCACATTGGGGACATTGGGGTTTTCTTCCTGAGGGTTGGTTGAATGTGACTGCATAATTGGCTCAAGTTTCCTTTGCCTCAACTTGGAGTTAATTTTCGGTTTCGAGTAAGGGCTGCCTAACTCTGCCGAATCTCATTACTCCTTATGTTGCTTTTGTGAGTTATTGTTTTTTTTAATTTAGATATTTATTTGTTTGTTGTTTTTGTTTTACTGAGCAATTTGTGATTAAGTTGAGAATTATTGATTTTGGTGCTTGGGGTACTTCCTCTCTGTGAGACCCCCCTGACAGAGTCTAGCGCAGGGCTTCTCACTTAGCCCAACTAAAACCCAAGTCCTCAGTCCTTAGTTCTCAGTCCTTTTAGTTCTGAGATTTGGTACCTAGTGCTGAGCCTAAATCTAGTTTCCAGCTCCCACGCTGGACTCTCTGGACTCTATCCGAGCCCTAGGTCATGTGGATAGCAGTTGTTAGCTGTTGAAAGTTGTCAGATGTGTTGGTTGCTATTAATACTGTTGCTCTGCAGCTGTGCGGTCTGTCCAGTCTGTCCAGTCCTGCAGCCCTGACTTCAGTGGCTTGAACTTTGAACCATGAGCACAGAGTGATAGTCAAGAGTTGTGCCGTAGTGCTGTAGTGCTGGCCATAGCGCTGGTGATGTAGGCAATGTAATTGATATTAGAGGCTCAGTGCTTCACTTAAAGCTCATTTAGATCAAAAGTCCAGTTCTGATCAGCCCCCATGAAGTGGGTTGTGGAGACGAAAGACGGAACACGAAGAGAGCAGTAGTTGAACAGGCCACCCCATTCTGGCACCCCAGTCTGGCACAGCAGAAGCGCAGAAGGACAATCTCAGTCTCTATCTCAGTTGCAGAGGCACTGGGAGGTGCGAGAAGGTGCTAGGAGGCACTAGGAGGCACTGGGAGGAAGGCGGGGTGAGGTGAGGCGGCAGTGAGCGGTGTAGCAGCTGGGGCAGTGTAACAAAAGCAGGGGCGGGAAGCAGGGCACACCCGGGTGCTGCGGGCAGCACCCAACCTAGTTGGACCGCCTTCGCAGCGTACCTGGGCACAGCACTACGCAGTTGTCTCTAAGCAACCGCGCTCCCTGCCTTTTTACCTCAGCCTCTGCCTCTGCCTCGAGGTCTTCAGTCTGGCCGCCGTCTGTCTCTGATGCCGGCTCCCATGGCTTCAAGCGCTCGGAGCGGCAGTCTGCTGTTGGATCTGCGCTGAAGCTGCCACACCTCGGCTCCTCAACAGCTTGGATTCTGGGACTGCTTGGAGTTTGCTCTTTTGCTCCCGTAGGGCTCGTTGGGGCTCCCGTGGAAACCGGAAAGTCAGGAGCCAACTTCTCGCTGTTCGCTACTCAATTGCAGATAACAAGCAGTGACCTCGATCTGAGCATGCGCCAAAGACTGACAGCTCTACCTCAAGAGGGTGTTCCCTCTATTGCATGGAGGGTGGCCCCATGCAAATAAGGGAATCCATTTGCCTCTGCACCAGAGCTGTGTTAAAGACGAGGGTGCAGAGGTACGGAAGCTCTCAGGTGGCGAACTGACACTGCACCACCTAAATGGTGGCCACTGTTGGTGTGCCCCCTGATAGAACCCCTCTGGAGGGAGAGAATGGAGTCCTGACTGCATCCTCCTACAAGGTGATCTCTGAAAGAGCAGGTAGGTTACCACATGCTCAGTGAAACAAAGAGCAGCTGCTTCAAAGCAGCTTCGTATTTCTCTTGAATGCACTGCAGCCAGGGCAGCATGAGTTTGTGGCTGCCTTAAGGGCAGTGCATTCTATGTAATATAGTGCACGTTCTCTGTGCCTGGTGCACCTGTTTTAAGGTCCCCTGGTCTCCTTTCATAAGCCTCATCTCTACATCGCTTACATAATTGTGCCTCATTAGTTCACTGGGCCATGCGGTAGACAGTTATTAATGTCTCTAATTTTGGTTACCTCTTGGGTCATAGAGCTGTAGATAGAAGGCTAATTGCTGCTGGCAGCAGACTGGTGGACATCCAAAAGGTTTGTGAATTGGTATTGTGTTATGACCATCAGATCCTTCAAAGATGTTTGTCTAATCAATGGCTAGTGTGTCACTTACAGCCAATTCTGACTTTTTAACTGGCATCACTTTGTATTATAACATTTGGTGTTTCAGTTTGTCTAGAAGTAGTAAAGATTTAAAAGCTCAAACATTCAAAGTTCTGACGACTAAACAGACATGGATCGCACAAGATGTCACAAATAACATGAACTACTTGGTACCTATTCTTTGAGTGCATTACAAGAAGATTGTTAAATGGGATTTGAACTTGAATGTAATCATGTGTCTTGCCATGAAATTAAAGGTTTCACAGAAAATGCAGGCAAATTCTAAGTGTTATCAAAGCAAACAATGCCAATATAGCCTAATAGCCTGCTGTATCAGGCTATACCGGCCATTAAAGGCCTGTTCCAGCGTTAAAGGGAGCGGGATCTTAATGCCTGTATAGCCCAGCTATGGCGGGCGATAAGGCTATTAGAACATCCAGCCACCAGAGTTGCAGAATGTTCTAACAAATAAAACAGAGGCCTCACTGAGCCCGAGGGGACTGAAACCCCCTCAGGCTCCGTGAGGTCTTTGTGCACAGCAACAGTTATGAACCACAAACATTAGAATTTTGGAGCTCCGGGCTTCTACCAGCCATTAGAAGCCCAGAGCACTCCATTGTTTTCAAAGGAGCTCCCAACATCCCAATGTTCTAACATTACATAACTCCCATGTTACCACTGGGAGTAACTGATGGATTCCAACATTCAGGCAATAACTATGTCTTGTTTATGTTTAAATATTTGCTCCTAGCTCTGGGCACGGAGATACAGGGTCAGACTGGGACATAAAAATGGCACAGGCAACAAAATAAAAGTAGCCCCCCATTAGTGTATCTGAAAGCTAAAAGGGTGGTCCATGTTAGCAAATAGAGGCAGGTTAGAACTGGTAAAGACACTTTGAGAATTTTGCAAGGTACGCAAGACTGCCTGGATTAGAGCTTGCTGCAGGTAATAACAGAGACATCAACAGGAAAAAACAGGCCAACATAAAACAGGCCCACAAACAACCAGAAAAACAACCCACACACTTTTGACCTGATTCACAAAGGACTTCTGCACTCATGGTGGAGGCCCAGAGTCATGGGGGAGTCTCCACACTAACACACAGGCAGAATCTCCCCAATAAGCATTCTCATTGCCGACATTCCACCCTGAGTACGGTGACTCCCTCACGACTGCTGACCTCAGCCATAAGTGCCAAGGCCCTACATTTTCAGACCAGTTGATTGCCCACACCAGGGCTTTAAGTGGGGCGGGTCTCGCCAGTGCTGAGCACCAGCAGTTTTTTAAAGTGGGCCTCGAAACGGGTCTCTACCGGGCCCTGTTTTGTGCCCCGGCACAGGCGGTCCATTTTTTTCTGGACTGCTGTGACAGCAGTCCCATCGATGTTCACATGCTCATACTGCTTGCTAGTGGAGAAGTTATGGCATGACGTCATGCCAGGTGAGCGTTGTAGGGGACTCTCTTTTTGAGACTCAGAAGCAGCAACATTGTTGTGGTGTCACCAGGGCTTTAAGTGGAAGCTTTTTCAATATTATATACAAGCAATAATTGCTACCTATTTATCTTATACAACTGACAACCATTGACAAAGCCAATAGTCCTGACTTGTTGTAGGTATGATGTTACTTGTTGTATCATAGATCTGGATGCAATGACAAAAACAGCAAATTACAAGTCGAGTGGCACACTATGCTAAGCACAGATTTTTCGATTACGTGTTTTAAGCCACGCCCTTAATTACATTGGCCACGCCCATTTCAGAGACCCCCTAGTTTTTTTCATCCCACTTAAAGGCCTGGCCCACGCCATTAGTGCCCTAAACGCCAGTCACCTCCTGAGTGAATAATCTGTAGCAGAGGAGTATTATAGATGCACAAGTTTAAAGACTTGGAGATGTGTATAAGCAGCTCTATGTCTTAAAGGCAAATTAACTGTACTGATCCCAGCATTAATTGGCATAATAAGCAGCATAGGAAACTTTATTACTACTGCTTTGTGGTGCATCTTTCTGTATCATGCTCTTAGTGAACACTCCCTTCAGGTTGACCTCATTCTGCATTATTTGTTGTTTATGTTATACAGTGGAGCATAGGAAATTGAGGACAAGGTTGGATTCTAGGCCCTCTGGGTTCAGCTATAACCAGGGGTGACTGAAAGGAGCAATCGAAAATGAAAATTAAAGTCAGAATGTACAAATAAATGTAATTGCCATCTGCCTTCATCTCAATGATTGCAGTCAGAGCTGCTAAGTCAATCAAAGCTGAGAACTACTTCCCTGGTTAACCTGTAAGTGCCTGTATTGGTAGCCAAAACTCCAACAAAGATGTGACGCGTTGAGCATGTGAATCTCAAAATCAAATACGACTCGACAACAAAAGAAACATTAACTTTCATGTCACCACCATAATGAAGATCACAATTTGTGAAAAGCAAGCGATGCAATGCAACAGTGAAACCACTGTCTGTACACTACAAGGGTCGTTCTACTGGATATGACGCAATATGTACACGTCATGTTTCTTCTAGCTTGATTCTGGCTGAAGGATGCTAACGACCGGATCTGACGCACTTGAGCATTAACACCTTTATGCTTGCTCTGAACACCTTGAATATGAAGCCTACGATCGATTCGGGTGAATTTAAATGAAACCCCTCACATCTTAAATAGTCATGCTAAACATTTCTTGCCATTTTTTAATTATACCTACGATGCAGTAAAGTCCAAGGGGCAGATTTATGTGGGACTTGCGCCTCTTTTACGCCGCCGTTGCGTCACTTTTGTGACGCAGCTGCGGCATAAACCCTGCGCCACGTTGCGCCCGATTTACATCGTGACGCATCTATGGAGATGCGTCACGGTGTAAAGCCCTGCGCCACGTGAAACCTGCATCAGGTTTCATGTGGGCGTTGCGACACGGGGGGGGGCGTTCCGTCGCAGGAACGCCCCTGAAAAGTGACTCAGTGAATCAACGCTGATGCGTCAAAACCCTGCGCCTGCTTGAAGCAGGCGTAAGGCTTGACGCACCATGTTAGGGATAGGGTAAGTTGGAACAGTGCTGGAGTTGCGTCGCGCTTGCGACACAACTTCAGCACTGCGCGAACCTTACGTCGGCAGATACGTCACGCATCTGCTTGTCCTTGCGCCATGATGCACCGCATTAGAAATGCGGCGCATCTGCGGTGGCGCAAGGGCAAACTTGCGTGACGCATCTTCAAAGGCGCATCCATGCTGATTTGCAGGAAGGCCCCAGGGAACATAAATCTGCCCCCAACTCTCTAGCTCATAGACTTTACCCTTCATTCGTATGTGATGTTTCCGCTAGCCTAAACTGTTTTGCTCTATTGATTTTTTTTAATTTCAGCAAAACAGATGTTCCTTTTTGTTCTCTGGGAGTGATGGTTAGTAGAGCTAATGTTGATTACCCTCACAGATGTGACGTCTTTCAGAACTCTTCCCAGCTTGGATGAATACGCCTGCATTGTGTACCAGGAGGGCAGCTCCTGCATCCTTGAGCATTGCAATGAGCATCATTGTAGCGCTGGTGATGAATTTACATAGAGCTATGCACAGTCCACTGAGTCTGTCAAGACGGAAGAGAAATGGCCTGTCCTGTAACAACTCACCGTGCGAGACAATTTGAATTTCAATATTTAGTATGTGATCCTTTTCTGATTTAAGAAACTTTCTTGAAATTGTTCAAATTAAGAGGTTATAAGGTAATGTCACAGCTACGCTTACACTTTGTTAGGCTTACACTTTGTTAGGCTTACACTTTGTTACTTTGCGCAAATGTGTTATTTTGCTGTAATTGACAGAACTGCAGTGCATTTTCAGTTCAACTTTAATGTAGCTAGATCTCTTTATCAGAGATGAGAAAACGCATAAAGTACAGGCCTGAGTTGGAGTACATTTACAACTGTTTTGATACCTTTTTGGCTGTACTAATGTTAGAAGTTCAGTTTGTGAACAGGGCACACTGTTTTGTGGGCGGGAGTGTCTGTACCTCCTTAAATTACTCCCTAGCCTAGTTAAACACGTCCTGATTCTTCTCTAAACCTTTTCCATTTAGTAGTATGTATTTCCCATTTTCCAGCTATTCTCTTTATTCCTCCTACATTTACTACTAAAACATAGACTTAAATGTGTGAAGAGCTCTGCAATCTGGGCAGAGTCCTCTTCATAGAACACATAGGAAAGGCGGAGCATGTACGTTTCTAAATATTTTGTTGTACGTGAGTAATATTATTGCAGTACTACTATTACTGCAGTCTACTAAATTTACTATACAGTGCATTTTGTGAATACTCCCCCAATCTATTAACTGTTAGCATCTCAAATGCATACATAGAACCAGGCAATCGGCTCTGAGCTGAACAAGGGCTGCGCTTCATGACATGACCGATGATCTCCAGAACAAAACACAAAACTCAATAAAGAATACATGTTCTTTTTGTGGTACTGAATGACATTGCAATACCACTCATTACTGTTGAAGTATTCTGTTTTCCGCATTTTTCTCTCTCTCCATTTTACCCTGCACAATCTCTGCACAGGTTAATTTCTTTGCACGAGCGCTTTTGAGATGCATCGTCATCTGCTCTTAAATGTTTACTAACAATGTGGTCTAAATCAGAGATATTCCGATTCATAATTACATGAAATATGCTGATTTATCAAAAGCACATTTCCATGGATGTCAGTTCAGCTTGATTTGTTGTGTTTACAGAACAAAAGAAATACAAAAACAGCTTTATTTTCCAATAGGAGAGGCACAGTGGTACCTTATTAATTGCTCATATGGAAGAAAGAGACGCCTTTTCTGTCACTGGGTTTTCGGAAGCACCAGCACGTCAACTAATGGAGACCTGAGAGAGTGCCTTTAAGGGATAGCTTTGATGTATCCAGAGAGAATGAGATCAAATGTACCAACGAGTTATGGCTACCAGACACCAGCTCCGGTTTTCTTCATTTAAAGGTCGTTGTCTCTGTGCCTTGGCCTGGAAGAGTCCTTCTTATGCTTCTGTTGAGGGAGTTGGGGCAAAACCCCTTTAAACGCCGAAAGTTGGGTAACATCTGTGCACCTTTTATGGTTCAAGGGTATTCAACTATTCGTCAGTATATTTGCATCCATCAGTTTCATGCCATTCTTTAGTCGCATCAAATTAGACTCATGTCATTTTATGCAAGAACGCGTAATATATTAATGAAATGCCAACACAACATAAGGTTAAGTGCTTCAGTTGGTAACAGATTATTGTGTATGACTCAATATTGCTTCATACCATATTTATCATTAAATATGTACTGTATCATGTCACATCTTGGTCATTAATAATGGAAACTGCTTATTTAAATGTTTTGCCTTTGGGTCCCACAGCTTGGGTAAATATGCTTTCTGCTTCACTGAGTTTTTAATAGAAAGTCTTTGAGAGAGGGAAATGTGGAAGCTGGTGACAGAAAAGCAGTAGTTCACATCATCTCCTATATCTTCATTTGTGGAAAAACACTTCAGTTTAGCTATCTCTCATTTCTATCCCCTTTGTGATATACTAAGAGTACAACACCTTGCTATATATATATATTGAGCGCACAATACATTGACATTCTATCTCTGTAGTTTCGTGGGTAAAGCTTATTTTTAAGAGTGAGGCAGTTTTTCGTTTTAAATTCCAAAAATTAAATATGAGTGTGTGGTATGATCTGGTAAATCTTGTTCAAGGAGGGTAATATTTGGGCGGAATTAGCGAAATTAACTTTCACAAATTATCGCGAAAATGCTGAAATTCTCCGCAAACACGCCAGACATATCGCGAAGACGCGGACATTTTTTCCCGCCTGTTCGCGGTATTTTTTGCGTGATCGCGGGTCGCCAACTTACCCATGCGGTTGCTCACGGGCACGGCCATCTTGTTTTCACTTGTCCCGCCCTCTCGCGATGCTTACTTCCTGTTCCGGGTCGCGCAATGCATGTTCGCGTCCGTTCGCGGTAGTTATTTCCTATTCGCGAACGCTTTTACTTGATCGCGTTGCTTTTTGCTTGCTCGGGGAGAAAATATCGCGCGAACTTGGGCACGTGGTAGCAATGGGCGTGGCCATCTTGTTTTTCACTCTATTGCAAGGTTCTGGGGCCTGATTTTGAATCCTCCCAAAATCTTTTCGATCCTTTGTTTATAGCCACTTTTTTTGGATCTTTCTTACTTATTATTTCTCTAACTATTATCCTGCTTCTATATACTTGGTTTTTGTCTACATCTATTGCCTGCTATTTATTTCCTTTACTCCTTTATTTTTTTTACCTTTTCTTTCCCGCCCCGTCCACAGAACCATGTCTAAGGGTAGGGCTGCTCGCCATCGCAGCCAGGGAGGTGGAGTTGGCTGCACTAATTTTCTTTGTGCAGCGCCACCTCCCCTCAACCCTGGCAGCAGGTGGCAGGCCTAGGTCCGGGTACGGCCTCCGGGAGCATCGGCAGCGGTGGGGGAAGGTGCACCGGGCAGTGTCGCGCTTCTCTGGGGTCTGGCGCACCCAGGCGCAGCTGAAGCACCGGTGGTCCGACATCCTGGACCGAGAGCAGGACCTGCTGGACCTGCTAGGAGTGGAGGTCCTGGGGCTTGGTGAGTACCTATTTAATTATTACAACTTTGTGTCTGTTCTTCTGCTCTTTGTTATATATTTCGAATATCTTTTTTTCCTTCCAACCAGCTAGAATGTTGCTGCTTACAATACATTCCAGGTTAATAACGTTTAAAAGTCTTCTGTGATTATGACACAGGTACACTTCTGCGCTACTACTAATCTTACTTGTTTGCAGCTTTGCGTTTGCGCTTGCTTAGCGTGATTCTTTACGAGTTTATTTTAGAGAAATTAAGTTACGTAATGCTACAGTGACTCTAGTCCACTCCTTACTTTGTCCTGTCACTAATAGATAGGGGCGGATTGATACTTAGGTTTAGGTACTTTGTATGAGCTTCTAATTTGTTAGTGGTAAGCGTGATGCCCCCTCACTCAGTTACGTGATGTGCTGCTAGTACGGCAGTCTTTATTAGAACCTTTTCTAGTTTGTTCAATGAGTGGTGGTAGGCTTAGCAGTTAGCACTAGCAGATCAGCATCAATCAATCAAACCAAAATTTGGTGTATACAAAAAATGGAGTCATGTGTCCTCCATGATTTGACCATATGCATTGTTGAGGAATACAGTGGAATTGCATTCTTAATGTACAATTGGCATGCCTGGAATAGGTGGGCTAGGTTGGGTGGTACGTTGTACTTAGGCTTAGTTGTAACTTAGTATTCTGGAATCAGAATGGAAGACTGGATTACTGTTGATAAATAGTAACTTAAGTAGTCAAACTGCGAATCCCCCGATATTACTTGTTGACCAGATGAGATCGGTCAATTTAGTTATTGCAATTGTTGTTTACATAAGTGTTTTTTGACCGTTGTTGAAAAATATTGTATTTGTTTGACACCATCCATCAATGTTTGTCTCTTTCTTATATCTTTCCTGTTCATCAGCACCCAGTGGCAGACAGACAGGGAGTGGGCAGTCGGCGGGACAGTCAGAACACCACCAGGAGGACACCGCTGAGGGTTCCTCTGCTGGCCCCAGTAAGTCTTCTTGTTTTTAATAATATTTCTTATTCCATAACTTTTACTGCCCCATATTTTTCACGAACTACTGTTTGTTTCCAAATGCTATGTCTTTACCACCAATTATCCTTCGATCTGTACGGTTTCAAAAATCTTATCCCTGCCTCCGCTATGATGACTCTCAGTACTACTACTACTACATACTATCAGTCTGTCTGTACTGCAGTAGCTAGTCTTGCCCAGTTGGCCAGTGCCACTCTTTATGTGAAAGGTTGTAATATAAAACTCATATTCACCAGTAGCTCGAGCCATTGAGTCCAATCCTTTGGGTCGTCGTCTTGTACTACTTTTACTCTTATTGATCTTGAGTCTTTGTTAATCTTGAGTCTTTGAAAATTCACAGCAACACCAGCCCTACCAGATTTATTACTATTTTGATATGATAGCCTGTAGGACATACTACTACTGTTGTAGGGATCTTGCACATACACAGACATTTGCACCAGAAAATAGGATGTTGGTGATGGTAGGTTGGACCTTCCTCGCACACCTCAATCAGAAATTCCGCACCCACCACAATTCCACTGCTTGACTATAGTACTTTCTTGTCATAACTATTAGGTCTCGGAACCCTCCCCACAAGATACCCAACAAGTAGACAACCCAGAACATAACACACCCAACCTCTCAGTCGTGGAAGCAATGCACATGCACACCCTTACTTTAATTTGCTCACTCGTGTAAGTTAGTCCACACCAAATACCACCAAGTCTATGTAAGTTCAAAAAGTTTATTTCAAATGAGAAGCTCTGTACACTGATTTATTATAAAATGCAGCACCAACCAGAAAATCAATAACATTAAAACAATATACATTGTTACACTTATACAGTTGGGAATTAAATCATGATAACTGAACAGTGGTGGAAGGCAGCACCACCATCCCCTATGAATTTAGTTTATATAAATTTATAAATGAAGATGTGAGTGAAGGGACCCCTCACCTTAGAAGAACCTAGTACTGGTAGTTGTTGCATCATTCAGAAGCTCTGGTTCGTAGAAGGGAATCTTCCGTCTGTAATGCGAAAAATGAAATGGTGTGCGTTAGTATATTGCAACTTGCAAGCATTTCTCAGCCGTGCCAAAAAGTGTAGCATTTATGGATAAGCAATATGGACTAACAGTAACAGTAGTACACCAGTACTTCCTAAAAAAGTGGCTTGTTAATGTTTTACAAGAAGCTGCAAGGTAACGTCACATGTGCAAAAATAAAAGACACAAAGGTAAAATGGTAGCATGGCTAGGGCTAATTAAGCAAAGGCTACAATGATCATATATAACTATTAGTGTCTACTCTACTACTACCTGATTTGTACTAGTGATGTATGTTAGTATTAACTCATTTTTCAACCTTGCTACTGATCAATAGGGGGGAGGTGTATAGGACGCCAAATAAATGTGTAATGTTTTCTAGGCGCACTACCGACCACCATTGCCGGGGCCAGCGAAGGCGACGCGGAGGGCGAGGATGCGGCAGTTGCTGCAGATAGCAACGGAGCAGTAGGGGGAGTGGCAGCACCAGTGGCAGGCGGTGGTAAGTTAGATTCATAATCCTTAACTATTGTTGAACTTGACAGTGCACTCACTGCAAGGGTGTACTGTATGTATATGCATACTGTCCGGTTGTGACTTAGGGCCCCATTAGGATGGTGGGCGTATTGCCCCCGCCGGGCCGGTTGGAATTCACTGCCGACACCTCAGGGGCAAACCTCCTGCCATCCCTGTAGAAAATATTCAGACCCCCCACATGTCGACCAGGCAGAAAAGGGTTCAATATGACGGTGGTGTCTCTCTGAACACACCGCCAGCCATATAATCTGCATTTTGAAATGCCTTTGCGTGGCGGCATTGCCGTCCACCACGGAAAGGCATGCAGACATTGCAGAGTATGCTTGGGGGCCTCCATGGAGGGTACCTACCTATGCAATGGTACCCCCCGCCTTTCAAAGCAAAACGTGACAGGCTCCGTGCGGGGCCCGTCATGTTGTGCTTTGAAAAGCAGCACAACATGTATTTTTAGCATTGCTTTCGGCAACGTCAGCCAGAATGTAAAAAAAACAGGATGCGCCTGCCACTGTGCCGGGCGCATCATCCTAATTAATTGTCCCCACGGGACCCCCACCCTTTTTGGCGTGAGGATGACGGGCGGACAAAGTCTGCCCGCTATCCGATGTCGTAAGTAAGTATGAGTTGTTGGGGACGTGTGAAGAGTGAACTAGAAGAATAGAATTCCCTTTAATTGGCATAGGAGCGGGAGTATTGAGTAACCAATGGCCTCATCTATCTGATTTCAACTCCACTTTGAAAGTTTTATGGAGAAGAGCACCTGGTGCACTGTTCAACTAAAAAGTGAAAGACGGTTGGAAGGAAGAAGGACGGGCAAGATTTAAAATGTTATGTACTACTGTGCTTTATAGTGCTACTCTACCATGCCACCATGTGTATAAATAATTAACTTGTCTTACTGTTTTTCTAAGAGTATATTTTACAATTGTCTTGTTTTTTCTTTTTTATATACAGCTACTCCGAAACAAAATTGCAAGGAGTTGGCCACCAAGGCACGGCGCCGGAAGCTGGAGGCAATCCCGAGAGAATACCGGCGGCTGGTGGTCTTAGCCGAGGAGGAGGAGGAGACTGCGGCAGCAATTTTTCAAGCCTCCTCCAGTGCCCCGGGCCCCAGCCACCGCCCTCCATCGGTACGGCGCCACCGTCTGGTGGCTGCCCGCCGCCACCGTAGTGCCATCTCCGGTGCCCCCCCACTGTGGCTGCAACTGCCGTGCCCTTAGACGCCGCGTCGCCCGTTTAGAGGGCCAGATGCGTGTCCTCCTTGAGTCCCGCCCCACCACTTAGTCGCTGTCATCCTGTTCTGCCCCATTTTTAATTCTTGTTTGGGTGGGTGGGTGGGAACTTGTTTGGGTGTTACGGACTTTTTTCTCCTATGGACATTGGTTGGGGTTTGGGAGGGGGGTGGGTCAGCTTTTGTGGGTTTAGTTTATTTTTGTTAGGGTAAATTAAATATATTTTTCTATGTTACATGCAATGTTGTTAATGTTTTGTAGGTGGGGTAACTGTTTTACATTCCACTGTTTCCTTGCTGGTGCATGGCCACCCATAGCCTGTATTTGATTTAAATAATTGGCTGACTGTATAAGACACAAACAGATAGATGAGACACACCTCACTCATTGACTTGCACTTCTAGTACTTTCAGACTGTCCTCTAGTCTATGCATTCTTTGGACTGGTGTGTGAAAATGAAATCATTGACAACATGTCCATTATTAATTCTGCCTCCCCCAAACTTCTCTCTTACTGGTGCTTGATGTTTATGTCCAACAGTGGCACAGCACAGGCTGCATGGTGAAGAGGTTTCCTTTTTCATTCATGCCATGATTGGGGTGGTGGTGGTGGTAGCATAGTAGTAGTAGTAGACACTGGCAGGGCAGCAGCATTTGCAAAAAAAGTAAAGGAGACAGTCAATCGCCCTTGAGAGACTGTTAGAGGAGTAGTAGAATGAAGTACAGTACAGAACTTACCGAGCAACAATAATATGCTCAAATATTTGACAAAATAAATAATGGTGGTTGGGATAGCCTACTAGACAGAGTTACAAACTATAGTTGTGTCGAGTCTAGGGGTGGGCGGAATTTGCAAAAGCGACTTTCACAAATGATCGCGAAAATGTTAAAAATCTCCGCATTCCACGTGGAAATATCGCGAAGAGGCAGAAGTTTTTTCCCGCCCGTTTGCGGTATTTTCTGCGTGGTCGCGGCTCGCCAACTTACCCATGCGGTTGCTCGCGGGCGTGGCCATCTTGTTTTCACTCTTCTCGCGGTGCATGATCGTGAGAAGAAAGACGTGATCGCGCGACGCATGACGTTACTGCGGGCACGAACTGTCGCGAGACAGCGCAAATGGCTACCAACAATCCAACATCTCGTGGAGAACGCGACCGGTTCGGGAAAACTTGTCGGCGAACGTGGGGATCCAGGTAAGGCAATCGCGCATGCGTGACAATGTATTATGTTCCAGCGCGAGCAAGAAACAAATTATCGCTAAGCTACGGAATGCGGAAATTTTGACATTTTCGCGCTCTCGGCGGAACGCGAAAATGTCAAATTATCGCAATTTCCACGAGCGGAACGGAAATTTAGCCCATGCCTATTCGAGTCACTTGACTAGGCCTACAGCCTAACAGTTAGTGCTGTATATGAGGAATGACAACAAACAAATCCAATCAATGCCGGCAATTCATGCTGAGGTATATGTTCCTTTGTAAAATAAAATAACCTCTGAAATATCCTACTCATGGGTGGGCAAGCAGAAGAAGATCATCGCTCTGCCTTGAAATTGAAGTAGTGTTGCTTTCACCACATCCGCCCCAGCAAGTGTGTGATTAAGTATTGGTGTACATTTAATTTAGTTACGCCTCGACAATAAGTCACACAGCCCGGGGGAAGAGGGTTAGGGTTTGTTGAATGGATGGGAAGGGAGTTTTTGGGAAAGGTTTGACATAGAAAAACAGTATGCATACATAGACAAACAAACGACAATCATTGAAGACTACCATATCCATATGTTAAGGGAGAAAAAGGCAATGCATGCATGATGATGAGAGACCCGGATTACGTACACTTCTAGTTCTTGTTCTGTTGTTCCGGCCTTAATACTTTTACAGATAACAAATAGAAATTTAAAATATTGTTAGGGAAGAATCGTAAACACAGAGCAAACCTAATGATGATAATAACAACTCCAAGAACACACTGTTGTAAAGATTGTATACAAAATATTAATCAAAATATTTAAAAGAAGATTAAAGTGTGTACTGTTACTGTGTTATCCTGGTCAAAAATGTGGACTGGATTTGCATCTCGGCATTCCTCTTGCTCCTCTCGTCCATCAATCTTGGGTGTGTCACCTTGCCACTCGCCACTGCCCGGCTGGAAAAAAATGTTGATTTATTGGTAAGGTAAGTATGCATTAGAATGTTTTACAAAGTATAGGGCAAGGCCCGGCCTGTAATTGTAGATGGAAAACCAAAGGGGATATTGAGAAACAAAGTTGAAACAAATGCACATGTTATGGTGTAGTGCAACAAGAACACTTTCCGAGGTGGCATGTATGCATCATCTCTACTCTAGTCTGTTTCCAGCATTGACCTTCAACAGTAACAGGAGAGAGCAGGCCCACAGTGCTTAGCAGTAGCACATCCTACGTTAACACTTTAGAGTCCTTTTTTTTTCTCTCAAAGAGTTGGACAAACGCAAAGCACATTATCCATTCCAAACATAGCATTTTACAGTTTCAGTTAGTAAAATCAATGCACTGCAGTCATCCCACCGCTACACTCTATTCCACTTCTACACAGACATTTGGGTCTGCTGTGGTTGTTGTTGACGTGTTTACCTTTAGGCTTTTCCGTTTTATGCCACTCATGAAACGTCCTCCTGACTTCATCATCATCTCCGATACTTTTACTGACTGACTGTAAAGATCGGCCTGCAGTATAAGTAACATTTTTATGACACAACAAGAGTAGAAATATAAATATTACTGACTTGAGTCATTCTTTAGTGTGTACAGAAAGATAGATTACTAGTACACTTTGACTTCACTTTGTGCACAACAAACAAACAACGAAAACACAAAGACCAATCGCTCAGAGTCAGGTGTCCAATGCATGCCATTAATTGTCATTACCTGTTCCTTCTCATCTTAAGTTAACGGGCCGTCTATTTCGCCATCATCATGATGGACGGTGCTGTTGTGTCAATCATACTCATTGCACAGATTGAGTGAGTCCCCTTCCTGTATTGAATTAAAAGCAAAGTATCACCTAGCTGTAGGAGAAGTAAAAATTTAATATTTGCAATAAGGGGACAATTGAATTTACCTTGAGTTAAGTTTAGTGTGTTCTGTAGAAAGTTGATTAGTGGCAGTGCACAATTACATAAATTCATGCACAACAAACACAACAAAATCTAAATCATTCAGTCTGCGACTCTGCGTCCAATGCATGGCATCAATCATTACCTGTTCCATCTTATTTTCAGTTAATGGCCAGTCTCTCTCGGCTCTGAAAGGAGGATAGCTATGGTAGTCATCTGATTCATGCTCCACTTCTTTTGGAAGGACTAGGTAAGTTTGAATTTGTTGTTGTATTATTTACCATCATCCAATCATCATTCATGAGGGAAATGGAATTGAGCAGGAGATTCAGTATGATGGAGCGGAGGAGCTGGATTCGGAGGACTGTACTGTCAAATTGCAGACACCTGAAACTTGTATATTAAATTAGAAGAGTAGAAGACGGTGGTAATGGATTTGTTGTGATTCACAAGTTTGTAACCGGAACGACAGACACACAAACAAAGGGGGAAAAAAGGGAGGAAGACAGTAAGTGGGAGCCTAATTGTCAGGGAAGTATAGCTCGTCCTCAAACTTTGGGGGTTCAGTCAGTAGTAGGTAATCATCTGACACAATACTTCCGTCACCTGAGCCGCTGTCCTCATCTTCCTCCATTGCTTCATGTATTGTGTAATTCGGTGGTATGAAGTGCTGATTCATTTTGATCATTGTTAACCTCTCCACGTTTTTTGGCAATAGACTGGTCCTTCTCAATGTTACAATGGAACCAGCAGCACTGAAAACACGTTCGGAAGAGACACTTGCGACAGGGCAAGCCAGATAGCTTATAGCCAGCCTGCTGAGCTGTGGCTATTCAGACCTTTTCCTATACCAATACTGCAATGGGTTTTGATCAATGTACACCTCTGTTGGGTCGTCCAGATAGGCCTGGACCATCCGCTCAATGTTCAGGGTTGCTGCTGGTAAGCTTTCGTGCTGTTTTTTCTATGCATCAGAACTGTGCTTATTAAGGCCTAACTTTACATACCAATCCTCTAATGATAATGATTGTACTCGGCCTAATGATCCAGTTATTGATTCTGTGGTCGATAGTGATGGTGAGTGTTGTGATTGTGATCCAAACGCAGTGCCCTCAGCCGACGAAGTTGCACTTGATCCTGCATGGCCTGCTTCAGTACTTCTTGTGGGTTCATCTTGCGGGCTTTTAATTAGCAGCCATTCGTTTTCCAACTTACTGGCTGCTTCAGCTATACAACTTTTGTAGCGGGCAACATCAATGTCAGAAAAAGCAAAGAATGTCTTCAGTCCTAATTTTGCACGTGGATCCAGAATTGTGGCACAAATGTAATGTTCTTGTGACAAAATTTTATTTTGTATCCTTACATTTTCAGCTAAGCGCCGGGATAAGCTCTCCACCAAGTCATGGGCTTGCCTTCTGTCCTCTACACCTTTGTATGATTCAGACACATTATTCAGCTCATGCTCTAGCATTTGCAATAATGGGATAGCTTGGCCCATTGTACAGTCCTCCTTGCTGACTTCACGTGTGAAGACCTCAAAAGGACACAGCATCTCAGTCAGGCATTTAATTAGGGTCCATTGATCCATCTCAAGGTTCATGCCTTTAACACTAGCATCCCCGCTTCTGTTCCAGACATATTCATGGAGTGACCTGTACTGTTCGTACAGACGATCAAGCATGTAATACTTTGAGTTCCAACGTGTTGCCACCTCCTGGATGAGTGCCTTGACTGGCATCCTTTGTTCACATTGGATGATCCTCAGCTGCTTCCGAGCTTTAAAAGAATGGCTGAAATGAGTGCACATTCTTCGGCAGATGGCCAGTAAATTGCTGACTATGGGTTCTTTTTTCAGAAAGTCTTGAACTATAATGTTTATGCAGTGCGCCAAACACGGAACCCTGAAATAGGAACCAAGTTCCATGGCCTTAAGTACATTACTGCCATTGTCTGTGGCAATAAAACCAATACCAAGCCCTCTGGGCCGCAGCCATTTCAAAACCTTGCTGCGAAACTCGTGTAAAATGTTTTCAGCTGTATGAGATTTCTCCATGGCGAACATGGCTACAGTTGCATGTTTCCGAGTACCTTCAAAAATCGCAGCTGTGTCAACAACACCTCATGCAGATAGCTTATCTCTAACCCCCACAAAAGAGATCCAGTGTGCAGTGATGCACATGTAATCTGTGGCTTGGCAACTGGTCCACATGCGTGTTGTCAGGTGGATATTGTGCACAGCACTCTGCTGCAAAGCTTGTCCAACCAATTCCAGCACATCATGATGTAGTGCGGGAACAGCAATTCTTGTGAAATAGGACTGGCTGGGAACCTTCCATTTAGGGCAGATGGCAGACACAAATTCACGGATCCCACCCCTTCCACAAATGAAAAAGGAAGAAGGTCCAGCGCTAACATTTTAGCCAGCTTCGCATTGTACAATCGTGCCGTTGGGTGGTTGCGTTGGAACTGCCCCTCCAACCTAAACATGCTCTCAATGGTAGGCTGGATTACTTTCCTTTGTGGTGCTGTTTTCATTAACCCACTAAGGCTCAACGACAAAGATTGTCTCATTGAGGTACTCGGTCGCCTTGGTGTCTCACCCTGACTCTGAGTATGGCTCTTACTGCGGTGCCACTCTGATGTTACTGAGGAGGATGTGGGCGTTACCACTGCACTACTGGGGACAGGGCTAGAAATGCCTCCCTCTTCTTCACCTGCCACCGCAATAATATCGCTCCCTGATTCATCCTGACCAACTTCAATGGGTTGAGTTTTTCTACTTTCTTTTAACTTAAGTAGGTGATCCTCCCACACGATAGTGTGGTGTATTCTTAGATGACTTGCTTGTCCTCTAGTACCATAGTTTGTACCAAGTTTACCACGCCGAACACCTTGCCGACAAATTGAGCATATAGCAACGTTCTCCTCCTTGGCGCTAACAGAAAAGAAGTCCCAAACTGGGGAGGAGAACTTTCTGGCACTGCTGGATGTGCCACTTTCAACACCAGATGAACTGGAGGGGGTGCTTGAAATGTGACCCTGTGCACCTAGACTGTGACTTTTACTACCACTACCTACTGAGATGGTTGAGCTGGATGTAGGTCCCTGCCGGACCTTGGAAAATATGGCAGCTGGAGATAGTGGTGGTGTAACCTGTGTTGGTGATATCCGTGCTACATCCCGCTCAGTAGCAGCCTTTCTGGATAGGGTGAGAATGTTGGTCTCCAATCCCTTTGGGGCGGGAGTAATGTGCGTGATGACTGGCTCGTCTTCATCAACATCATCACCCCCCTCTTCTACATTTACCTCCATAACTCTAAGTTTTTCTGGGACCTTCCTTTTCAGAAGCATTGTCTTGTGGCGTATATCACTCTCAGACTGAGCTGGTGGGAGCCAAGTGGCATCACGATCATCAGAAGCGGGGCTTGCTGGTGGTCTGGAAGACAATAGATCTTCTGAAACAGTGGTTTCACTTTGCTCCACTTTGTCTGCAGGAAGCTTGATTTCCTGAAATGCCCCTACGTCAGGAGCAACAACTACTTTGGTGGGCTGTTGCGGCCGCTGCTGTTCTTGTTGCGGCAGCTGCTGCTGTTCTTGTTGCGGCGGCTGCTGCTGTTCTTGTTGCGGCGGCTGCTGCTGCTGTTCTTGTTGCGGCGGCTGCTGCTGTTCTTGTTGCGGTGGCTGCTGCTGTTCTTGTTGCGGCTGCACACTGATCTGCTGAGTTTGCGCCTGCGTTGAACTTGATTGTGTACTACTTTGCGGTAATGACATTTCTTCAAAATCGCTGCTCGTTAGTAGACTGGCCACCTCTGCGACACTAAAGCCCTTGGGCCTAGGTTGGTGGGGTTGGACCACTGTGCTGCTCCCAGCTTGGTTCCCGGACAACGCTGCTGCAGGCGTAACTTTTTTGGTGCCAAAAAAAACATTGGCCGGCACACCACCAGTCGTGGTTAATGGCACTTCCTTTTTCTGTTCCTTCTTCTCACCGGCAACTTTCTTGGTACTGGACCTGGTACCTTTCTTTGGGGCCATCTTCTTCAGATGTCAGGCAGATGCACAACAAGTTCTGGTCACACGTGGACGTGATGCGCAGCAGGACTTCTGTCTGGCTGGCAGTACAACGGGTAGCCGGGTGATGCTGATGACACCTCCTACTCTGTCTTTTGTGCACCTAAAAGCAAATAAGCCAGGAGAAGAACATCAGTGAAATGTTGCATTTGTTGTTGTGGTTCAGTTACTTAGTACTGTACTAGTGCAAACAAAAGATAGTCTAGCCATTTATGACTTTTTTTTAACTAGGGCTATGTTATACTACTGTGTACAGCCACACACTACACTCTCAGGAAGGATAGGAAAGTTAATAATAACCACCAAAATAAAAATGTAATGGAGGTGGGGTGGACCCTATTTGCCATTAAATTATTTGAGAATCTCAGCATCCATGGAGCTGCTGCTGGCAAAGGGGGTGGATGGATGGAAGCAGTAAGCCAAATAGCCAATAGGAAAACCATGCAGGCCTATGGCAAAAGCAGGACACTAATAACTCCCAGTCCAAACACAAAAAAAGGCCACCACCCACATGGACACTCACAAATCACAAACAAGCCGGGGGCCTGGGAAACACCAGGAGCTGACAAAAGGCCTATAAAAGCCAGGTAAATGATGCACGCTAAAGCATACTGCTCTGCCTTTTTAATGCAACAAAATGTAAATACGAACATTCACAGGCCCCAAAAAGGTCTGCAGGGTGCATGCATTGCACACCAACACACCAGTGACCATACACATACAACAAAAGCATGTCTTTAAGACAACCAACATCAGAAAGGCCACCCCCAAAAAGCACACTTCCCCAACTCAATCCAATGCCATCCATGCCCTAAATGAAGTCTAAATTCAACAGACCACACAGAAAACACTTGAATAATAAAGCTGTGGCTACCTGCTTGGATCCTAGTGGATGAAAGCAGGCCTGTTGGCAGACAAGGCCAGGCAAGCTTGCAGGCCTAGGGTTCAAAATGGCCACCAGCCACATGGCCAGGCCCAACAACATCAGAAAGCCCACCCCAATAAATCACACTTCCCCAACTCAATCCAATGCCATCCATGCCCTAAATGAAGTCTAAATTCAACAGACCACACAGAAAACACTTGATTAATAAAGCTGTGGCTACCTGCTCTGATCCTAGTGGATGAAAGCAGGCCTGTTGGCAGACAAGGCCAGGCAAGCTTGCAGGCCTAGGCTTCAAAATGGCCACCAACCACATGGCCAGGCCCAACAACATCAGAAAGGCCACCCCCAAAAAGCACACTTCCCCAACTCAATCCAATGCCATCCATGCCCTAAATGAAGTCTAAATTCAACAGACCACATAGAAAACACTTGATTAATAAAGCTGTGGCTACCTGCTCTGATCCTAGTGGATGAAAGCAGGCCTGTTGGCAGACAAGGCCAGGCAAGCTTGCAGGCCTAGGCTTCAAAATGGCCACCAGCCACATGGCCAGGCCCAACAACATCAGAAAGCCCACCCCAAAAAAGCACACTTCTCCAACTCAATCCAATGCCATCCATGCCATAAATGAAGTCTAAATTCAACAGACCACACAGAAAACACTTGATTAATAAAGCTGTGGCTACCTGCTCTGATCCTAGTGGATGAAAGCAGGCCTGTTGGCAGACAAGGCCAGGCAAGCGTGCAGGCCTAGGCTTCAAAATGGCCACCAGCCACATGGCCAGGCCCAACAACATCAGAAAGGCCACCCCCAAAAAGCACACTTCCCCAACTCAATCCAATGCCATCCATGCCCTAAATGAAGTCTAAATTCAACAGACCACACAGAAAACACTTGATTAATAAAGCTGTGGCTACCTGCTCTGATCCTAGTGGATGAAAGCAGGCCTGTTGGCAGACAAGGTCAGGCAAGCTTGCAGGCCTAAGCTTCAAAATGGCCACCAGCCACATGGCCAGGCCCAACAACATCAGAAAGCCCACCCCAAAAAAGCACACTTCCCCAACTCAATCCAATGCCATCCATGCCCTAAATGAAGTCTAAATTCAACAGACCACACAGAAAACACTTGATTAATAAAGCTGTGGCTACCTGCTCTGATCCTAGTTGATGAAAGCAGGCCTGTTGGCAGACAGGGCCAGGCAAGCTTGCAGGCCTAGGCTTCACTATGGCCACCAGCCACATGGCAAGTCCCAACAACATCAGAAAGCCCACCCCAAAAAAGCACACTTCCCCAACTCAATCCAATGCCATCCATGCCCTAAATGAAGTCTAAATTCAACAGACCACACAGAAAACACTTGATTAATAAAGCTGTGGCTACCTGCTCTGATCCTAGTGGATGAAAGCAGGCCTGTTGGCAGACAAGGCCAGGCAAGCTTGCAGGCCTATGCTTCAAAATGGCCACCAGCCACATGGCCAGGCCCAACAACATCAGAAAGGCCACCCCCAAAAAGCACACTTCCCCAACTCAATCCAATGCCATCCATGCCCTAAATGAAGTCTAAATTCAACAGACCACACAGAAAACACTTGATTAATTAAGCTGTGGCTACCTGCTTTGATCCTAGTGGATGAAAGCAGGCCTGTTGGCAGACAAGGCCGGGCAAGCTTGCAGGCCTAGGCTTCAAAATGGCCACCAGCCACATGGCCAGGCCCAACAACATCAGAAAGCCCACCCCAAAAAAGCACACTTCCCCAACTCAATCCAATGCCATCCATGCCCTAAATGAAGTCTAAATTCAACAGACCACACAGAAAACACTTGATTAATAAAGCTGTGGCTACCTGCTCTGATCCTAGTGGATGAAAGCAGGCCTGTTGGCAGACAAGGCCAGGCAAGCTTGCAGGCCTAGGCTTCAAAATGGCCACCAGCCACATGGCCAGGCACAACAACATCAGAGAGGCCACCCCAAAAAAACACACTTCCCCAACTCAATCCAATGCCATCCATGCCCTAAATGATGCTTGAAAATGAAATACATTCAAAAAACACCAAAAGGAACAATTGCTTCATCATGCACACACCCATGAGGCCATGCCCATGACTAGCTCGGGCCTACTACTACTACCCACAACATTTAAAAAAAAAAGGAATGATGATAGTAATCAAAAATAAATTGTAGTTACAACAACTGCAATGCCCACAATCAAACAGACACAACAACCACTTACTTGTAAAATATCCTATTCCAAAAATCCTCAAATCCAATTGCAATGATGCAGCAGACAAAACGAGTGATCTTTCCAGCTCCAAATCCAAAGGCAGAATGAGCAGGAGATGGACAAAGCACTGGGAGGAGCCTGCTGGACAGGAACAGGAAGTTGGAGATTCTGTGTCACTTCCTCCCTCTCCCCACCTTTTTAAAAAAGGACTCCTTGCACAAAATGTCAATGTGAGGAGTTGTTTTCATCCAAAATCAGCATTTGCAGAAGGTTTCATGCTGCTAGAGCTGATATTCCTCTCCAAATTGAAAATTTTACATGTTCGAGTTCTCGAGCTTCACATTACTTCCGCCGGATGTCGATGGCGTGTCGAAAATGACATGATCGCGTTCTCTTGCTCCCTGTCGCGTTGGATATGACGTGTTCGGGGTCTCTTTCTCCTTTTCGCGTTCGATTAGACGTGCCCGCGTCCTCACCCTCTCGCTCGTGGTGTAGAATGAAGTGTTCGAGATCTCAATCTTCTCATACTCGCGCGGTGCATGATCGCGAGAAGAATGACGTGATCGCGCGACAAATGACGTGAGCGCGCGACAATGCGAGAGCAAACTGTTGCGAGACAGCGCAAAATGGCTACCAACAATCCAATATCTCGTGGAGAACGCGACCGGGTCGGGAAAACTTGTCAGCGAACGCGGGGATTCAGGTAAGGCGATCGCGCGCATGCAAGAATGTATTTTTTTACAGCGCGAGCAAGAAACAAATTATCGCTAAGCTGCGGAATGCGGAAATTTTGACATTTTCGCGCTTTCCGCGGAACGCGAAAATGCCAAATTATCGCAACTTACGCGAACGGAAAGGAATTTTGGCCCAGGCCTAGTTTTGTTGTCAAATATTTGAGCATATTATTGTTGCTCGGTAAGTTCTGTACTGTACTTCATTCTACTACTCCTCTAACAGTCTCTCAAAGGCAATTGACTGTCTCCTTTTCTTTTTTTGCAAATGCTGCCGCCCTGCCAGTGTCTACTACTACTACTATGCTACCACCACCACCACACAATCATGGCATGTATGAAAAAGGAAACCATTTTCACCATGTAGCCAGTGCTGTGCCACAGTTGGACATAAACATCAAGCACCGGTAAGAGAGAAGTTTGGTGGAGGCAGAATTAATAATGGACATGTTGTCAATGATTTCATTTTCACACACCAGTCCAAAGAATGCATAGACTAGAGGACAGACTGAAAGTACTAGAAGGACAAGTCAATGAGTGAGGTGTGTCGCATCTATCTGTTTGTGTCTTATACAGTCAGCCAATTATTTAAATCAAACACAGGCTATGGGCGGCCATGCACCAGCAAGGAAACAGTGTAATGTAAAACAGTTACCCCACCTACAAAACATTAACAACATTGCATGTAACATAGAAAAATATATTTAATTTACCCTAACAAAAATAAACTAAACCCACAAAAGCTGACCCACCCCCCTCCCTAACCCCAACCAATGTCCATAGGAGAAAAAGGTCCGTAACGCCCAAACAAGTTCCCACCCACCCACCCAAACAAGAATTAAAAAAGGGGCAGAACAAGATGACAGGGACTAAGTGGTGGGGCGGGACTCAAGGAGGACACGCATCTGGCCCTCTAAACGGGTGACGCGGCGTCTAAGGGCGCGGCAGTTGCAGCCACAGTGGGGGGGCACCAGAGATGGCACTACAGTGGAGGCAGGCAGCTGCCAGATGGTGGCGCCGTACCACTGGAAGGCGGTGGCTGGGGCCCGGGGCACTGGAGGAGGCTTGAACAATTGCTGCCGCAGTCTCCTCCTCCTCCTCGGCTAAGACCCCCAGCCACCGGTATTCCCGCTGGATTGCCTCCAGCTTCCGGCACCGTGCCTTGGCGGCCAACTCCTTACGATTTTGTTTCGGAGTAGCTGTGTATCAAAAAGAAAAAAACAAGACAATTGTAAAATATACTCTTAGAAAAACAGTAAGACAAATTAATTATTTATACACATAGTGGCATGGTAGAGTAGCATAATAAAGCACAGTAGTACAAAACATTTTAAATCTCGCCCGTCCTTCTTCCTTCCACCCATCTTTCACTTTTTAGTTGCACAGTGCACCAGGTGCTCTTCTCTATAAAACTTTCAAAGCCGAGTTGAAATCAGATAGATGAGGCCATTGGTTACTGAATACTCCTGCTCCTATGCCAATTAAAGGGAATTATAGTCTTCTAGTTCACTCTTCAAACGTCCCCAACAACTCCTACTTACTTACGACATCGGATAGCGGGCGGACTTTGTCCGCCCACCATCCTCATGCTAAAAAGGGTGGGGGTCCCGTGGGGACAATTAATTAGGATGATGCGCCCAGCACAATGGCGGGCGCATCCTGTTTTTTTTACATTCTGGTTGGCGTTGCCGAAAGCAATGCTAAAAATACATGTTGTGCTGCTTTTCCAAGCACAACATGACGGGCCCCGCACGGAGCCTGTCACGTTTTGCTTTGAAAGGCGGGGGGTACCATAGCATAGGTAGGTACCCTCCATGGGGGCCCCCAAGCATACTCTGCAATGTCTGCATGTCTTTCCGTGGCGGACGGCAATGCCGCCACGCTAAGGCATTCCAAAATGCTGATTATATGGCTGGCGAAGTGTTCAGAGAGACACCACCGCCATATTGAACCCTTTTCCGCCTGGTCGACATGTGGGGGGTCTGAATATTTTCTACAGGGATGGCGGGAGGTTTGCCCCTGCGGTGTCGGCAGTGAATACCGCCGGCCCGGTGGGGGCAATACGCCCACCATCCTAATGGGGCCCTAAGTCACAACTGTATAGTATACATATACATACAGTACACCCTTGCAGTGAGTGTACTGTCAAGTTCAAAAATAGTTAAGGATTAGGAATCTAACTTACCACCGCCCGCCACTGGTGCTGCCACTCCACCTACCGCTCGGTTGCTATCTGCAGCAACTGCCGCATCCTCGCCCTCCGCGTCGCCTTCGCTTGCCCCGGCAATGGTGGCCGGTAGTGTGCCTAGAAAACATTACACATTTATTAGGCATCATATACACCTCCCCCCTATTGATCAGTAGCAAGGTTGAAAAATGAGTTAATACTAACATACATCACTAGTACAAATCAGGTAGTAGTAGAGTAGACACTAATAGTTATATATGATCATTGTAGCCTTTGCTTAATTAGCCCTAGCCATGCTATCATTTTACCTTTGTGTCTTTTATTTTTGCACATTTGACGTTACCTTGCAGCTTCTTGTATAAGACACCTTTGAGCCCACATGACCTGCCTCACACTGCTACTGTCTAGTCTTCGCGCTGCATACAAGCGGTCAACAAAAACCTTAACAAGCCACTTTTTTAGGATGTACTGGTATACTGTTAGTCCATACTGCTTATCCATAAATGCTACACTTTTTGGCACGGCTGAGAAATGCTTGCAAGTTGCAATATACTAACGCACACCATTTCATTTTTTGCATTACAGACGGAAGATTCCCTTCTACGAACCAGAGCTTCTGAATGATGCAACATCTACCAGTACTAGGTTCTTCTAAGGTGAGGGGTCTCTTCACTCACATCTTCATGTATAAATTTATATAAACTAAATTCCTAGGGGATGGTGGTGCTGCCTTCCACCACTGTTCAGTTATCATGATCTAATTCCCAACTGTGTAAGTGTAACAATGTATATTGTTTTAATGTTATTGATTTTCCGGTTGGTGATGCATTTTATAATAAAACAATGTACAGAGCTTCTCAATTTGAAATAAACATTTTGAACTGACATAGACTTGGTGGTATTTGGTGTGGACTAACTTACACGAGTGAGCAAATTAAAGTAAGGGTGTGCATGTGCATTGCTTCCACGACTGAGAGGTTGGGTGTATTATGTTCTGGGTTGTCTACTTGTTGGGTATCTTGGGGGAAGGGTTCGGAGACCTAATAGTTATGACAAGACAGTACTATAGTCAAGCACTGGAATTGTGGTGGGTGCAGAATTTCTGATTGAGGTGTGTGAGGAAGGTCCAAACTACCATCACCAACATCCTATTTTCTGGTGCAAATGTCTGCGTATGTGCAAGATACCAACAACAGTAGTAGTATGTCCTATAGGCTACATTATCAAAATAGTAATAAAACTGGTTGTGCTGTTGTTGCTGTGAATTTTCAAAGCCTCAAGATTAACAAAGACTCAAGATCAATAAGAGTAAAAGTAGTACAAGACAACGACCCAAAGGAATGGACTCAATGGCTCGAGCTACTGGTGAATATGAGTTTTATATTACAACCTTTGACATACAGAGTGGCACTGGCCAACTGGGCAAGACTAGCTACTACAGTACAGACAGACTGATAGTATGTAGTAGTAATACTGAGAGTCATTATAGCAGAGGCAGGGATAATATTTTTGAAACCGTACAGATCGAAGGATAATTGGTGGTAAAAAAATTGCAATTGTAAACAAACAATAGTTCGGGAAAAATATGGGGCAGTAAAAGTTATGGAATAAGAAATATTATTGAAAACAAGAAGACTTACTGGGGCCAGCAGAGGAGCCCTCATTGGTGTCCTCCTGGTGGTGTTCTGACTGTCCCGCCGACTGCCCACTCCCTGTCTGTCTGCCCCTGGGTGCTGATGAACAGGAAAGATATAAGAAAGAGACAAACACTGATGGATGGAGTCAAACAAATACAATATTTTTCAGCAACGGTCAAAAAACACTTATGTAAACAACAATTGCAATAACTAAATTGACCGATCTGATCTGGTCAACAAGTAATATCGGGGGATTCGCAGTTCGATAATATTTATCAACAGTAATCCAGTCTTCCATTCTGATTCCAGAATACTAAGTTACAACTAAGCCTAAGTACGACGTACCACCCAACCTAGCCCACCTATTCCAGGCATGCCAATTGTACATTAAGTAGGCATTTCCACTGTATTCCTCAACAATGCATATGGTCAAATCATGGAGGACACATGACTAAATTTTTTTTATACACCAAATTTTGGTTTGATTGATTAATGCTGATCTGCTAGTGCTAAGCCTACCACCACTCATTGAACAAACTAGAAAAGGTTCTAATAAAGACTGCCGTACTAGCAGCACGTCACGTAACTGAGTGAGGGGGCATCACGCATACCACTAACAAATTAGAAGCTCATACAAAGTACCTAAACCTAAGTATTAGTGACAGGACAAAGTAAGGAGTGGACTAGAGTCACTGTAGCATTACGTAACTTAATTTCTCTAAAATAAACTCGTAAAGAATCACGCTAAGCAAGCGCAAACGCAAAGCTGCAAACAAGTAAGATTAGTAGTAGCGCAGAAGAGCACCTGTGTCATAATCACAGAAGACTTTTAAACGTAATTAACCTGGAATGTATTGTAAGCAGCAACATTCTAGCTGGTTGGAAGGAAAAAAAGAAATTCGCAATATATAACACAGAGCAGAAGAACAGACACAAAGTTGTAATAATTAAATAGGTACTCACCAAGCCCCGGGACCTCCACTCCTAGCAGGTCCAGCAGGTCCTGCTCACGGTCCAGGATGTTGAACCACCGGTGCGTCAGCTGCGCCAGGGTGCGCCGGACCCCAGAGAAGCGCGACACTGCCCGGCGCACCTTCCCCCACCGCTTCCGACGCTCCCGGAGGCCGTACCCGGACCCAGGCCTGCCACCTGCTGCCAGGGTTGAGGGGAGGTGGCGCTGCACAAAGAAAATTAGTGCAGCCAACTCCACCTCCCCAAATAAGGCCCGTGCCTGCACCCCTTGTGGGCGCCGCCTTCCGCAAGGAAGGCGGTCGCGGCTCTGGCTGCGACGGCAAACAGCCCTAACCTTAGACATGGTTTTGGGGATGGGGCGGGAAAGAAAAGGTAAAAAAATAAAGGAGTAAAGGAAATAAATAGCAGGCAATAGAAAGAGAGAAAAAGCAGCTAAAAAACAAAAAAAAGTAGACAAAAATCAAAAATATAGAAGCAGGAAAATAATTAGAGAAATAATAAGTACGAAAGATCAAAAAACAGTGGCTATAAACAAAGGATTGAAAAGATTTTGGGAGGATTCAAAATCAGGCCCCAGAACCATGCAATAGAGTTAAAAACAAGATGGCCGCGCCCATTGCGACCACGTGCGCAAGTTCGCGCGATATTTTCTCCCTGAGCAAGCAAAAAGCAACGCGATCAAGTCAAAGCGGTCGCGAACAGGAAATAACTACCGAGAACGGGCGCGAACATGCATTGCGCGACCCGGAACAGGAAGTAAGCATCGCGAGCGGGCGGGACAAGTGAAAACAAGATGGCCGCACCCGTGAGCAACCGCATGGGTAAGTTGGCGACCCGCGATCACGCAAAAAATACTGCGAACAGGCGGGAAAAAAACGTCCTCGTCTTCGCGATATTTACGGCGTGTTTGCGGAGATTTTTTGCATTTTCGCGATAATTTGCAAAAGTTAATATCGCAAATTCCGCCCACCCCTAATTATCAGCATGTCGATGGTCTAACCAGTGTTGGACGAGAGGAGCCCCTCTTCGTTTATTTTTGATAGCCGATTTGTGTTCACTGAAACGGGTTCTGAATTCTCTACCTGTTTCTCTCACGTATCCCTTATTACAGGGGCACTCAATTAGATAGATGACATTGGCAGATCTACAGTTGGTCATTTCTTTGAGTTGGAATGTGTGTTTATCTCATAGTAATTCTGAAGATACTATGACTGAGCTGCAAGCATGACAGTTCCCACAACTGTGGTTTCCCATAACCGGGTTAGAACCCATAATAGATCTCTGATTGATGGGTTTGCTGTCCTCAAGTTTGGATTTGACCAAGATGTTGCGTAGATTTCTGTTCCTTCGAAAAGCAAACATAGGTCTGGGCAGTGAGATAGACTGTTGACCTGAATTTAATATGTGCCATTGTGAACAAATGATTTAGCGTAGTTTGTTTTTAAGAGTGGAATGTCTGGTGACACAAATGAGTTTGTTTTTGTCTTTAGTTTGTTTTTCTTGAAAAAGGGCATCTCTATTATAATATTTGGCTCTTTTATAGGAGTCTCGCACAAGTCTATAGGGATATCCTCAAATAAGCAATTTACTGCGGAGTTCCTCCACGTGGCTCTCAAAGTTTCTCAGGTTGGTACAGTTTCTACGTAGTCTCAAAAATGGACTGAATGGGATACTATCTTTTTGGCTACGGGGATGGAAACTTTGATATTGTAATAAAGTATTACTGGCCGTGGGCTTGGTGTAAAGGGATACCTCAATGATTCCATAGGTCTCCTGAATCCAGACGTCCAAGAACTCGATCCTTAGTTTGCTGGTGATAGAGCTGAATTTAAGATTGGGATCGCATAGGTTCAGCCATAAAATAAATTCAACCAGCTGTTCTTCTGGTCCATTCCATATAAAGAAAATATCATCAATATATCGGTGCCAGTGAGATATATTTTCAGCAAACGGTGCCACTTCATTGAAAACAAAACGAGTTTCAAAATGTCCCATGTAGATGTTAGCTACATTTGGGGCACAGGCAGCCCCCATGCTGACACCTTGGATCTGTTTAAAAATGGATTTGTTAAATTCAAAGTAGTTATCTTGGAGTACTACACTGAGACATTCAAGTATGAATAATTTGTCATCAGTGCTGTTATTGACTTCCAAAGTGTGTTTAACTGCTTCCAGGGCACCAATTTGAGGAATGTCGGTATATAGTGCCTCTATATCCATAGATACCAGAATGTCAGTATGATGGTTGAACGGGAGGCCTTCAATGGTGTTAATGAGGTGGCCTGTGTCTTTGATGTATCCCCGAAGTTCACTGGCCAGTGGTTGAAGAAATTTGTCAACATATTTGGACAAAGGTTCAGGAATAGATCCTATAGTAGAAACTATAGGTCTAAAGGGTGGATTAGTGATGCTTTTATGGGTTTTAGGTAACCCATATAATATGGGGATACTGAAGAATGGTCGATTCAAATAATAAAATTCATGTTGGCAGATTGAGCCTCGATCAAGAGCTCCTTGAGTGATCCCTAGAATGTCATTTTTGATTCTTTTACTGGGTTATGAGTTAACCCTTAGATAGTGTTCCGGTACATTGAGCATGTTTTCAATTTGTAGTGTGTAGTCAGAACTGTTTAGAGCTACAATGCCACCACCTTTATCACAAGGTTTGATGGTAATGGTTTTGTTGCTCGCAAGGTCTTTGAGTGCCATTTATTCATTATATTTGAGATTATATGTGGGTTTAGGAACAAACTTCATCATATCATTAATTTTGGATGTCACAACTCTTTCAAAGATACCAACCTCAGGTCCCACTTCATCAAGAGTAGGAGTAAAGAGGGAGTCTGGACATAATCCTGACCTATTATTGGTCTAGGGAGGACTGTGGTTTTCAAAAAATCTATTGAGTCAGATTTTCCTAAAGAATGATTGAAGATCTCGTTGGAATTCAAATTTATTGAGTCCTGTACTGGGTACAAAAGAAAGTCCCCGTGAAAGTAACTCAAGGGCCTGATTGTCAATGGAGATATTAGATAAATTGAAGATAGGTATAGAGTCTCCAGGGTGCTCCCTAAAAAGCGGTTCCCTCTATTGAAGTTTTCATAAGGAGGTCTTCTAAAGTTAGTATTTCTAGATGGACCAGCTATTAATTCACCATCAGAGTCAGAAGACTCAGAGAAGGTAATAATTTTCTTATTGGACCAATGTTGTTGGTCACTATGATATGTCTGTTCCCTGGTAAGGTTGTAATATTGACTCCCCAAATAGGGATAGATCTTTTCCTCAGAGAAATTCCGGATATCTTTTTTGAGTTTATCTGTTTTCTTTTTGATCAAATAGTCACTAAAGGAATTAAGTTCAACATTAACTTCATCCAATTTTTCTTAGCCTCCTCAACTGGGTTATTTTCCTGAGACTTTGTTCAATTTCAGATATTTCTTTAAGGAGTAATTCTACAGCTTCCCTAGCTGTTTCTATAATCAAAATCATTAGGTCCCTAGATCACCGATTGTCTATTAATGACCACTTTTCCAGGAATTTCCTAACCTCAACAAAAAGACCAGTGATGTTCCTAATTCTTAATCCGTTTAGTATAACACCTGCCTTGAGGTATTCGAACATAAAATCGGCATGTGATTGAGTTCTTCTTGTTTTCTTTTTGAGATTAAGGAGTTTAAACCATTCATCATTTTCAGTTTTATTGAGAGAAAAAGGATGTTCAGTTGAAGTACTTTGTCCCATTAATCTCCAGAAGTCTTCATCACTGAAACCAAAGGTTTTGATACTGTCCATGAAGACGTAGGACAATGCAGTATGAAGCACCATCTAGTGAAAAAGGAGGTGAACCAGCAACAGAGTAGTCAGTATAATATAGAAAGTAATAGGTTGAAAGATACAAAATAGAAGTGCTCCAAACCTTATACTGGCAGCAAGTAAGCTAAATATATGGTTCTTCTAGCTTGGTATAGATAGCATTACCGACATACGACTAGGCATGCTTTCCATCTGTTGACATACATTGTACGTAGGTGTACATTTATTCAGTCTTTTCATTTTCTAGGGCACGTTTATACTTTTCAAATTGAGGATCATCTATTCTTGTGTATAGCTTTTTGGAGTGTCCGTTTTGCCCTATATCGACAGTCACAGTGTAAGTTTAGGTCCTTATTAGTTATAAGGTTGTGTCTTTTTCATCTATATGGACTCCATATTTATCCACCTATTTTCCATATTTGTAGAGAATTTGCGTGTATGGGGTGCGTCATTCATTGGTACCCGTACTTCCTGTCAGACCAGCATTCACTTCTGAACAACGAGTAGCCGCTTATCCTACAAGCTGGTAATTATACAGGCTTGGTTATTTTCTATTTTCTTTCTTAACTCTACCCTTTTCTTATTATTCCCAGCAATTAGTAATTCAGTCTATCTTTCTTAGTAACTTTTCCTAAACACCCTATTTGTACCCAACCTGGCACTGGTTTGGTCCTTTTGGCTTCCAGGAACTTTTACACTATAGGTCTGCCATATTTTTACACCTTACCTGGGAGCTTCAGTTACTTTCTAGTATGGCACTTTATATCTGGGTGTCTCTTTGGTGGTGGCCTGCTCCAATGGATACAGATATTTTTGGTTTTAATATATTTATTTCTGTTATTTTCTGCCACATTATTATTCACAGATTCTGTATGAATATACAGTGTGTTACCGAGGAGCCCCTTCACCTCGTAGTCTCAATTTAATAAAGAGACTCATTAGATGGGAAACTTGACCATTTTATGATTACTTCCTACTGCGCCCTGACGAAGGAACTGGTGGACTTCATGGTCTACTCTAAACGTGCGTCGGCGCTTTGGCTGTTCATTGACTGATATGAAGAACTTGTGTTATTGTGCATTTCTGTATTTTTTTCTTTGAGTAGCATTTATGTGACATACACATGTTTCTTGTTGCGTTTCTTTTTTCTTTTTGCTTTATTCACATGTTAGTTTTGCTTTACTGTATATTGTGAGGTCTGATTCTGTGTCACATTATTATAATTGTTTTATGTATGTGGGCTCTCTTAGGTATTTTGCAAGTACAAATCATTGAAATTGTGTAAATTGAATTGTCTTTTTATATTACTGTTTATATAAAAATAAATCTTTAAAAATAGAAAATACTCTTTTTCTGTGACATAATGAGGCTTTAATTATTATGTGTTGGATGTACCACCAATTAAGAATTCCATAGGGGGAGGCTTTTGTTGTTAGTAGTTCTGATTTTCCCCTGCCCTCCTTCCCCTTATATTGCATTTTTCAGGGGCCCTCTTTAGTTTAGTAACTTTGGTTGTCCTTTTGACCCTAAGGTGGGCAATGACATTCCCTGGTGCTGGGTCTGTGAAGTTGGTACATTTTCAGCAGGTTGCTCTCTTTGTCTGCGCTGCCTCAGTGTTGGTCCGGGCGGGGGGCAGGGGTGTCGGGGGGGTGGTGGGGGTGGGTGTTGTTGCTCTATTGGGTCTCCGGGCTGCATGTTCTGTTGCCCAGATGTATCTGTTGTTCTTCATGTTTGGCTCTGGGCTGTGCTCCCTTGTCTGTTACCGGTTGTTGTCCGACTTTACACCAGGTCAGAGCAGGTGTTAATTTCCTGCTGCTAACACGCCTTATAGCCTGTTTTGTGATCTTATCGCAGATCTGGCTGGTTGTTGAGAATGTTGCGGAGTGGTGGTGTTGCGGCTTTTTGCTCTGGAATGCCTACTCATTAGTGAAAGTTGCGTGGGTCATCTGTGGCGATGTTTTTTCCTGCTGCTATCGCAGGTAAACTGGTACTATGGGCTGTTAGCACCAGCTTGTGAATGGGGTGATAAGTTTATCGCAATTTTGGCTGCGATAAAATGCCATTAACTCGGCGATAGCTCCTTGAGAATATGCCCCAAAGTATTTACCTAGTTCATGGGCACGCTTTACCTTTCTTAAACGCAATTCTCTGAAACTCATTGATAAGTCCCAATCTTCAGTGCCAAAGCGTTAGCAAACAGTGGTACAGGTAATACTAGTTGCTTGTTTTACTTGGCTAGTGGTAAAGTTTGTATTTCCCTCTGCAAAGTAGCCAAGACTCTTCTAACTTGCATAATTGCCAGACATTAATTAAAAAACCTTCTACTAATTTTGCTTTTATTGATGAAAAGTAATTTGTTGATCAATATATTCGTACTTTTAAATCGTGTACACTTTTCCCTATTAGTGGCATAATTAAAGCCCTAGTTATAAATTCTACAATGGTCCCCCAAGACAGAATGCTCCATTAATTTGTAATGATCCTTATGCTGGTTGTTGTGAAGAAGTATGCACTATTTTAATGTTGAGCTCTAGGGCTCCAGGATGCTCCGGCCCAAGTAATATTTTTAAGTAACTTGCTTTGTAAGGTGCATTCAATATCACTGAAAAATCATCCCAGCTTGATAAATATTTAAGTGTCAGTCCCCTAGGGAACACTATTCAGCTTCCTTGAATAGATTACTCACTCATTCTATTTAATGCTCATTTACAAATATAACAGATTATAGTATATCGAAATTAGAAACTTTTGCTAGACCTTTGGGCAAATTGAATCCCAAAGAGTGGGTGTTAACTTTAGACACTACGGGGCAGATTTATGTTAACTGGCGCATCCCTGCATATCAGCAGGGATGCGCCAATTATTATGCGCCACAGCTACGCCACCATGGATGCGCCGCATTTATAATGCGGCGCACCATGGGGCGAAAACGGCACAGATGCGTGACGCATCTGTGCCGTAAAAGTGGCGCATTGCTGGAGTTGCGTCGCAAGCGCGACGCAGCTCCAGCAATGTTCTGGGGGGTCCTATCTTGTTAATGCTGCGTCAATCCTTACGCCTGCTTCAAGCAGGCGCAGGGTTTTGACGCAGCATGGGCCTAAAAGTGACTGAGTGAAATCTTGTAGATTTCACTCAGCCACTTTTAGGAGGCGTTCCTGCGCCGGAACGCCCCCACCTGCCCTGGAATGCCTACATGTGGCGCAGGGCTTTACAACGTGACGCATCTCCCAGATGCGTCACGTTGTAAATACCCCGCACCATGGCGCAGGATTTGCGCCGCTGCTGCGTCACAAAAGTGACGCAACGGCGGCGCAAAAGTGGCGCAAGTGCAACATAAATCTGCCCCTACATCTTCAAAATTATCAAATGACGATAGAACATTAACTAATGGTTTTCATCCTCTTTCTGTAACACAATTTGAATAAGACAATTCAAACCTCAAATTAGCACACCCTTTGTGTTTTTTCCATGGTTTAATAGGAAACTCAAAACCAGGAAACATGAGTATAAAATATTGTAAAGGAAGTGGGGAAAAAAACTACAACTTGACAAACAAACATACATAAAATTGACAACTGTACACCCACTATGAACAAGTCAAAACACCAAAGCAGAGTATTCTAAAAAACGTATTCTCAGCTCCAAAAATCCTCACAGAGAGAGAGAGGTGTTCGAACATATAAAAATACGGCCTGTTCTTCAGCTGACAGTAACACTATCAATCCATCTCAAGAGCTGTGGAATAAGCTGTCCGAATTTTTTCATGACAAAATTGCCAACTTAATTCAAATTAAGCGAAAATGTGGCTGGCCTTCTGGAAATCTCACCACAGAAGAGAGAAATAAACACCCAGGGGCAGATTTACGTTTCCTGGCGCATCCCTGCAAATAAGCAGGGATGCGCCAGGAAAGATGCATGACGCAAGTTTACCCTTGCACCACCACAGATGCGCCGCTTTTCATGGCGCAAGGATAGACAGATGCGTGTTGCATCTGCCGGCGTAAGGTTGGCGCAGGGCTGGAGTTGTGTCGCGGGCGCAACGCAACTCCAGCACTGTTCCAACCTGGCCTATCCGCAATATGGTGCGCCACGCCTTACGCCTGCTTCAAGCTTTTGACGCAGACAAGGTTTTGACGCAGCGGCATCAGAAAAATGACTGAGTGAAATCTCGTAGATTTCACTCAGGCACTTTTCCGAGGCATTCCTGCGACGGAACGCCCCCCCCCGCGCCGGAACATCCACATGAAACCTGATGCAGGTTTCATGTGGCGCAGGGCTTTACAACGTGACGCATCTCCCTAGATGCGTCACATTGTAAATAGGGTGTAACGTGACGTATGGTTTACGCCGCTGCTGCGTCACAAAAGTGACGCAACGGCGGCGCAAATGTGGCGCACGGGGCTCGTAAATCTGCCCCTCAGTTGTAACGGTATTAGTCAGTCATTGAATAATACCAGACTAATATTACGTTTCTCCTGTCAAAATATTTGGATTACTTTAGTATGTGTCAGTATCCTTAGACATCTATCTTTAAAAACGGACGACATGAAAGGCCATCTTGTACTCAACTGAAGGGTAGGGACTTCAGTATTCAGATGCGTGTATTGTTAGGTTTGGAAAAAAAACATTTATGCTGTGTTTGACTTAGTGCATACGTTTTTAAAACTATGTAAAGTTCTGTTAGAGGGAGGCGTGCAAAGTTTAGAAAAAATGGAAAGTGAGCTGCGTTTCACAGCAGCAGTAAATCATTATACTGCTGAACTGGGGCCTCAAGAGGCAATGGGGGACTGGTGCCACGTGACAAGAGGCCAAGCGAGAGATGCCATCCTTAGCACATCCCCTGACTCGTCTGGTACCATGCCCAATATTACCCCCTTGCTTGGAAGGTCTCTGTGACCCAACCTGTCACTGGCATGTGCCACCGACAAATGTCCAGAGCTGCCACCTCTTCCCTGCTCAGTGCACCACCGTAAATCTCTGATACTTCTATGATGCAATTTCTATTCACAGGATGTCTCTCCTTAGGCGGAATATCCTGAATCTGCAAAGCAGACCAGTTGTGTTAGCACACACCTGGAGATGTTGCCTCTGATTGTTGGGTAAAGTCAGGAAACTTTGCTGGATGTGATTTAGAGACACCACTCAGAAGATCAGTTGTAAACATTGGTGAGCCCAACATATTAGTCATCGCTCTACTTGGTCACATCCAGGGAAGTGGTCCTGCTCCTGATCTTCTCATCAAGCTTGAGGTTACCGGACTTCATGAAAGCTTGATCATGAGACATGCTTTTTAACCTTCATCCAATTGGAATTGAAAACTGCATTTTGTAGATTAGGTCTAACCATGTGGTTTCTTTACATTGCCTTCTTCTCTCTATTTACCAGTGCCTTCATTACATTTTCCTTCACTTCATCTGAGATACTTTTCCCTCCCTGCCTCATTGCCTTCTATAACCCTAAATTAAGTACTGTGCAACCCACATATTCATGCACAAAAACTTCGTGCCTTTTTTTCGAGGTTGCAAGCAGAATACTCCACCACAAACATGGTGGATGTCTCTCCCAGCATATTAGAAGTGCAATATAGCGTAATACAGCAGCCCTGATATCCTGTACATTTGTGATGGAGATCCCATCCGTCAAATTCTAAACAAGGTCATTTATATTGAGATAGTTCAACTGACTTACTGAAAGCAAAGTCAGAAATCACAATTCATAAAAGTGCTTTGTGTTTTATAATAGGAATGACATTGTAAATGCACATTCCGACACCTCATAAAACTCAGGGAATAGGAGGAAGCAGAGCGGCGTTTCCCCTTCTTGGCAATTAACTCAGTAATGTCCAAATGCTTTTGTTTTAAAGTTGCAAAGCATGGAGCTCCAAAGAGCAGGGCTATTAAATGTTGGCTTGCCAAACCAAGGTTGCTTTGCCTTAAATGCACCTCAGGCATCTTTAAGCCACTACCAGACACTGCGCCCCCTGTATTTTACTTTTGCTAGTCCCTAAATTCTCACTTAATTTAGCTTTTTCTATCTTTCTCTTCCTCTGTCTTTATACTTTGCGTGTTTTTCCCTCTCTTTCTCACTGGCTAATATCAGATGAGGGGGTCCAAGAAAATTAGTGCCAGTAGACCCCAATGGCAACAACTGGCTCAAATTATCCACCTTCTTCGCCATCACAGTCCCCATGCAGGGTTCCAGTCAGGCACCATACTTCTAAATCTAACTACATAGCAGAACTTTCCCAACACCTATATCTACATTGTTTTTCCCTCTGACCTACCCTACATTTGTCATTCTCTCTCTCCTCTCCCTTGCTCTCTCTTTCTCTCTCTCTCTCTCTCTCTCTCTCTCAATATTCCTGCTGCTCTCAATAATTCCTGCTGCCCCCTTCCTGCTATATACTGACATACCAGATAATGATGTCGCTTTTGTTTTATTGCATTCTTATCCATACTCCTTTGAGTATAGTTCACGATGAAAGCACAGCTTTTTCCACCGCTACTGGGCCTGGTCTTCACCACCATTACTACATGGTGTTTCACCTACACATCAGCTCAAACATTTTATGGGACCTTAATCTCATGGGGGAAATACTGTGTATATTTGTCTTTGCTTGCTTACATTAATATCAAAATCTTAAGTGCAGGAGTCAGTCAATGGCCGATGTCCAAACTACCGCCCCATTGCAGGTATTGGGCATTATGACACTGGGGAGGCACATAAAGGCCCATCTGTTGCAGGACACCAGAGGGAGTTTGTTTAATATTCTTTAAACTCGGGCTGCTCTGGAAGAACTTCTCGAACAGCTTGAGTCTTTTTTTTTAAGTGTTATAATGATCACTGTGCCGGGCACACTGACATCATTACACTAAAGTAAAATGAGCCGATGAGCTCATTTTACTTTCACGGTTTCAGTGCTCGGGGGCATATTTCAGCCCTCTCACCACTGATTGGGGTGGGTATCATCAAAAAGGGCCTTCCTTTTGCAATGATCTCTCTCCCCAGTGAATACCTGCTTGGGGATCACCAGAGGAGAGTGAACCCAAGCAGGGATCCACCCACTAGACACCAGTTATTTTGGGGGGCCCTTGGAGAAGGGCTTGTGCTCCCCTACAAATTTTTGTTTAAATAAATACAGGGGTGCGGCTGCCCACCATAATCATGGTCATGCCGCCCCCAACTAAACGAAGCAACAGTTTGTCTGCTCCCCTTTTGAGGACAGATTGGTGTATCTACTCCGGATCTGGCCCTGGGTGGTGACAAAGCCCACTGGATGCCAGGGATTTTTTTTTTAAATAGGGGTGGGGGATATGTCCCCATCCCAAGCAAATGGGGCTACAATCTTTCTGCCCCTTTGGGGGGCAGATGGAGGTAATTACTCCCCGATCTGCCCGCCACGGAGGATAGAAAGCCCACTAGATGGCAGGTAAAGTTCTTTTTTTCCAATAAAATATAAGTGTGGGAGCTTCCCACCATAGGGATTCCAGGTTTATGTCTCTTGTGTGAATCTCAGAAGATTTTCTTACAATGCCCTGCACACCCCAAATTTTGCCTGAATTCATTGATTTTCCTTACATTTCAGTGATGGAAAACTCCAGAATCCACAGGTATTCACAAAATTATTAACACCCAGAATTGCCCCCCTCGGGCCAATAAATACGCTGCACCACTTGTGTGAATGGGCCTACTACCCGTGGCAGAAACAGTTCAAACCAAGGTCAATAGGCTCCCATTGACCTTGGCTTTATCCGTTCATGTTATGAAAAATATCCTGAGGGGGCGTGGCCAAGTAAGATGGCTGACTGATAGTGTACCGAGTCAGCTCCGGCCCCACGGACTCCCAAAAGCGGCTAAGCGGGGGCTCTGGATCGGCGCAGACGCGGAACGCTTGTGGAGGCAGATGTCACGGCGGTGAGGCTGCGGCAACCCCTGAAAGGTGGGACTGCGAGCTCTGACTCGGGAGCCGAGAGCGGTCAAAATGGCGGCCGCGGCTGATCGCCATGCGGGGCTCCACACGAGCTCGGGGGAGTGACCGGAGGCAGGTCGAGTGGTGCACCGGGCAGTGGCGACCCTGCAGAATGAAGTGGTTCGGGCATGGATGGTGATGCGAGCGGGGATCGCGCGCCGAGCAACAACTCAGTAGGACCTTCACGGAGCGGCCGCGTCCGCCGCCACTACGGAGACTGCGGGGTGAGAAGGCTGGCCACCGGGATGCGATTTGATCTCCATGACGACAACACCTGCAGGTTGGAGGGGACGCCGACCCGAAGGGCGCTCACCAATCGAGCTTGCTCCGGGCGGTGCCTGACCTTAAGATGGCGGCCATGTGAGACGTTTCTGGGCACCGAGGGAGTCTCCATAACGCTGGCCCCCTAGCGCGCTTGGTTTGGAGGGCACGTGGAGGTGGAGGGGACAGCTGGCAGTGGTGAGGACCGATATCCAGCGGCCCCCGTGTGGACAGCGGAGCGACTACTGGCAGGATCTACCGGCAAAGGCAAGAAGGCTCCCGATTCTAAGTCCATGGGTCAGGTGGTCGAGCGGAGGAGGATTGTCGCTGCGGGGTCATAAGGCTGGTGGGGGCGAACTACTGCGGCACGACGTGGACGCTCTGATGGGGAGGACGTCCCGCACGCTCCCGACTAAGAAGACTCCTAAGCCACAGGAAAATCGCGTGGCGAAGTACTTCCAGACACTGTACAGCGCCACCGACGAGGGAGGACCGAGCGGAGGCGACGGGATGGCCTTGACGAAGGACGACCTGGTGGCCACACTCCGGGACTTTAAAAAAGATCTCTGCGGAGAGCTCAAACTGGACCTTCACTCTAGCTTGGACCAACTGCGTGGGGACCTGACGGAGAAGCTCGGCGATTTGCGCCGTGATGTGGACGCGGTGGGGTCCCGGGTCCTGGAGGTGGAGGAGAAGGTGCAAGCCTTGGATAGAGCCTCCCTGGCCTCCCGGGCGGAGTGTACAGAGCTTCGCACACAGCTGGCGCAGTCCGCCCTGAAGCTGGAAGATATGGAGAACCGTACTCGGAGAGAGAATATACGGGTGAGAGACCTGGAAGAAGGCGCGGAAGGCCCGGACCTGGAGGCGTTCATTTTCGGCCTCTTTGGGGAGGTGGTGAACCGGCCAGACCTGAAAATAAAGCTGGAACTGGTGCACAGGGTCGGACCACCGGTTAACGGAGAGCGCAGGAGACCTAGGGACGTCCTGGCGAAGTTGCATGCCTTTCCGGTCAAGGAGGTCATCTTGGAAGCAGCCAGGAAGAAGAAGGAGGTCTCGTTCCAGGGCCACAGCTGTTCTTTGTATCAGGACTTGTCGCAAGCCACTCTAGTGCGACGGCAGCAGCTCCGCCCGGTGACTGGCAAGCTTCGAGAGGAAAACGTGCGCTACAGATGGACTTATCCCTTCGGGCTCACCTTTGAACGGCACAATAAAAGACATCATATAACAGAGCTGAAGGAAGGGCTGCGCATCCTGGGCCTCCCCGCGGAAACAGACGACGCTGGGGTCCCGGAATCGTCCGGCGCCGCGGCAGCAAGACCGCAGGGGGAGCAGTGGCACTGGGCTCATCGCCAGCGAGGAGGGCCCAACCGTGAGTGAGGGCCGAGATGATGTGACGCGGGATTCACCAGGCTGAAGGATGGCCGCGCCCTCGGGGGGTCTCCCGGCGGGGGGGCTCTGATCCCCTCGCGGCAGTTCCAGGAGGACGGCGATGGGGCCGTGACGGGTCCAGCGAGAGGAGCGGCTGTCTCCACATGGACACTGAAGTTTTTGTTTTATCAGGTGCCATCTCTCTAGCATGCATGTTGTTGCTGATGTTCTCGCCGGTTGCGGGGCAAGTTGGTTGGGCTTGGAGTCCGTTGGGGCTGGGTCTTGGTTACCTTCCCTGGAACTACACAAGGTTTGCGGTGTTCCATGGTCGGGGTTCTTTGGTTGGGGAGGTTGGTAGGGGGGGGAGGGGGGGAGGGAGGGAGGTAGGGGGGGCAGGTTTGGGGGGGGCAAAGGTGGCAGGCTGCAACGACGACACGGGGCCAAGTGGGGGGCGACGAGGCATCAAGGGGGGGCAGGTTGAGGCAGAGGCAGAGAGGCGCCGCGGGCTGGTACGGATGGATCCCACAACACACAACGAGGGGGAGGTTTCCGACTCTACCTGAGCAGAGCGGGGAGGGGGTAGACCATTTAAGATGGTGACGTGGGCTACATGGAATGTGAAAGGGTTGAATGCATCCCAGAAGCGACAGAAGGTATTAAAGTATATTATAGATAGGCAGATTAAGGTAGTCGCCCTGCAGGAAACGCACCTTAAAAAGGAAGACGCGGGGCGGCTCAAACATAGGGCATACCCCCAGATTTTTCACTCCGCTGCCAACACAAAACATAATGGGGTGGCGGTATTGTTCCACAACTCCACGCCCTTTCAAATAGCAGACACAAATAGGGATAAGGACGGGAGGTGGCTCATGCTCAAGGGGAGGCTGCAGGGACAACTTTGCACAATTGCGGTAGTATACGCTCCGAACACTGGACAGGCGGCGTTCACATCACGCGTGTTGGATTCCCTCGGCAGTTTTGCGGAGGGTCCCATCATCCTGATGGGGGACTTTAACTTCCTGTGGGATGGTCACCTAGATGGCTCCCACACTGCGGGGGTGAGGACGTCTGTGTTTCCTACGCGAGTCAAAGAGCGCTTCGACTCCCTTGGTCTTTGGGATGGGTGGCGGGCCTTTCACGGGACGACGAAGGACTATACTTTCTATTCCCACGTCCACCGGACTTACACTCGGATAGACTATATTTTCCTAAGTCAGGCGTTAGTGGGGAAGGTGACAGGAGCGCAGATTCTCCCCATATCGGTCTCGGACCATGGGATGGTTCTTTTGGAGCTGCAATGGGGAGGGAAGGGACACGGACACGGCAGATGGTACTTCCCTGGGGCCATCTTGAGAGATCAGGTGCGGAGGGCGGAGCTGACGGAGGCCATAGAGGCATATTTTCAGGGCAACCTCCCTGAGGACACCTCATATCAGAATATGTGGCACGCGTTCAAAGCGGTAGTGAGAAGCAAGTGCATTCAACTGCAGGCGTCGCTGCGGAGACAACAGGCGTTGGAACGGGAAGCATTAGAGGAAGAGCTGAAAGGGCTGGAGGATAGACACAAAGCTGTGCCCTCTCGCGATTTACTGCGACAACTCACGGCGGTGAGGGGTAAATTACGGGCGATCTACAACGCCAGGGCGGAATATACCCTGCTGAGGCTTAGACACGCGGGTTACGAACAGAGGGACAAAGTGGGGTCGCAGCTGGCGCGTAAGCTTAGAGTCCAACGTGCGAAATCGTATGTGGGAGGCATTCGGATAGGACCTGACCAGGTCACGCACAAGGAGGTAGCCAAGACCAGAGCCTTTCGGGATTTTTATGGCGCTCTGTATAGTGGGGACACGCTTGTGCGGGACCTCCAAACGGAGTATTTAGATGGGGTGGAGTGCCCCTGACTTTCGCCGCCGGAAAGGGAGAGGCTGGAAGAGCCCATCTCTGGGGAGGAAGTGCGGACTGCCATAAAGCGTCTCAAACTTCATAAGGCGCCTGGCCCGGACGGCTATACAGCACATTTTTATAAGCACTTCGCAGACGAACTGGTCCCGCATCTGACAGCCTTGTTTCGGGCGGTGGCGAAAGAAGCACGAGTTTCCAATTCTATGGCGGAGGCGGTGATTACGGTTCTGCCTAAACCAGGCAAAGACCCGCAGTCGTGTGCGTCCTATCGCCCCATAGCCCTCCTGAACCTGGACGCCAAGCTCTACTCCATGATCTTAGCTAGCCGCCTGGACGACCTGCTACCCCGGTTGATCCACCCGGACCAATCTGGCTTCATTAAAGGGCGCCAGACACACGATAATATACGGCGCACGATCCACATTATTGAAAAAACTACTAGATTCAAAATTCCAGCTGTGCTGGTCGGGTTAGACGCCGAAAAAGCGTTTGACCGCGTAGATTGGCCCTTTCTATTCCTGACCTTACGGAAATTTGGTTTCGGGGACACCTTCATAGACATGGTGCGTGCTAACTATTGCCTTCCTTCCGCGAGAGTGGTGGTCAACGGGATAGCTTCCGAGCCCTTCCGACTTACTCGGGGCACTAGACAGGGGTGTCCGCTGTCCCCCCTGCTCTTTGCCCTAAGCATAGAGCCCCTCGCCATTCGTGTGAGAGCGAATGCACTCATTAAAGGGATACGGTTTAGCGGGGAAGATCACAAACTCTCCCTCTTCGCTGATGATGTGCTGCTAACCCTGGGGGAGCCTCGCCTCTCTCTCGCCGCAGTGTGGGGGGAACTGCAGGACTTTGAGAAAGTGGCGGGCTTTAAGGTAAACATGACCAAGTCATACATATTGAATCTCACACTCTCAAGTGCGGAAGTGGCATCGCTGAAAGCCCAGACGTCGCTCTCGTGGGCAAGGCACTCTCTACAATATCTAGGGGTACAGCTTACGCCGAAGATTTCGGGGCTGTATGGAGCCAACTTCACCAAGGTCCTGCCGCACTTGCGACAGGAGCTGAGGCGGTGGAAGCCTCTGTATATATCCTGGATGGGGCGAATCAATGCGGTAAAGATGATGGTGCTGCCCCAGGTCCTATATTTGTTTCAGGCTTTACCGATCCTGCTGGAGAAAGCGTTCTTTCCGCAGCTGAAGTCACTGATTACGAGGTTTGTGTGGCAGGGGGGGAGGGCACGGCTCCCTTTTACAGTGCTTCGGAAACAGAGGGCGGAAGGAGGAATGGGCCTGCCGGACTTCGAGCTCTACTACCAAGCGGCCCAATTGCGGGTCGCGTTAGAATGGACGGCACGCGAATCGGAGAAGCATTGGCTTCATATGGATCGCGCGATCGCCGGCAGGTCGATCTGGGATCTGCTGTGGAAGCCAAGGAGAGACAGACCGCCGAATGCCTATCTTAGCACACCGACACACACTACTTTGGAGGTATGGGATAGGGTCACGCGGAGAGAGGGGTGGACGACATTCCCTTCGCCATACACCCCGATACACTTTAATCCGGCCTTCCCGCCAGCCAGAGACGAGGGTCCTTTTGACAAGTGGCATGAAGGGGGATGTCTAAAGTTGGCGGACCTGTTTGCCAATGGGGCGTTCCGCTCGTTTCAGAATTGTAAGGGAGAATTTGGGGTTCCAGATAGTGAGCACTACCACTATTTACAACTAAAACACTGGGCCACGCCGACACCGATGAGGGAGGCGGGATGTCGGGACCTCACTGACATGGAGAAACTGGTGCTGACTAAGGCGGGTTCTATGAAGGGGGCAATTTCGACTCTCTACCGGATGCTGTTGACTACGTTACATACGCCCAGGGTCAGGTATATGGGGTTTTGGGAGCACCTCCTGGGGAGAGAGATCGCAGACGCGGAGTGGAGGGGATTGTGGCGTGACATACCCAGACATAACCTGTCGGTGGGCTTGAGGGAGGAACATTACAAAACCATATTTGATTGGCATTTATACTAACCCCGGGCGTAGCACTACGCTTCGCCCACGTAGTGTACGTAGCGCTGCCTGCTTCGCACTTTCCGAAGTAGGCGAAGCAGGGCAGCGCTACGCACACGCCGAGGGCGAAGCGTAGCTGCTTGCCACCCGCCACCCACCTCCCGCCCGCCCTTCTTTTAAATATATGAGCAATGAAAAATAAAGTAAAGTAAGTCGACTTACCCGTAAGCGCGGCGTCTCCGGGGCTCCCTCTTTCAGTTTCTAATTTCTTCTGGCAAATGCGCATGCGCGGACACCCGCGCATGCGCATTTCTCGCGAGAAATGCGCATGCGCGGGCGTCCGCGCATGCGCATTTGCCAGAAGAAATTAGAAACTGAAAGAGGGAGCCCCGGAGACGCCGCGCTTACGGGTAAGTCGACTTACTTTTACTTTATTTTTCATTGCTTATAATATTTAAAAGAATGGCGGGTGGGAGGTGGGTGGCACGTAGTGGGGCTACGCGAAGCGCGTAGTGTGCGTAGATTTGGGCACACTACGTGCTGCTTCACGTAGCCCCACTACGCCCACTACGCCCACCCTTAATTTATACCCAACGAAATTGGCCAGGATCTTCCCGGGGACCTCTGCACTCTGCTGGCGGGGATGCGGCCTTCTAGGAGATTTCAAACATATATGGTGGGACAGCCCCAGCATACGACCTTTTTGGGAAGAAATCCTAGCGCAGCTTAAAGATATCTTAGTCTTCACACCCCCCGGGCGGATCGACCACATGATACTAGGACTTCGGGGGGAGGATTGGGACGGAGTGTCCAGAGATGACAAGGCTATATGGTGGCTTTGCGTGGGGGCGGCTAAGCTTACAGTGGCGGCGGCGTGGAAAAAACAGGGCGCTCCGGCTTTATCGCTGTGGCACGCCCGCCCATGGCGCCTGCTTTCGTTGGAGCGCCTGGCCTCGTGTTTCCGGGATGATCCCTCAGCCTTTGAAGAGTCTTGGGGTGCCCTGCTGTCTTACCCGTCAAAGGGCCTACCTGCGGCAGTATATCCGCCCACTTTGAGAGCTTTGCTTCTCTTCCAGACCTGACAGGGGACGGGCATGGGGGGGGTAGGGCCCCGCAGCGAACATGATTGAGTTTCGGGGGGGTCCTGCGCTACCCCAGGCTGGCATTTACCTATTCGGACGCTTTGCAGATGTCACGGGGGGGGTGGGAGGGGTGGCTGGGGGCTTGGGGGGTAGGGTGGGATCTCGGAGGGGTTGGGGGGTGATTCCCAGTGGCTGGACATGGAGCATCTGTACCACCTATGGAGCATCATATGGACACTTACGGCCGGGGACACCCTACAGTTACTAGTTCTTGTATGGTTATAACTGTGCACTGGTAATGATGCTGTGAAAATCAATAAAAATGATTTACATAAAAATATCCTGAGAGCCACAAAAGGCACACCACCCTGGCCGCCCCTAGTTGTCTACTCTTAAAAAATTTACAGGTTTGCTAGGCTTCTCAAGGTGTCACCTGAGTTAGGGCCCAACATCCATAGCTACCCACTTTGCAAAAGGCAGGTCAGGTATCTATGTTGCATTTCGGGACATTTGCTGTCACACGCACTAGGCTTACCCAAACAGGTGAAGTACAATTTTTGAAAAGAGACTTAGAGGAATGCTGTGTTGAAGTAAGTTTGTGGCTCCTCAAAGATTCCAGAACTTTCCATCACAGAAATGAGAGGAAAATGTGTTTTTTTTGTCAAAGTTTGAGTTTTGAAAACGATTCAGGGTAAAATAACCTGGTTATAGCCACACAAATCACCCTATCCTGGATTGCCCTAGGTGTTTAGTGTTCATAAATGTACATGTTTTCTGGGCTTCCTTAGGTGCCAGCTGTGATAGGGTCCAAAATCCACAGCTACCCACTTTGCAAAAAAAACTGGTCAGTTTTGGGTGGAAAAATGTGATGTATCCATTTGCATTTTGGGCCATTTCCTGTCATGGGCACTAGGCCTAACCACACAAATGAGGTGCCATTTTTATCAGATGGCTTAGGAGAATGCTGGGTGGAAGGAAGCTTGTGGTTGCCCACAGATTCCAGAACTTTCCATCACAGAAATGTGAGGAAAATGTGTCTTTTAGCAAAGTGTGAGGTTTGCAAAGGGGTTCTGAGTAAAAAAACCTGGTGAGAGACGCGCAAGTCCCGGGATTCCTCCAGGTGTCTATTTTTTTTTTAATGTGCAGTTATGCTAGGTTTGCCTGGTTGCCCCCTGAGTTAGGGCCCAAAATCTACAGCTACCCACTTTATAAAAAACAGGTCAGATTTGAGTGGAAAAATGTGATGTATCGATGTTGAGTTTTGGGCATTTCTTGTCGCTGGCACTAGGCCTCCCCAAACAAATGAGGTACCAATTTTGTCAGAAGAGTTCGGGAAATGCTGGGTGGAAGGAAGTTTGTGGAATCCCACAGATTCCAGAACTTTCCATCACAGAAATATGAGGAAAATGTCCTTTTATATTAACGTTTGAGGTTTGCAAGTGGTACTGGGTGAAACAACTCCCCAGACTGGATTTCCCTTGGTGTCCAGTTTTTAAAAATGTACAGGTTTGCTAGTTTGCCCCAGGTTTTGGTGGAGCTAGAGCATAAAATCCACAGGTACCCATTTTGCAAAAAAAGTGTTTGTTTTGAGTGGAAAATGTGATCTATCCGTGTTGCGTCTTGGGCCATTTACTGCTGCAGGCACTAGACCTACCCACACAAGTGAAGTACCATTTTTATCAGAAGTCATGTGGGAGCATAGAATAGTAAGATATTTGTTATTACTAATTGGATTTTGCTGCATTTTTGCCTTCCAAATGTAGGCTAGTATGTAAAAAAGAAGACATTTTGAAAAAAACACTCTAAATCATATGCTAGTATGGGTACCCACAAATTCAGAGATGTACAAATAACAACTGCACTTAAACTCCAAATCTTGTACCGATTTCAGAAATAAATAGGTATCAGTACACAATGAAATGGCCAATGTGCGGTGCAGCGAAGTAGTTGGCTGGGGGTACCTTGGGTTCTTGGAGAACTTACAAACCGTATATATCCCCTCAACCAGAAGGGTCTAGCGGACGTTATGGTATATTGCTTTTGTAAATTGGCCATTGTGACAAAAAGTTACCAATTAAAACGTTAACATAAATAGACATGTTTTCCTACTCATTTTCAATATTTCTTTATTTCAACAGTTAATTCCTTTTGGAAAAACATTGAGGGATCCACACATATGACCCCTTTTTGAATTCAGAATTATACCTACTTTTCAGAAATGTACAGCTTTTCTGGCTCACCCATGCGTTTTTCACTGGTTTCTACCACAAACTGGAAGTAGGTTGAGAGCACAAAACTAGGAAAAATGGGTAACCTCCTTGGAAATTGCCAAAACGGTGGTAAAAATTAAGTTTTATTTATTCAGCTCTGCATGTCCCTGAAAGCAGGGAAGATGGTGACTTTGGCACAGCAAACCGTTCATTGATGCCATTTGTAGGAAAATAAGCAGAACCTTTTATCCAGAGCACGTTTTTCATACTTTTCCCCAAAAACTCAAAATATAGCTACATTTTGCTTATTTTCTCCATTCCTCCAGGGGAGATCACACACCCTGGCTACTTTTAGAATCCCCAGGAAGTTGAGTGTTGAGGTAATTTGGATTTTGTTGGCTGTGTTATTTAAAATATATATTCATTAATATTCATTAATGTGAATTGATCAATTGGTTATTTTTATTTGTTAGTTACATGTTTAATACATTTTCAAAATGATTACAAAATTTTCATTTACGATATATATATATATATATATATATATATATTTACTGAAAAAACCATAGGTTTCAGGGGCGTTATAGTTAGCTGGACTTTTCACTCGTACAAAACCATTGAAATTCCCCCGTTATAGTTAGTTCAGCTAACTATAACTCGCGCGCCCGCAATGCACTGCTGATGACGTCACATATTACATCACTCATGACATGGTCAGTGGCATCACTCATGACATCACTGATGACATCTCAAATGACATCACTCATGACATCATCCAGTGAATGTGTGTTTTTCTGAAAATTACATATGTTTTATATATGTATATCTCAAGGTGGATGGAAGAATAAATGGGTATATAAGTGTCTAAATGGATGATTTGTTTTTGAAAAATTGATTGTGTAACTGACTGATTAAGTGTATCTTAGTGAATACATGGCTTAGTGAGTAATGTTTAAATATGTAAATGTCTGTATCAGTCTCTCACTTTGTGTATATGTGGCTGCATGGCTTGCTGAGTAGCTACATGAGTGTCTATATAGGTTATTAGTTGTTTTTTTGAGTATCAGTATGAGTGTCTGAGTGTCTGTATGGTTCGGTGGGGGTATTATGTAGTGCATAGGTGCATAAATGAGTGACTCACTGTTTGTATGTGTTGAAGACAGCATGTGTGCAGGACTGTATGGGTGGATGAGTGTCTGCATGGGTGTGTTAGTGAGTGAATGACTGTCTCAATAGTGTCTTTATGAGTAACTACATATGTTTTAAACTAGTATATGTGACTATTGGTGTATATAAGTGAGTATATGTGAGAGTGAGAGATTGGAAGAGTTCCTGTATGAATAAGTATGTGTTTCTATAAGTGATTGTTTAAAAGACAAAGTATGTGTAAGTTTCTGTAGAAGTAAATGTGGTGGTGTGTGTATAACTGTATATGCAAGTAAATCGATGCTTGATTCCTTATTAGCATGAATGACTATGTGTGTGAGTAGCTCTATGGATGAGTGGTGTTGTGTAACAGGATGTATAGGTGTATGAGTACATATGATGAGTGAGTACATGTATGAGCGACTGTATAGGGCTGTTGGTGAATGAGTGGATGTGTATGTGGATCTTAGAATTACTGAATAGGTTGTTGTAACTGGTATTGGTATTTCCATTGTTTTGAAAATTTTAGTTTCTATTTTTGAATGTGTGTATCAAAGGTTATATTAGGGGGAGAGGAGGTCTGCCACTATATCACCAGGATGATGTCATCAGTGATGTCATCAGTGATGTCATTTGAGATGTCATCAGTGATGTCATGAGTGATGTCACTGACCATGTCATGAGTGATGTAATATGTGACGTCATCAGCAGTGCATTGCGGGCACACGAGTTATAGTTAGCTGAACTAACTATAACGGGGGAATTTCAATGGTTTTGTACGAGTGAAAAGTCCAGCTAACTATAACGCCCCTGAAACCTATGTTTTTTTCAGTGAATTTTTAAGGTTTTTTAAATGCTAATTCCTAACTATAACGTGCCTGAAACCTATGGTTTTTTCAGTGAATTTCAAAGGTTTTTTAAATGCTAATTTCTATCTATGCCTACAGAGATAGAACATGTGAAGAAAGAAGAAAAAATGCACAGAAAGAAAAAAAAGAAATGCAGAAAGAAGCAACAGAAGTCCTCAAAGACGAAGAAAAGTGCAGGAAGAAGGATAACGTGCAGAAAGAACAAACAGAAGAGCAGAAAGAAGCCTTGTTGCAAAATCATCCTGTACCCTCAACTTTTTCAGACGGATACTGGTGGTAACTGAGTCTGACTAACCAGTCCTAGAGCCAGTGCTATGTAAAAAGACACTCAGAATACTGTGAAAACACCTACATACACTAGGGAACACTATGCGTTGGGGTCCCCCTGTGATTAGCATGACCTCCTCTGTAAGACCCTAGTATATAATAGGGCAGGGGATTAAAACTACCTCTTAAAACGCGCCACAGGGCTTGTTTCCACACGTCGCCTCAGGCCCCGTCCCCTTCCTTCCCCACTGTGAAAACACGCCCTGTGTCCATTTTAAGTTGGGTGATTAAGTCCCCTGGAATCCGGAGGGTCCCTAAGGACAAAATAGCCCACTAGGTACGTCCAGTAAGCGCCATTGCAGAGAGGTGTAAAATGGGGCACGGCCTGCACCACCTCTCTGCAACGCAGAGCAGTGGCGCTTACTGGAAGCACCTGGTGGGCTAGTCGGCCCCCAGGGTCCCTCAGGATTGAAAGGGAATTATTTCCCCAACTTAAAACGTGCCACAGGATGTGTTTGCACACGTCACCTCAGGCCCCGTCCCCTCCCTTCACCGCTGTGTAAACGCACCCTGTGGCCGCTCTAAGTTGAGAGATTAAGTCCCCTTGAATCCTAAGGGTCCCTAGGGTCAAACTAGCCCACTAGGTACCTCCAGTAAGCGCCACTGAGCTGCGTTGCAGAGAGATGTAAAAAGGGACACGGCCTAGACCACCTCTCTGCAACGCAGCGCAGTGGCGCTTACTGGAAGCACCTGGTGGGCTAGCTGGCCCCCAGGGTCCCTCAGGATTGAAGGGGAATTATTTCCCCAACTTAAAACGCGCCACAGGGCGTGTTTGCACACGTTAACTCAGGCCCCGTCCCCTCCCTTCACCACTGTGTAAACACGCCCTGTGGCCGTTTTTAGTTGGGAGATTAAGTTCATTTGAATCCTGAGGGTCCCTAGGGTCCAACTAGCCCACTAGGTACCTCCAGTAAGCACCACAGAGCTGCGTTGCAGAGAGGTGTAAAAAGTGGCACGGCCTGGACCACCTCTCTGCAACGCAGCTCAGTGGCGATTACTGGAAGCACCTGGTGGGCTAATTAGCCCCCAGGGGCCATGTCGGATTGAAGGGGAATTATTTCCCCAACTTAAAACGCGCCATAGGGCGTGTTTGCACACGTCACCTCAGGCCCCGCCCACTCCCTTCCACACTGTGTAAACACGAGCCGTGGCCATTTTAAGTTGGGAGATTAAGTCCCCTTGAATCCTGAGGGTCCCTAGGGTCAAACTAGCCCACTAGGTACCTCCAGTAAGCGCCACAGAGCTGCGTTGCATAGAGGTGTAAAAAGGGGCGTGGGCTCAGAACACCTGTCTGCAACACAGCTCCCTGGCGCATACTGGAGATACCTGTTGGGCTAGTTGGCCCTCAGGGACACTCAGTATTGATTAGTGCTGAAGAAAGAAAAATTAGGGCACATTTTCAGTGGCTTCTCAAATCCTCTTCTATTTCATAAAAACATTCAGATATGCAGACTGAAACATGCACTTTTAATACCAACAGCAGACTTCCGTGGTGAGCAGTAGCTTTACTACAGTGATCTAATGAGCAACTAGAGTGCTAACATTCAGAATTTATGGCAAATGTGTGACATATCTGAATACCTTCTTGATGGAATCAAAGTAAAAAACTGAAAGCATTTCCTACTGAGGAGACTGCAGTAAATGAGGAAATTAGGAAACTTCATAACAAATAAATCTCCCAAGATGGCCACCAGAGACAAAAGAGCCCAAATGCAGCACAAATATCACCCAGATGTAGCCCACATGTAGCCCAATGACAGAAGTGTGCAAAACACTTATTTTTGTGTATTTGCAGTTTTATATAGTGCAGACTTGTCAGGTATTTGAGTGCCTTACATGAGCATTGGTTACATCACACAAGATCAAATTCATTTTGGTTGTAAACATGGGGAGATTAAGTGATTTGACCAGAATCACAGAATGTTGAGCTGAAGCAGAAACTCCAACCTGGTTCCCCAGTTGCAAAGTCTGTAGCTCTGGAAGTAACACCACATCCTCTCCCCTAAGTGCAACACTTAATCAAGTGGTCAACTGGATAAAAAAACATAAAGATTACAAATAATTTAAAAGTTCTTCGTTGCTATTTGAAAACTCAGAAAATATGTCCTCATTTTAGTTTTTTAGAGCACTAACCATAATTCTGATGCAAATAAGACCCTCTCATATATGTAATTTCTAAAGGAAATGCTCTAGGTGTTACAGTTTTGATTACATCAAGATGACGTCAGACGTTCCACACTTTTGTAATAAATATAGAATGTTAGCAATCTAGTTGTTCATTGGGATACTGTTGAGAGGCAGAGGCCAGGGTCACGAACTCTGAAAATTGAAGGCAGGTAGGAGAGTGTAGAGGCAACAATTTGACCACACTGGGCAGGCAGAAAGGGCAGTAGCAGCACAACAGACTATTTAGGGCAGTGGAAAGGAGGGCAGGGGCAAAAAAACAACAATACAGGACTGGCAAGAGAGGCTGTGGCAATATAATAGACCATTTTGGGCAGAAGGAAGAGGCAAAGGTAGTACAACCATACATGCCAACAGACCCGTTTCAGCCAGGAAACGTCCAATGTTTTTAAGATCAAATGGGCTTTATTTGATCTGTCTCCTGTGTTCAATCTCCACTTTTTCAATGTAACTCAAAGTGGAAAATCAATACCCCAGTTTTTTTTCAAAATCTTCCTCTTACCAAGTTCAAAATGTTCGCAAGTATGGTACATTGGATCATGGTAGGCAGGAGGAATTGGGGTAGGGACATGGACTCGGATAACAGAGGAAAGGAGGGACATGGAGAGGTGCACCAAACTGACTCTACGGGGCAGGCATCAGGGTTTGCAGCAGCACAATACACCACACAGGGCATGCGGGACGGGAGTGCAGCACAACAATCCATAGAAAGCAATAGGGAGGGGACAGGACCATGCACATGGACAACAGAGAACAGAGGGGAAAGAGGCAATGGTAGCTAGCTGACCATAATGGACAGACAGGAGAGAAAGCTGCAGCATTACAGACCCTAAAAGGCAGGAGGGACAGATCAGGGGCATTACAATGGAACAGACAAGCCAGGAGGGAGGGAATATTATTATTATGATTATTATTATTATTTGGAGTTTTATATCGCGCACGGTTACCCTTGAGCATCCCAGCGCTATCCATAGATCAACGACCGCCCAACACATGACACATTAGGCTGGGAACAGATGAGTTTTTAATAGTTTGCGGAAGCGCAGAGTGCTGATCTCTGCCCGCAACATGAGTGGAAGCGAGTTCCAAGCGGAAGCCATATTCACTGAGAACCTTCTCCCTCCGGTGCGGGCTCGCCTTACTCTAGAAGACTGGAGGAGGAATTTATGATCCGAGCGGAGAGCCCTTGCTGCTTTATAGGGTTGGATCATGTTCCTCAGGATCGCTGGACCCTTCCCCTGCAGACTCTTCTGTGCCATGCAGAGTGCTTTAAAGGTTACTCTTTCCCGCACCAGGAGCCAGTGCAGCGCCTTCAGTGCCGGTTTGGCGGACTGCCTTCTGGGAACATTGATCAGCAGTCTGGCCGCTGCATTTTGCACCTGCTGCAACTTCTTAAATGTGGATTCCGGCGCGCCCAAGAAGAGTGCATTGCTGTAGTCCAGCCTCGAAATGATGAGCCCCTGTATAAGCAGCTTACGGGAGGTCTCAGGGAGGAGTGACAGAATCCTGCGGGCTGACCGGAGCATACCAAAACATGCACCCGCGGTCTTTTTGGCGTGTGTTCTAAACGTCAAGTCCTGCTCCAGCCACACCCCCAGGCTCTTAATCGCCTTCTTCGGGCTGGGAGGAGCTCCCATGCAGTCGGGCCAGCTACTGGGGGACAGGGAGAAGGAAGATTGACCTAAGATCATAAGCTCGGTCTTTGAGCCATTCAGTTTAAGGGATGAATTACACATCCACCCAAACACTTCCTCCAGGTAGGAATGAAGCACCGCTGGTTGCTTCTCTAACTGAGAGAGCCCCACCACCATCTGCGTATCATCCGCATAGCTGATGATGTTAAAGCCAAACGGAGACACCACATCCTCCAGGGGGGCCATATATACATTAAATAATGTAGGGCTCAACGACGAGCCCTGGGGAACCCCACACTGGAGGGCAAAGGGGGGCGACTTCTCGTTTCCTTCCCAAACTTCAAATGACCGTCCTCCTAAAAAGGAGGCAAGCCATCCCAGAGCCATCCCTGTGACACCCAACCCTTCCAGCCGCTGGAGTAGTACCTGATGATTCACGGTATCAAAAGCCGCACTCAGGTCCAGGAGGATCATTGCCACTGACCCTCCTGCATCCAGAATGCACCTGGCTTCCTCCACCACGGCCAGAAGGGCAGTGTCTGTGCCCTGTCCAGGACGGAATCCCATCTGGGAATCCCGTAACCGGCCATTGGCCTCCAAGAAATTCGAGAGTTGGTAGTTGACCAGTCTTTCAGCCACCTTGCTCACGCCTGGGAGCAGGGAAATTGGCCTAAAATTAGCCAGGTCAGTGGGGTCAAGGCTCGGCTTCTTCAGGAGGGCCTTCCATCCAGGTGGCACCACCCCCTGCGATAGCGACAGGTTAATCAGCTCGGTCACTGGGGCCACGATGGTCGGCGCAACCTGTTTTAAATATCGCATCGGGACAGGGTCCTTGGGAGAGCCACTCTTCAGTTTCCCAAGCACATTCAACACTTCCTCCGCAGTCACAGGGCCAAAAAGGTCCAGCTCAGCTGCTCCTACCCTTTGCTGAGCAGTTGGCTCTGCCACTGCAGTTAGCTGAGGGAGTGAGCGTAGGATGGTCTCAATTTTGGAATTGGAGTAAGTAGCCAGCTCCAGGCATTTCCCTTGGGGATTGTCATGAATAACCGGTGGGTCGGGGGTTTTTAGCAACTCCTTCATCACTTTGAAGGACTCTCTCGAGGAACAAGTGGCTTTACAAATTCTTTCATCAAAGTATTTGATCTTAGCCTCCCTTATCGCGTTCTTGTACGATCTCATGGCTGAGCGATAATTGTTCATACTTGTTATCCCCCAATCCTTCCTCCACCCCCGTTCTAGCCTTTTGCAGCTCTTTCTCAGTGCCCTCAGCTCAGGAGAGTACCATGGGGCCGAGCCCGCTCTCTTATCCCTGATGAGCATCTTTTTCTTTGGGAGAATGGCGTCTAGGGAGCTACTCAACCAGCTCTCCAGGCTGGCATCCGCATCCACCGGGTCAGACCCCCCTTGGGGGCATGTTGACTCCAAGTGGGCCGCCCATTTATCCATAGGGAGCATCGACCAAGCTCTATCCGTCCTAAATGTCCTGGGTGTGGGGAGATCCCAAACCGCAGGAGCCCAGCTGACTAAGACCAAAAAATGGTCTGTCCACGGTAGGGCAAGGGGAGGTAGGGCGGTTAGTTACTCCATATTTGAGAAAATTGGGTCAAGCAGATGACCCTTTTCATGGGTCGCACCTAAATTAATTCGTCTCATCTGCATAGCGCCCAGGTCACACTGCAGGTCAGTAGCCGGCAGGTCCATTGAATCCTCAAAATGGAGGTTCAGGTCTCCTAACACGACAAAATTCGTAGTAGAGGAAGCTAGGCAGGTAACAGATTCCATTAGTGAATCAATGAAACCGGCCACTGCCCCAGGGGGGCGATAGACAAGGAGACCTGAAATGGCGACCGTGGGGGACAGCCGGAGGGAGAATTGACAGCTTTCGCAGTCCTTGACCCCGGGCTCCTGCGCTTTACAACTGAGCGTATCCCTGTACAGAATAGCCATACCCCCTCCCCGCCCTATGGGTCTGTCGAGATGGAAAATCACAAATCCCGGCGGGAGGGCTCGGACCATATCTGGGCCGGATGTGGACGTGATCCATGTCTCCGTTAAAAATAAGACATCAAGATCATAGTCCAGAATTAATGAGTTAATTTCTGTGGAGTGACTGGGAAGTGACCTAGAGTTCAACAGACGAAATTCTAACTTTTTTCTAGCCTTATGGGCCCCAGGCCCTGGGCTACACAGCTTACAACTTACAAAAGGTTGCCCATCCTTCACAATGAACCCACATGTATCCGATTTAGGGGGTCGCAATGACAAGAGATCAATCGTGGCATACCTGATGAAACTACCCTGCAAAGATGTAACAACGGGCATAATGGCAGGCCCTAGGCCCATCTGGGCCCGGACGGGCACAGACGGGCTTTCCTCTGGCGCTCCTCCGGCGCCCCGCTGCGCGCATTCGCTGCACGCCTGCATTCTAGGAAAAGTAAATAGGAAGTGGCAGGGGATACGAGCCAAGGACTAGACCGCAAAGCACCCAATCGTGGTGTCCGCGTGTCTAGCCCTCACAAGATGGCGGGCAAAAGTATTCCGGCGAGAATAGCCCAGCTAGCCTGTAAATTTGAGGGTTAGCAGGTAAGCAATCAAAAAGTATAATCACGAGTGGTGGATTAATAAATTAGCACTCTAATCACACAGATTAATTAAAATGTACACGAGCATACAAAACAATTTTAAAACTATCTAAAAAGCGGAGCTAGCCTCCAGCAGCCTAGGTAAAGTGCAGTGTGTCAATAGCAGCAGCAGTGTGTCAGTAAATAGATCTAATCGGCCCCGCGCCGAGAAAGGCTCCTAAATAGCTTTTGCCAGGGGATACGAGCCAAGGACTAGATTGCAAAGCACCCAATCGTGGTGTCCGCGTGTCTAGCCCTCACAAGATGGCGGGCGGAAGTATTCCGGCGAGAATAGCCCAGCTAGCCTGTAATTTTGAGGGTTAGCAGGTAAGCAATCAAAAAGTATAATCACGATTGGTGGATTAATAAATTAGCACTCTAATCACACAGATTAATTAAAATGTACACGAGCATACAAAACAATTTTAAAACTATCTAAAAAGCGGAGCTAGCCTCCAGCAGCCTATTTAAAGTGCAGTGTGTCAATAGCAGCAGCATAGTGTCAGTAAATAGGAATAGGGATCTGCACAAGGAAACAGAGGGCTGGGGGCAAGGGGGCAGGGCAGGAGCAGCAAGATGACCATGGAGGTCAGGCAGGATGGGCACTAGAAACAAGATACACCGTGGAGAGCAACAGTGAGACTATGATGGCATACACACAGACCATGGAGGGAAGGTAGGAGGGGCCATGTCAACACAGAAGACCATGCATGGCAAGCGGGAGGGTTAGTGGAAGCACAATGGCTATGATGGGCAAGAAGGAGGGTGCGGGGGCATGCACAAAGGACCATGGAGGATAGAAGGGAGGGTCAGGACCTGGGCACAGACAAGAGAGTTCAGGGGAAGGGGCCTCACAACAGACCGCACAGGGCCGGCAGGAGGAGCAGTAGCTGCACAACAGACCAGGGAGGGCAGAAGGGTGTGGCAGTAAAATGGACCATGGAGGACAGGAGGAAGGGGATAGGGGCATGGCATGTGGACAGGCAGGTTGGAGGTGGCAGGGACAGGTTACAGTCATCTGACAATGCTAGGCAGGTGGGAGGGGAGTGGCAGCTCAACAGAACAATCAGAGTAGATAGGAGTGGCAGGTCCATGGAACATGGTGGGCAAAAAAAATGGAGCAGGGTCATGCACAAAGACATCGGAGGGCATGGGGAAGGAGAATAGGGGCAGCAAGCTAAGCACAGAGGCTAGGCAGGAGGTCAATGATGGGCCATAGAATTGGGCAATGGAGGGCAGGAGGAGTGGACTGGTACATCATGCTAAATGGAGGGCAGTGGCAGCACATCAGACCATGCATGGCAGGAGGGAGGAGGATTTGTGGATTCAGACAACAGAGGATAGGGAGGAGGTGGATGGGGCAGCAAGCTAACTGTTCAGAGAAGGTGGGTATTAGGAACTTTATTGTTTTTAAAATGTGTGTCTGTGCGAACTACTTAAAATATGAACAAGTATGCAGCATAATCTCACTTTTATTCAGGAAGAAGAGGACGTTTGTGACTGTGACTCCGGGCTCACTTGGCAGAAACACCCCCTGACCCTCCACCCCCCATCGCAAAAATGTAATGCCCGTGAAAAGGGTAGGTTGGACGCAGTGTTATATAGAACATAGTCCTGAGAGCACGATTGGAAATGAAAACTAGATAGTGTTGCAGGGATTCTGCTTATGCATAGAACTATGCACAGGAAACCAGGACCTTAGTGAATTGTGGTGTACCAAAAACTCACCTCAGAACCCAGTACCCCTTATCCGACCAGCATCAGTGTCCCATTCGTTATCCGAGTTTTATCTCGGCGGTCCCAATGTATAGACAACCCAGAACAAGCGACTTAGTTTATTCTTAGGAATGGTGGGAATCAGACATATTCGTAATTATTCTCATATCAGTCCACAACAAGAGTAAACAGAGACACGGTAAAGTTTAAAGAGTTTATTTTATAAACCTTGTGTCCTAAGATGCAGTACTTTGGCTAACATAAGCAGACAAATGATTAAAATCAAAACCATCAGCATAGTTACAATACCATAGAAAATGAAAGGAGAAATCATACTAAAATGACAGTGGGTTACAGCCACCTTCCTTTCGCTAGTAAACTAATATTATTATTATTAGACTAATAGAGGGTCTCTAGGCTTGAATGGGGAACCCCATACCATAAAAATCAGCTTAGTGGAATCACATCACAGGATCAGGTATTCTCTGCTCCTGGGAAAGCTCTTCTTCCGAATGTGTATAAAGCATGCAGCCTGCAATATTAAAAGCACTTGACTTTCAGGTATTTGCAGCTGCGTGCGTGTTATGGCTAAATAGTGGGCCGATCAACCTGAACCCAACAACATGCACCGTCTAGCGACCCAGACTGTTTCTTTACACAATGTTCAGACCAAGGTCGCAGCTCACTGTTAGGGATGTGAACAACAGACAGTTCTCATGTGAAGCAGAGGCGAGCAAGCATTTCTCAATTAATAACATGTAACTACAGTGTCGTGTGCAAAAGAAGCAAAAGTGGCAAGATGGCTTTCTAACATCTAACGCGGTTGTGCTAACTTAGCATTGTACAAATATAAATAGCAGTCCTCACTACAATAGTATATGGTATAAACTATGCACCAAAAGGTGTGATATAAGATGAACCGGGGCGTGAAATATAATATGCAATACATTGTGCGCAATGACAGATTCATTGGAGAGCGCGAGATAGCACAGGCACTAGCGTGTGCTATGCGATATGCGCCTTGGAGTGTAATATGCACAGGGCAGTGTTGTGTAACCTAAGTAGTCTCTAAAGTTGTAATATAAAATATGTGCTGGGGAGTGTAACGTTGCATATGCACTGTGACAAAGATATGGATCCCAGATTGTAATATGTATGGCATAGCGCTGTGCGTTATAACATAGGCATCAAGGAAGGCACATTAGATGGGGCAATATAACCCGTGCGAAGGCAAGTGTGGCATGACATATTCACGGGGTGGTGTTACAGTGCACATGGGCTAGAGAGTGTCATAGCATGCACACTAGCTGGTGGAATACAACACAGAGGTGTGTGTCACTCGGCGGGCACTGGTGGGTGTAACATAGCATTGGGCTCAGCCAGGAGCACGCTGTGACTCTCAAGTGGGGTTCGTCTCCTTTCCAGAGAGTAAAATAAAAAGTATTACACATCTGGCGGTAGATGCGTGTTTTATTAACTGTGAGGGGGGTTTCTTGCATAGTTTGGTTGAATCCCCTTTGAATGGCTTGGTGTGCTTGTGTATTAAATGTGCCCGTCAATAGCTACACATGTTTGTATAAATAAACAACAAGGGTGTCTACTTGGAGAGTAACCACAGGAGGGGGCACCGGGATTAGGCACGGTAGGGTGTCAGACATGTCAGAGCTTCACTAGCGGTGTAAATACATTCCACGTGGATTCATTGTATGCATAGTCGCCTTTTAATGAATATCACACAAATCGTCATGGTGATAGGTACATATGGTTTGTCCAGCATGTCCTAGGTGTTTCTATAAATATATATTTTTTTTAAATAATAAAAAACAAAGGCCGGCCCCGGGGGATGGGTCCCCGGGGCCATAAGTGGCCTAAGGAGGTGGGCAATGCAGCCCCCCTCCTAAAGAATTTCTTTTTAAAAAAGGCCATGACCCGGGGGTTGGGGTCCCTGGGGCCGATTAAGGTCTTGGGAGGGGGGCCACGCGGCCCCCTTCCAAATTAATTTTTTTCAACAAACAAAATTAGGGTGCAGGCCCTGGGGGATGGGGTCCCCAGGGCCAATAAATTAGAAAAAGAAGGGGGGCCACACAGCCCTCCTTCTTAAAAAAATAAAATAAATAAAAGACCGGCATCGCGCTGGAGGCCACGCCCCCTCCTTGCAGCACTCTGCAAACGTCCCCCCTGGCCAGTTGTAAGTTGGGGAATTAATTCCCCTTCAATACTGTGGGTCCCTGAGGGCCAACTAGCCCAACAGGTATCTCCCGTATGTGCCAGGGAGCTGCGTTGCAGACAGGTGTTCTGAGGCCACGCCCCTTTTTACACCTCTATGCAACGCAGCTCTGTGGCGCTTACTGGAGGTACCTAGTGGGCTAGTTTGACCCTAGGGACCCTTAGGATTCAAGGGAACTTAATCTCTCAACTTAGAACGGCCACAGGGCGCGTTTACACAGTGGTGAAGGGAGGGGACGGGCCTGAGGTGACATGTGCAAACACGCCCTGTGGCGCGTTTTAAATTGGGGAAATAATTCCCTTTCAATCCTGAGGGACCCTGGGGGCCATCTAGCCCACCAGGTGCTTCCAGTAAGCGCCACTGTTCTGCGTTGCAGAGAGGTGGTGCAGGCCGTGCCCCTTTTTACATCTCTCTGCAATGGCGCTTACTGGACATACGTAGTGGGCTATTTTGCCCCTAGGGACCCTCAGGATTCAAGGGGACTTAATCTCCCAACTTAAAACGGCCGCAGGGCGTGTTTACACAGTGGGGAAGGGAGGGTACGGGGCCTGAGGTGACGTGTGCAAACACGCCCTGAGGCGCGTTTTAATCCCCTGCCCTATTATGTACTAGGGGCTTAAAGACGAGGTCTTGCTAATCACAGGGGGACCCCAACGCATAGTGTTCCCTAGTGTATGTAGTTGTTTTCACAGTATTCTGAGTGTCTTTTATCATAGCACTGGCTCTAGGACTGGTTAGTCAGACTCAATTACCACCAGTATCCGTCTGAAAAAGTTGAGGGTACAGGATGATTTTGCAACAAGGCTTCTTTCTGCTCTTCTGTTTGTTCTTTCTGCACGTTATCCTTCTTCCTGCACTTTTCTTCGTCTTTGAGGACTTCTGTTGCTTCTTTCTGCATTTCTTTTTTTTCTTTCTGTGCGTTTTTTCTTCTTTCTTCACATGTCCTATCTCTGTAGTCATAGTTAGAAATTAGCATTTAAAAACCTTTGAAATTCACTGAAAAAACCATATGTTTCAGGGACGTTATAGTTAGGAATTAGCATTTAAAAAACCTTAGAAATTCACTGAAAAAACATCACATATTATATCACTCATGACATGGTCAGTGACATCACTCATGACATAATTGACGACATCTCAAATGACATCACTGATGACATCATCCTTGTGATAGAGTGGCAGACCTCCTCTCCCCCTAATATAACCTTTGATACACACATTCAAAAATAGAAACTAAAATTTTCTAAACAATGGACATACCAATACCAGTTACAACAACCTATTCAGTAATTCTAAGATCCACATACACATCCACTCATTCACCAACAGTCCTATACAGTCACTCATACATGTACTCACTCATCATATGTACTCATACACTTATACATCCTGTTACACAACACCACTCATCCATAGAGTTACTCACACACATAGTCACTCATGCTAATAAAGAATCAAACATCCATTTACTTGCATATACAGTTATACACACACCACCACACTTACTTCTACAAAAACGTACACATACTTAGTCTTTTAAACAATCACTTATAGAAACACATACTTATTCATACAGGAACTCTTCCAATCTCTCACTCTCACATATATTCACTTATATACACCAATAGTGACATACTAGTTAAAAACATATGTAGTTACTCATAAATACACTATTGAGACAGTCATTTACTCACTAACACACCCATGCACACACTCATCCACCCATACAGTCCTGTACACGCATGCGCAGACGCCCGTGCATTCGCATTTCTCATGAGAAATGCACATCCGCTGGCGTCCGCGCATGCGCATTTGTGAGAAGAAGTTGCCGTCAACCAGGAAGAGGGAGCCCCGGGACGCCGCACCGCAGGTAAGGCATTTTACTTACTTTAAAATTCTTAAAATTATTTTATAATGAGGGCGGGCGGGCGGCGGGTGGCGGGCAGCTCTGCTTCGCCGTGGCGTGTGCGTAGAGCTACCTGCTCCGCCTACTTCGTAAACTGCGAAGCAGGCAGCGCTATGAACACTCCGTGGGCGGAGCGGAGCACTACGCCCGGGCTTACTTTGAAGGCGAGCAAAGGTGGTAAAGCACCGGGCCCTGACGGGATCCCCATTGCTTTGTTTAGATATTATATTGACCTTTGGGGCCCTTTTTTAACTCTGCTTTTCAGAGCCTGCCAGATTGAAGGATTCCTATGCACATGGCCTGAGTCCCTAATAGTTCCCATATTCAAGAAGGGAGACCGCAATAGTCCAGCACAATATAGACCCACCTCTTTTCTGGGCTCTCTGGTTAAGGTGGCTGGAAGCATTCTTCTAGGTAGATTACAGGACTGGGCAGAGTCCAACAGTATTATTTTGGATTTGCAGTATGGGTTCCTTCCGACCAGTCGTGGGGACCATAGAGCAGGCTATTAACCTGAAATTACTCATAGGGAAATATGTGCACATTAAAGGAGTCAGCCTGTTTCTAGCATTCATAGACCTATCCTCTTCTTTTGACTTTGTGTTGCATGACAAACTATGGTCAGCGTGGGCATAGACCATTCAATTGTGAACTTCCTTAGAGATTTGTACTCATCAGGACGGGGCATAGTACGATACGGCCTAAATTGCGAATGCACCCAGTCATTTAACATAGAAAGAGGAGTTCGCCAAGGCTGCATACTCGCTCCATTCTTATTTAACCTCTACCTTAATAGCTTAGTCAGAATCCTTGCAAGTAAGTGCACAGATTTACCCTAAGTTGGGCACCGTTCAATTCCGGCACTTTTATATGCCGACAACACTGTATTAATGGCCCTTGCTCCTCTGTACCTACAGCGTGTAGTTGATGAATTAGCCCAGTTTATGCAGAATCATGGTATAAAAATAAACATCAGTAAAACCTTTGTAATGAAACGTGAGAAAAGTGACATTTTTACAGAGGGTACTAAGATTTTGTTTACACCTACATTTTTGTACCAAGGCTTTTATTTAACAAAGATGGCAACTGAACTAGTGCGATCAAGTCAAGGAAGATCCAATTTGTCAAAAGCAACACAGCCCTGCTGAACTTCGCTAGGAAGTTGAGCATAAAATATCTGAGCGAAATGATGACCATTTATAAGTAACCCTGGGCGTAGTGGGCGTAGTGGGGCCCACGTGGAGCAGCGTGTAGTGTGGCAAAATCTACGCACACTCACGCGCTCCGCGTAGCCCCAATACGTGCCGCCCGCCACCCGCCCGCCCTCATTTTAAAATAATTTAAAGAATGTAAAAAGTAAATAAATTAACTTACCTGCAGTGCGGCGTCCCGGGGCTCCCTCTTCCTTCTTACCAGCAACTTCTTCACAGAAATGCGCATGCGCGGGTGTCCGCGCATACGCATTTCTCACGAGAAATGCACATGTGCGGACACCTGCGCATGCATATTTGTGTGAAGAAGTTGCCGGCAAGAAGGAAGAGGGAGAGCGGGGACGCTGCACTGCAGGTAAGGTAATTTATTTACTTTTTACATTCTTTAAATTATTTTAAAATGAGGGCGGGTGGCTGGTGGCTCGTAAACAGCGAAGCAGGCAGCGCAACGTGCACTCCGTGGGCGAAGCGGAGCATGATGCCCAGCCTTATTTATAAGGCCAAATGTAGGCCAACTGCCACGTATGGGTCCAATCTTTAAGGATACGCAAATGCTGACTTCCTTCAGCTAGCAGAAAATGGATCCTTTAGGAATCTCTTTGTCCTCCCAAAAAGATGTTCAATCTTTGTCTGCCACTCTGAATTGGGACTTCCTTATTTAGAAGATTTGATCAAGATTCAACCAGTCTTGCTCTGACATAAAATCTTGTCCTCCGAATACACACCGTTCCATTGTAGAGAACTGTCTTAGATCTTCGTCTGTTTTTAAAATCGCCTGGCTCAGATTCGTCCGTGACTTTCTTGCCGACATTGGCCACCCTGAGTTTTTTGAACACCCTGAGCTCTTGATTGGCACCTAAAGGAAAGCTCTCAAATTGAAATGCCTATCTACACTTTTGGAATTGAGGCTATCCACAGAGATAATGAAACCTTCTGTTCTGAAGAACCTTTTGATCTTGACTAATTATGATATGCAACCTTATCTAGCAAATATTTGTGCTGCCCCAGTTCCGGCTGAATATATTCCAACATTTAACCAGTTTCTCCAAAATTAACAACTGGTCTCACAAGCCTGTGAAATGCCCATGCGACAATGCTTTCACGCAGAGTGCCATTCACATTCTCTTTTTTTGTAAATTTAATTCAGACCTAAGAAATTTCTTTATTAATCCTCTTTTAACACATCTAGGTTTTGTGCAATGTCGTCCAGCTTTTATTTATCTGCAATCGCTTCCGAGTTTGTATATATATATATATATATATATATATATATATATATATATATATGCTGTGTTGTCACAATTTTTATTGGCTGTTATAAGATATAGAAAACAGATTTGGAAATTTCATAGACTAGCAGGCGATGTTTCTGTCTGACTTTATCCATGTGTTTTAGCTATCTTTTAATTGAGTTTTAACTTGATATTGTTATATTTTTGTAGCTTTTAAGACTCACTATGTGATTTCGAATAAAGCTTATTTGTTTGATTGATTGAAAACAATGCTAGAAAAGAGGGAGTGAGGTGAGTAATTTTAGAGTGTGATTGGGGTTTTAGAGCGCTCCATATGAAAGGAGCTGCTCTCTGCTTAAAACTTTGGATCTATCATTCTTAATTGTTATAGATAGATAGATAGATAGATAGATAGATAGATAGATAGATAGATAGATAGATAGATAGATAGATAATAGATAGATAGATAGATAGATAGATAGATAGATAGATAGATAGATAGATAGATAGATAGATAGATAGATAGATAGATAGATAGATAGATAGATAGATAGATATTATCTACTGGTGGTTGCTAGTAGGTAGGTACAGTTAGGACCTAGTTTCCATAGGAAAAGTGTTTTTTGACTTGTCTATATCTATTGCGCGCCGCATGTCAGGGACCGGCCATGGATCTCAAAAGGCACCTTGAAACCCAGAAGAGTGCTCAAACAGTGACACACCCCTTTGTTACACATGATCCGGCACACGTATAGGTCGAAAGATATCACCCAGATTGATAGCTACCCCATGCACATACTAGGAAAGAAGGGCTTGCGACATCCATGGAACCCTAGCTAAAATGTATGCCATCTTAATATCGTCCTTTAAAGATCTTTAACCAGTCTAACTCCCAGCTAGAGTGTGGAGAGGAGGAGGCCTAGCAACTTATAAAATACTAATGCATTCCCACTCTTTAACCTGACCCATCAACATTAGATAACCTGACTGTGGTCACCTTCCAGTGCCTCACCAAAATTGCATGAATGGAGTGTTCAGAGCACACACCCCAAAGAGAGCAAAGGAACTGCGAAGGAAAGTGATTTACGATGGCACATGCAGAAATGTACTGTAACTTACCAATTAATGTAGCTCTTATTCAACAGGTTGGAAATCAAACATCCAAGTGATTCACCTTTTCAGCGGCCACATCAACACCATGAAAGGATGTACAGTGTGCAAATTGAGAAATTACAAACTCTGACATGAACATTTTTGCTTCAAACCTTTTAAGGCAATAGGCCCTCAATCATCTCAGGACTACAAATATCTCCCTGGGAGTCATCCCCCGACCTGCAATGTTCAAAAAGTTATGTATTGTTGCACTTGTATTTATGGTCTGTTTACTGTGGATATTAAAGCAAATACAAGGAGATGATGGACGGAGCACTGAAACTTTTCTGACAAACAACCCCAGTCACAGATCTGGGTTAAATCCATCATCGTTCCTTAGCTCACTTTGCCACCCCAGTTCATACACAGCTATTTGCAAATCAATCTTGACCCTGTGCCTCATGGGAACAGTCCAGGCCAAACTGCCAAGCCATGTCTTCCCTGGACCGAAAACAAGCATCCTGGGACCGGTTTCAGGCTAACAGCCCTCATCAGCCAGGCTTGCTTGAATCCAGTGGCAAAGTGAGCAAGGGACCTAAGTCTGGGCATACCCTGCCAACTTAGGGCAAAGAAAGCAAACACAAGGAGATGGTGGACGTAGCGCTGAAACTTTTCAGACACTCACCCCCAGTCACAGATCTGGGTTAAATCCATCATCGTTCTTTAGCTCAATTTTCCACCACAGTTCAGAACAGCTATATGCAAATCAGTCTTGACCCTGTGCCTCATGGGAACAGTCCAGCCCGAACTGCCAAGCCATGTCTGAGGGTTAGTGTCTGAAAAGTTTTAGCACTCCGTCTATCATCTCCTTGTGTTTGCTACTAAGGACATTGCCACATCCATTCATCCACAAAGAACTGCCCAGTCATATAGAGTCCACCCCACCCCAAAGATATCACTGGCTTTGCATAGGGACCTCTCCCATATCATTTATAATTACACCAAACCTAACACTAGCATCCCACATGCACTACACTGAACCCTATTACACAACACCTGGTATCAGCACATGGCTGCTGTGGGCTCCAATGCATCAGCCAGGTCCTGTTACAACTGTTCACTGATACCACATGCAGTAGGTGCAGAAAGGCTTTACTTGTCTCAAGAGGTGGCCCTGAAAAAGCAAAATGCCTTCTCCACCTATACCTATGCAAGATTAGGGCCAAAATACAACCCAACAAGGTAGAATCCCCAGAGTAGTAGTGAATCTGACCTGATGCAAGACTAACCCAACAACACTGTACCTTCTCACTAAGCCTAGCGATATTCAATCTGGGCTAGATATACACCGATAAAACGGAAGTTATGGAATTCGGCCAGGGACAACCCCGATGGGACGCCTCATGGTGGCCCACGATGGCTGGACAGTGCCCTACTCCGGCGTCCAAGATTAGAAACCTGGGGGTTATTTTTGATTGCAAATTAACCTTTTCAGCTCAAGTAAACAGCCTTACCTCCTCTTGTTTTTTCCTGATTAAAACTCTAAAGAAGATCTTTCCTTTTATCAGGAAGGAACAACAGAAACTAGTGGTGGTGGCATTCCTGCTTTCAAAGTTGGATTACTGTAATGGCCTATTTTTGGGAATTGACAAGACGCAAATGAATAGGCTTCAATCACTACAGAATGCTGGTGCCCGATTGCTTTTGGACATACCTAGAGGTAAACCCACCTCTGAGGCTATCCGAACCTTACATTGGCTCCCAATGCAGCATTGGGTCGAATTTAAGGCTCTATGTCTTGTCCATAAGGCGCTTTACGGAGGTGGGGCAGGTGTTATGCGCACATTATTTAGATCTTACATCCCAGCCCGACCATTACAATCGGGTAACTTGAAACTTCTCTGCTTGGATAGGATTAGGAGAGTGAGATGGGGTGGCAGAGCGTTCTCACACCGTGCCGCTCTACTATGGAACCTACTGCCTGTAGCCTTGCGGCTGCAACCTAACAGATTGGCGTTTAGAAAAGCCTTGAAAACTCTGCTGTTCACCGGAACATAGTTGCAGGTGATAGGCCTGTTGGCTCCACTAGGTTCTTACCCTTTTCAGTGCCAAGACGTCACGGCATTCGAGCGCTTTATAAGCATATATCCTATCCTATCCTATCCTATCCTAGATAGGATGCACAGAAGGGGGACAATAGGGGAGGGCACAAACACATCCACCCATGCTTCCATCTGCAGTCCCAGGGTGGCCCTTAGCATATCTGGAGCAGTCTTTTTTAATAAAAAATGGACTTCAGACATGGAATTCCAATGTAGGGCATCCATCTCGATGACACAAAGCAAAATGAGTCTCGTAAGGGAGGGTGGAACAGCAGCTTAGATAACCCACATCAGGACATTTTGGACACCAAGGTGGGTGTATATACGTGGATAAAGGGAAAGGGGAAACTCTTAATTGAACTGTATTTCTTGTGTTTCAGCAGCAAAGGAACATTTCCACTGGTCACGACTTAAAACGGTGGGAAAGTCTTGTTCATTCTGGCCATGCAATTGGGCACCTCCACGCTGATGGATACCTTTTGGTGGTGCAGTGAGTTTGCCTACACTCAGCTTGATCCTGGATGACATAGCCCCTGCTTCCTTGTCACCATACACTCCCAGAGAAGAACTGTCACATTTGTTTCAAGACCAGCCAAGGAAGTAGATGTCTCTGTTGCATCAAACTCCTGAAAAAAGCACTGGTGGTTATTTTGGCTCGGCTCTGTACATTGACATTCCAGAAGAATCCAAACTGCTCTCTGATGCATGAGTATCATTGGGAGGGTCGATACCCTTCTTCACCTTCAGAAAAGTGAACGGCAGCTGCTTGCCGATAACTAGATGGGAAATGCTCAAGATGATGAACAGCACTGAGCTTGGCCTTAATTCGATCAAAGAAGAACTGAAAGCCATCCTCCTAATGGTGATGCAACATCAATATGTGTTCGACTGAATGACCGTAATGGAGGAAGGGGTGTGTGCCAAGATCAGTGCGTCCTGCTGCATGTTTATTCTAGGGAATGACATGGACAATGGGACTCTGACTCTTGTCATCCAGGCACTGCACCACTTACAAAGAGACATGCGTGAGGTGGGAGTTGCCCCTGAGCAGGAATGGGTTTTGAGCCGGTTTTCCTGGCTCCTCCGTGGCTGTCCATACTATGCACGTCCCTGCTGCCCGTTTTTTTATTGCTATTGTTTTTGAGTATCTTTCTTGCAATTGGGGGTTTCCTGCTGTGAAAATGCAGTCCTAAAATTAGGTAGAATGCAAGAAACTAGGAAAATAGTAATAGTTAAAACTATAGAACAATAAGTCGCCAATAATGTGACTGTCATGACCTGTTGGTCAGATAATGTACTTGAAAATTCAACTGGAAAGGGAAATGTTAATATTGATAAAATTGATGCCTATGTTTATAATGATATATTCAAGAACGAGATTGCAACTCTATTATTGAATTCACCTGTCATACACTCTCCATCATCCCGACTCAGAAATACGTAGTCAGACAGACACTGGGACCTAGGCCTGAGGTTACTGATTGACAGGTCACAGGTGGGGTAGCACGTAGCTGGCTGACAACAGTGTAAACAGGAAATCAGGTAAAATCCCTCAGACAAGTGCAGAAACACCACTATGGTTTAGGGAGATTGTCCCCACATGGAGTTAGGAACAGACAGCCAATCAGGACACAGCACACAGAGTACACTCAGTGATCATACACCCCTCATGCCGGACATCTGAGCACGTTACCCACTGGCCCCCATTGTGTCCATGCAAGGATGAGGCCTACCACAGCTGGACTGGGAGCCGAAAGATGCCGTGGCAATTCTGCCTAAACGGCCCTGGGGGAGGGGATGAGGTGGGTGTGACTGACCAGCAGTGGCCGGGGGTGGGTAATGCTAGTGTCAAGCACTGCTGTACAGCTACTGATTATGCTACAGGGGGTGGATATTGCAGCACTGCTGCAAAAACGGCCCCCAATAACAAAACCGACCTCCTCAGGCAAAAAAATGGCCCCCACCCTTTGGTCCACCGGTGAAATGCCCGTTGCCCGCTACATCCAGTCTGGCCCTGAGGCCCACCTGCATTTGTCACCAGGGACCGTATTTACTCCAAAGGCAAAGCCTGCACTCTTTTACCAAAAATCTGGTTTAGATTGATTGTACTCAGACCCGCTTCTGTAGCTGTGCTCCCAGCTGAAGAATCATTTTACTCAGGAGACTAAGGGGAATGCTAGGTGGTAGGACATTTGTGCCAGTAGAGTTTTCCACACAACAATGTGTGGAAATAGTGATTTTTAAAGCTAAATTTGATGTTTGCAGGTGATTCTGGGTGAAAAAACGTTGGGGGATCCGCGCAAGTCATACCTCATGGGACTCCCCAGGGTGTCTAGTTTTCAGAAATGTGGGGGTTTGGCAGGTTTCCCTTCATGGCTGCTGAGCCCGGGGCCAAAAACCCAGGTGCCCCCCCTTGCAAAACCAGGTTGTTTTGTGATAGGTCATTTTGATGTCTCCACAATACGTTTTGGGCCCTTGCCTGTCGCTGGTACTTGACCCACCCACACAATTGAGGTACCATTTTTATTTGGATACTTCAGGGAATGCGGGGTGGGTGGAAGTTTGTGGTCCCACACAGATTCCACAACTTTCCTTCACAGAAATGTGGGGAAAATGTGTTTTTTTGTGTGCAAAGTTTAAGGTTTGCAAGGGATTCTGGGTAACAGAACCTGGTGAGAGCCACACAAGTAACCCCATCCTGTATTCCCCTGGGTATCTAGTTTTCCAAAATGTATAGGTTTGCTAGGTTTCCCTCGGTGCCGGCATAGCTACGGTTAAAAATCTACAGCTAGGCTCTTTGGAAAAAAGAGGTCAGTTTTCACTGTAAAAATGTGGTGTGTCCACGTCACATTTTGGGCCGTTTCCTATCGCGGGCACCAGGCCTACCCACACAAGTGAGGTACCATTTTTATTGAAAGACTTTGGAGAATGCGGGTGGGTAGAATTTTGTGGATCCACACAGATTCCAGAACTTTCCACCACCGAAATGTGAGGAAAATTTGTTTATTTTTTACAAAGTTCAAGGTTTGCAAGAGATTCTGGGTAACAGAACCTGGTGAGAGCCAACAAGTCACCTCAGCTTATATTCCCCTGGGAGTCTAGTTTTCAAAAATGTATAGATTTGCTATGTTTCCCTAGGGGCTGGCTGCGCTAGGACCCAAAATCCACAGGTAGGCACATTCCGGAAAAAAAGTCAGTGCCTAGTGGGCTTTCTGCCGCCTTGGGGAGGGCGGAAACTGGGGGCTATTGACCCAATATGCCCCCAAGTTGGGCAGAAAGACTCTGGCTATTCTTTTGGGGGTATGGGGGCATTGGAATGCCCATTCTGGGCAGTCCCCATCCCTACGTATAAAAAAACCAGCACAATCGCTGGCGCCTAGTGGGATCTCTGCCCCCCCGGGGCGATCAGGGGCTACTGCCCCCATCTGCTTCCTGGGGGGGCAGAAAGACTGTGGCATCTTTTTTGGGCAGCCCCCACCCCGAACTTTGGAGAAAAACAAATCTCTGGTGACTAGTGGGCTTTCTGCTCCCCGGGGGGCATATTGGGGTCTACTGCCCCAAGGAGGGGCAAAAAGGCTGAATTTACCCTATTTAATATAGGGGAGCAAAGGCCCTTGCCCAAAGGGCTGCTCCCCCCTCGCTGGTGCCTAGTGGGTGGATCCCTGCTTGGGGATCGCCCTCCTGGGATGATCCCCAATCAGAGATTCACTGGGGAGGGTATACCATTGGAAATGGGAGTTTTTCCCCTTTCCAACGATACCTCTCCTGACTTTCTACATGCTCAGGCCACTGAGATAGCCCCCTGAGCAAGTGGACAGTGAAACTGAAATGCGCCTCTTGGCTCATTTCAGTTTTGGTTTCACTGAAATTACGTCAGCGCGACATGCGCGCTGTTCGTCATTTCAGGAAAACCAAAGAAACAGCCTCGGGAGCTGGGGAAGCTCTTCCCCAGCTCCCAAGGCTGTTGGGGGGGAAGGGAATACTTCTGGCGCGGGCACCAGAGGGAATCCCCTTGCCATGTGATCTGACGGCCGGCGTCCATCCGATCCACATGAGCACTGGTGCGTCGGACGTGCCCCTGGCTGTCCAACACACTGAAGGGGTTTAATGTACTTCCAAAGTCTCAAACTACCGTATGTCTATATTTACATCATACCTAAGGTCTCCCCTAGGTGCCCCAGGGGTAGAGTGCCTTGTAACGTGAAGCAGAGACATTATGAAAGATGTTTTATAAGCCCTGGTGAGGAAAAAACTGCCAATTCCGTTTTCCCCCATTTTAGTGAATAGCTCCATGGGCAACATTGAGATATTTTATATTTTATTCAAGTATAAATACTGACATGAGCCACCTAGAATGTACTTCAGGGTATCTAATTAATAGTTAAGATAAATGCAACAACTTGCCACTGTTAGATTTGAAATCAATACCACTGTAAATACGTTATAAAACTTTGTTTTCAGTGAGCCAAAACCCAGCTTTCCAGTCGCCCTCTCCTGATTGTCCAGCCTTTCCCAGGTTGAGCCAGAGCTGCTTGATGAGGTGTGAAATGTACTGTCAGAGTAGACAATGGATGTCCTGGGTGTGGAGAACTTTAGCTGCAGAAGGCAAAAGGCAGAAAGAGGGTGGGGGAGCCAAACTGTTCTTCAAAGGGAAAATGACAGCTACGATCTGCTACTACAAAGAGAAGAGGGACTGCTCTGCTGGAATCTGGACCTGCACCTAAAGGAATGCACTCTGAAGGACTGCACCTGCTGCACAATCTGATACTACAGCCCTAAGAACTTTGTCTTGCTTTAAGAAGGATTAAGGAGAAGGCTTCCTACAAGCTACAGGTTAACAGAGCCCACGTGCATCACCTCCACCAAGAGTCCCCATCCTGGAGTGCGTCCAGTGGACTTTTAAGGATTTGGCCAAGTGCACTGTGGCAATTGTAGTCCAGACACCCCAAGGACCATCTGCGAGAGTCCAGACCCTTGGATACACTTTTAACCATCAAGAGGGACTTCAGGAAGAAGTTACAGAAGTGTGATGAAGTTTTGGAACTTTTTGTCAAAAAGCTCCATAAGGTGACCGACTTGGCGTCGAGAGTCAAGCTGGCTGCCTTCTACTGTGACCCAGCCTGGCTTTCAGGTTGATCCCACTGAAAGCCTTGGAGCTCCAGTCTTCCAGGATTGGACTGAGGCCTTGCAGAGAAGCAATCTGACAACGCTGCATCAAAATTGGCCTCTGAAGGAGACTGCTCGAGAGAAAAATTGTCCAGTAAAGTTTCTAACTCCTAAAGTAAAATTATGACTGTGGCATCATGCTTAGCGTATTCGACCAGGGCTCCATCGTGGTCGGCCTCAAACTTTGACTTTGTCTCAGTCAAGCGCAAACAGATTTCCCAAGGTGGTGCTATATGTTTTAAAGCATTGGAAAGGGTTTATTCTTTAAAATGCATATCTCCAGTTCCCAACATTGGATTTTTCTTGTGTTGGTGTATATTTGGTCATAAAATATAATCTACTTTTATAAATTGGAGTTTGATTTGTGTGTGTGTTGTGCCTTACTTATTTACTTTATTGGTGTTTTAAATGCTTTGCACAGCTGTCTCCTAAGTTACATGTACCTGCTCATTGCCAGCTATCAAGGGTTGAGCAATGGAATCATTTATTAAGATTTTGACTGACCCTCTTATTGTGCTTGTGGCCTTATTACTAGTAGTATGTAACTACTTATCACTACTAAAAATCCACTTTTCAACAATTCCTCTGCAGTATGGGTTGGAGGGCAGGTTTGTAAAATGAGGTAAGAGAGTGGTTAGCAGGACAACCAGTGGCATAATGCAAAATGATGGGCCTCCCTGCAGAATGTGATAAGGGTGGTGCGATTCTCCCATATCTCCCATATATCCACTGACCTTGGGCTGAATGGGCCCCCCTTGAAAGGTGTCCCCCCACCCGTGCCACGGGGCTTGCATTACGCCCATGAAGACAATCCACATGATAGTTCTGCTCGTTTTGGGCTTGATTGTCTCAGAGGACCTCAAGCTGAACCCGAGCCTGGCATCTGGCTTGAGCATGGTTCAGTCTTTAGTGGCTCACCCACCTCTATTGTCAGCCTCTCACTGATTAGCCTGCCCCATGTTTTTGGTATTTTAGGTAATGGCTTTTTTGTTTCAACAACGTGGCTCTTTCAGAATCAGGAAAAGCTCCCTATGCAGTAATTTTGCACCCCAAATGACTGCACTATTAGGTTATCCTCTACAGATTGGGCTGGAAAGTCTATGTTGCCCTGCTGATTTCCAGGGGTAATTCTCTATAACTGGGCTATTTTTCAACAACAATATTTATGAAGTTTGAATAGTCAATTATGCCCCCAGAAAACGACGATGATGCAGTAACATCAGATGCAGGCAGTTTCTATTTCTCCTCAACTCAGAACGGGCCCCGGTGTCTCCATGCTAGCATTTATAACATGTATTTATTTTATAGTGTTCTAGCTATGGAAAATATATTTTACCTATGAATGCATTACACTAGAGCAGGTGAAAATAAAGGCATGAAACACTTTCTGGCCATTTACTGCTGTATTTAGTCTTCATCTAACTGATTTTATTTATTTGAAACTTTAATTGAATAATACATCCGCAAAAGCTTGCAAACAATTTGAGCAGAAAATAAAATGTGTTGTGCTGACAATGTAGTCATAAATACAGATTCTGCCATGTAAATATAAATAGGAAGGTTAAAATTCATAGTGAAACAAAGTTTTCATCAATATGCAAATTGACATGGAAACATCAAAACTAGAGTTTTCTGCTAATCCAATTACCAGAAAGCTGATTGCCAATCTTCCACAGGATTATCAGTGTGACTGCTTCATTAAGCCTAATAGCCCCCTGGAGCCAGCAAAACGGTGGATAGACTACTGTTAAATCTTGATTAGCCAATCAGCGCGGTGCTTCCAATAGCCCACTGTTCTCAATGAATATTAGAAATCCAAGTGTGGCGAAACAATGTAATTAATAATGAAGAAGTTGTAATAATGTGAGCTGAAATGTGTTTTATAGTTCCCACTAGAATGCCAAACGGGCTAAAAATGTGTGCAAAGCAACTTAATAGGTCTTTAATGGTAAAGGTCCCTTTTAATCCTCTTGCTCTCCGTTCTTGCATTCATCTTTATTTGCGGATTGTGGGAGAGAAGCTGCCGAAAAGTGTCGTCAATCGGTTTGGAATATATCCTCGACGAATGGGTCTGTGTTTTTGTCCTTTCATAAAATCTCTTTGATCTGAGTGCTCGTTTTTGAATCTGTTGTCTGCCTCGGTGTGTGCCTTGTTATTTTGTCAAGGAAAGTCAACTCATCCAGAAATAGAGGTCGCTTTGTGGCAGACTATGCCCACCACGCTGATATAGATTTGCTGTACAAAAATAAGTTAATATTTCAAAATTGTTTATAATCATGACCTTGTTTTCTTATGCATTAAAGATGTGGCGTTGGAGGTAAGTGCTATGGGATTTAAGATGCTACTTTTAAATTACCTGCTGCTCCTTCAGATGCACTGTTCCAGGTACCTGGCACTCCATCGGTTACTTCGAAACTTGAAGTATGCCCTCTTGTAAATGAATACGTTGAATGTGATTGGAGATATTGTTTATTGTTTCTGTAAACTGACTCCCTTGGCGTAAGAAATGCTCTGTCTTTCTTGAAGTAGGATTGTATTATTTTAAATACCACCAACCCAAAGCCTTTTGTATTAAATATTGTTTAGTAAGTGTGTTTGCTCTGCAACCTTGTACGAAAGTTTTGTTTTAACAGATATATGTTTTAAAAGTTTGATATACTTTTCTACCTACAAATGTGCCCTAGTCTGCTAGTGCCTTTATTCTATGAACGGGTGAAGAATAAAAATTAAAGAAATGAGGGAAGTTAGACGATGCCCACGCACGAAGACAACAAACAGCGCTCAGCACCCAGCCACAAGTCTATATGACATTACTTGAGTGTTGATCATTGTTTATATCATTTTTGAAAAATGTAATAAAGAATTGACATACAAAAAAAGAGAACAAGTTGGAAAACGTTAAAAAAAAGCCTACTACAACGGGAACATTACTTCTATTGAAAACGTGTTCTCATAAACTTTATATGTGAAATATCATTTTCATAAGTATAAAAAAGCAATTGTAAAATAGAAAGCAGACTAACATAGGCTTCCTGGGACAAAAAGAATCGCATCTTCAAAAAAGTAATATTTTGAAATGTTGTGTGTGTAATCATTTATTTTGCTCAGTTCCACCAGCAGATACACATTTTCTCTACTTACAACTTCATGCACAATCACACAAACCAACAAAGGAAGAAGATAAAGGCACCATCATCATAGATCTGTGACACTTGACAATACCCAACATTTGCTACGGCATGCCCATATACGCAGTGGTCGAAGTGCATTAAAGAAAGTATGGGAATTGTGATGCGGTGCGCAAAGGAGGAAGGGTGAGAGAGAGTGGAGGCGGGGGTCAAAGGCGTGGCTAAAAAAACTATTCTGTAACATTTTGGGGTTTTTCACCTTCAGGTAAGTACATATAAAGTAAGGACGCTTAATTGAAAAATAAATGCAAGTTAAGTTAACCAGTGGGAAATGTACTATTGTACATTATTAAACTTCTACTGGTTAATGCACTGCAGAGGGCTGTGTCTACGGCTGACTTTTGGCATAGGCAAGTGGGGCCAAGGCTTAGAGCGCCAATCTCTAGCGGGGCTCACTGAGCTCTCTGCATTAGGGTTCTGTGCACAGCAACATCCCTTTTCATTAACTCCTGTGAATTAAAGTTGTTTAATACTTTTTTAACTTGCTGCAATTGCTATATTTAACACTCTGTGAGCCCCCTTCCATGAGCTCCCAACTATCTTTCACCCCCTGCTGCCATACACCATCATTTCCCACCCCAACGAAAAACTTGGCACCAGCCTGACAGAGCTAAGCATGGACGATTCACATGGAGGTGTGGAGATGCAAGGTGGTTGTAATCAGATCACTGCTTTGATGTAGTCAGTCAAGGACTGATCTGTGAAAAGTAACCCCCTGCTGCCTCATTTTATATCAACAGCAGCTAGTATGTCAATTATGTTCCACCCAGAGTGCATTCCGATCAAGGGCCGGCTCTGGATGTGTCTGTAACTAGAGAGCCACAGAAGTGAATCCTGGTTCGTGCAGTGGAGAATAGCAACTTATGTATGTTTAGTGCTATGAGGTTCCAGTCTGTGACAATAGCAGTAATATAACGTCCAGACTGTACATAGTACATTTTTTACAATTGTCATTTCAAAAGCACATCTGGTAACTCCCTTGCAATGTCACTCAAAACAATAAATCTATGTCATCGGGAAGCTTCAAGTGATTCCATCAGCTAAAGCAAATACTGGCTTCCAAGTGCCCCTTTACATTTGCACATTCACCAGTTGTGCACATTTATATTTGTTTTAGACAAGCAAGCAACTGTCAAGAAGCCTTGTTTAGCTGTCTGTCCCTTCCTCGGTTTCACAGCACAGGAGACTCCCTGCTTTACATCTCAGCTGAATTAACCTGCCCTGGGTGGTTGTCTTTTCACAAAAAGTAAGGGAACTGTTTTTCTTTAATTAAAAAAGTATGGGCACATCTTGCCCCTTAGATCCTGCCCACTGTGACCACTGCATTTACAGCAATAAACTCTAGTATCAGTACCAGATGTGCAATACTACTCATAATTGCTGCCAGCCTAGACAAATGTGACCTAAAAATGCCAAGGAAATTAGAGAGCCATTTAGACCCAGGTAGGAGGTCCTCTACACTACTCGGTCAATGGAGGAACTAGTCTCTGGGGTAAAGAAGGGCTCAACTTAATGAAATATCCCCATATGCCTGTCAGCTTGCAAAGGATGGAAAAACAGCCACTCAAACAATACTCAAATTTGTTATTAGCCATACGTTAAAGGATACTGTTTTGGGCCTGAGAAAGTGCCACATAAATATTTATTTATGTATTTTAAGGCAACCTCTGTTTTTGGAAAAGTTTTTATATAGGCCTCAGCGGAGTTCATGGAGTTCTGCTAAGTGGAACTCTGCTGAGTGCCCCCCAAAATCTGCCAAGCTACATAGAGTTCCACGAGCAGCAGAGTGCATTACCCCATCCCGCATTGTAAAATCAGCACGAACGGCATCACATACAGTGCAGGAGGGTGTTGCTTCTTTCTGCTGTTCGAGTAGAAGTTTTACTTGAGAGTCAGCTTCCTTAACGCGAACAGAAGGTTTCTCAATGCAAGCAGTAGCGACCATCTGTGACTGCTCGCGTTGAGGAATTTCACTGGGAAGCAGTCTCACATTGGATTCTCCTCATTCGTGCTCGCCAACCTACACAGGGCACAGAGTGTGAAAAACTCAGCAAACTTAGTGAACGGAGCAGAGTTTAACGTCCAGGCCTAAATTGTATTTCATGAACTCTGGGGGGATGCTTTTGACTTTACAACTAGTAGTTTAATCAAGAATGGCTGTCAGCTGCTCAGATGGAACTTGGGAGGGCCGTAATAAAAGAAAGGTGAACCATTTGTGCAATTTCAGCTGGTCCATTAGTGCTGATGACTGGTTAAAAAAATACATTCTATATTACCGTGCGTCAGCACTCATCTGTGCCAAGGCTGCATGCTCTCCATGTATGATATGCATGTGGTGATCTGCCTTGTTTGGGAGTGATTAATCAATTCTGTGATGACACACGGAAGTCACAACAAGTTAGCTGTCAGGCACCGATCAATCACTTCATTAATTCATTAAAGTATAAGGCAGTGAGTCATCGTAAACAATTTCAGAAGACAATCAAGGCGAGGCCATAGGTCCTGCAGCTTTCTCCCAGGTTGAGCTGGCCTTGGATGGCATGGCTGCACATGCCACTGGGGAAGCAATGCTGTGCAGGCCTTGAACCACCTGACAGCCAACGCTGCAGCCAAAGTAAAATAATGGTGCGCTGAAGTGTTCGTAGATCTTCTATGGCCTACCCTGTGCTCCCAGCTCAAAGTGAAGGGTAATTTTAGGCTGCCTTTGTATTGGGAGCCCCAGCCCAAATAGTTAATTCCCGTCTCGCGCCCCATTGATTTTGCACGGTACTCAGGAACAGATGTCACCGGCCGACATAGAATGCAACTCCTGCGTGCCCAGGAGGAAGAACACTAACTGAACCACAGTTCAAGGCACATGGTCCCAAGGAGCCTCCAGCGAGTGCAGCACCAACTGCCATCTTCTCCTCTCCCTACTTGCGCCAGCTTCCTCTGACGGACCACAGCATCCCGTGTCGTCCGCCTCCTCCAGGAACGAATGAACAACATCGGCTCTGAGCGGCGATTGGACAGACCTGCAGTCGATCGTGTTCAATCCGGGTGTTTTTTTTCTATGTCTATTATTCCTCCCTTCTCATTGGCTGGGAAGGTTGGTTTGGGGTGGGCATGCTGGTAAACTCTGCTCTACCTGCAGTTGCTGAGTTTTTGCCACCCTCAGTCCATGCTCCAAGTGGCGCGCAGAGTTGCAAAACTCCACAAACTCTGCCAGCAGAGTGGAGTTTTGCTGCCCACCCTTAGTTTGTTTTCAGAAATAGGGAAGAAAGGGATCCTGGCCACTGGAAACAGTTACCACCAAAACTCTAAAATGTGGACATACCTATTGATTTGGCTGTCTGCTGTAATATAATGTCACTTTGAAGACAGGGAAAATGTCTTACACCTTTAAATCCAACCAACACTTTATTTGAAGCATTAATTGGTACACTTTTCTTCTTGGAAATAATGCAAAAAATGTGTATTTCCCGTAAATAAAGATGCATCATAGCTCAAGTGTGTGTAAATTACTTAGAAATGTGGATTCCGAAACTGCATGTATGCATCATTGGGCACCAAGAAAAGATGGCAGCTCCTTCTGAGAATGTGGACAAAGCAACTGACAAATTGGTGGTTTTTAAAAAAAAATGGACAACGGTCTATTTCAACAAAGTTATTTGGCAAGGTTTTCCAATAGTACTTCTCTTCTGACCACAGCACAGTACTAAGAAATGTTACTGCCTGTTCCAGAAAAGGTAGCTTCCAGAGTAGGTCCTCAGGGATCTGGCAAGATGACACCACTAACAGAGAAAAGTGTTTTGAGAATGTTTCACTTGTAAATGCATCAGTTAAACATGTTTGTCAAATTGTGAATATGCAATTGTCTGGCTACAGAGATAAGTAGTTTAGTGTTTTCCACTGCTGCACACTGTGTTGGAACAGAACAGTCCCCAGCATTGTGACAGAGGTGTACTCCTGACCTGAGTGCCCCAGCTGCATCACTACCTGGTACCCTGGCACTGAGTTTTAGTCATGGGCAAAAACTGATCATATGTGTACGCCATGACATAAGCCTGTCTCTCTGTTATGTATTCATTTAGACCTGGAGGGGCACACTAAATGGCCCCTCCAGGTCAAAGGTGGCTGGCTCAACTTGGCCCCTTACCTAACCCAGTGAATAAGGCAAAATACCTAGGTGTCGTTTTTGACACCATGTTGTCTTTTGAAGCACATATTAATTTGTTCACTTCTGCCTGCTTTTTTATCATGAAAATACTAAGGAAAATTCTCCCAGCAATACCCTTGAAACTAAGGAAGACGGTAGTGTCAGTGTTGATTTCCTCAAGACTAGACTATTGTAACGCCCTTTTCTCTAGTGCTTCGAGGCGCAGCACAAACAAATGGTCCAGAATGCAGCAGGGAGAATGTTGCTGGGCATTCCTAAATTCGACTCAGTCTCCACTGCTCTGGCTGACCTACGGTGGCCAAGAGGATACAATTTAAATCACTGTGTATTGAATTTAAATCCCTAAACACTATGGGGCCTACACAGCTGAAGACATTTCTAAAGCCATACATTCCAACTATAGCCTTAGATCTGCGGAATTGGGAAACTTAATTGTACCTAGAGTCAATAAGGTTAGATGGGGAGGAAAGAGTTTCGCGGCCCCAACTGCCAGATTATAGAACTCCCTGCCTACCTCTCTGAAAAGCGAATCCAATCTTCTCAATTTTAGAAAAGGCCGAAAAACATGGCTGTTTATAGCATACATCCTTTTTTCTTCCTTCTGCTCAATATTTATCAAAGGCAGCGCCTAGACACCCCAAGGTATTTCCGCGCTTTACAAATTTCAAATCAAATCAAATCAGTCAAAATAAGCTGTACCTTTTTGAAGGTAAAGGACTACTGTCCTCCCCCGAAGTTAAGCGATGTGAGCATGATATCTGCTTTGTGTTCAGTAGAATCAGTAATGCGAATAGGCTTTTTTACCTGTATCATGAGAGTGGGGCCTACTGGCCCACTTATGTATACTTTTGTATCTGTATGCTGAACTCCCCCTTGACCTGAATGGATTGTGTGCAGCAACGGACAGCATGTGATGCTTGCATGCATGTGGGTGTGGATAGTACATAACATTTAGACCTGTGGGTTGCATTTTGGAAGCTTATGGCATGGATAGGATGTGGAGGTGAGGACTGCATACACAGACTGGGGATGTGTATTTCTGACATTCCTGAGGGCTTGGGGTGAAGGGACACACTGAAGGGAGAGGAGCAGAGCATCCTCTGAGCACATCAAATAGCTCTTTGATTCCAGGAAGAATTGCTGGTCTGTGGGGCTTGAGCTCATTGTCAAGGAGATGGTGGGATTGATAAGGTTGACAATGCCAGGCAGTCTCAATAGCGAGGAAGGCTTAGTCCTTTGAACCTTTATGGGGCATATTTCAGGTGAAGCTGACAGCCAGACGTGATCCCTGGTTACTGCCTTCACCTGGGTTGTGGGTCACTATAAATCAGATAAATACAGGCGGCAACCCACCTGCACGTTTAAAGAAGAATAGAGATCCCCTTGCAGGCGAGTGCAGTCAGTGACTGCACCCACATGCAAGGGATTGTCTAGGAGGTCCATGGGACCCCATTTACCCCCTGCTGAGAACTGCTCTCAGGAGGAGCATTGGCAGAGCGACACTTTTCAAGTGGAGCTCTGTCAGTGTGCCTCCTGTTGGCTTCTCTGCCTCTGCACCCACATTGGTAATATGTGCGGGTGCAGAGGCAAAGGGATTCTCTCATTTCCATGGGGCACGTCCCCATGCAAAAGAGGGAGCGCCCCCTTGACGATAGTGCTGGAGCTTTATGTGCACCAGCCCCATTGGTATTACAGAAGGAGCCACACAAGTGTCTGTGGCCTCTTTTGTAATACCAAAGTGCCCTGGGGCACGCAAAGCAGAAGCAAATGCCAGTTGTGCCCCGGGGCCCTTTATGTAAGAGAGCCCCTGAACACAAATAACATAAAGAGAAAACAAGACCAGATATTACTCACATACATGCCTGGATTTGGACTTTAAAGGTGGGAGTATGAGCCCCATAGTTTGTTTGCCAAGACTTTGTGCTGCTGGGAGCTGGGCTGTGGCCAAGGTCTGTCAAGCTCCTATCTGGGTAAGGGGCCATCCAGCAGGATCCTGCGCTGTGCCTTAAGCACCAGCCTTCTTCCTGCCTGCCAAGACAAGTGTGTCCTGTGAAGAGGAGGAGATAGTTTGGAGGGAGTGAGTTCCAGAATGAATCCTAGTGAGTGGATCCCAATAAGGTGCCTGGTCCAGTCAGAACCGGTGTTCCAAGAAAGCTGTTGGCTCTCTTGTGGAAGTCGCCAAACCCTATTGAGATTGCTGTGAAGCAGCTGGCCTTTGCCCAGTATTGAAATATCCTATTGGGCTTTTACCCCTCAGCGTGACCCCCTTGTGCCAGGGGGGGGGGCCTCTGATATTTCTAAGGTCATCACTCATTGCCACTGCGACTATTGGGGGCATCGCCCATGCAAATGTCTGTGACTCCTGCATGTCTGGAGACGGCCAATGTCAGAGGAGCCCCCACACCTAACCAGGGGATTTGAGAACAGCGGATGCAGGTCACTGACTTAGTCAAAAGTTGGATATCCCTCCTCATATAGGGTAAACAGGAAACAGCTGGTCTGAGACTTCGACAAGAGCTACCTCGCAGCAACAGCAGAGTGCTCCTCTGGATAAACACAGAAGTGCTCTCCTTAATAAAATAAAACAGATCCATGCTACCACCCTTGGACCTTAGCCAGACTGTCATTGTTTATCCTCTTATGATAGCTATCTTTGTGTAACGAATGATAAACAAACAAAAACATTGCACAATAAGCTTTATCCTTTGTGCCAAATGATCAAGGTGCAGTGATAATGCTTCAGTGAAGTTGAAATGTAGGCAAATGTGGTTTCAAAGAACCATATGCTGCACATTCCCACAGGCAAATGAGTTTAAAAAGTCATTGTGTAAAAAAGAAGGCAATTTAAGAAACAAGTGTATGTAAAATGTCAGCATTCCTACCCAGGCCTAACCCAGCCATGTGACACCCACTCCAAGGACGTGAGTCAACTAAGCTATCTAAAAGCATTGCTAAAAAATATGATGATATGCAAAAATGGCTAAAAACGCTAAAAAGACATTTGTATCTGTTTGAAGCAGGAAGCAGTCAGAACTTATGTTTGTAAAAACAGACACAATAAAAAGTTCCCACCAATTGATTCTGCCAAATTGTTCATGTGTTCTGAGAATTGGATAAAACACTTCTGTCCCCAGCAACCACAGACGATGATCCCAGAGATACACTTTGAAGCACATTTGTGGAGCAAATGTGTTCTATCCTATCCCGTACCGCAGCTGCTGAAGAAGTAACCAAAGCCTGTAGGAAATAGAGCTAGGATCAAATTCACCAGGAACAGAAGCATCCCAGGAATTCTCATTGAATGTATTTAGAATCAACAGCAAACTCAAGGGAAACCGAAAGAAATGGGCCTTCAAGAGGTTAACCAGTACTTCAATGCCCAGAGGCTGAAACAATTCCAGGACACACTCGAAGATGCACAATAGACAGCGGAATATGGACTGCACCCAGTGTAGCCACACAGACTGAAAAGACAAGAACCAGTGCTCATTCATGACCTGAAGCAACTGTGCACCGAAGCAGTGTACTATGAGTTCACGGCACAAGAGCACCTGTGGTAGTGCCAGTTCCATCCTTTTTTAAATGGGTAGGACCAGCAGAAGACCTCCAAACATGCTCCGAGCATGGAGTGTATAAATGATGGAATGACTCTAAAGACTGTCTGGAAGGTGCTAACCAATCCAGAGTCTATACTTTTGAAACTGTCCACTACCCCTGCAGTACTAGACATGTTCAAAATGCAGTGCACAAATTCTCCAAAAAGCAGCGGAAAATTTGTGTGGAGAAGCGACTATATCTCTGAAGAAGCACTTGCAACTTGAAGATCAAACTTCTCCCTTGCAGATGTCAAGGCCACATCTTTGTGAAACAGTAAGGGTTTCAGTCTGCTCAAGGCATCATAGCGCACATTTGAAAGTTTTATCCAAGGCCAAATTGTTCCCTCCCTAACTGTATGGGCAAGTAAAACAGTACTTGTGAAAAACTAGTCACAATGGAAGAGGCCATAACAAGATGAGCTATGCCCAGTGTCATACCAGAACAACCTTGATCGTTCAACATGAAATAACTCCCATTTACGAGCAGCTGGATGAATCACAGCCACTGGGGAATCTTTCAAGTAGCATGACAAGATTGCCATGAATGCATTACATGCCTCGTGAAGCAAAACTTCTTTGCAGACTAAGGAATGGCTTAAAGTGGTCTTGCAGCCTGAACTGTTAGGAAAAACCTCTATCTCCCTATTCTGACAATGGAACTTATAAGGTAATTCCCATGACTCATGTACATAACCTTTTCCTAGTACTTCAGATCTGTCCACTTGGTCCAATTCTTTCAAGGAAATCATTGTGTTGAACCTACTATCCTGTATATATTGTGTATCACCTTTCACTTTGAGCCTAGTGCTGTGTTCCTCATTTGTCACTTGCGCCGTCATTTCCTGTCATGAGCGTAATGTGCACTTTCGTTTATGGTTGCACTTGCATTTATGCTTAACAGTGCTGATATAACTTTCATGTGCAACTCAGTTTTCAAAATATATGATACCTTGAGCACATTCAACAAATAATTTGGAGTCTCTCTCTTTTGTTCGCTTCCTGTAATGTCCTGTACATACAAGTGTATTCATTTTTACTGAATCCGGTTGAGATTTTGTTGTTTATTTTTCCGATATAGGGTACCAGCATGTATTTGTTAACGACTTTAGGTTTTCTGATTTGCAATATCTTTCTGTATATTACATAATAAACATTTATCATTATTACATTTCGGCTGCTACATATGTGTTCATTCCATCTTCTGTGTCAGTATGTTTTCAGTAACATGACTGGGTAAGCATTCCCTTGGTTATGGTGTTATGTCTGTGCCCACATATGTTTATAGGTATAGTGTGGTTTCCGTGTGGTTGTTCATATTATGACACCATAGTATGGTTGCGCATGGGTGGGGGGGGGTCACAGCGGGTGTCCCTGGATTATAGTGTGGTATTTACGGTTGGTACTACTGCTTTGTGCATTCCGCAGCTTATCCGGCTTGTCTTAGTATGATCTGTTAACTATCTGGTCGGGGTAGATGTGGTGTCTGGGGCTGGGATGTCTCCGGTGATTCTGTACGTTTGGTTTCTTGTGTGAATTTGTGTAGTAGCTGTGCCCATTCCATAGATATGGGGTGTTTGCGTATTCCCCTCAATTCTTCGTCTCCCAGCACCTCTTCTTCAGCTGCGCCTCATTTCTTCATCGCGCCCACTCAGGTCTCTTCTGGGGGTCGTTTCGGGGCCCGCCAGTACAGAGCTAGACCTCTCTTCACCAGGAGAATAGCAAGAGACGCGAAGCGGCTCTGCACTTTGTCAGTCTTTCTCCTTCTGAATACCCTGAGTGCACATGCCTCCCATGTGTAAATATCCGTGATATTTGTTGCTGTGCGGATTGCTTTGTGTATGTTATCACAGTAGTGGTGTATGTGGCCATGCCTCCCTGATGGTTGTTTTTTGCATGTATTTTTTCTTCTGTTATAAAGGGAAAACTGTTGCACAGTTTAGTACATTTCTCTATGTTTTTAATACAGTTGCAATATTGATTTAATTGACAATGTGGCCTAGTCTGTCAATGGGCCTTCTAGCTTGTAGGCCCAGTACTAGACATGGGTGCATGAAACAAATGTGTGTGTGGCATCTGCTAAATTGAAACATCATTTAGGCCATAGATGGCATTGGATTAAAATACATTTGTTTGTTTATGTGATATTTCATCTTTTTTGTCTGCAGTGTATATGTTGGGTAATGCCAATGGAGGATGTGTGTTGTTGTAAAAAATGTTAGCCCTGTTAATTAAATTTTTGGGCATTGCTGAATTAATGCTGCGTTCTCTGTGTTAGCATGCCTCCTTTGTCTGGCCAGTGTGTAACTGTGTTTCTCATAGGCCACCATTTGCCTTTGTTCTACATGCCATGTGGCCAGGGGCCATTTTGTATAGCCAGTGCCTATAGGCCTCTAAGTGTTTCTTGTTTTCCCTACCTCCTGCTTGTTGTTTAACCATGTGGCTGGCAGCTATTTTGTGTAGGCAGCCAGGGGGCTTTTGCCACAGTACTGCATGTGCTTTATTTGTGGCCATGCCTCCTTGTTTACTGTTTAACCATGTGGTTGGTTGCCATTTTGTGTAACCCAGCCAGTGTGCTTTTGTCATAGGCCTGCATGTTTTCTTGGTTTGTGGCCATGCCGCCTTGCTTGTTGTTTGACCATGTGGCTGGTGGCCATTCTGTGCATTATGCATAAGGCCTAGCAACTCAATACTCATATTAATATACTATATGAACAGTGTATATATATTATTACATTTTGTTTGTATTTCTCATCTGCACTACTCCTTGCCTCCCAAAACCCAGTGGCTTTCAACTTCAATTCTCATGGTAGTAGTAGTCCCCCCTTCCTCTAGTGCATCAGCAATTGAATCATATTTGTTTTAATTTGTCTTTTTGTTATAATTTGTTCTCATTTTTGTATTTAATATTAATTTGTATTATGCTTTTTTGAAATTTCTTTGTGTTAATTGTTACAATCCTTCCCCCATATTTTCTAAATGTTTTAATTTTTTTAAATCACATTTTTTTCAATTTTTGGAACCTTTGTGTACAATTGAAATAACGTTTACAATAGTTTTTAGCTTTTTGTATTTTTTACATCAACCCATGTGCTACCGGCAGTGCACACAACAGCATTCATTTTCTAAGGATTATTCCATTGTCAGTTTTCTTTTGTCACTTGCACCTCCCTGAATGCCACATCCTAATTTGATGCACATAAAGCAAACAGTTGTGTTGTTGTCCTTCCTGAGTGTACATCAAAGTTTATGTTGGTGTGGTTTTATGAATGGATACACTGTATTGCTAATTTTTTATAACCCAAGTAACCACATTAAAAGATACTACTAATTCAGCTGCAACAAGGCTACATTTCACTGATGTTCTTGCTGCTTGTTTGCTTTTAGGTGCTCAATAGAAGCGACAACTTCGCCCACAGTGCTACCAGATAGAAGGATGCACAATGTGACGCGTGACCTCACAGCATGGACAAGTCTTTAGCTTGTGAAGCTAAGTGCCACTGCCAACAATGCTTTAAGATGACCCCAAAAAATATGCTGCCAAGAAAGTGGCCAGTGGCTTGCCACAGCGGCCTCCGTGGAGCACCCCCACATCAGCGAACCCACCTCAATCTGGGCCCAAGCACATGTCTGGCACAGACGTAGGCACTCTAATCATGACAAAGCTGACAAGCAGTAGACTTACCTTTTTTGCAAAGTAGTACCCAATCATCGCAAGCGGACCACAACATCAGTTCCTCCTGAAGTGTGAGCAGTTCAAGAGATTGAGCTTCATGCTAAGAAAGTACAAGAACATCCTCTTTCAGAAGATCCATTGCCTTCCAGATCTCCAGCAAGAAAAAGGAGGGGTACTCCACTATCTTCGTCTCCAAGCCCATCTTCTGATAATCAAGACTCCACTTGGATGCTGCCTCAGTCTGGGACACACCAGGAAAGGCTAGGGAATAGGAATGTTCCTGAAAGTCTTATAGGTATGGATGAAGAAGAGAAGGATGACGAAGAGCCAGTCATCATGGATGTTAGTATATTTTGGTGGGTGTGATAGGCTAATTGGCGCAACAAACAAAATTACACAACTTATCTTAAACACACATATGAAAATGAGAATTCACAGCGGTGCTATCAAAGAGGGAATAACACCCAAACTCCCTAATGGCTCAATCAAAGATTGATATAACATATAATATTATTGATGCACACGCTTAGAGTAATAAGTATACACAGTAGAAATTATTATCATGGTTTAAACTTCTGTTCTTCTTTTTCTATTCATACAGAGTCCTTCCAATCCCAACGCGTTTCGTCGTTAAAGGGTGTATCCCATACGACTTCTTCAGGGCTGGAAGTAATGAATATCCATTGTAATACAATGTATTGATAATGGGCAACCAACAAAATATGCCCCCAAATCGTGTACCAAGTGCAGAGTAATCACAGGTGCATACAGGTACCTTCTATTACACCACCAGTGTAAAGGTTAATATTTAAAGATTTCAGAATAAACTCATAAGCGTAAAGAAAACTGAACATCTTATGTTTCTTAGAGCCAAACAAAATTTACAATTTTATTGTGTCCATCGAACAGAATATACATAATATACGATTTTCTCACCACCCTAGTTAGTTTCAAGCTTCGTGCAATTGAAGAATAGTAATGTATTTAAATCTGTACCTGAATATCTGGAATGTTAGAACCTGTAATTATATAAATTACGTCCTATTAATTAACAAAGCACTGACACCGTCACACTTGAGGCAGAATGTACCATAATATTAATAAAAATTCAGCTTCATCACGATACCTGCAAAACATTCGTGTAATTCTTAGTAGTGAACTCTAGTATTATCTTCCTTATGATAGTTTGGCAACAACCAAGTTGTTTATGGTCCAAAAGAACCTACAAAGAATAGTACGACGAAACTTTATCACCTTAATAATCAAAGCGCACATAAAAGATATGGTATATATCCACTTCATCATTAAGTACGGTTACCCTAATTTCGGCTCATGTCACGCCAAGTCACAGTATACTAGTCTTAAAATCAAACGATATCCAATTCTCCGAAGTGAGTATAATCTACAACAAAGGTAAAATAGGGGTTATGTGGTTGTTAGCTACTAAGCCACGTTTCCCCACTAATTCAACCAAACTTCCAGTAGTCCTGACTATACGTATCTTACCTGTCAAACGAAGAAAACCCGAGTACGAGTGATCCGTGTTGCCAACACGTAGCCGCTAGTTACTTCCGTATAAGAAAGTTTGAAAATGGGCATAGACATGGAAAAGGTCAACGATGCTAGCTACTTCTAGATGTCCCAAATTGTGGCATGTGCAAATATGCCAAAGACAAAACTAAACAGTTTCAAGATAAATATGGTTGCATATTCAATATTCAGTTCAACATTAATTGTGGCACTAAATATGTTATTTATGTGATTGTCTGTAAATGTAAAAAAATCTATGTGGGCAGTACAATTAGAGCCCTAAAAGATCGGGTTAGTGAGCACATGCGAGCTATCAAGAATTGTGATATGAGATATCCCATTGCTGAGCATGTGTATAATTGTACAGCTCAAGGTCATTACAAATCCTTTCAATGTTATGGTATAGATCATGTAGTACTTGACCCACGTGCTGGGAATAGAGAGCTGAGACTGCGCAGACTTGAGGCACGATGGATCATGCACTTACAGGCGGTGGAGGATGGTCTTAATTTTGATCGGGAGCTGCAATATTTCTTAGGCGACTAAGAAAGCAGGATAATGATACATGAAGGTTATTCTGAGTAGGTCTGGAGATTTGATTAATATGTATTTGGATGAACCTTATTGTAGTGGTTTGTTGGATTATATTTAAGCTGCACTACCTGCGTGAGGATATCTTTTAAAATGGTAAATAGAATATTCTTTACCCTTCAGTTGTGTTATATGGCCTATTGATTTATTGGTAATCTGTCGCACTTGGGTATACTTATAGAAGCACATAGATGGATAGATATTGGAAAATGACCGGAAGTGTGGCAACTGTACATCTTGCCAGAGCACCATAGAGGGCGACATCTTTGTATATGGAAACAAATTCATAAAACATGAACCATTTACGAATTGTAACACTCATAACGTGATTTACTGCGCTTTGTGTCCATGCCCGTTGGCGTACATTGGCAAAACAACCCAAGCCGTCAAAACAAGAATGACCCAACATCGTTCCAGAATCAAGTGCAAGATTCTAACTGCACCGATGGTAACACACTGCATTGAATACCAACACAGCCCCAAAGATATCAAATGGACTGTCTTAAAGCGGGTATATGGAGCGAACGTCGAGAGTCTCATTTCTAAGTTTGAGGCAAAAACCATTCTGTATCTGAATACAATCGACAATGGCTTGAATGAAACTAGTGAATTGAATCACTGGTCTTGAATTTGTCTCTCCCTAGTTCCTTTTTCTTTCCTCTCCGATGCATATCTGCACAATCCTCTATATATTCAAGCACTATACAAGGACGTAATATCCTTGTGTAACTCTGAACACAAGAGCAAACAATCCGTGTACCGCTGAGAATGTGATCATTACTTTTTATTATGTGTTTCCTTGGCATTGAAAGTCTGCGCAAATACCAGTTGTGTATACAGTCTATATGGTCATGATTATACAAATTAATATATTGTATATGGTTAGGTGGGCCTTTATCTCAGTAGCGGGATCTTTTGATAATCAGTACATATGGGACAGTTAGGGATACTGGGATAATTAGACTTTTCAACAGATCAACAGAAGTCAAACAACCCTTTAAACAATCTCCTATGGTTGTCACTCCCATGTTATCTTTTCTGATCACAATTACTTCATTAATACTATCAGTCTTTTAAGATCTCGGAAATAATTGTCCCTACATCCCCGAACACCACCTTACAAGTGTTTGGGCTGCAACATCTACCATGGGTCAGGTTAGTCTTCGATTCGACTATACAACTACGGGTGCGAGCCCAGGGAGATTAAAATGCCCTTCAGTTAACTCTTTTGTCCCGCTAAGAACATTAGGCGAGACCACTAAGGTTTCATCAGTCATGTTGCTTTAAAAATCAGGCAGCCTGCCCTCCAGAACGCCCCCTAGCTGATGAAGACACGCCTCCCCATACGCCCTCGACCGAGCCCACGCACGCGAGACCCGGAATTAGATAATCACTTCCGGAGCGCTTACGCACATCTTTAAAGTTAGTGCATCAGTAGGCTCCTCTACACCCTGTAGGACTGATCGCCTTCGAGTTGGTTGGTGTACTGTCACGCATTTCATTTGCGAAAGCGAAGCCCCGCTCCATCATTTTAAAGTTACCGAAACACACGAGAGCTTCGACCCCGGCTTAAGTAGGTAAGACCGTCAGTGATTAATGCCGTATTGGGAGCATATCAGGCACTTACATAACATTCTGCACAGGTGTTATTTTGCATGCTAGTCACATGATGTAGATCTGCAGCAGCCTAAAAATCGAGAGCCCGGACCCCGATGAAGCATGCGAACATTCTGCACAGGTGTTCTTTCGCATGCTAGTCACACGATGTAGACCCGCAGCGGCCAAAAAATTGAGAGCCCGGACCCCGTTGGAGCATGCGAACACTTCACCCCCCTGGGATAGGTCTCCGTTTGGGAATCATATTCATATGCAGTATGTGCCATAGGTGGAACATCCTCTGTTCATTACAGAATATGCACCCCAAATGTATTTTGTAATACGAGGGCGAAACCGTTTTAACACAATATCACGCCCACCTCTTTGCCTCACCCATGAAATGACGCTTAGCCAACATCTCATAACCAAGTATGGCCACTTGAATTCACTTGCGAACCAAGGATCGGTCGAAGCACTACTAGTCACTATTAACCACCACAAGCTCGCTCGTTTATTGAGCACCCTATGCCAGCCATGACTTGCTTTCAGCACAGTAAAAACACACATTCCCGCAGGTACCGGGAAGGCCACCCTTCATTGATTGGAGGTTCTCCCCCGCTGGAGTCCAACAGCGCCTGCCCTTGGAGCAATAAGAAGTTAGAACTTCTACTTCTAAGAGACATATCGACGGTACGTACGGATAACCATGTTTTTAATTAGTGAATATACTTGTAAATAGTCAAAATAAATTCCATTCGTGTTCCCACACAAGTAACACAGTCCCCCCTTTCCCCCATCTTTCTTCATTAGATATACCCAGTCCTTCGCACAAACATGTGTTTACCCTGATGAAGACCTTCCATAATAAGTCCCGTGTAGAAGGTCGAAACGCGTTGGTTTTTCGAGGAGGCAAGCCTTACAAAGAACCTTAAGGAACAAAATCGACGCCAAGTCTTTAAAAACATTTCCAGACACTCAAGAATAGTGTCGAAAATCTGGTTTCTTACCCCCTGGAGGCTACCTCCCTCTGGCACTCTAAAACACTGTTATTCTGTGAGGACAAAAAGAATAAGTCCCTGGTACCTTATACGAAATGTGCAGGACTTCCCTCATATGCTGAATAATTTACATTCTGTTGTCCGAAAAAAGTAGAATTCAGAATTGGTTTTGCTTTTTCATGTAAATATTGTTGATGTACATGATTGTCTATTTGTCGATTTCGATTTCATTGTTAAGTTTCCCCAAATGTCTTCGTTGTAGTTTGATTCAAAGTTGTACAGCAATGAACAGATCTTGATGAAAAACATGAAATATAGTTTATGAAGATTACATGTACGAAGTGGAAAATAAAAATCCACTCCAAGAAGTCGATTATTTGATTTATGGTGACAGAGGTATCATGTGTTGTTAATAGTTTTTGGATTCCAACTTCTGTTTTCCTTAAAAGAATCAATCCCCTATTGTTTATATAAATTATGTCAATTTGGGACATCTAGAATAAGGACCGTTACAAAATTATGAATGTTCAAATAAGAATTTATTCAAATAATCGTTTGGGTCTGCCAGAACACGGCCAAAAATGGTCTGTTGTTATAACATTTACAGTCTTTTGAAAAGTTAAAGATGGCGCTTTAAATATGGATTACATGCCGGTGAATACTTCGGATCTGTACACAGTGTGTGTACAATATAAATTTGGTGTTCTAAACATTCTTATACACATTAAACGCGAAAAAAAGAGAAATTTTCCTTATTTGCATATGGTCATTGTGGGCGGAATATTTATATTATCTTAAAAATTGTGTTTCTTTTCATTGCGCGTAGAGTGATTTAGGAATTCAAAGATGGCGCTGAATGTAGTAGCTAGCATCGTTGACCTTTTCCATGTCTATGCCCATTTTCAAACTTTCTTATACGGAAGTAACTAGCGGCTACGTGTTGGCAACACGGATCACTCGTACTCGGGTTTTCTTCGTTCGACAGGTAAGATACGTATAGTCAGGACTACTGGAAGTTTGGTTGAATTAGTGGGGAAACGTGGCTTAGTAGCTAACAACCACATAACCCCTATTTTACCTTTGTTGTAGATTATACTCACTTCGGAGAATTGGATATCGTTTGATTTTAAGACTAGTATACTGTGACTTGGCGTGACATGAGCCAAAATTAGGGTAAGCGTACTTAATGATGAAGTGGATATATGCCATATCTTTTATGTGCGCTTTGATTATTAAGGCGATAAAGTTTCGTCGTACTATTCTTTGTAGGTTCTTTTGGACCATAAACAACTTGGTTGTTGCCAAACTATCATAAGGAAGATAATACTGGAGTTCACTACTAAGAATTACACGAATGTTTTGCAGGTATCGTGATGAAGCTGAATTTTTATTAATATTATGGTACATTCTGCCTCAAGTGTGACGGTGTCAGTGCTTTGTTAATTAATAGGACTTAATTTATATAATTACAGGTTCTAACATTCCAGATATTCAGGTAAAGATTTAAATACATTACTATTCTTCAATTGCACGAAGCATGAAACCAACTAGGGTGGTGAGCAAATCGTATATTATGTATATACTGTTCAATGGACACAATATAATTGTAAATTTTGTTTGGCTCTAAGAAACATAAGATGTTCAGTTTTCTTTACGCTTATGAGTTTATTCTGAAATCTGTAAATATTAACCTTTACACTGGTGGTGTAATAGAAGGTACCTGTATGCACCTGTGATTACTCTGCACTTGGTACACGATTTGGGGGCATATTTTGTTGGTTGCCCATTATCAATACATTGTATTACAATGGATATTCATTACTTCCAGCCCTGAAGAAGTCGTATGGGATACAACCTTTATCGACGAGACGCGTTGGGATTGGAAGGACTCTGTATGAATAAAAATAGAAGAACAGAAGTTTAAACCATGATAATCATTTCTACTGTGTATACTTATTACTCTAAGCGTGTGCATCAATAATATTACATCATGGATGTTAGCCTAGCCCCAGTGGAGACAGATGTTACCCCATTTCAACCTGTTCTGAGGAATGTGGGATAGATACCCCAACCACCATCACCCGCTGCCATATTTTCAAAGCCCTAGCAGTGACCTACATCCACAAGACTTCAGTAGAAGTAGGCACTACAGAGAGGCAAAAATCAAAACATTTCTTCCACCATTGGTAGTGGCACCATTGTCAGAAAGTGAACTTCCCCAGTTAGTGTGAAGGAGCAAAACATTGCCTTATACTCCATTTGCAGCGCAAGTGTTAGTTAGGGTATACTTGGTGCAAACTACAGTACTGGAGACCAAATAACCCATTTAGAAAACACAAACACTGTGCTGGGAGGAGCACCTTAGCCAAAAAACTGCAAGTGGTGTTGGTGAAGGTGATGAGAGCAGGGAATCTGAATCTGAATCTGCTCAGATCATGGTTGAAGGTGAAGGTAAAGACGAGGGTGACATATTCGTTATGCAAATCAGCCATGTCCCTAGCAGTGCAGTAGTTACCCCCGCATCAGCAACATAACATTAACGCCCTACGTGGAACTCCGTGAAGTGGTAAAAAACTCCACTGGGCTACACGGAGTTCTGCTTTTGGACATAGTTCACTTGTCCCGTCTGTTTGCATGACGTTCATGCCATACGTCAACGAGAACTGTGTTCTCGGCAGAAACCTTTCACATGGGCATGCCCATCTTGTTTCTCACTCGGTTTATGGTGCTGGGGCCTACTTTTTCATACTCAATCTATTTAACCCTTGTCTTATAAAACTTTATTTCCCCTCATTTTTATTTATTATCTTCCCTTTTTTCTTTATGAGTGTGTATTTTACGTTTTTTCCAATGTGTTGTGTTTTGTATTTGTTAATTTTTTTACTTTACTTCTTTATTTGTACCTTCCTTCTATTTTTCCTGGTTTTTTTTTCTCTCTTTCCACCCCAGCATCACGTTGCAAAAAAAGAGCACCTGCCGCCTTCCTTGCAGAAGGAGGTGCCAGGAAAGGGTGCCGCCCTGTGCCCTATTTTAAATAGGTGAAGGAGGCAGCACTGGTCTTTTATGTCCAGCGCCACCTCCCCTCCACCCTGGCAGCAGGTGACAGGCTTGGGTCTGGGTACAGACTCCTGGAGCATCAGCAGCATTGGACAAGGGTGTGCCAGCACTCTCGGATCCAGCACACCCAGCAGCAGCTGATGCACTGGTGGTCTGTTGTCCTGGACGAGACCAGGAACTTCTGGACCTGCTAGGGGATGAAGGCGTGGGGCTTGTGAGTAATTATTATTATTTTTACTGATGTTCTATATGATTACTAATATTTTTTTCCCAAATAGCAAGCATGCTGCTCGCACGCAGGTAAGATAAGTTTCACAAATATTATATGATTGTTATTCTTGACAGGTGCTCGGCACTACCTCATTGTACGTGTTGGCGCTCACTTGGGCTGATTATGTAAGAAGTAATGCAGAGACTCCTTTGTCTTGTTTCTAAGATAGTGGTTGTTAGTATTAGTAATTTAGTGCATCCTCTCACTTCAGTTCTTGGAGACTTTATGTTTTTGAAGCTCTGAGAGTGGCAAGCAAACAATTTCCCAGTGATGTGCATGGTTTATGCATGTGTTCATCTATGCATTTAAAGAAAAATGCAGACTTTACGCCTGATTATGATGGCAGTCGGAGCAGGGACTGCCCGACAGGATGTCGTGGTCCCAGCATAGACATTAGGATGTGGCCACCATCACGGCGGTCGCAATGCCTATATTTTGCATTGAGGCAGGTGCTAAGTGCTGCAGCACACGCCGCAGTAAAAAAAAATAGATATAACACATATGCCTAGACTAAGTGACTGGCACCATACGGTGCCTGCCACATGGTGAAGGGGTATGTAGGGAGGCATGGTGCCCCCAACACCTAAAACTAAGGGCCAGGGATAAAGGGGGGCCCGCTACGGGATGACCGCCATGAAACAGCTGGTGGGGAAGGAGATTATAACCCCAATGGCCGTGGGTGACATGAACCTTCACCCTTGAAGGGTTCGGAGTTTCCTCCGACAGTCCGACAGGCTCCGTGAACCCGCTGGATCCATGGCAGTCAGTCTCTCTGACCGCTACCCACCCGCTCACCAGCCTAATTTGGCGAGCGGTAAATATGCTTACGATGGCGGTGGGACCACCACTGACGGGCTGTCAGTGGCATTCCCACCGCCACCATAATCAGGCCTTAAGTGAATTGGCCCATCAAAGTGGGTTGAGATATTGGGAACGAGAAGCAAACATCAGTTGTTGCAATTTATTAGTAAGTCCAAAATCTAGTTTAGTAAACTTGGAATACGATGGGTAGGCTTAGGAAATTTGGAATAGGATAGGAACGGCCTGAGATATGACTAGTCGATCTGATTTAGAAAAGTTCAATGTTATTGAAATTGCCTTTTCCCGCCCAAAAATATTTTTGGAGAGATTATTTTAATTACTACCAATCTTTTTTTGTCTTTATATCTTACGTCAGCATCCAGGGGCAATAAGAGGGCTGAGGAAGATGAGGGAGCTGCTGGAAGTGCCTCCCAAAGTTCATCTGCCGATGGATCTGCTGGCCCCAGTAAGTCCTCCTGTTGTTAACATTAATATATTTTTCCCTAACTTTTACCGCCCCTTATTTTGAATTATTATTTCTACCAGTTTCCTAATTTCTTTCGAAATCCTCTTTGATCTCTCCATTTCTAAAATCTTGTTTTCCATGCATTATCTAATTTACTTATTTTCTATATTTCACATGTCTGTACTTTACTTCAAACTGTCTCTGTACTAATCTGTCTCTAGCTTCCTTTCTTCTGCTTTGTCTTATCTTTTCCTCTCCCCTTATATATTTTGTGGACTGCCTAGTGGTGTTACTGTAAGACTCGTAGAGCCATTGGCCGTGTACTACTATTCTGCAGTGAAGATTGCATGCCCAAGTAAGGTATTCTACGCATGTTTGTTGAGATGAGAAGGCTTTCTTTTATTTACTCATGCTCAATCAGTAAAACAAAATAGTAGCCATGATCACATTGGACACCCCAAAGTTGTGTATTAGCAGCAGTTGGTGATGACCGTGCACTATGGCTGAAAGGAAGTATTCATCAATAGCTCTGCCACTCCATTAAAAAAAGTTATTGTTAATCTATAGGCTTTTAGAAATTGCCACCAACAAAATGCCCAGTCTGATATTTCTGATAGAAGATACTATAACTGAATTGTAGTGATGTGTGTTTGTATTTTGGTATACAAAATTAATAGGGCGAGGCGTATCTGGCATCTAAAAATTGGGTAATATTTTTTCTAGCCGCACCAACCACCAGTGCCATACTGGGACCAGCAGTGACGGCGCCAGCCAAGCAGCAGATGCGGCAGCAGTACAAGGGAGGTGAGCCAACTGCAATGGCAGGTGGTGGTAGTCTTATTGCTTGCTTATTGACAATTAATAACATACTCACTTCAAGGGTGTACTGTTGACTTGTGAATAGTTGAACACACCCCTCTTTAACAGATACAGTGGGAGTTGAGTAATGGCCTCTTCTATCTGCAACTCAGCAGACAACATTTCATAAAGACCTTTAACTATGATGGGTTGAGGGAAAATGGAAAGAAGGATGGCAGTAGAAAGGATGGGTGGAATGTAGTGATTGAAAGAGAAGAATGCGTGGGTGAAAGGATGCATATAGGTGGCTGATAGAATGCATTTGAGGAGGAAGGATTGATGAAAGGGTATACGGGTGAAAGGATGCCTGCCGGGGTGGGTGAAATGAATCCTCAGGTGGGTTTGATGGGTGCATGAGTGGGTAAATGTATGCTGGTGAAATGTTCATTGAGACTGAGAGCCATGTTTGGATATATGGATATATATTTTTAGTGGTGAAAACTTGATAAGAGAATTTAAAACATAAACGGTGAGTCGCAAAGCCAAGGGTGAAGAATAATATTACTAGAAGAACAATGCAATAATGAATGAGAAAATCCTTGGAATGAAGAAGAAACAAGGGACTAGGGTGCTCCACTGGAATGGTGTTCTTCTCACCTACTTTGCTTGCTTGGAATGGTTTTATCAAGGTTTTGATTCAAAGGGTTGGGGTGGTATGTCGGACTTCTCCCTTGACTCACAGTAGTTTTGAAGAGCAACATAAATTATGTATCCTACCCACCCATCCATCAACAATTACCTCCCTAACGATGGCATTTCGCCATTGGCACCCATAGTGACCTAACGACTTCATGGTTACATCAGCAGCACCGCATTATTGGCTGTGCAGTGGGCATTGCCTCAGTTAATGTTCCATTTACACATTTCATGGCAAAGCAGAAAATATGTGTGCTTCCCTTCACTCGTAGTGCCTACTCAGTCACTTCCTAGTACATAACTCCTTTTCTAAGTTCCTACTGTCCCAGCTTTCCCAACATTCTTTGCATGCATCTCATTCTTCTGGCCAAGTGATTTATTTTATTATGGCTTCCATAACGGATTATGTCTGTTCAAATCTTTCCCTTTCAACATTTGCTGAACAAAGTGACTCACTACTAGCAAAGGTTTAAGTGCTTGATGATGATGTTCAGTGAAATGTCTCCCTACCTGGCCTAATCCCTGTAACTTATCCTCAGTAGAGTAAGTTATTATTTTTTTTTCCTTACTGCCAAACAAATCTATCTTGTTAGAAAAAAAGTAATTTCAAAGTGTGATGATGGAGGGTGAATCCGGGGAGTAAAGTGGACCTAAGAGTAAGTGCCTTGACTTCTGTGCATGGTATAGTCTGTAATGAACGTGTTAAATACAATATCCTGTTCCTTAATCCATTCCCTGTACTGTAGTGCAATGCTTTTCCTACCATCTGCTTACAGACAAACAAGAGGATGTCTGTCTGCATGATTGATTTCATAGTACCTCATGTGACGTATATCGTTCATAGTATTCATCTGCCTTGTAGTCAGGGTGAAATTGAAAGGCATTTACCAAAGCATGGCCATGATAGGTCTAGAATAATTGTCCAGTACATCTACCCCACTGCTGCAGACAGTAGCAAAGTAACACAAGTATAACTTCAGCGCTAGCTGAGCTACCATGCCTCCATTAATAAGAGAGTGAAGAATACTTGTATACTCCATAGTGCATTATGTCTTAAACTCTAATCACATCAAAATCAAATGACCTGAGGATACCAGCAAATATATTGCTACAGTGTCACTACATAATTGTATGTGTTTTTCTAAGAGAATTGTTTACAATTTGTCTTTTTTCTTTCTTGATATAGCTAGTCCTGCTGGTCCTACTCCTAACAGACAGGAGATAGCAGACTGGAGCCAGCAGAAGACACTGGAGGCCATCAGGGCAGAAAACCAGCAGCTGGTGTTCCTGAAGGAGGAGGAGGAGGCGGAGGCAGCAACTGCAGATGCCCCGGGCCCCAGCCAGACCCGAGTTCCTCCAGTCAACCTTCACCGCAGTCCGATAATAGCCGGCATTCCATCACTGCTGCTCCCCCCTATTTCTGCACATTTCAGAGCCACATCATGCAGAGGCTGGCATGAATGGGAGCCAGGAACAAATGTAGATTCACATGAACTCCATGAGGAAGCTCCTAGTCCAATGTTAGTGCATTTTTCTGGCCCTTTTTTTGTCAAAAGTATGTTTATTCATCAGAGATGTACAGGAATAACATCAGGATAAATGGAAAGGCGTGGCAATCATAAACAAGCAGAGAGTGATGAATGTTATTAGCCGTAAACCACCCGCCAATACTTCAAAGACATCTATGAGAGTAGGTACAGTTTCCTTTAATGCAGGGGATAGTCTCGTGCTGGGGCATCCCTTGTCATTCACCCTCCTCCCCATGTAACGGTGTAGACCCAAAGCCTTCCAATTGGGAAGGTGTCCATCAAAGAAATATAATCCCTGAATTAAAACTCCCAGTGTATATGGAATAGAACCAAGAAAAGAAAAAGGAGCCCCCCTCCCCCCTCCCACCCAACCCAATACTGATGGTGGCTATCCAACTAGAACTTAGGTTTAAGGTAGAACACTGTCATAGAAGTTAAAATTGGAACAGATGCATATCTCTGATTGATGCAGGGCAGACTGCTAACGGTAATCCACGCGTGAGGAAGGTAACCAGTAGACCCCAGCGATATTCAAAGTTTTTGAAGTCATCTCTGAAAATGTCTGCCATGCTTTCGAGGCATAACAATTTCCAAAGCCTGGAGTGCCAAAGTGAGATAGCGGGGGACTCTGTCTTCTTCCAAGCGGCCGCAATTGCTACCTTCGCCGCCCCAATGCAAGTCCACATTATGGCCTTGTCTGCCTTGGTTTGGTATTGGAGTGAAGAGTCGCGAAGGCCCAGGAGAACTTCTGCCATAGTAGGCGGCATCAGGTAGTCCAACATGTCTTTAATCTGTGCAAGAATTTCCTCCTAAAAGGATTGGATCACTGGGCAGTCCCACCAAATAAGCTGGAAATCCCCCAGCAATCCACAGCCCCTCCAGCACCTATCTCATGAGTTGGGGAATATTTTCTTGAGCTTGGCAGGATGTAGGTACCAATCCATTATAGTTTTTAGGTGGGCTTCCCGTAGTTCTATAGAGTGGTTGAATTTTGTGATATCTGACCATAGACCTGACCATTCCCTGTCTTGGATATTACGGTGTAAGATATCCTCCCACATGTACATGTAGCGAGGTGGTGGAGTATGCGTCGCAGTAAGAAGATATTTATATAGGTATAAGATCACTCCTTTCATGGAGTCTACATTTTGGACATAGGATTCAAATTTCGTGAGGGGGCGTGTGACTGCTTTGTGTATGGCAGATGTGAGAGCCCAGTGCTTTAGTTGAAGGTAGCAAAAATGTTTGGTGGCTTCTACCCCATAGTCTCTCCGGCAAGTATCAAAGGCTAAAAAATCATAGTTGTGGAAGAGATGTGTCAGTGCTCTACAGCCCCCCTCCCTCCACTGGTCAAATGGACCCTCCTTGAAGGCCGGTGGGAAGGCCTGATTGTAATAGATTGGTGTGTATGGTGATGGAAATGTGGTCCACTGGGCATGGTTCGATAAAGAGTCCCACACTTTCAGGATAGTCCGTGTTGGTGTGCTGAGGTAGGTGTTCTTAGACCTTTCCCTCTTGGGTCTCCATATGAGGTCCCTTAATTGTTCTCCCTGCAATAGTCCTATCCATATGGAGACAATGTTTCTCCGATTCCCTCCTGGCCCACTCGGTCACTACTCGTAGTTGAGACGCTTTATGATAGAGATTAAAGTCTGGAAGGCCCACTCCTCCCTCCCCCTTCAGCCTCCTCAAAATTGAGAAGGAGAAGTGTGCCCGACCCCCTTGCCATATGAACTGTAGAACCATGGATGTTACCTTTGGGAGAAAGTCATTTTCGAGATCAATGGGGAGTGCTTGGAAGAGATATAAGAGTTTAGGAAGCACTGTCATCTTAACCGTATTTACGCGGCCAAGCCAGGATATGAAGTGTGGTTTCCATCGGACAAGGTCCGCTTGTACACGTGCGAGAGGATGGGGGGGAAATTCACTCTATATAGACCCTCTACTCGCGGTGTCAAGTGGACTCCCAAATGTTGAAGAGGGTGGGAAGTCCACTGTAGTTGAGTGCGTGTCTGGAGTTCCCTGACTTCGGCATCTGGGACTGTGAGATTAAGTATATAGGATTTATCTGTGTTGACCTTGAAGCCTGCTACCGCCTCAAAGCATTTGAGTTCTGTTTGTAATGTGGGAAGAGATATGGCTGGGTCTGTAAGCGATATGAGCACATCGTCTGCAAAAAGTGATATCTTGTGCATGTCTCCGCTAAAGGGAATGCCCCTTATCCCCGGTGCCGCCCGGATAGCCACGGCTAGTGGTTCGATACTGAGGGTGAACAATAGTGGTGACAAAGGGCACCCCTGACGGGTACCCGTAGTTAGTGGGAAGGGAACTGATAAAATCCCGTTCACCTGTATGCGCGAGCGAGTTTGGATATAGTTAGCCCAGATCATAGTAATACATTTGTCAGCTAACCCAAAGTGTGTGAGTGTGTTGAAAAGGAAGGCTCAGTCCACCCTATCAAAGGCATTCTCGGCATCCAGCCCAACTAAGACTGCCGGTATTCGTCTCTTATTAGCTTTCTCAATAAGGTGGATTATACGTCTAGTATTATCGTGAGGTTGGCGGCCTTTAATAAAGCCCGACTGGTCTGGGTGGATGAGATCGGGCATGAAGTCGTTAAGTCGAGTAGGGAGAATAGTGGAGTATAATTTTGCATCGAGATTGAGAAGGGCAATGGGGCGGTATGAGGTGCACAAGTGCAGATTCTTCCCCTGCTTAGGAATGACTGTGATTACAGCTTCCGCCATCAAGGGGGTGACTTCACCCGTCTCCGCCATCGTGTTAAAAAGATGAGTGAGGTGGGGTAGGAGATCCGGGGCAAAGGTTTTGTAGAACTGGGCCATATACCTGTCGGGGCCTGGAGCTTTCTGAGTTTTGAGAGATTTGATGGCTAAAGCTACTTCCTCTAATGTTATGGGAGCCGCAAGTTTGTCATTCCATTCTTGCGGGACTTGCAGGAGCGGTAGGGTCTCTAAGTATCTACGTTGTGCCTCGGCATCCCGTGGCTCCTTTGTGTAAAGGGCGCCGTAAAAGGAGCCAAAAATATCGGCCTTTTCTGCATCTTTATTGGTCAGCTCCCCCTGCCCATCTTGTATGCTGCCTATGTATTCTCGTTCCCGCTTCTCTTTCAGCTGATGGGCTAAATGTTTGCCTATCTTGTTCCCCTGGGAATAGGAGCGCTGGCGGAGCTTCAGGAGTGTGTATTCTGCCCTTTTGTTGTAAATGGCTCTGAGTTTCCCCCTCAGTGCTGTGAGCACGTGGAGAAAATCCCTGGTGGGTTTAGTTTTATGAGTTGTTTTTGCCAGGTTCAATTCGGCTTTGAGCTTTACCAGTTCCTCAGTCCGCCATTTATTCAAGGTGGCGTTAAGGGCGATGCATTGTCCCTGAAAACCGCTTTAAAAGCGTCCCAGGTATTGAACACTGAGGTGTCAGCCGGGGAGTTTTGCATAAAAAAATCTGAGATTGTTTCTCTCAGTTCTGTACAAAGTACCCTGTCCCTCGTAAGGGATGCCAGCAAGTACCATTTGGGAGATGTAGATGCCAAATTACTCCAGGATAAGCAGATCGAGACCAGACAATGGTATGACACGGAGATTGGGAAAATCTTAGCTTCTCGGAGAGCTCCCATCAGGTTTTGGCTAATAAATATGTAGTCAAGTCTACAATAAGTGCGGTGCACCCGGGAGTAGAAAGTATAGTCACGTGTCTGAGGGTATAGGGTCCGCCAGGCATCTCTAAGGCCCATGTCGTGAAGTTGTTTTTTAGCCTCTGGGGAAAAGGAGCTAGACTCCAGTCTGTGGGGGTGGGTGCTGTAAAGATCTGCCTGCCATGTCAAGTTAAAGTTCCCTAGTAGGAGTGTCGGGCCCTCTGCAAAGTCCTGTATCTTCCCTAGAAGTGTCTTAAAAAAAGGTTGCCTGTCCTGTGTTGGGTGCGTATGTTGAGGTAAATGTACAGAGTTTGCCAAAGAGAACCCAACATTTTAGCCCGGTGTGGAAGATTTGCACAAACAATTAGGCAAGCCATATACCCCCACTGCACCCTGCCATCGAACAACCCAAACTCTGATCCAGAATAACTTCAAACAAAGGTCCTCAAAAGAGATCCGACCAAGCCTAGGAAGCAGCAATCGAGTCTAAAGCTCCCTTGCACCATACCGGCGGCACTCTCCAGTCAATCAAAACTAGGAATCCATGGGGTGGCGTCCCTAGTTGGCTTGTACGGGTTATGTGTGATCATATACAAACCTGGCTTACCAGGTCATGAATTAGCAATGTAATAGGATTATACACAAGAAAAACTTCAAAATGAGAGGGCCGGCATCAAAACCAGCCCTGGAGCTCCGAACACTCTGGATGGCGATAATCTCACTCGGGAGGGTCCACAATGCTACTGTGAAATTCAAATTTGAACACAAGATCTGGGTCAGTTGCTGGCACTTAAATACCATATTTTATCTACTCTTTCATTCCATAGAAAAATGTTTTTGTTTTTGTTTTTTTGTTTCCTTTTTAAGGTGTATTACAATGGTTTCAATTAACTTATGCAAATAAACATATTCATTCATTAATTTTTTCAATCTTTCGTTCTTCTGAATCCCTCACCACTTTCATATCCCTCTCACTATATTAATAAAGAAAATCACACTCTTCACTACTTAATAAACACTAATAAAATTCCTACATGTTAGTATTGAGTTTGGGTTGTGCAATCACTCTCCAATACTATACTTAATTCCCCTATTATTTTCTCTGATGAATGAGTACTCTAAAGTCATATTATAATTGCTGAACTATGGAGAAAGAAACTCTTTACGATTAACAATAGCTACAAACACATCACATGAAAGGAAATAGGAAAGCTTCCACTTGAGCAGAGGTGGCTCCGTCACCTGTTGACCTATGAAGAAAAATAAATATAAAACAACCACTGACTTTCTGAATCTCAAAGTACATCTTTATATTTTTAGCATACACATTTTCCCTAAAACCACTGGCTACATATTTTACATGTGAATGTACTATTTGTTTAATCTTTCCTTGACTAGGCTTACTTTCAACTTCATCAGTCATTTGCTTTGAAACATTTCCCACAGGAAATTCATCATTGTTTAGAGTTTTAGACACCCTTGCTGTAGATTCTTCAAATCTAGAGATGTAGAGATATTAGCAATTAGAGCAAGATGATAGAGAACTGTCTCACCTTAAATATACTTTTGGGGGAGGAAGCTGTGTCTCTTAAGTAATTAAGGTGAAGAAGTGCTGTACAATCATTCCAGATTATGCTGGGAAGAGTGACACTTGCATTATTAACATAACTAATTTTACTAGTGACATCAGGTCATTAGAAGAACCAGTTTTGTGGGAAAACTACAGGCTCCTGTATAAATAAGATAGTCATTTGGGGAAGATAGATGAGTGGTTAGAGAGCTTTGGTGGTGCAGTTTTATAATCCATATTAACATCAATAATAATATTGAATTGTGTTATTCCCCTATTTCTTGTATTGAAATTAATAGAACTTATGGTTAAACGTTTTGCTAGAAAGAGTAAAAGTAGAAGTCATGAAAATGATTTTTTGAGGAAAAGGAAAAGATCAAAGGATTTTGGATTAGACTATTACAGATTTACAGTATTTCAACAGATAAAGAAGATAGAAGAATATTGTCAACTAACTAAGAAGATAAAGACATCAAAAAACTAATGGCTGATTAATTAAGTTTGATTTGATATTTAGTGATTATTTATTAATAATCATAGGGGGGATTTGTAGTAGCATTCAAAATGTGCAACTATGCAATATGCAATGTCGAGTGGATAATTATTTTTAAATCTTGGAGTTTAGATGGTCCATAGAGTTGTATCAGCTAAAATGATGATGCATTTGAAATAAATGTATTGGGTCATTAAGAAGTGTAATGAGCGCTATGGATTTTAGCACTGTGATTTTCTAGAAAGAGTAGACGTAGAAGTCATGAAGATGATTTTTTTAGAAAAAGGAAAAGATTGAAGGATTTTAAATTAGATGATTGCGGAGACAGAGTATTCCAACAGATGAAGAAGCTAGAAGATAACGTTTGACTACCCAAGAAGATGAAGACATTGAAAGATTAATGGCTGATAATAATGTTTGATTTGGTTTTGAGTGTTTATTTAATAATAATCAGAGGGGGGCTTTGTAGTAGCATTTTTTCTAAAATGTATAACCTTACAAATATGCAATGCAAAGTGAACAATTATTTTGGAAATCTTGGAGGTTTGATGATTCAGAGAGTTGTAACCACTGAAATAATGATGTCGCATTTGAAACAATTTTTGAGTAATTTAGAAATGTAATTAGCACTCTGAAATAGTCGTGCCATATTTTGAAATGAGATGCCATTTGCTTTAAAATGGATGCAGTTTTGGAAGATCTGCTCATTCTGTTCATCTGGTCCTGCTCATTTCCCCCTCTCAATCAGATTACTTATGTAGATCATCGCTTCTATTCTATCTACGGAACATTCAGTGAATGACGTCAAAGGTTCAAAATGGACTATTGTATTAGGAAATATGTGTTAAGAATGAAATTTCATTTAGTACCCAAAGTATCACATTTAAGGACTTCTGCTGGAAGTCCATTTGAAGTTGTGTTGGTGTTATGTTCTATGAACCATTGTTTCACAAATGTTTCATTTTTTACTTGCCTCTGGAGAGCCGTAGCTGTGAGAGTAGGTGAAAGATTTCTCCTACCTTTAGAAAAGGGTTAATTGTTACATAATTACATAGTTTTAAATATTGGGTCACTGTTTCTGATTTGCCAAATAAGACCCTAACCATGATCATACTAAGCTAAGTTTGTAGAAACTAGTAACAGGAATGTGATTTGTGTATAAACTGTCTTGGGCCTTAGAATTGGTGGGCTTTTTTATGCTTTTCTGAGGGCTCATGCTGTCTGATTTGAGTTTACTTGCTTATTCTGCTTAAGCTTAATTGACCTTTCAGACTTTGTCCATTTGTCTAGGGAAGGCTTCTCCAACAATTAACTCAGGAGCTGCTGGGAGCTCTTCAGCTGTCTCTAAATAGCTTTCCTTTATGCAACCTGGCATACATAGGTGCCGATTACGATCCGGTAAAAAATTTCCCTGTGCGACTCGTATCCGGTCTTTTTACCGTACGAATCGTACAAGTGCCGTACGAACTGGCAATCACGATTCGCATGGTAAAAAGTCCATACGAACCGCATTGGGAATCATTCCCCACACGTCCTCGGGTCGGAAAATGTGTCCGACACGTCCTCGTACGATTTACTGTACAAATGTGAAAGGTGAAGTCCGACCGAGGAATCACGATCCATCCCGTGCGTCCGAGGTTACAACCGGATGGAAAAAACACCGTCCGCACCGAACTCCCATAGCAACCATGGAGACGTGCCCGCATACGCGCCGACCCCCCCCAGCCCCCGTACGTACGCGCCGACCCCCCCCAGCCCCCGTACGTATGCGCTGACCCCCCCCAGCCCCCGTACGTACGTGCCGACCCCCCCAGCCCCCGTACGTACGCGCTGATCCCCCCAGCCCCCGTACGTACGCGCCGACCCCCCCCAGCCCCCGTATGTACGCGCCGACCCCCCCAGCCCCCGTACGTACGCGCCGACCCCCCCCAGCCCCCGTACGTATGCGCCGACCCCCCCCCAGCCCCCGTATGTACACGCCGACCCCCCACAGCCCCCGTACGTATGTGCCGACCCCCCCAGCCCCCGTACGTACGCGCCGAACCCCCCTGTATGTACACCCGTGTATGTGTCGAACCCCCCCGTGTACGTTCGAGTCGTACCCCCACCCGTGTATGTACGGTGCGTACCCCCCGTGTACGTTCGAGTCGTACCCCCACCCGTGTATGTACGGTGCGTACCCCCCGTGTACGTTCGAGTCGAACCCCCCCGTGTACGTTCGAGTCGTACCCCCACCCGTGTATGTATGGTGCGTACCCCCCGTGTACGTTCGAGTCGAACCCCCCGTGTACGTTCGAGTCGTACCCCCACCCGTGTATGTACGGTGCATACCCCCAGCGCTACGCGCTGGGGGTACACACCGTACATACACGGGTGGGGGTACGACTCGAACGTACACGGGGGGTACGCACCGTACATACACGGGTGGGGGTTCGACTCGAACGTACACGGGGGGTTCGACTCGAACGTACACGGGGGGGTTCGACACGTACACGGGTGTACATACAGGGGGGTTCGGCGCGTACGTACGGGGGTTGGGGGGGGCGGCGCGTACGTACGGGGGCTGGGGGGGGGTCGGTGCGTACGTACGGGGGCTGGGGGGGGGCACGGTGCGTACCGGGCCACCTACTCTGGTCGATTTGTGCCGTACTTCGCTTTTCCGGCACTTTTTGGGTGCCGTGAAAATATTGCCGTCCGGACTGCTGTCGGTTCGAATCGTAATTCCTGGGTCGTGAAACGCTGCCTGAAAGCGTACCGACGTCACGTCGCAGCATTCCCGGATCACATTCGTATGTATATTTTCGTCGGTCGGTGTTTTTTACGATTCGTACGGAAATGGTGTTTCCGTGCGAATCGTAATTCCATGTTTGTAAAGTTTTACGACCGGGTACGAGTCGGACGGGGAAAACGCTCCGACTGACGGTTCGTACCCGGTTTTTACCGGATCGTAATCGGCACCTAAATCAGACACTGTTGCATGGTTGAATTAATATAGCTATACCAAAGTTGGAAAGTTTTATTTGAGGCAAAAAGGCAAGTATTTGCATAAGTCATAACCATCTTGGTGCCAGTGACATTGCAGCTATGGCTGGTATGTATTACCCATGGAGAGGTGTTAGAAATGAGGTCTCTATTGCCACCTGTCCAAGTAGGGACTACCACTCTAGTCATGGGAAAGTCAGATGCACATCCCAAATTAACCTGTGCTCAACCTCTGGTAGCCTGACATATAGCCGTCAGGCTTAATTTAGGAGGCAATGTGTAAAGTATCTGTGTAAAACTTAGATAGCAATAACTAAATGGAAACACCACAAACAAACTCCACATGGGTTTAGAAAAAGAGAGAGAGTATGTATTTGAGTAAAACAAGACTAAAACAACAACATTCCAATAAGTAGAAGTCGAGATATGAATTTTAAAAGATTAAGGGGCTTATTACAATGTCAGTCGGAGTTTCCTCATACTGACACCGTAGCCAAAATGGGACCAACTGACCTCCGGTTGGCGTTCATGCCCACCTAATTACGATCAACCCTACATGGTGCAGTCACATTCCAACATTTCTCTATGGGAGCTTGTGTTTCGCCAGTAAACCGACTGTAACACAAGATCCCATAGAGAAATGGGAGATTGTGTTAATCCCTGCACCACGTAGCAGGCACCTCAAGGTGCCTGCCACAAGGTACAGGGATCAACAAGTGGGCACCTGGAACACCATAGGGTCCCCCTCGGCCCCCAACCAGATGCCAAAAACATAAAGGGGCTCTGCTAGAGGCCCCTAAACATGCTTTCAGACAGACTTTTCATTTCAGAAAGCCTGGCATGGAAAGCCTGTTGGAAACCCCTTCCTGTTTGGGGTCTTGTATAGTGCAGCCTGCCATAAGCAGTAAGGTCTCTTCGCGACATCTCACCATCTGGAATTTAAACGTCAGATCGGTGGTCAAGCATTATCAGGATATTGCTGATCTTGTGGACAATGACCCCCCTGACATCTTTTGTCTGACAGAGACATGGCTGCAAGACACCGATTCTACGGTATTGAATCTGGCGTTCCCTGTTGAGTATTCCATCTACACGCTCAACCGCTCTTCGAGAGGGGGTGGCGTCGCTCTTGCTGTTAAATCGTGCTATTCTTGCGCCTGGAGTGTGCAGAACATCACGGGCTGCGAAAGCGCCCTGTTCAAGGTTGCGGTTACTCCGCATTTTACCTTGTCAGGATTGCTGATTTACCGTCCACCTGGTAGCTCAGTGGCATTTCGAGAGGCTCTCCCTGAGGCGGTTAGTTCACTAGCAGTAGGGTCTGCCAATTTTTCTATCATTGGCGATTTGAATCTCCATTTTGACACTTTGTGTCTTTCTTCTGTGGGAGGGATGGTGGCGGACCTTGAGGCCCTTCAACTGTTCCAGCTGGTCTCGGACCCCACTCATAGTGGTGGCCACACTCTGGACCCCTTTTTTTCTAACTTAGAAGGGGTTACAGTGGCCCCCCCCCTCCCCCTGACCTGGTCAGACCATTCACTCGTGACCATTCACTGTAGTCTTGATGAAGCCCCACTTAAGGTGCCACTGCGAGCCATGCCCAGACGGCGCTGGAGCAAATTAAAGGCGGAAGATCTCCACCGCCTTCTCACTGACGACCCACTGGGTGCAGTGGAGAACGTGGAGTCTGGTTATGACCATTTCTGCGGATGGGTAACCAGGGCCCTCGACTCCCTTATCCCGATGGTTTCCAGTAAGTGTGGCTCCCGCGCCCCCAGTCCCTGGTATGATGGCAATCTGAGGGCTCTGAAAAGTGTCTGCAGACGTGCAGAGAGAGACTGGAGGAAGAGGTATGACAGCAGCAAAAAAACCCTGTATATGGCTGCGGTCAAGTCTTATCACCGCGCGGTTTGTAGAACCCGGGCTGAATACTACGCTCTGGAGTTTCGCAATAGTGGGAATCCTGTTACAACCATCTTTAAGGCCCTTAAAGACCTTGTGGCAAGGAAGCCGGCCGGTAACTCCATCAGCTCCAATACTCATTGTGAAGCGCTGGCGGCTTTTTTCCTGGAGAAGGTCCAGACCATATATAGGGCCTTCCCCTCCTCCACTGCACAAACCAGTATGGGGCCTCCCATCCGGTTGGATCAGGTGGTGCTAGACTCTCTCCCCTCTCTCTCTTTGGAGTCTTACACGGCCTTGGCTCTCCGAGTTAAGTCGGGGTCGCCGGACGACCCGCTCAAGCCACCTATGTTCAGAGACCAGGTTTTTGCTCGCCCGGTTTGCGACTTAATCAACACGTCGCTATCATCAGGCCAAGTGCCTTTGAAATGGAAGCATGCGGTAGTAATGCCCATTTTGAAAAAACCATCTCTCGACCCTACAAAATCGGAGAACTACCGCCCGATTTCACTTCTCCCGTGGCCAGCCAAACTCGCGGAGGCGCATGTCAACACCGCCCTCTCTGGTCATCTGTTGCGTGCCAACATTCTGGACGACACCCAGAATGGTTTTCGGGCTGGCCACAGTACGGAGACAGCACTGTTATCTATGGTCGAGCACCTTCGGGTAGTTCTGGATGCAGGTCAAACGGCGGCGCTTGTTTTGTTAGACCTAAGCGCCGCCTTTGACACGGTCTCCCATGACATTCTCCTGCAACGTCTTGAGGAGATAGGGGTGATCGGCACTGCACACCAGTGGTTCCGTTCGTTTCTCAGGGATCGTTCCTTCTGTGTGGCGTCCCCGCCCTACCAGTCCAAATGTCATCCTCTGTCTCTTGGGGTCCCACAGGGTTCCTCACTGAGCCCCACGTTGTTTAACATCTACGTGAGGCCGCTGGCTGAGGTTGTGAAGCTCTGTGGTATGACCATGGTGTCGTACGCAGATGACACCCAGCTAGCGGTCACGATCAGCGGGGACTCTGGGGTGGATGCCCCAAGATTCAGAGAAGGACTCAGGGCGGTGGCTGGTTGGATGACGTCCAACTGTCTCCAACTAAACGCCAAAAAAACGGAGGTGATGATCTTTGGGAAGCGGACGGACCTATGGGGAGATACTTGGTGGCCCTCTGAGCTGGGGCCGACCCCCACTCCGGTTGCGGAGATCAAAAACCTTGGTGTTTGGCTGGACCCTTCCCTCAACTTCGTTGGCCACACCAACAGGACGGCGGCTTGCTGCTTCGGCATCCTGCGCAATTTGCGCCCTGCCCTTAAATACTTCGATGCCGCAACTCGTCAATTGGTGGTGCAAGCAACGGTTTTGGCACGGTTGGATTATGCCAGCTCCCTTTTTATAGGATTAAACCAGGCTGAGTTAACCCGACTCCAAAGAGTGCAGAACGCTGCGGCCAGAGCGATCATAGGTCTTCCTAGGTTTTGCTCGGCCGGTCAATCTTTGCGAGCCTTGCATTGGTTACCCGTTAGGCAGCGGTTCCACTTTAAAGTTTTGTGCCTTTCCTTTAAAATTCTGAAGGGCCTATCACCTCCCTTACTGCACCAACTCTTGCGCCCTTACATCCCGGGCCGCACTCTGCGCTCGCTAGACCAAGAATTAGTGGTAGCCCCTCGGTTCAAACTCAGTCGGGTGGGGGGTCGCTCTTTTAAGGTGCGGGCAGCCGCACTCTGGAACGCTCTCCCTTTGAAACTCCGGACCTTTGGTGACCTGCTCTCCTTCCGCAAGGCCGCTAAAACTCATTTATTTTCTGAGCTTTGTTAAATCCTTCACCCCCCAATTTCTTAATAATTATTTCTGTTTCCCAGTTGTGTTGTGTTCGCCACCTTGTCGGTGCGCCGGGACGCTCCTTCGCTGGAGCAGCCGTGCGCAATACAAATAGCACTAACATAACATAACATAACAAACCGTGCATTGTAACCTGGACGGCGTAAAATGCCATCCATACGGATTAGGAGCCGGTTCCGACTGGCTGATGGGGTCCTAGAAATAACTGGCCAGTTTCAATTCCGACCAGCAGTATTGGAATATTGTAATTTCCGACCAACATCGTAATCAGCCCCCAAAATGTGAAAACAGTGCTTAGAATTCACTAGCGGTCAAAAGGTTCCATGAGGTTGCGAGGGACCAGTGCAAATTCAAAGGCTGGGCTGACCACAAAGGAATGCAGGCTGGGTACATAACACATGCAGGGTCAACTGAGACAGTACCTTGCATAGGACAAAGCGTTGACATTGAGGACACAATGCACCGATCATTTCCACACAGTTAGGTCACTGCGTCGTCGTCGGGCTTCATTGAAGTGAATGCAATGCAATGTCATTGAACTTTCATAGAGCGTTTTACAGAAACAAAATATGTTTGGTCCTAGTACTTTATTTTAATACCATGTTGTCTCTATGTATGCATTTTCCTTTTTCACTCTTTAATTTGCAATTTTCCATAAAGGCCGACTCCATTCAGATTTTTTTCTTTATGATGCTTTTGCACAATCATTGCTATAGTTTACTTGCGTGATGGACACAATATTTGATATTCTTTCTATTTTAAGGTGAATATGAGGACTGAACCCCTTAATGAAATTTGATGCTGTACCATGAGAGCTTTCAGTCACAAAAGTTAAGGTGGGAATGCAAACAGTTGGAATAATGCACTAGGTGCATGACAAGAGTGATGGATAGACACTTTTTCTTTCAATAACTAAGGAAATATTTGATGATGGGAATAGTCGGTGAACGACGCAACATCTTGAGACAACCAGTGCTCCAATGAGGACTTTTATGTGCTTGATCTATGTCAGTCAATCTTATTTCTTTAACGCAGTGCATAAATTAATGGAGACGTCTAATATTATGATTAGTCTTGCAGATGTCATGTCAGCAGTAGGTAAAATGCTGCTCAAATGGGAGCGGCATGAACCTCTGTGGGAGAAATCAAATGCTGCTTCCTTACACCTACATGAAATCAGTAGAGGCTGGTGTTGTTGAAGAGTGGTGGGGCTCGGCGTGCAGGGTGGGGGAAGGGGTCAAGGGGACAATGGACAACAAATAAAATACAAAAATAAATTTCACAAGAATAACTTACTTGCAGCCAGCCCCATTGCGCTCTTCTTTTCCATTCCGCTGCAGACAGAGGCTTCCAGGTTCCCCAACGACCAATCCTGATACTGCTCTCATGCCTGAAAGCAGCATTAGGATTGGTCTGAGCACTCTGAATTTGAGCTCCCAGTGAGACTGGGAGCCTGTGCCTCTTGTCTCCAACCCGGCGACGCAGCTCGGGTTGGAGACAGCACAAGTGCAAATGCCAGTTTGTCCATCCTGAGATGGCCGGCTAAACCCACATGCTTGTGATACCAGTGCACACCACTCCCCCTCCAGTGACTGTCATCCCCCTGTCCCCACCCCCTTATACTCGGCTGGGAAAGGAGAAATAAAATGATAATAAAGCGGGTTTATTATCGTTTTTATTTTTCCTTTCCTGCTGTTTTGAGGCAGCTGGCTGAAGAGAATGCAGATTTTCATCCTTCAAATAGGCACCAAAATGACGGTCACAGCACCCCCCTACCCTTACAGGCAGGATGTGACAGAATGTTTATCATTCTATGCATTCTCTTTCCAAAGTGTCCTTTCTATTCCTGACTCCGAGTTTCTTGTATTCAATAAGCTGGTAGCCGAGATGATCCTTTTCAATTATAATAGCATTCAACTGCAAACACTCTTCCAAACAACCCGCAGAGCTCCCAGATCGAAAGTCAGAAGTCAGGGAATGCAATTTTAAAGTAACAGAGCTACCCCTAATGAAAAGAAATGTTAGGACACATTCATGAATTAGTTAGGGAGTTTTGGATTCCGGAGTGCGTCAATGTTTCCATTTCATGGTGATTAAACTTTGACCTTCAATGCAGAAGTCCCTACTCCTAGGACGTGTTTCTTTGCTATTCCTTGTTTAAAGGACAGTGCCTTTTGGAATTGGCTTGCTCTGTTTGTAATTTGGCATTGGTGCAATCAAATGGAACTAGGGCAGCTCTGTTGTCCCAATGTAAAACATTTCAAGTTTGAGATTTACTCAGTGGGGGCTGCTGGAGTTTGAAAGTGGTGGGGCATAAAATGAAACATTTCATTTGTCTGAGCGAGATCAGGGAGAGAGGGAGCACGACTGTGCTGAAAGTGGTTCAGCATGGCAAATAAATATGGATGTAGAATAATGGTTGCCTTTTGTGTTTGCTACTGAATGCATCAAAACAAAATTCTTTTGGAGTACTTCTCCAAACGCTGACCAATGAATGATAATTGAGTAATACAGTCTGGGGGGAGAGGGGTAGTGCTGTTTTAAGACACCCAAAAAGGTTCTTTGAGGTTTGCCTTTTCAAGCATACATTTTTGCTCCAAAAAAAAAAAAACACTTATACAAAAATAAATGATGCAAACAGCTCACCCTTAGTGTATGCACAATAGTGCTAAATCATATCTCTGTCCTATTTTGCTCACCTTCTTTGTTATAGGGATCCATGTTGCTTGCTTTATGGCAGAAAACAAATCTAAGTTCTTAATTTTATTTTTAAAGATATAATGGACAGTGATTTCTCTTTTTCTTTCTAATAATAATAACAATAATAATAATAATAATAATAATACTAAATAATTCTTATTTGTAAAGTGTGAACATATCATTCAGCAAGGGTTTCAAGGCACTGGGGGCCATCAGGGAGACGTTGGGGCAGATTTATGACGACTGGGGCATCCCTGCAAATCAGCAGGGATGCGCCAGGTAAGATGCGTCACGCAAGTTTACCCTTGCGCCACCACAGATGCGCCGCCATTTACTATGCAGCGCATCGTGGCGCAAGGATAAACAGATGCGTGACGCATCTCCCGTCAGAAGCGTGGCGCATTGCTGGAGTCGTGTTGCAAGCGCGACACAACTCCAGCAATGCTCGTGGCCTGCCCATACATAACGTGGTGTGTCATGCCTGCTTCAAGCAGGCGCAAGGTTTTGACGCTGCAGCGTCAGAAAAGTGACTGAGTGGAATCTTGTAGATTTCACTCAGGCACTTTTCCGAGGCTTTACTGCGCCGGAACGCCCCCCACCCCACGCCGGAACACCCACATGAAACCTGACGCATGAGTCATGTGGTGCAGGGCTTTACAACGTGACGCATCTCCCTAGATGTGTCACATTGTAAACAGGGCGCAACGTGGCGCATGGTTTACGCCTCCGCTGCGTCACAGAAGTGACGCAATGGCGGCGCAAAAGTGGCGCAAGGGGCTCGTAAATCTGCCCCTAAATGAAGCTGACCTGACCTGCCGCCTGCCATAAAACCTTGTGGCACTGACCTGCCACACCTCTCCCCTAAACCACCACTAGCTCCTTGGCAAAAGTAGTAAATATGTACAATGACAAATTGTGCTTAATCTTGTAAACCGGATTTATGCGAGTCGGGATTTTATCAATCACTTCTTAGTTAAATATATGCGTTAGTTATTCTGGTGCTATAATTTGTCCCCTTTTGAGTTTCTTTAATATAAACTGTGCCTGTTCCATAAAGTGCACATTCACAGAGCACAGCATGACACAGAGCATGACACGGAGCGCACTTCCAGGTCGGAAAAGACAGCAGCTGTGAAAAACAAAAAACGCACTTTGGAATCAGTGCTCTTGAATTCCCCATAATAAATCCACTACCAAAGTGTCTGACATCTCACTACAAATAGCTCACCTGCTTGGATTTATTCTGCAGTTTGCACTCCTCTGCAGCATTTATCCGTTCTGGAAATGGTGGCACGCTCGAGAGCAGGAAGCTCAGCACTTGAGTGTGCACAGTGTACAATCAAAGCCTTCTAAGCATTGTCCAGTGCTCAGCTTCCAGTTTGCACCCTTAAAACTCACCCTTTCACAATATGTCACAGAGTGTGGTCAGCTAGCCTCACGGCATTTACCTCATCCCTGTAACAAACTGTAAAAGAGTGCTGTGGCTGAGACTTCACTCCCTGTTTGACGTGAAGCCCCTGGAGCTACAGGGCTCCAGTCTGATGCAACCGGAGCTAACTGTATTACATCGGCTTCAGGGGGTGGCGCTCAGCCCATGAGGCAATGGGGTTGCCGTGCTGATGACATCACAGGCCTCAGGGTTGTGATAACATCAGCCGGCAAATGTATGAATAACGGAGATTGGTGCACATGTGTTGCCGTGCTTAACAGAGTGCAGTGTAAACAGGGACGCAAGCTTAGACGAGAGTGAAGCAGCTTGTATCTCCGTTTTGGTAAACAGTCATAATATCGAAAAAAAAATATCGACTGGACAGAATATCGAGTTTTTAATATAGAATGGGCAGAATATCGAATTGCCAAAATATAGCGGTGAAGGATATCAAAAATCAGGTAAGAAATATCGATTTACATAATATAGAAGTAAGTAATATCGAGTCATAATATAGTTGTTAAAAATATCGAATTTTTTATAGGGTTTTAAGTGTTAGTACATGTGTTAAAAGTATGTATTAATTTTGGAATGTATGTTTGAATATTTTTAAAGTAATGAATTTTATGTTATTTAATTTTTGTGTAATTTAATTCCGTAGCGGGTTGTGGGTTTATAGGGGATTAGGGTGGGAAGTAATTTAATTATAGTACATTAAATAATAATTTTTAGGAATTATTAATTATTTTTAATTTAAGTTTGCGTTTTACTTCTGTAGCGGGTTGTCAGTTTATAGGGTAATAGGGTGGGAAGCAATTTAATTGTTATTATGTAATTATTAATTGGCATTGATAATTAATTTATTATAATTGATTATTAATTGGTACTACATTTTTAATAATTGGTAATTATTTTTTATTACTTTGTATTAATTGATTAATTGATAATTATATTAATTGTATTAATTTATTATTAGGAGCGGGTTGTGGGTTTATAGGGTAATAGGGTGGGAAGTAATTGAATTATAATTAAGTACTTATTGATAATATTTTTGTGTATTGATAATTAATTTACTGTTAATTATTAATTGGTATTTTTTTATTATTTACCAATTTTTGGTATTGAAAATTAATTGGTTGTTGATTAATTATTAATTGGTAATTAATTTGTATTAATTGGTAATTAATTTGTATTAATTGTTTAATTGATAATTATGTTAATTTTATTAATTTGTAGTGGGTTGTGGGTTTATAGGAGAATATGGTGGGAAGTAATTTAATTGTAAATAATTAATTATTGAAATTATTTTTGTATATTGCTAATTAATTTATTATTAATAATTATTAATTGGTATTATTTGTATCTATTAATTTTTGGTATTGGAAATTAATTGGTTGTTAGTTAATTATTAATAGGTAATTAATTAAAATAATATTTATTGGTATTTATAATTAATTAATTATTAAATATTTTGTGATTGGTAATTAATTTTAATACTTTTTTATTGGTATTAATTATTAATTTATTTTTAATAAAATATTAAATTATTATTTTCCCTACTATTGCACTCACTGGAGTGGGAATAGTAAATGTTACCCTCCCGCTATCCAACGCTTTCCCTACTGTTGCACTCTCTGAAGTGGGAATAGTAATTTTTACCCCTATGCTATCCAACGCTTTCCCTACTGTTGCACTCTTTGGAGTGGGAATAGTAATTTTTACCCCTACGCCATCTGACGTTTTCCCTACTGTTGCACTCACTGGAGTGGGAATAGTAAATGTTTTCCTCCCGCTATCCAACGCTTTCCCTACTGTTGCACTCTTTGGAGTGGGAATAGTAATTTTTACCCCTACTCTATCCAACGCTTTCCCTACTGTTGCACTCTTTGGAGTGGGAATAGTAATCTTTACCCCTACGCTATCCAACGCTTTCCTTACTGTTGCACTCACTGGAGTAGGAATAGTAAATTTTACCCGCCCGCTATCCTGCGCTAAAAATATTGATTATGTTTTATTAATATTACGTTAATATATATATATTAAAAAATAAAAATGTATGTTTATTTTTTTTAAACTTACATTAATTATTTATTATATTTAAGGTTATTTAAGTATTTTTAAGTATCTTTTAGTTAATTATATTTATTATTTTATTATTTTTACATTACTTTTAAGACATTTAAAAAATGCAATATTTTGACTAACTATATTTTTTACAACTATATTTTTGATTCGATATTTTTGTACTTACCTGTTTGTAGATAGGAATTCGATATTTTTGCATTCTATATTTTGTCAATGATATTTTGGCAGGTCGCTATTATGGCATTCTATATTATGTCAGTGATCCCTCTGTTTTTAATGACATTAAAAAAATATAAAGTATCGGAAATATTGATTTTTTGGGCGAAGACATGAAGGAGTCGGAGCCCCAGCAACCATGAAAGGGAACTGCCCATGGCGTTACTGCCACCTGTGCATAGATTGTTCTGCCTTCCAGAGCATCCCTATGTTTTTTTTCACCTTCAAACTCTTGAAGTTACATCTTGTTACGTTTTTTATTGGAATACGCTGCCTATTCAAATTCGAATCTGCAAGGTTCATTTTCAATTCAGGAAACAGCTTAAGATTAGCCTATTTTAACTGTGTTATTTTCTGCTTGTTATCCAGGTATTCGCGCCGAGATACCCTTCCTGGGGTGATTTGTGCGTGTTACAAATTAAAATGACTTAACATTGTAAATTATGCGCTCTTAGCATCAATAGAGACATGCTATTTTGCACTGAATTGTGTACATGTATAAATGACCGGTGGACACAGGTCTTAATCCAATCCATATGACGTAAAGTTGTTGGCACCCATGAAACACACAGAGCACAATTAATTTCCTCTGTTATTTCTGTATTCACATAAGGAGCAGTGGCATAAATGAAATTCTCCCTACTCTTAAACTATGAAAGGTGAACCCAACAAAGCAGAATTATCTTTTTTTTCTTATTGAGAATATAACCTCATGGATCAAAATCTTTTTTTACATATGGTACTTATGGAGCAGGATTTTACTTTGTTAAAGTTGTATTAAACAAAAGAATTGGTAGCAAGCAAAAGATGGAATTTTTTTTGTAGTTGTTTTCCCTATGTTGCCCTGGTGCACAAATGCTGATGTAGTTGTTGAAGCAACAATTTCTGTGAGTCTGCTCTGAAGGCGAAAACTTCCTCAAACTACAGCCTTCATTTCAAATCTTTATATTAGAAGACATAAAACATTACTGGCCAAAGAATATTGAAATGTGGGCCTAGGAACAAATGGAGACGAGCATTGGTGTAGCCAATAGGGTTGACCATGACTGTATCATGTACATGGCAATATTGAATGCATTATACATTTTATAAAATAAAATGTATGTTAATTCGTAGCTTTTATCTGTAATGGTGCTTGCACTGGTATTACCTCTGCCATGTAATAGTGCTTTCATCATTATATAGAAAGGGGCTTCAAGTCAGCCTTCTTGTACTAATGTTTGGAAACGTTGTTTAACACATATTGAATCATCCCACAATAGCATTTTATTCTCACATTTGTCTATCAGTGTCCATGTGTCCTTTTGTTTTTTGTGGAGTGCACAAGGAACTATTTTATATCTGAATAAAATGCTCTGTCATCACACAGTTAATTCTTTATCTCATGCATTGATTGTGTATGCAAAGCTTTTTTTTTGTTTTGTACTGCAGCAGGAGTTGATTATTTGCTTTTGTCATCGCTGGGCTAGGAGATATGAGTTTCTGAATGACCCAAAGATGTAAAAGGCTGCTGCTTCTTTCAGCCTGAGCACCATGGAGTTGTTACTAGGATCAAGATATCTGCAGTTTTACTTTACAGGCAGCAGCTGTCCTCAAATGAGAATACAGTTGTTTCAAACCTGAAGTTGCATTATATAGAAAAAATATGTCCTCACAGAAGAATACAATGGAGATGGATAGCTGTAGTTGTGCTATACTACTGACAGGCATTCTCACAGAAGATGGTGGGCTGCAGTTGTACTAATGGGAAGACAGGTCTCCTCACGTGGGTGTCACAGCCAGTGGCGTCACTAGGGGGGTGCGGGGGGTGCGGACCGCACCGGGTGAGACCCTCATGGGGGGTGACACCAAAGGGCCGGTCCGGTCGGTGTGTCTGTGGTGCACCGCACCGTGCGTGCAAAATTTTATTGAAAGTAAACAAACAACATCCAGATTCCGAAACCGAAACGCAAGGACCGTGGACGCAACGCGCGCAACCTAACCTAAACGGTTACCTTCTATTCAGCAGGAGGAGGTGCTGCCTGTGCGCAGAGCGCACTGTCTCCTCCTCCGCCGCGTCTGCTCGCCTGACGTCACGTCATCACTAGAGGGGCCCGGGTGCAGTCGGCGATGTTGTGAATCCCCCCGTGCCCCGCATTGGGCCCCAAGTGCGCGTGACTCACGAGGGATGACTAGGAGGTGAGGACTCGGAGGTCTCAGGTCACTTGTATCTATTGTACGCGCATATTTGTGCACACCGGTGTCTGCGCTTTACAAATGCTGGTATTCAGACTTTTGGCCGCCTTTCAGTCGTGATATGAGGAATAAATGTTAGTGCCGGAGAGGGGACTTCAGGTTCGTTTGGGGCCAGGGCTGCTGCTTGGCAAACTCCTGGAAACCAGCAGGAGAGAAAAGCGTTTCTGTAACCATAGACCGTCGCCATAACTCTGATATTTCACTAGTCCCTGTGGAGAGAGGCGGCTGTTAGAAGCCTCTACTCGTGCAGCCAACGGGATCCTTCAGGGGCGGCTGCAGCATCTTCCGAAGTGCTTGATAACTTATTTCTAGTTCTTTCTCGACATCGCACTTTTCCTTGAATCGTAATTCCGTTTCATGTTTCAAATGCGATGAAACTTATTACATCAGTCAGAGGCGTGGGCATAGTGGCCATTACCGCCTCCTTCAATGGGTGATACTGGTGTCAGAATGGACGATTCCAGGCGATGTCTCTCTTTCCCTCTAAGTCTGACCATTACAGCGCTCATGATTTGGAGGCCTCGGAATGGAAATACCATGCGGGGTCCAGAAAGACTGAATCCTTTACTGCACGTGTTTCCTGATTCCGGGGCTTTTTCCACAGAGCTCTGCTCAGATAGAAAGTGTCCCGCACATGGTAAAAGCAGGCCAGGTTTTACCAGACCTGTTAATTCTAAGTCCGGTGACACTGCAGCGCTTAGAATCACTGAGTGGGAATACTGCTTCAACTAACTACTAACGCAGACCTATGTACCTACCCCATATCTCCCCCTCACCTTGCCTACCTCTCCTCTCTGTCATTATGTTCCTCTATCCAACTTCTCTCTCAACCTCACAGACCTCTCTACCACTGTCTGTACTTGTCTCATCATCGCTACCTGTACCCTCCCTGGCTACCTCAACTCTCTATCCCGCACCTCCCTGTGCACTCCGTGGCTTTGTTTACATACCACCTATCTGCAACTGTCCTTCATCTACTTCACCTCTCAATCTCATCTCTCTATACCTCACCTCTCTCTACCTTTGCCTCGGGCTCTCTCCTCCGATTCACTACCTCACATCCCATTCCCTACCCCATCTTTCTACCCAACTTCTCTACTGCTACCTAACCTCTCAATTTACCTCACCACTCATTCACCACTACTCTTCACTCTACCTCTGTTCCCTCTACCTCACTTCTCCCCCTACCCTCCTCCTTTATTTCTACCCATCTTTCTCTGCCTCCTTTTCTCTATCCTTATCTCGCTCTGAACTCACTATGCACATTCTTCTCTATTTAATTTCACACTCTCTACCTCACCTTACTCTCTCTACTTATTTCTCTTTTTGCCTCTATTTATCTAACGCAAAAACAACAATTGATGGACAGAATGCAGAACAATGTCATACATTCACCCCAGTACAGAGATCTGGGCCTAAATCCATCGTTTTTTTGCTCACCATGCCATTCCAGTTTGAACCCAGCCATATGCAAATCAGTCTTGACCCTGTGCCCCATGGGAACAGTCCAGCCCGAACTGCCAAGCCAGGTCCTCCCTGGACTGGAAACAAGCATCCTAGGACCGGTTTCGGGCTTTCAGCCCTCGTCAGCCAGGATAGCTTGATTCCAGTGGCATGGAGAGCAAGGGACTCACGTCTGAGCATACCCTTCCCACTCGGGGTGACAAATGCAAAAACAACAATTGATGGACAGAATGCAGAACAATGTCATACATTCACCCCAGTACAGAGATCTGGGCCTAAATCCATCGTTTTTTTGCTCACCATGCCATTCCAGTTTGAACCCAGCCATATGCAAATCAGTCTTGACCCTGTGCCCCATGGGAACAGTCCAGCCCGAACTGCCAAGCCAGGTCCTCCCTGGACTGGAAACAAGCATCCTAGGACCGGTTTCGGGCTTTCAGCCCTCGTCAGCCAGGATAGCTTGATTCCAGTGGCATGGAGAGCAAGGGACTCACGTCTGAGCATACCCTTCCCACTCGGGGTGACAAATGCAAAAACAACAATTGATGGACAGAATGCAGAACAATGTCATACATTCACCCCAGTACAGAGATCTGGGCCTAAATCCATCGTTTTTTTGCTCACCATGCCATTCCAGTTTGAACCCAGCCATATGCAAATCAGTCTTGACCCTGTGCCCCATGGGAACAGTCCAGCCCGAACTGCCAAGCCAGGTCCTCCCTGGACTGGAAACAAGCATCCTAGGACCGGTTTCCGGCTTTCAGCCCTCGTCAGCCAGGATAGCTTGATTCCAGTGGCATGGAGAGCAAGGGACTCACGTCTGAGCATACCCTTCCCACTCGGGGTGACAAATGCAAAAACAACAATTGATGGACAGAATGCAGAACAATGTCATACATTCACCCCAGTACAGAGATCTGGGCCTAAATCCATCGTTTTTTTGCTCACCATGCCATTCCAGTTTGAACCCAGCCATATGCAAATCAGTCTTGACCCTGTGCCCCATGGGAACAGTCCAGCCCGAACTGCCAAGCCAGGTCCTCCCTGGACTGGAAACAAGCATCCTAGGACCGGTTTCCGGCTTTCAGCCCTCGTCAGCCAGGATAGCTTGATTCCAGTGGCATGGAGAGCAAGGGACTCACGTCTGAGCATACCCTTCCCACTCGGGGTGACAAATGCAAAAACAACAATTGATGGACAGAATGCAGAACAATGTCATACATTCACCCCAGTACAGAGATCTGGGCCTAAATCCATCTTTTTTTTGCTCACCATGCCATTCCAGTTTGAACCCAGCCATATGCAAATCAGTCTTGACCCTGTGCCCCATGGGAACAGTCCAGCCCGAACTGCCAAGCCAGGTCCTCCCTGGACTGGAAACAAGCATCCTAGGACCGGTTTCGGGCTTTCAGCCCTCGTCAGCCAGGATAGCTTGATTCCAGTGGCATGGAGAGCAAGGGACTCACGTCTGAGCATACCCTTCCCACTCGGGGTGACAAATGCAAAAACAACAATTGATGGACAGAATGCAGAACAATGTCATACATTCACCCCAGTACAGAGATCTGGGCCTAAATCCATCGTTTTTTTGCTCACCATGCCATTCCAGTTTGAACCCAGCCATATGCAAATCAGTCTTGACCCTGTGCCCCATGGGAACAGTCCAGCCCGAACTGCCAAGCCAGGTCCTCCCTGGACTGGAAACAAGCATCCTAGGACCGGTTTCGGGCTTTCAGCCCTCGTCAGCCAGGATAGCTTGATTCCAGTGGCATGGAGAGCAAGGGACTCACGTCTGAGCATACCCTTCCCACTCGGGGTGACAAATGCAAAAACAACAATTGATGGACAGAATGCAGAACAATGTCATACATTCACCCCAGTACAGAGATCTGGGCCTAAATCCATCGTTTTTTTGCTCACCATGCCATTCCAGTTTGAACCCAGCCATATGCAAATCAGTCTTGACCCTGTGCCCCATGGGAACAGTCCAGCCCGAACTGCCAAGCCAGGTCCTCCCTGGACTGGAAACAAGCATCCTAGGACCGGTTTCGGGCTTTCAGCCCTCGTCAGCCAGGATAGCTTGATTCCAGTGGCATGGAGAGCAAGGGACTCACGTCTGAGCATACGCTTCCCACTCGGGGTGACAAATGCAAAAACAACAATTGATGGACAGAATGCAGAACAATGTCATACATTCACCCCAGTACAGAGATCTGGGCCTAAATCCATCGTTTTTTTGCTCACCATGCCATTCCAGTTTGAACCCAGCCATATGCAAATCAGTCTTGACCCTGTGCCCCATGGGAACAGTCCAGCCCGAACTGCCAAGCCAGGTCCTCCCTGGACTGGAAACAAGCATCCTAGGACCGGTTTCGGGCTTTCAGCCCTCGTCAGCCAGGATAGCTTGATTCCAGTGGCATGGAGAGCAAGGGACTCACGTCTGAGCATACCCTTCCCACTCGGGGTGACAAATGCAAAAACAACAATTGATGGACAGAATGCAGAACAATGTCATACATTCACCCCAGTACAGAGATCTGGGCCTAAATCCATCGTTTTTTTGCTCACCATGCCATTCCAGTTTGAACCCAGCCATATGCAAATCAGTCTTGACCCTGTGCCCCATGGGAACAGTCCAGCCCGAACTGCCAAGCCAGGTCCTCCCTGGACTGGAAACAAGCATCCTAGGACCGGTTTCGGGCTTTCAGCCCTCGTCAGCCAGGATAGCTTGATTCCAGTGGCATGGAGAGCAAGGGACTCACGTCTGAGCATACCCTTCCCACTCGGGGTGACAAATGCAAAAACAACAATTGATGGACAGAATGCAGAACAATGTCATACATTCACCCCAGTACAGAGATCTGGGCCTAAATCCATCGTTTTTTTGCTCACCATGCCATTCCAGTTTGAACCCAGCCATATGCAAATCAGTCTTGACCCTGTGCCCCATGGGAACAGTCCAGCCCGAACTGCCAAGCCAGGTCCTCCCTGGACTGGAAACAAGCATCCTAGGACCGGTTTCGGGCTTTCAGCCCTCGTCAGCCAGGATAGCTTGATTCCAGTGGCATGGAGAGCAAGGGACTCACGTCTGAGCATACCCTTCCCACTCGGGGTGACAAATGCAAAAACAACAATTGATGGACAGAATGCAGAACAATGTCATACATTCACCCCAGTACAGAGATCTGGGCCTAAATCCATCGTTTTTTTGCTCACCATGCCATTCCAGTTTGAACCCAGCCATATGCAAATCAGTCTTGACCCTGTGCCCCATGGGAACAGTCCAGCCCAAACTGCCAAGCCAGGTCCTCCCTGGACTGGAAACAAGCATCCTAGGACCGGTTTCGGGCTTTCAGCCCTCGTCAGCCAGGATAGCTTGATTCCAGTGGCATGGAGAGCAAGGGACTCACGTCTGAGCATACCCTTCCCACTCGGGGTGACAAATGCAAAAACAACAATTGATGGACAGAATGCAGAACAATGTCATACATTCACCCCAGTACAGAGATCTGGGCCTAAATCCATCGTTTTTTTGCTCACCATGCCATTCCAGTTTGAACCCAGCCATATGCAAATCAGTCTTGACCCTGTGCCCCATGGGAACAGTCCAGCCCGAACTGCCAAGCCAGGTCCTCCCTGGACTGGAAACAAGCATCCTAGGACCGGTTTCGGGCTTTCAGCCCTCGTCAGCCAGGATAGCTTGATTCCAGTGGCATGGAGAGCAAGGGACTCACGTCTGAGCATACCCTTCCCACTCGGGGTGACAAATGCAAAAACAACAATTGATGGACAGAATGCAGAACAATGTCATACATTCACCCCAGTACAGAGATCTGGGCCTAAATCCATGGTTTTTTTGCTCACCATGCCATTCCAGTTTGAACCCAGCCATATGCAAATCAGTCTTGACCCTGTGCCCCATGGGAACAGTCCAGCCCGAACTGCCAAGCCAGGTCCTCCCTGGACTGGAAACAAGCATCCTAGGACCGGTTTCGGGCTTTCAGCCCTCGTCAGCCAGGATAGCTTGATTCCAGTGGCATGGAGAGCAAGGGACTCACGTCTGAGCATACCCTTCCCACTCGGGGTGACAAATGCAAAAACAACAATTGATGGACAGAATGCAGAACAATGTCATACATTCACCCCAGTACAGAGATCTGGGCCTAAATCCATCGTTTTTTTGCTCACCATGCCATTCCAGTTTGAACCCAGCCATATGCAAATCAGTCTTGACCCTGTGCCCCATGGGAACAGTCCAGCCCGAACTGCCAAGCCAGGTCCTCCCTGGACTGGAAACAAGCATCCTAGGACCGGTTTCGGGCTTTCAGCCCTCGTCAGCCAGGATAGCTTGATTCCAGTGGCATGGAGAGCAAGGGACTCACGTCTGAGCATACCCTTCCCACTCGGGGTGACAAATGCAAAAGCAACAATTGATGGACAGAATGCAGAACAATGTCATACATTCACCCCAGTACAGAGATCTGGGCCTAAATCCATCATTTTTTTGCTCACCATGCCATTCCAGTTTGAACCCAGCCATATGCAAATCAGTCTTGACCCTGTGCCCCATGGGAACAGTCCAGCCCGAACTGCCAAGCCAGGTCCTCCCTGGACTGGAAACAAGCATCCTAGGACCGGTTTCGGGCTTTCAGCCCTCGTCAGCCAGGATAGCTTGATTCCAGTGGCATGGAGAGCAAGGTACTCACGTCTGAGCATACCCTTCCCACTCGGGGTGACAAATGCAAAAACAACAATTGATGGACAGAATGCAGAACAATGTCATACATTCACCCCAGTACAGAGATCTGGGCCTAAATCCATCGTTTTTTTGCTCACCATGCCATTCCAGTTTGAACCCAGCCATATGCAAATCAGTCTTGACCCTGTGCCCCATGGGAACAGTCCAGCCCGAACTGCCAAGCCAGGTCCTCCCTGGACTGGAAACAAGCATCCTAGGACCGGTTTCGGGCTTTCAGCCCTCGTCAGCCAGGATAGCTTGATTCCAGTGGCATGGAGAGCAAGGGACTCACGTCTGAGCATACCCTTCCCACTCGGGGTGACAAATGCAAAAACAACAATTGATGGACAGAATGCAGAACAATGTCATACATTCACCCCAGTACAGAGATCTGGGCCTAAATCCATCGTTTTTTTGCTCACCATGCCATTCCAGTTTGAACCCAGCCATATGCAAATCAGTCTTGACCCTGTGCCCCATGGGAACAGTCCAGCCCGAACTGCCAAGCCAGGTCCTCCCTGGACTGGAAACAAGCATCCTAGGACCGGTTTCGGGCTTTCAGCCCTCGTCAGCCAGGATAGCTTGATTCCAGTGGCATGGAGAGCAAGGGACTCACGTCTGAGCATACCCTTCCCACTCGGGGTGACAAATGCAAAAACAACAATTGATGGACAGAATGCAGAACAATGTCATACATTCACCCCAGTACAGAGATCTGGGCCTAAATCCATCGTTTTTTTGCTCACCATGCCATTCCAGTTTGAACCCAGCCATATGCAAATCAGTCTTGACCCTGTGCCCCATGGGAACAGTCCAGCCCGAACTGCCAAGCCAGGTCCTCCCTGGACTGGAAACAAGCATCCTAGGACCGGTTTCGGGCTTTCAGCCCTCGTCAGCCAGGATAGCTTGATTCCAGTGGCATGGAGAGCAAGGGACTCACGTCTGAGCATACCCTTCCCACTCGGGGTGACAAATGCAAAAACAACAATTGATGGACAGAATGCAGAACAATGTCATACATTCACCCCAGTACAGAGATCTGGGCCTAAATCCATCGTTTTTTTGCTCACCATGCCATTCCAGTTTGAACCCAGCCATATGCAAATCAGTCTTGACCCTGTGCCCCATGGGAACAGTCCAGCCCGAACTGCCAAGCCAGGTCCTCCCTGGACTGGAAACAAGCATCCTAGGACCGGTTTCGGGCTTTCAGCCCTCGTCAGCCAGGATAGCTTGATTCCAGTGGCATGGAGAGCAAGGGACTCACGTCTGAGCATACCCTTCCCACTCGGGGTGACAAATGCAAAAACAACAATTGATGGACAGAATGCAGAACAATGTCATACATTCACCCCAGTACAGAGATCTGGGCCTAAATCCATCGTTTTTTTGCTCACCATGCCATTCCAGTTTGAACCCAGCCATATGCAAATCAGTCTTGACCCTGTGCCCCATGGGAACAGTCCAGCCCAAACTGCCAAGCCAGGTCCTCCCTGGACTGGAAACAAGCATCCTAGGACCGGTTTCGGGCTTTCAGCCCTCGTCAGCCAGGATAGCTTGATTCCAGTGGCATGGAGAGCAAGGGACTCACGTCTGAGCATACCCTTCCCACTCGGGGTGACAAATGCAAAAACAACAATTGATGGACAGAATGCAGAACAATGTCATACATTCACCCCAGTACAGAGATCTGGGCCTAAATCCATCGTTTTTTTGCTCACCATGCCATTCCAGTTTGAACCCAGCCATATGCAAATCAGTCTTGACCCTGTGCCCCATGGGAACAGTCCAGCCCGAACTGCCAAGCCAGGTCCTCCCTGGACTGGAAACAAGCATCCTAGGACCGGTTTCGGGCTTTCAGCCCTCGTCAGCCAGGATAGCTTGATTCCAGTGGCATGGAGAGCAAGGGACTCACGTCTGAGCATACCCTTCCCACTCGGGGTGACAAATGCAAAAACAACAATTGATGGACAGAATGCAGAACAATGTCATACATTCACCCCAGTACAGAGATCTGGGCCTAAATCCATGGTTTTTTTGCTCACCATGCCATTCCAGTTTGAACCCAGCCATATGCAAATCAGTCTTGACCCTGTGCCCCATGGGAACAGTCCAGCCCGAACTGCCAAGCCAGGTCCTCCCTGGACTGGAAACAAGCATCCTAGGACCGGTTTCGGGCTTTCAGCCCTCGTCAGCCAGGATAGCTTGATTCCAGTGGCATGGAGAGCAAGGGACTCACGTCTGAGCATACCCTTCCCACTCGGGGTGACAAATGCAAAAACAACAATTGATGGACAGAATGCAGAACAATGTCATACATTCACCCCAGTACAGAGATCTGGGCCTAAATCCATCGTTTTTTTGCTCACCATGCCATTCCAGTTTGAACCCAGCCATATGCAAATCAGTCTTGACCCTGTGCCCCATGGGAACAGTCCAGCCCGAACTGCCAAGCCAGGTCCTCCCTGGACTGGAAACAAGCATCCTAGGACCGGTTTCGGGCTTTCAGCCCTCGTCAGCCAGGATAGCTTGATTCCAGTGGCATGGAGAGCAAGGGACTCACGTCTGAGCATACCCTTCCCACTCGGGGTGACAAATGCAAAAGCAACAATTGATGGACAGAATGCAGAACAATGTCATACATTCACCCCAGTACAGAGATCTGGGCCTAAATCCATCATTTTTTTGCTCACCATGCCATTCCAGTTTGAACCCAGCCATATGCAAATCAGTCTTGACCCTGTGCCCCATGGGAACAGTCCAGCCCGAACTGCCAAGCCAGGTCCTCCCTGGACTGGAAACAAGCATCCTAGGACCGGTTTCGGGCTTTCAGCCCTCGTCAGCCAGGATAGCTTGATTCCAGTGGCATGGAGAGCAAGGTACTCACGTCTGAGCATACCCTTCCCACTCGGGGTGACAAATGCAAAAACAACAATTGATGGACAGAATGCAGAACAATGTCATACATTCACCCCAGTACAGAGATCTGGGCCTAAATCCATCGTTTTTTTGCTCACCATGCCATTCCAGTTTGAACCCAGCCATATGCAAATCAGTCTTGACCCTGTGCCCCATGGGAACAGTCCAGCCCGAACTGCCAAGCCAGGTCCTCTCTGGACTGGAAACAAGCATCCTAGGACCGGTTTCGGGCTTTCAGCCCTCGTCAGCCAGGATAGCTTGATTCCAGTGGCATGGAGAGCAAGGGGCTCACGTCTGAGCATACCCTTCCCACTCGGGGTGACAAATGCAAAAACAACAATTGATGGACAGAATGCAGAACAATGTCATACATTCACCCCAGTACAGAGATCTGGGCCTAAATCCATCGTTTTTTTGCTCACCATGCCATTCCAGTTTGAACCCAGCCATATGCAAATCAGTCTTGACCCTGTGCCCCATGGGAACAGTCCAGCCCGAACTGCCAAGCCAGGTCCTCCCTGTACTGGAAACAAGCATCCTAGGACCGGTTTCGGGCTTTCAGCCCTCGTCAGCCAGGATAGCTTGATTCCAGTGGCATGGAGAGCAAGGGACTCACGTCTGAGCATACCCTTCCCACTCGGGGTGACAAATGCAAAAACAACAATTGATGGACAGAATGCAGAACAATGTCATACATTCACCCCAGTACAGAGATCTGGGCCTAAATCCATCGTTTTTTTGCTCACCATGCCATTCCAGTTTGAACCCAGCCATATGCAAATCAGTCTTGACCCTGTGCCCCATGGGAACAGTCCAGCCCGAACTGCCAAGCCAGGTCCTCCCTGGACTGGAAACAAGCATCCTAGGACCGGTTTCGGGCTTTCAGCCCTCGTCAGCCAGGATAGCTTGATTCCAGTGGCATGGAGAGCAAGGGACTCACGTCTGAGCATACCCTTCCCACTCGGGGTGACAAATGCAAAAACAACAATTGATGGACAGAATGCAGAACAATGTCATACATTCACCCCAGTACAGAGATCTGGGCCTAAATCCATCGTTTTTTTGCTCACCATGCCATTCCAGTTTGAACAAAGCCATATGCAAATCAGTCTTGACCCTGTGCCCCATGGGAACAGTCCAGCCCGAACTGCCAAGCCAGGTCCTCCCTGGACTGGAAACAAGCATCCTATGACCGGTTTCGGGCTTTCAGCCCTCGTCAGCCAGGATAGCTTGATTCCAGTGGCATGGAGAGCAAGGGACTCACGTCTGAGCATACCCTTCCCACTCGGGGTGACAAATGCAAAAACAACAATTGATGGACAGAATGCAGAACAATGTCATACATTCACCCCAGTACAGAGATCTGGGCCTAAATCCATCGTTTTCTTGCTCACCATGCCATTCCAGTTTGAACCCAGCCAAATGCAAATCAGTCTTGACCCTGTGCCCCATGGGAACAGTCCAGCCCGAACTGCCAAGCCAGGTCCTCCCTGGACTGGAAACAAGCATCCTAGGACCGGTTTCGGGCTTTCAGCCCTCGTCAGCCAGGATAGCTTGATTCCAGTGGCATGGAGAGCAAGGGACTCACGTCTGAGCATACCCTTCCCACTCGGGGTGACAAATGCAAAAACAACAATTGATGGACAGAATGCAGAACAATGTCATACATTCACCCCAGTACAGAGATCTGGGCCTAAATCCATCGTTTTTTTGCTCACCATGCCATTCCAGTTTGAACCCAGCCATATGCAAATCAGTCTTGACCCTGTGCCCCATGGGAACAGTCCAGCCCGAACTGCCAAGCCAGGTCCTCCCTGGACTGGAAACAAGCATCCTAGGACCGGTTTCGGGCTTTCAGCCCTCGTCAGCCAGGATAGCTTGATTCCAGTGGCATGGAGAGCAAGGGACTCACGTCTGAGCATACCCTTCCCACTCGGGGTGACAAATGCAAAAACAACAATTGATGGACAGAATGCAGAACAATGTCATACATTCACCCCAGTACAGAGATCTGGGCCTAAATCCATCGTTTTTTTGCTCACCATGCCATTCCAGTTTGAACCCAGCCATATGCAAATCAGTCTTGACCCTGTGCCCCATGGGAACAGTCCAGCCCGAACTGCCAAGCCAGGTCCTCCCTGGACTGGAAACAAGCATCCTAGGACCGGTTTCGGGCTTTCAGCCCTCGTCAGCCAGGATAGCTTGATTCCAGTGGCATGGAGAGCAAGGGACTCACGTCTGAGCATACCCTTCCCACTCGGGGTGACAAATGCAAAAACAACAATTGATGGACAGAATGCAGAACAATGTCATACATTCACCCCAGTACAGAGATCTGGGCCTAAATCCATCGTTTTTTTGCTCACCATGCCATTCCAGTTTGAACCCAGCCATATGCAAATCAGTCTTGACCCTGTGCCCCATGGGAACAGTCCAGCCCGAACTGCCAAGCCAGGTCCTCCCTGGACTGGAAACAAGCATCCTAGGACCGGTTTCGGGCTTTCAGCCCTCGTCAGCCAGGATAGCTTGATTCCAGTGGCATGGAGAGCAAGGGACTCACGTCTGAGCATACCCTTCCCACTCGGGGTGACAAATGCAAAAACAACAATTGATGGACAGAATGCAGAACAATGTCATACATTCACCCCAGTACAGAGATCTGGGCCTAAATCCATCGTTTTTTTGCTCACCATGCCATTCCAGTTTGAACCCAGCCATATGCAAATCAGTCTTGACCCTGTGCCCCATGGGAACAGTCCAGCCCGAACTGCCAAGCCAGGTCCTCCCTGGACTGGAAACAAGCATCCTAGGACCGGTTTCGGGCTTTCAGCCCTCGTCAGCCAGGATAGCTTGATTCCAGTGGCATGGAGAGCAAGGGACTCACGTCTGAGCATACCCTTCCCACTCGGGGTGACAAATGCAAAAACAACAATTGATGGACAGAATGCAGAACAATGTCATACATTCACCCCAGTACAGAGATCTGGGCCTAAATCCATCGTTTTTTTGCTCACCATGCCATTCCAGTTTGAACCCAGCCATATGCAAATCAGTCTTGACCCTGTGCCCCATGGGAACAGTCCAGCCCGAACTGCCAAGCCAGGTCCTCCCTGGACTGGAAACAAGCATCCTAGGACCGGTTTCGGGCTTTCAGCCCTCGTCAGCCAGGATAGCTTGATTCCAGTGGCATGGAGAGCAAGGGACTCACGTCTGAGCATACCCTTCCCACTCGGGGTGACAAATGCAAAAACAACAATTGATGGACAGAATGCAGAACAATGTCATACATTCACCCCAGTACAGAGATCTGGGCCTAAATCCATCGTTTTTTTGCTCACCATGCCATTCCAGTTTGAACCCAGCCATATGCAAATCAGTCTTGACCCTGTGCCCCATGGGAACAGTCCAGCCCGAACTGCCAAGCCAGGTCCTCCCTGGACTGGAAACAAGCATCCTAGGACCGGTTTCGGGCTTTCAGCCCTCGTCAGCCAGGATAGCTTGATTCCAGTGGCATGGAGAGCAAGGGACTCACGTCTGAGCATACCCTTCCCACTCGGGGTGACAAATGCAAAAACAACAATTGATGGACAGAATGCAGAACAATGTCATACATTCACCCCAGTACAGAGATCTGGGCCTAAATCCATCGTTTTTTTGCTCACCATGCCATTCCAGTTTGAACCCAGCCATATGCAAATCAGTCTTGACCCTGTGCCCCATGGGAACAGTCCAGCCCGAACTGCCAAGCCAGGTCCTCCCTGGACTGGAAACAAGCATCCTAGGACCGGTTTCGGGCTTTCAGCCCTCGTCAGCCAGGATAGCTTGATTCCAGTGGCATGGAGAGCAAGGGACTCACGTCTGAGCATACCCTTCCCACTCGGGGTGACAAATGCAAAAACAACAATTGATGGACAGAATGCAGAACAATGTCATACATTCACCCCAGTACAGAGATCTGGGCCTAAATCCATCGTTTTTTTGCTCACCATGCCATTCTAGTTTGAACCCAGCCATATGCAAATCAGTCTTGACCCTGTGCCCCATGGGAACAGTCCAGCCCGAACTGCCAAGCCAGGTCCTCCCTGGACTGGAAACAAGCATCCTAGGACCGGTTTCGGGCTTTCAGCCCTCGTCAGCCAGGATAGCTTGATTCCAGTGGCATGGAGAGCAAGGGACTCACGTCTGAGCATACCCTTCCCACTCGGGGTGACAAATGCAAAAACAACAATTGATGGACAGAATGCAGAACAATGTCATACATTCACCCCAGTACAGAGATCTGGGCCTAAATAAATCGTTTTTTTGCTCACCATGCCATTCCAGTTTGAACCCAGCCATATGCAAATCAGTCTTGACCCTGTGCCCCATGGGAACAGTCCAGCCCGAACTGCCAAGCCAGGTCCTCCCTGGACTGGAAACAAGCATCCTAGGACCGGTTTCGGGCTTTCAGCCCTCGTCAGCCAGGATAGCTTGATTCCAGTGGCATGGAGAGCAAGGGACTCACGTCTGAGCATACCCTTCCCACTCGGGGTGACAAATGCAAAAACAACAATTGATGGACAGAATGCAGAACAATGTCATACATTCACCCCAGTACAGAGATCTGGGCCTAAATCCATCGTTTTTTTGCTCACCATGCAATTCCAGTTTGAACCCAGCCATATGCAAATCAGTCTTGACCCTGTGCCCCATGGGAACAGTCCAGCCCGAACTGCCAAGCCAGGTCCTCCCTGGACTGGAAACAAGCATCCTAGGACCGGTTTCGGGCTTTCAGCCCTCGTCAGCCAGGATAGCTTGATTCCAGTGGCATGGAGAGCAAGGGACTCACGTCTGAGCATACCCTTCCCACTCGGGGTGACAAATGCAAAAACAACAATTGATGGACAGAATGCAGAACAATGTCATACATTCACCCCAGTACAGAGATCTGGGCCTAAATCCATCGTTTTTTTGCTCACCATGCCATTCCAGTTTGAACCCAGCCATATGCAAATCAGTCTTGACCCTGTGCCCCATGGGAACAGTCCAGCCCGAACTGCCAAGCCAGGTCCTCCCTGGACTGGAAACAAGCATCCTAGGACCGGTTTCGGGCTTTCAGCCCTCGTCAGCCAGGATAGCTTGATTCCAGTGGCATGGAGAGCAAGGGACTCACGTCTGAGCATACCCTTCCCACTCGGGGTGACAAATGCAAAAACAACAATTGATGGACAGAATGCAGAACAATGTCATACATTCACCCCAGTACAGAGATCTGGGCCTAAATCCATCGTTTTTTTGCTCACCATGCCATTCCAGTTTGAACCCAGCCATATGCAAATCAGTCTTGACCCTGTGCCCCATGGGAACAGTCCAGCCCGAACTGCCAAGCCAGGTCCTCCCTGGACTGGAAACAAGCATCCTAGGACCGGTTTCGGGCTTTCAGCCCTCGTCAGCCAGGATAGCTTGATTCCAGTGGCATGGAGAGCAAGGGACTCACGTCTGAGCATACCCTTCCCACTCGGGGTGACAAATGCAAAAACAACAATTGATGGACAGAATGCAGAACAATGTCATACATTCACCCCAGTACAGAGATCTGGGCCTAAATCCATCGTTTTTTTGCTCACCATGCCATTCCAGTTTGAACCCAGCCATATGCAAATCAGTCTTGACCCTGTGCCCCATGGGAACAGTCCAGCCCGAACTGCCAAGCCAGGTCCTCCCTGGACTGGAAACAAGCATCCTAGGACCGGTTTCGGGCTTTCAGCCCTCGTCAGCCAGGATAGCTTGATTCCAGTGGCATGGAGAGCAAGGGACTCACGTCTGAGCATACCCTTCCCACTCGGGGTGACAAATGCAAAAACAACAATTGATGGACAGAATGCAGAACAATGTCATACATTCACCCCAGTACAGAGATCTGGGCCTAAATCCATCGTTTTTTTGCTCACCATGCCATTCCAGTTTGAACCCAGCCATATGCAAATCAGTCTTGACCCTGTGCCCCATGGGAACAGTCCAGCCCGAACTGCCAAGCCAGGTCCTCCCTGGACTGGAAACAAGCATCCTAGGACCGGTTTCGGGCTTTCAGCCCTCGTCAGCCAGGATAGCTTGATTCCAGTGGCATGGAGAGCAAGGGACTCACGTCTGAGCATACCCTTCCCACTCGGGGTGACAAATGCAAAAACAACAATTGATGGACAGAATGCAGAACAATGTCATACATTCACCCCAGTACAGAGATCTGGGCCTAAATCCATCGTTTTTTTGCTCACCATGCCATTCCAGTTTGAACCCAGCCATATGCAAATCAGTCTTGACCCTGTGCCCCATGGGAACAGTCCAGCCCGAACTGCCAAGCCAGGTCCTCCCTGGACTGGAAACAAGCATCCTAGGACCGGTTTCGGGCTTTCAGCCCTCGTCAGCCAGGATAGCTTGATTCCAGTGGCATGGAGAGCAAGGGACTCACGTCTGAGCATACCCTTCCCACTCGGGGTGACAAATGCAAAAACAACAATTGATGGACAGAATGCAGAACAATGTCATACATTCACCCCAGTACAGAGATCTGGGCCTAAATCCATCGTTTTTTTGCTCACCATGCCATTCCAGTTTGAACCCAGCCATATGCAAATCAGTCTTGACCCTGTGCCCCATGGGAACAGTCCAGCCCGAACTGCCAAGCCAGGTCCTCCCTGGACTGGAAACAAGCATCCTAGGACCGGTTTCGGGCTTTCAGCCCTCGTCAGCCAGGATAGCTTGATTCCAGTGGCATGGAGAGCAAGGGACTCACGTCTGAGCATACCCTTCCCACTCGGGGTGACAAATGCAAAAACAACAATTGATGGACAGAATGCAGAACAATGTCATACATTCACCCCAGTACAGAGATCTGGGCCTAAATCCATCGTTTTTTTGCTCACCATGCCATTCCAGTTTGAACCCAGCCATATGCAAATCAGTCTTGACCCTGTGCCCCATGGGAACAGTCCAGCCCGAACTGCCAAGCCAGGTCCTCCCTGGACTGGAAACAAGCATCCTAGGACCGGTTTCGGGCTTTCAGCCCTCGTCAGCCAGGATAGCTTGATTCCAGTGGCATGGAGAGCAAGGGACTCACGTCTGAGCATACCCTTCCCACTCGGGGTGACAAATGCAAAAACAACAATTGATGGACAGAATGCAGAACAATGTCATACATTCACCCCAGTACAGAGATCTGGGCCTAAATCCATCGTTTTTTTGCTCACCATGCCATTCCAGTTTGAACCCAGCCATATGCAAATCAGTCTTGACCCTGTGCCCCATGGGAACAGTCCAGCCCGAACTGCCAAGCCAGGTCCTCCCTGGACTGGAAACAAGCATCCTAGGACCGGTTTCGGGCTTTCAGCCCTCGTCAGCCAGGATAGCTTGATTCCAGTGGCATGGAGAGCAAGGGACTCACGTCTGAGCATACCCTTCCCACTCGGGGTGACAAATGCAAAAACAACAATTGATGGACAGAATGCAGAACAATGTCATACATTCACCCCAGTACAGAGATCTGGGCCTAAATCCATCGTTTTTTTGCTCACCATGCCATTCCAGTTTGAACCCAGCCATATGCAAATCAGTCTTGACCCTGTGCCCCATGGGAACAGTCCAGCCCGAACTGCCAAGCCAGGTCCTCCCTGGACTGGAAACAAGCATCCTAGGACCGGTTTCGGGCTTTCAGCCCTCGTCAGCCAGGATAGCTTGATTCCAGTGGCATGGAGAGCAAGGGACTCACGTCTGAGCATACCCTTCCCACTCGGGGTGACAAATGCAAAAACAACAATTGATGGACAGAATGCAGAACAATGTCATACATTCACCCCAGTACAGAGATCTGGGCCTAAATCCATCGTTTTTTTGCTCACCATGCCATTCCAGTTTGAACCCAGCCATATGCAAATCAGTCTTGACCCTGTGCCCCATGGGAACAGTCCAGCCCGAACTGCCAAGCCAGGTCCTCCCTGGACTGGAAACAAGCATCCTAGGACCGGTTTCGGGCTTTCAGCCCTCGTCAGCCAGGATAGCTTGATTCCAGTGGCATGGAGAGCAAGGGACTCACGTCTGAGCATACCCTTCCCACTCGGGGTGACAAATGCAAAAACAACAATTGATGGACAGAATGCAGAACAATGTCATACATTCACCCCAGTACAGAGATCTGGGCCTAAATCCATCGTTTTTTTGCTCACCATGCCATTCCAGTTTGAACCCAGCCATATGCAAATCAGTCTTGACCCTGTGCCCCATGGGAACAGTCCAGCCCGAACTGCCAAGCCAGGTCCTCCCTGGACTGGAAACAAGCATCCTAGGACCGGTTTCAGGCTTTCAGCCCTCGTCAGCCAGGATAGCTTGATTCCAGTGGCATGGAGAGCAAGGGACTCACGTCTGAGCATACCCTTCCCACTCGGGGTGACAAATGCAAAAACAACAATTGATGGACAGAATGCAGAACAATGTCATACATTCACCCCAGTACAGAGATCTGGGCCTAAATCCATCGTTTTTTTGCTCACCATGCCATTCCAGTTTGAACCCAGCCATATGCAAATCAGTCTTGACCCTGTGCCCCATGGGAACAGTCCAGCCCGAACTGCCAAGCCAGGTCCTCCCTGGACTGGAAACAAGCATCCTAGGACCGGTTTCGGGCTTTCAGCCCTCGTCAGCCAGGATAGCTTGATTCCAGTGGCATGGAGAGCAAGGGACTCACGTCTGAGCATACCCTTCCCACTCGGGGTGACAAATGCAAAAACAACAATTGATGGACAGAATGCAGAACAATGTCATACATTCACCCCAGTACAGAGATCTGGGCCTAAATCCATCGTTTTTTTGCTCACCATGCCATTCCAGTTTGAACCCAGCCATATGCAAATCAGTCTTGACCCTGTGCCCCATGGGAACAGTCCAGCCCGAACTGCCAAGCCAGGTCCTCCCTGGACTGGAAACAAGCATCCTAGGACCGGTTTCGGGCTTTCAGCCCTCGTCAGCCAGGATAGCTTGATTCCAGTGGCATGGAGAGCAAGGGACTCACGTCTGAGCATACCCTTCCCACTCGGGGTGACAAATGCAAAAACAACAATTGATGGACAGAATGCAGAACAATGTCATACATTCACCCCAGTACAGAGATCTGGGCCTAAATCCATCGTTTTTTTGCTCACCATGCCATTCCAGTTTGAACCCAGCCATATGCAAATCAGTCTTGACCCTGTGCCCCATGGGAACAGTCCAGCCCGAACTGCCAAGCCAGGTCCTCCCTGGACTGGAAACAAGCATCCTAGGACCGGTTTCGGGCTTTCAGCCCTCGTCAGCCAGGATAGCTTGATTCCAGTGGCATGGAGAGCAAGGGACTCACGTCTGAGCATACCCTTCCCACTCGGGGTGACAAATGCAAAAACAACAATTGATGGACAGAATGCAGAACAATGTCATACATTCACCCCAGTACAGAGATCTGGGCCTAAATCCATCGTTTTTTTGCTCACCATGCCATTCCAGTTTGAACCCAGCCATATGCAAATCAGTCTTGACCCTGTGCCCCATGGGAACAGTCCAGCCCGAACTGCCAAGCCAGGTCCTCCCTGGACTGGAAACAAGCATCCTAGGACCGGTTTCGGGCTTTCAGCCCTCGTCAGCCAGGATAGCTTGATTCCAGTGGCATGGAGAGCAAGGGACTCACGTCTGAGCATACCCTTCCCACTCGGGGTGACAAATGCAAAAACAACAATTGATGGACAGAATGCAGAACAATGTCATACATTCACCCCAGTACAGAGATCTGGGCCTAAATCCATCGTTTTTTTGCTCACCATGCCATTCCAGTTTGAACCCAGCCATATGCAAATCAGTCTTGACCCTGTGCCCCATGGGAACAGTCCAGCCCGAACTGCCAAGCCAGGTCCTCCCTGGACTGGAAACAAGCATCCTAGGACCGGTTTCGGGCTTTCAGCCCTCGTCAGCCAGGATAGCTTGATTCCAGTGGCATGGAGAGCAAGGGACTCACGTCTGAGCATACCCTTCCCACTCGGGGTGACAAATGCAAAAACAACAATTGATGGACAGAATGCAGAACAATGTCATACATTCACCCCAGTACAGAGATCTGGGCCTAAATCCATCGTTTTTTTGCTCACCATGCCATTCCAGTTTGAACCCAGCCATATGCAAATCAGTCTTGACCCTGTGCCCCATGGGAACAGTCCAGCCCGAACTGCCAAGCCAGGTCCTCCCTGGACTGGAAACAAGCATCCTAGGACCGGTTTCGGGCTTTCAGCCCTCGTCAGCCAGGATAGCTTGATTCCAGTGGCATGGAGAGCAAGGGACTCACGTCTGAGCATACCCTTCCCACTCGGGGTGACAAATGCAAAAACAACAATTGATGGACAGAATGCAGAACAATGTCATACATTCACCCCAGTACAGAGATCTGGGCCTAAATCCATCGTTTTTTTGCTCACCATGCCATTCCAGTTTGAACCCAGCCATATGCAAATCAGTCTTGACCCTGTGCCCCATGGGAACAGTCCAGCCCGAACTGCCAAGCCAGGTCCTCCCTGGACTGGAAACAAGCATCCTAGGACCGGTTTCGGGCTTTCAGCCCTCGTCAGCCAGGATAGCTTGATTCCAGTGGCATGGAGAGCAAGGGACTCACGTCTGAGCATACCCTTCCCACTCGGGGTGACAAATGCAAAAACAACAATTGATGGACAGAATGCAGAACAATGTCATACATTCACCCCAGTACAGAGATCTGGGCCTAAATCCATCGTTTTTTTGCTCACCATGCCATTCTAGTTTGAACCCAGCCATATGCAAATCAGTCTTGACCCTGTGCCCCATGGGAACAGTCCAGCCCGAACTGCCAAGCCAGGTCCTCCCTGGACTGGAAACAAGCATCCTAGGACCGGTTTCGGGCTTTCAGCCCTCGTCAGCCAGGATAGCTTGATTCCAGTGGCATGGAGAGCAAGGGACTCACGTCTGAGCATACCCTTCCCACTCGGGGTGACAAATGCAAAAACAACAATTGATGGACAGAATGCAGAACAATGTCATACATTCACCCCAGTACAGAGATCTGGGCCTAAATCCATCGTTTTTTTGCTCACCATGCCATTCCAGTTTGAACCCAGCCATATGCAAATCAGTCTTGACCCTGTGCCCCATGGGAACAGTCCAGCCCGAACTGCCAAGCCAGGTCCTCCCTGGACTGGAAACAAGCATCCTAGGACCGGTTTCGGGCTTTCAGCCCTCGTCAGCCAGGATAGCTTGATTCCAGTGGCATGGAGAGCAAGGGACTCACGTCTGAGCATACCCTTCCCACTCGGGGTGACAAATGCAAAAACAACAATTGATGGACAGAATGCAGAACAATGTCATACATTCACCCCATTACAGAGATCTGGGCCTAAATCCATCGTTTTTTTTGCTCACCATGCCATTCCAGTTTGAACCCAGCCATATGCAAATCAGTCTTGACCCTGTGCCCCATGGGAACAGTCCAGCCCGAACTGCCAAGCCAGGTCCTCCCTGGACTGGAAACAAGCATCCTAGGACCGGTTTCGGGCTTTCAGCCCTCGTCAGCCAGGATAGCTTGATTCCAGTGGCATGGAGAGCAAGGGACTCACGTCTGAGCATACCCTTCCCACTCGGGGTGACAAATGCAAAAACAACAATTGATGGACAGAATGCAGAACAATGTCATACATTCACCCCAGTACAGAGATCTGGGCCTAAATCCATCGTTTTTTTGCTCACCATGCCATTCTAGTTTGAACCCAGCCATATGCAAATCAGTCTTGACCCTGTGCCCCATGGGAACAGTCCAGCCCGAACTGCCAAGCCAGGTCCTCCCTGGACTGGAAACAAGCATCCTAGGACCGGTTTCGGGCTTTCAGCCCTCGTCAGCCAGGATAGCTTGATTCCAGTGGCATGGAGAGCAAGGGACTCACGTCTGAGCATACCCTTCCCACTCGGGGTGACAAATGCAAAAACAACAATTGATGGACAGAATGCAGAACAATGTCATACATTCACCCCAGTACAGAGATCTGGGCCTAAATCCATCGTTTTTTTGCTCACCATGCCATTCCAGTTTGAACCCAGCCATATGCAAATCAGTCTTGACCCTGTGCCCCATGGGAACAGTCCAGCCCGAACTGCCAAGCCAGGTCCTCCCTGGACTGGAAACAAGCATCCTAGGACCGGTTTCGGGCTTTCAGCCCTCGTCAGCCAGGATAGCTTGATTCCAGTGGCATGGAGAGCAAGGGACTCACGTCTGAGCATACCCTTCCCACTCGGGGTGACAAATGCAAAAACAACAATTGATGGACAGAATGCAGAACAATGTCATACATTCACCCCAGTACAGAGATCTGGGCCTAAATCCATCGTTTTTTTGCTCACCATGCCATTCCAGTTTGAACCCAGCCATATGCAAATCAGTCTTGACCCTGTGCCCCATGGGAACAGTCCAGCCCGAACTGCCAAGCCAGGTCCTCCCTGGACTGGAAACAAGCATCCTAGGACCGGTTTCGGGCTTTCAGCCCTCGTCAGCCAGGATAGCTTGATTCCAGTGGCATGGAGAGCAAGGGACTCACGTCTGAGCATACCCTTCCCACTCGGGGTGACAAATGCAAAAACAACAATTGATGGACAGAATGCAGAACAATGTCATACATTCACCCCAGTACAGAGATCTGGGCCTAAATCCATCGTTTTTTTGCTCACCATGCCATTCCAGTTTGAACCCAGCCATATGCAAATCAGTCTTGACCCTGTGCCCCATGGGAACAGTCCAGCCCGAACTGCCAAGCCAGGTCCTCCCTGGACTGGAAACAAGCATCCTAGGACCGGTTTCGGGCTTTCAGCCCTCGTCAGCCAGGATAGCTTGATTCCAGTGGCATGGAGAGCATGGGACTCACGTCTGAGCATACCCTTCCCACTCGGGGTGACAAATGCAAAAACAACAATTGATGGACAGAATGCAGAACAATGTCATACATTCACCCCAGTACAGAGATCTGGGCCTAAATCCATCGTTTTTTTGCTCACTATGCCATTCCAGTTTGAACCCAGCCATATGCAAATCAGTCTTGACCCTGTGCCCCATGGGAACAGTCCAGCCCGAACTGCCAAGCCAGGTCCTCCCTGGACTGGAAACAAGCATCCTAGGACCGGTTTCGGGCTTTCAGCCCTCGTCAGCCAGGATAGCTTGATTCCAGTGGCATGGAGAGCAAGGGACTCACGTCTGAGCATACCCTTCCCACTCGGGGTGACAAATGCAAAAACAACAATTGATGGACAGAATGCAGAACAATGTCATACATTCACCCCAGTACAGAGATCTGGGCCTAAATCCATCGTTTTTTTGCTCACCATGCCATTCCAGTTTGAACCCAGCCATATGCAAATCAGTCTTGACCCTGTGCCCCATGGGAACAGTCCAGCCCGAACTGCCAAGCCAGGTCCTCCCTGGACTGGAAACAAGCATCCTAGGACCGGTTTCGGGCTTTCAGCCCTCGTCAGCCAGGATAGCTTGATTCCAGTGGCATGGAGAGCAAGGGACTCACGTCTGAGCATACCCTTCCCACTCGGGGTGACAAATGCAAAAACAACAATTGATGGACAGAATGCAGAACAATGTCATACATTCACCCCAGTACAGAGATCTGGGCCTAAATCCATCGTTTTTTTGCTCACCATGCCATTCCAGTTTGAACCCAGCCATATGCAAATCAGTCTTGACCCTGTGCCCCATGGGAACAGTCCAGCCCGAACTGCCAAGCCAGGTCCTCCCTGGACTGGAAACAAGCATCCTAGGACCGGTTTCGGGCTTTCAGCCCTCGTCAGCCAGGATAGCTTGATTCCAGTGGCATGGAGAGCAAGGGACTCACGTCTGAGCATACCCTTCCCACTCGGGGTGACAAATGCAAAAACAACAATTGATGGACAGAATGCAGAACAATGTCATACATTCACCCCAGTACAGAGATCTGGGCCTAAATCCATCGTTTTTTTGCTCACCATGCCATTCCAGTTTGAACCCAGCCATATGCAAATCAGTCTTGACCCTGTGCCCCATGGGAACAGTCCAGCCCGAACTGCCAAGCCAGGTCCTCCCTGGACTGGAAACAAGCATCCTAGGACCGGTTTCGGGCTTTCAGCCCTCGTCAGCCAGGATAGCTTGATTCCAGTGGCATGGAGAGCAAGGGACTCACGTCTGAGCATACCCTTCCCACTCGGGGTGACAAATGCAAAAACAACAATTGATGGACAGAATGCAGAACAATGTCATACATTCACCCCAGTACAGAGATCTGGGCCTAAATCCATCGTTTTTTTGCTCACCATGCCATTCCAGTTTGAACCCAGCCATATGCAAATCAGTCTTGACCCTGTGCCCCATGGGAACAGTCCAGCCCGAACTGCCAAGCCAGGTCCTCCCTGGACTGGAAACAAGCATCCTCGGACCGGTTTCGGGCTTTCAGCCCTCGTCAGCCAGGATAGCTTGATTCCAGTGGCATGGAGAGCAAGGGACTCACGTCTGAGCATACCCTTCCCACTCGGGGTGACAAATGCAAAAACAACAATTGATGGACAGAATGCAGAACAATGTCATACATTCACCCCAGTACAGAGATCTGGGCCTAAATCCATCGTTTTTTTGCTCACCATGCCATTCCAGTTTGAACCCAGCCATATGCAAATCAGTCTTGACCCTGTGCCCCATGGGAACAGTCCAGCCCGAACTGCCAAGCCAGGTCCTCCCTGGACTGGAAACAAGCATCCTAGGACCGGTTTCGGGCTTTCAGCCCTCGTCAGCCAGGATAGCTTGATTCCAGTGGCATGGAGAGCAAGGGACTCACGTCTGAGCATACCCTTCCCACTCGGGGTGACAAATGCAAAAACAACAATTGATGGACAGAATGCAGAACAATGTCATACATTCACCCCAGTACAGAGATCTGGGCCTAAATCCATCGTTTTTTTGCTCACCATGCCATTCCAGTTTGAACCCAGCCATATGCAAATCAGTCTTGACCCTGTGCCCCATGGGAACAGTCCAGCCCGAACTGCCAAGCCAGGTCCTCCCTGGACTGGAAACAAGCATCCTAGGACCGGTTTCGGGCTTTCAGCCCTCGTCAGCCAGGATAGCTTGATTCCAGTGGCATGGAGAGCAAGGGACTCACGTCTGAGCATACCCTTCCCACTCGGGGTGACAAATGCAAAAACAACAATTGATGGACAGAATGCAGAACAATGTCATATATTCACCCCAGTACAGAGATCTGGGCCTAAATCCATCGTTTTTTTGCTCACCATGCCATTCCAGTTTGAACCCAGCCATATGCAAATCAGTCTTGACCCTGTGCCCCATGGGAACAGTCCAGCCCGAACTGCCAAGCCAGGTCCTCCCTGGACTGGAAACAAGCATCCTAGGACCGGTTTCGGGCTTTCAGCCCTCGTCAGCCAGGATAGCTTGATTCCAGTGGCATGGAGAGCATGGGACTCACGTCTGAGCATACCCTTCCCACTCGGGGTGACAAATGCAAAAACAACAATTGATGGACAGAATGCAGAACAATGTCATACATTCACCCCAGTACAGAGATCTGGGCCTAAATCCATCGTTTTTTTGCTCACTATGCCATTCCAGTTTGAACCCAGCCATATGCAAATCAGTCTTGACCCTGTGCCCCATGGGAATAGTCCAGCCCGAACTGCCAAGCCAGGTCCTCCCGGGACTGGAAACAAGCATCCTAGGACCGGTTTCGGGCTTTCAGCCCTCGTCAGCCAGGATAGCTTGATTCCAGTGGCATGGAGAGCAAGGGACTCACGTCTGAGCATACCCTTCCCACTCGGGGTGACAAATGCAAAAACAACAATTGATGGACAGAATGCAGAACAATGTCATACATTCACCCCAGTACAGAGATCTGGGCCTAAATCCATCGTTTTTTTGCTCACCATGCCATTCCAGTTTGAACCCAGCCATATGCAAATCAGTCTTGACCCTGTGCCCCATGGGAACAGTCCAGCCCGAACTGCCAAGCCAGGTCCTCCCTGGACTGGAAACAAGCATCCTAGGACCGGTTTCGGGCTTTCAGCCCTCGTCAGCCAGGATAGCTTGATTCCAGTGGCATGGAGAGCAAGGGACTCACGTCTGAGCATACCCTTCCCACTCGGGGTGACAAATGCAAAAACAACAATTGATGGACAGAATGCAGAACAATGTCATACATTCACCCCAGTACAGAGATCTGGGCCTAAATCCATCGTTTTTTTGCTCACCATGCCATTCCAGTTTGAACCCAGCCATATGCAAATCAGTCTTGACCCTGTGCCCCATGGGAACAGTCCAGCCCGAACTGCCAAGCCAGGTCCTCCCTGGACTGGAAACAAGCATCCTAGGACCGGTTTCGGGCTTTCAGCCCTCGTCAGCCAGGATAGCTTGATTCCAGTGGCATGGAGAGCAAGGGACTCACGTCTGAGCATACCCTTCCCACTCGGGGTGACAAATGCAAAAACAACAATTGATGGACAGAATGCAGAACAATGTCATACATTCACCCCAGTACAGAGATCTGGGCCTAAATCCATCGTTTTTTTGCTCACCATGCCATTCCAGTTTGAACCCAGCCATATGCAAATCAGTCTTGACCCTGTGCCCCATGGGAACAGTCCAGCCCGAACTGCCAAGCCAGGTCCTCCCTGGACTGGAAACAAGCATCCTAGGACCGGTTTCGGGCTTTCAGCCCTCGTCAGCCAGGATAGCTTGATTCCAGTGGCATGGAGAGCAAGGGACTCACGTCTGAGCATACCCTTCCCACTCGGGGTGACAAATGCAAAAACAACAATTGATGGACAGAATGCAGAACAATGTCATACATTCACCCCAGTACAGAGATCTGGGCCTAAATCCATCGTTTTTTTGCTCACCATGCCATTCCAGTTTGAACCCAGCCATATGCAAATCAGTCTTGACCCTGTGCCCCATGGGAACAGTCCAGCCCGAACTGCCAAGCCAGGTCCTCCCTGGACTGGAAACAAGCATCCTCGGACCGGTTTCGGGCTTTCAGCCCTCGTCAGCCAGGATAGCTTGATTCCAGTGGCATGGAGAGCAAGGGACTCACGTCTGAGCATACCCTTCCCACTCGGGGTGACAAATGCAAAAACAACAATTGATGGACAGAATGCAGAACAATGTCATACATTCACCCCAGTACAGAGATCTGGGCCTAAATCCATCGTTTTTTTGCTCACCATGCCATTCCAGTTTGAACCCAGCCATATGCAAATCAGTCTTGACCCTGTGCCCCATGGGAACAGTCCAGCCCGAACTGCCAAGCCAGGTCCTCCCTGGACTGGAAACAAGCATCCTAGGACCGGTTTCGGGCTTTCAGCCCTCGTCAGCCAGGATAGCTTGATTCCAGTGGCATGGAGAGCAAGGGACTCACGTCTGAGCATACCCTTCCCACTCGGGGTGACAAATGCAAAAACAACAATTGATGGACAGAATGCAGAACAATGTCATACATTCACCCCAGTACAGAGATCTGGGCCTAAATCCATCGTTTTTTTGCTCACCATGCCATTCCAGTTTGAACCCAGCCATATGCAAATCAGTCTTGACCCTGTGCCCCATGGGAACAGTCCAGCCCGAACTGCCAAGCCAGGTCCTCCCTGGACTGGAAACAAGCATCCTAGGACCGGTTTCGGGCTTTCAGCCCTCGTCAGCCAGGATAGCTTGATTCCAGTGGCATGGAGAGCAAGGGACTCACGTCTGAGCATACCCTTCCCACTCGGGGTGACAAATGCAAAAACAACAATTGATGGACAGAATGCAGAACAATGTCATATATTCACCCCAGTACAGAGATCTGGGCCTAAATCCATCGTTTTTTTGCTCACCATGCCATTCCAGTTTGAACCCAGCCATATGCAAATCAGTCTTGACCCTGTGCCCCATGGGAACAGTCCAGCCCGAACTGCCAAGCCAGGTCCTCCCTGGACTGGAAACAAGCATCCTAGGACCGGTTTCGGGCTTTCAGCCCTCGTCAGCCAGGATAGCTTGATTCCAGTGGCATGGAGAGCAAGGGACTCACGTCTGAGCATACCCTTCCCACTCGAGGTGACAAATGCAAAAACAACAATTGATGGACAGAATGCAGAACAATGTCATACATTCACCCCAGTACAGAGATCTGGGCCTAAATCCATCGTTTTTTTGCTCACCATGCCATTCCAGTTTGAACCCAGCCATATGCAAATCAGTCTTGACCCTGTGCCCCATGGGAACAGTCCAGCCCGAACTGCCAAGCCAGGTCCTCCCTGGACTGGAAACAAGCATCCTAGGACCGGTTTCGGGCTTTCAGCCCTCGTCAGCCAGGATAGCTTGATTCCAGTGGCATGGAGAGCAAGGGACTCACGTCTGAGCATACCCTTCCCACTCGGGGTGACAAATGCAAAAACAACAATTGATGGACAGAATGCAGAACAATGTCATACATTCACCCCAGTACAGAGATCTGGGCCTAAATCCATCGTTTTTTTGCTCACCATGCCATTCCAGTTTGAACCCAGCCATATGCAAATCAGTCTTGACCCTGTGCCCCATGGGAACAGTCCAGCCCGAACTGCCAAGCCAGGTCCTCCCTGGACTGGAAACAAGCATCCTAGGACCGGTTTCGGGCTTTCAGCCCTCGTCAGCCAGGATAGCTTGATTCCAGTGGCATGGAGAGCAAGGGACTCACGTCTGAGCATACCCTTCCCACTCGGGGTGACAAATGCAAAAACAACAATTGATGGACAGAATGCAGAACAATGTCATACATTCACCCCAGTACAGAGATCTGGGCCTAAATCCATCGTTTTTTTGCTCACCATGCCATTCCAGTTTGAACCCAGCCATATGCAAATCAGTCTTGACCCTGTGCCCCATGGGAACAGTCCAGCCCGAACTGCCAAGCCAGGTCCTCCCTGGACTGGAAACAAGCATCCTAGGACCGGTTTCGGGCTTTCAGCCCTCGTCAGCCAGGATAGCTTGATTCCAGTGGCATGGAGAGCAAGGGACTCACGTCTGAGCATACCCTTCCCACTCGGGGTGACAAATGCAAAAACAACAATTGATGGACAGAATGCAGAACAATGTCATACATTCACCCCAGTACAGAGATCTGGGCCTAAATCCATCGTTTTTTTGCTCACCATGCCATTCCAGTTTGAACCCAGCCATATGCAAATCAGTCTTGACCCTGTGCCCCATGGGAACAGTCCAGCCCGAACTGCCAAGCCAGGTCCTCCCTGGACTGGAAACAAGCATCCTAGGACCGGTTTCGGGCTTTCAGCCCTCGTCAGCCAGGATAGCTTGATTCCAGTGGCATGGAGAGCAAGGGACTCACGTCTGAGCATACCCTTCCCACTCGGGGTGACAAATGCAAAAACAACAATTGATGGACAGAATGCAGAACAATGTCATACATTCACCCCAGTACAGAGATCTGGGCCTAAATCCATCGTTTTTTTGCTCACCATGCCATTCCAGTTTGAACCCAGCCATATGCAAATCAGTCTTGACCCTGTGCCCCATGGGAACAGTCCAGCCCGAACTGCCAAGCCAGGTCCTCCCTGGACTGGAAACAAGCATCCTAGGACCGGTTTCGGGCTTTCAGCCCTCGTCAGCCAGGATAGCTTGATTCCAGTGGCATGGAGAGCAAGGGACTCACGTCTGAGCATACCCTTCCCACTCGGGGTGACAAATGCAAAAACAACAATTGATGGACAGAATGCAGAACAATGTCATACATTCACCCCAGTACAGAGATCTGGGCCTAAATCCATCGTTTTTTTGCTCACCATGCCATTCCAGTTTGAACCCAGCCATATGCAAATCAGTCTTGACCCTGTGCCCCATGGGAACAGTCCAGCCCGAACTGCCAAGCCAGGTCCTCCCTGGACTGGAAACAAGCATCCTAGAACCGGTTTAGGGCTTTCAGCCCTCGTCAGCCACGATAGCTTGATTCCAGTGGCATGGAGAGCAAGGGACTCACGTCTGAGCATACCCTTCCCACTCGGGGTGACAAATGCAAAAACAACAATTGATGGACAGAATGCAGAACAATGTCATACATTCACCCCAGTACCGAGATCTGGGCCTAAATCCATCGTTTTTTTGCTCACCATGCCATTCCAGTTTGAACCCAGCCATATGCAAATCAGTCTGGACCCTGTGCCCCATGGGAACAGTCCAGCCCGAACTGCCAAGCCAGGTCCTCCCTGGACTGGAAACAAGCATCCTAGGACCGGTTTCGGGCTTTCAGCCCTCGTTCGCCAGGATAGCTTGATTCCAGTGGCATGGAGAGCAAGGGACTCACGTCTGAGCATACCCTTCCCACTCGGGGTGACAAATGCAAAAACAACAATTGATGGACAGAATGCAGAACAATGTCATACATTCACCCCAGTACAGAGATCTGGGCCTAAATCCATCGTTTTTTTGCTCACCATGCCATTCCAGTTTGAACCCAGCCATATGCAAATCAGTCTTGACCCTGTGCCCCATGGGAACAGTCCAGCCCGAACTGCCAAGCCAGGTCCTCCCTGGACTGGAAACAAGCATCCTAGGACCGGTTTCGGGCTTTCAGCCCTCGTCAGCCAGGATAGCTTGATTCCAGTGGCATGGAGAGCAAGGGACTCACGTCTGAGCATACCCTTCCCACTCGGGGTGACAAATGCAAAAACAACAATTGATGGACAGAATGCAGAACAATGTCATACATTCACCCCAGTACAGAGATCTGGGCCTAAATCCATCGTTTTTTTGCTCACCATGCCATTCCAGTTTGAACCCAGCCATATGCAAATCAGTCTTGACCCTGTGCCCCATGGGAACAGTCCAGCCCGAACTGCCAAGCCAGGTCCTCCCTGGACTGGAAACAAGCATCCTAGGACCGGTTTCGGGCTTTCAGCCCTCGTCAGCCAGGATAGCTTGATTCCAGTGGCATGGAGAGCAAGGGACTCACGTCTGAGCATACCCTTCCCACTCGGGGTGACAAATGCAAAAACAACAATTGATGGACAGAATGCAGAACAATGTCATACATTCACCCCAGTACAGAGATCTGGGCCTAAATCCATCGTTTTTTTGCTCACCATGCCATTCCAGTTTGAACCCAGCCATATGCAAATCAGTCTTGACCCTGTGCCCCATGGGAACAGTCCAGCCCGAACTGCCAAGCCAGGTCCTCCCTGGACTGGAAACAAGCATCCTAGGACCGGTTTCGGGCTTTCAGCCCTCGTCAGCCAGGATAGCTTGATTCCAGTGGCATGGAGAGCAAGGGACTCACGTCTGAGCATACCCTTCCCACTCGGGGTGACAAATGCAAAAACAACAATTGATGGACAGAATGCAGAACAATGTCATACATTCACCCCAGTACAGAGATCTGGGCCTAAATCCATCGTTTTTTTGCTCACCATGCCATTCCAGTTTGAACCCAGCCATATGCAAATCAGTCTTGACCCTGTGCCCCATGGGAACAGTCCAGCCCGAACTGCCAAGCCAGGTCCTCCCTGGACTGGAAACAAGCATCCTAGGACCGGTTTCGGGCTTTCAGCCCTCGTCAGCCAGGATAGCTTGATTCCAGTGGCATGGAGAGCAAGGGACTCACGTCTGAGCATACCCTTCCCACTCGGGGTGACAAATGCAAAAACAACAATTGATGGACAGAATGCAGAACAATGTCATACATTCACCCCAGTACAGAGATCTGGGCCTAAATCCATCGTTTTTTTGCTCACCATGCCATTCCAGTTTGAACCCAGCCATATGCAAATCAGTCTTGACCCTGTGCCCCATGGGAACAGTCCAGCCCGAACTGCCAAGCCAGGTCCTCCCTGGACTGGAAACAAGCATCCTAGGACCGGTTTCGGGCTTTCAGCCCTCGTCAGCCAGGATAGCTTGATTCCAGTGGCATGGAGAGCAAGGGACTCACGTCTGAGCATACCCTTCCCACTCGGGGTGACAAATGCAAAAACAACAATTGATGGACAGAATGCAGAACAATGTCATACATTCACCCCAGTACAGAGATCTGGGCCTAAATCCATCGTTTTTTTGCTCACCATGCCATTCCAGTTTGAACCCAGCCATATGCAAATCAGTCTTGACCCTGTGCCCCATGGGAACAGTCCAGCCCGAACTGCCAAGCCAGGTCCTCCCTGGACTGGAAACAAGCATCCTAGGACCGGTTTCGGGCTTTCAGCCCTCGTCAGCCAGGATAGCTTGATTCCAGTGGCATGGAGAGCAAGGGACTCACGTCTGAGCATACCCTTCCCACTCGGGGTGACAAATGCAAAAACAACAATTGATGGACAGAATGCAGAACAATGTCATACATTCACCCCAGTACAGAGATCTGGGCCTAAATCCATCGTTTTTTTGCTCACCATGCCATTCCAGTTTGAACCCAGCCATATGCAAATCAGTCTTGACCCTGTGCCCCATGGGAACAGTCCAGCCCGAACTGCCAAGCCAGGTCCTCCCTGGACTGGAAACAAGCATCCTAGGACCGGTTTCGGGCTTTCAGCCCTCGTCAGCCAGGATAGCTTGATTCCAGTGGCATGGAGAGCAAGGGACTCACGTCTGAGCATACCCTTCCCACTCGGGGTGACAAATGCAAAAACAACAATTGATGGACAGAATGCAGAACAATGTCATACATTCACCCCAGTACAGAGATCTGGGCCTAAATCCATCGTTTTTTTGCTCACCATGCCATTCCAGTTTGAACCCAGCCATATGCAAATCAGTCTTGACCCTGTGCCCCATGGGAACAGTCCAGCCCGAACTGCCAAGCCAGGTCCTCCCTGGACTGGAAACAAGCATCCTAGGACCGGTTTCGGGCTTTCAGCCCTCGTCAGCCAGGATAGCTTGATTCCAGTGGCATGGAGAGCAAGGGACTCACGTCTGAGCATACCCTTCCCACTCGGGGTGACAAATGCAAAAACAACAATTGATGGACAGAATGCAGAACAATGTCATATATTCACCCCAGTACAGAGATCTGGGCCTAAATCCATCGTTTTTTTGCTCACCATGCCATTCCAGTTTGAACCCAGCCATATGCAAATCAGTCTTGACCCTGTGCCCCATGGGAACAGTCCAGCCCGAACTGCCAAGCCAGGTCCTCCCTGGACTGGAAACAAGCATCCTAGGACCGGTTTCGGGCTTTCAGCCCTCGTCAGCCAGGATAGCTTGATTCCAGTGGCATGGAGAGCATGGGACTCACGTCTGAGCATACCCTTCCCACTCGGGGTGACAAATGCAAAAACAACAATTGATGGACAGAATGCAGAACAATGTCATACATTCACCCCAGTACAGAGATCTGGGCCTAAATCCATCGTTTTTTTGCTCACTATGCCATTCCAGTTTGAACCCAGCCATATGCAAATCAGTCTGGACCCTGTGCCCCATGGGAACAGTCCAGCCCGAACTGCCAAGCCAGGTCCTCCCTGGACTGGAAACAAGCATCCTAGGACCGGTTTCGGGCTTTCAGCCCTCGTTCGCCAGGATAGCTTGATTCCAGTGGCATGGAGAGCAAGGGACTCACGTCTGAGCATACCCTTCCCACTCGGGGTGACAAATGCAAAAACAACAATTGATGGACAGAATGCAGAACAATGTCATACATTCACCCCAGTACAGAGATCTGGGCCTAAATCCATCGTTTTTTTGCTCACCATGCCATTCCAGTTTGAACCCAGCCATATGCAAATCAGTCTTGACCCTGTGCCCCATGGGAACAGTCCAGCCCGAACTGCCAAGCCAGGTCCTCCCTGGACTGGAAACAAGCATCCTAGGACCGGTTTCGGGCTTTCAGCCCTCGTCAGCCAGGATAGCTTGATTCCAGTGGCATGGAGAGCAAGGGACTCACGTCTGAGCATACCCTTCCCACTCGGGGTGACAAATGCAAAAACAACAATTGATGGACAGAATGCAGAACAATGTCATACATTCACCCCAGTACAGAGATCTGGGCCTAAATCCATCGTTTTTTTGCTCACCATGCCATTCCAGTTTGAACCCAGCCATATGCAAATCAGTCTTGACCCTGTGCCCCATGGGAACAGTCCAGCCCGAACTGCCAAGCCAGGTCCTCCCTGGACTGGAAACAAGCATCCTAGGACCGGTTTCGGGCTTTCAGCCCTCGTCAGCCAGGATAGCTTGATTCCAGTGGCATGGAGAGCAAGGGACTCACGTCTGAGCATACCCTTCCCACTCGGGGTGACAAATGCAAAAACAACAATTGATGGACAGAATGCAGAACAATGTCATACATTCACCCCAGTACAGAGATCTGGGCCTAAATCCATCGTTTTTTTGCTCACCATGCCATTCCAGTTTGAACCCAGCCATATGCAAATCAGTCTTGACCCTGTGCCCCATGGGAACAGTCCAGCCCGAACTGCCAAGCCAGGTCCTCCCTGGACTGGAAACAAGCATCCTAGGACCGGTTTCGGGCTTTCAGCCCTCGTCAGCCAGGATAGCTTGATTCCAGTGGCATGGAGAGCAAGGGACTCACGTCTGAGCATACCCTTCCCACTCGGGGTGACAAATGCAAAAACAACAATTGATGGACAGAATGCAGAACAATGTCATACATTCACCCCAGTACAGAGATCTGGGCCTAAATCCATCGTTTTTTTGCTCACCATGCCATTCCAGTTTGAACCCAGCCATATGCAAATCAGTCTTGACCCTGTGCCCCATGGGAACAGTCCAGCCCGAACTGCCAAGCCAGGTCCTCCCTGGACTGGAAACAAGCATCCTAGGACCGGTTTCGGGCTTTCAGCCCTCGTCAGCCAGGATAGCTTGATTCCAGTGGCATGGAGAGCAAGGGACTCACGTCTGAGCATACCCTTCCCACTCGGGGTGACAAATGCAAAAACAACAATTGATGGACAGAATGCAGAACAATGTCATACATTCACCCCAGTACAGAGATCTGGGCCTAAATCCATCGTTTTTTTGCTCACCATGCCATTCCAGTTTGAACCCAGCCATATGCAAATCAGTCTTGACCCTGTGCCCCATGGGAACAGTCCAGCCCGAACTGCCAAGCCAGGTCCTCCCTGGACTGGAAACAAGCATCCTAGGACCGGTTTCGGGCTTTCAGCCCTCGTCAGCCAGGATAGCTTGATTCCAGTGGCATGGAGAGCAAGGGACTCACGTCTGAGCATACCCTTCCCACTCGGGGTGACAAATGCAAAAACAACAATTGATGGACAGAATGCAGAACAATGTCATACATTCACCCCAGTACAGAGATCTGGGCCTAAATCCATCGTTTTTTTGCTCACCATGCCATTCCAGTTTGAACCCAGCCATATGCAAATCAGTCTTGACCCTGTGCCCCATGGGAACAGTCCAGCCCGAACTGCCAAGCCAGGTCCTCCCTGGACTGGAAACAAGCATCCTAGGACCGGTTTCGGGCTTTCAGCCCTCGTCAGCCAGGATAGCTTGATTCCAGTGGCATGGAGAGCAAGGGACTCACGTCTGAGCATACCCTTCCCACTCGGGGTGACAAATGCAAAAACAACAATTGATGGACAGAATGCAGAAAAATGTCATACATTCACCCCAGTACAGAGATCTGGGCCTAAATCCATCGTTTTTTTGCTCACCATGCCATTCCAGTTTGAACCCAGCCATATGCAAATCAGTCTTGACCCTGTGCCCCATGGGAACAGTCCAGCCCGAACTGCCAAGCCAGGTCCTCCCTGGACTGGAAACAAGCATCCTAGGACCGGTTTCGGGCTTTCAGCCCTCGTCAGCCAGGATAGCTTGATTCCAGTGGCATGGAGAGCAAGGGACTCACGTCTGAGCATACCCTTCCCACTCGGGGTGACAAATGCAAAAACAACAATTGATGGACAGAATGCAGAACAATGTCATACATTCACCCCAGTACAGAGATCTGGGCCTAAATCCATCGTTTTTTTGCTCACCATGCCATTCCAGTTTGAACCCAGCCATATGCAAATCAGTCTTGACCCTGTGCCCCATGGGAACAGTCCAGCCCGAACTGCCAAGCCAGGTCCTCCCTGGACTGGAAACAAGCATCCTAGGACCGGTTTCGGGCTTTCAGCCCTCGTCAGCCAGGATAGCTTGATTCCAGTGGCATGGAGAGCAAGGGACTCACGTCTGAGCATACCCTTCCCACTCGGGGTGACAAATGCAAAAACAACAATTGATGGACAGAATGCAGAACAATGTCATATATTCACCCCAGTACAGAGATCTGGGCCTAAATCCATCGTTTTTTTGCTCACCATGCCATTCCAGTTTGAACCCAGCCATATGCAAATCAGTCTTGACCCTGTGCCCCATGGGAACAGTCCAGCCCGAACTGCCAAGCCAGGTCCTCCCTGGACTGGAAACAAGCATCCTAGGACCGGTTTCGGGCTTTCAGCCCTCGTCAGCCAGGATAGCTTGATTCCAGTGGCATGGAGAGCATGGGACTCACGTCTGAGCATACCCTTCCCACTCGGGGTGACAAATGCAAAAACAACAATTGATGGACAGAATGCAGAACAATGTCATACATTCACCCCAGTACAGAGATCTGGGCCTAAATCCATCGTTTTTTTGCTCACTATGCCATTCCAGTTTGAACCCAGCCATATGCAAATCAGTCTTGACCCTGTGCCCCATGGGAACAGTCCAGCCCGAACTGCCAAGCCAGGTCCTCCCTGGACTGGAAACAAGCATCCTAGGACCGGTTTCGGGCTTTCAGCCCTCGTCAGCCAGGATAGCTTGATTCCAGTGGCATGGAGAGCAAGGGACTCACGTCTGAGCATACCCTTCCCACTCGGGGTGACAAATGCAAAAACAACAATTGATGGACAGAATGCAGAACAATGTCATACATTCACCCCAGTACAGAGATCTGGGCCTAAATCCATCGTTTTTTTGCTCACCATGCCATTCCAGTTTGAACCCAGCCATATGCAAATCAGTCTTGACCCTGTGCCCCATGGGAACAGTCCAGCCCGAACTGCCAAGCCAGGTCCTCCCTGGACTGGAAACAAGCATCCTAGGACCGGTTTCGGGCTTTCAGCCCTCGTCAGCCAGGATAGCTTGATTCCAGTGGCATGGAGAGCAAGGGACTCACGTCTGAGCATACCCTTCCCACTCGGGGTGACAAATGCAAAAACAACAATTGATGGACAGAATGCAGAACAATGTCATACATTCACCCCAGTACAGAGATCTGGGCCTAAATCCATCGTTTTTTTGCTCACCATGCCATTCCAGTTTGAACCCAGCCATATGCAAATCAGTCTTGACCCTGTGCCCCATGGGAACAGTCCAGCCCGAACTGCCAAGCCAGGTCCTCCCTGGACTGGAAACAAGCATCCTAGGACCGGTTTCGGGCTTTCAGCCCTCGTCAGCCAGGATAGCTTGATTCCAGTGGCATGGAGAGCAAGGGACTCACGTCTGAGCATACCCTTCCCACTCGGGGTGACAAATGCAAAAACAACAATTGATGGACAGAATGCAGAACAATGTCATACATTCACCCCAGTACAGAGATCTGGGCCTAAATCCATCGTTTTTTTGCTCACCATGCCATTCCAGTTTGAACCCAGCCATATGCAAATCAGTCTTGACCCTGTGCCCCATGGGAACAGTCCAGCCCGAACTGCCAAGCCAGGTCCTCCCTGGACTGGAAACAAGCATCCTAGGACCGGTTTCGGGCTTTCAGCCCTCGTCAGCCAGGATAGCTTGATTCCAGTGGCATGGAGAGCAAGGGACTCACGTCTGAGCATACCCTTCCCACTCGGGGTGACAAATGCAAAAACAACAATTGATGGACAGAATGCAGAACAATGTCATACATTCACCCCAGTACAGAGATCTGGGCCTAAATCCATCGTTTTTTTGCTCACCATGCCATTCCAGTTTGAACCCAGCCATATGCAAATCAGTCTTGACCCTGTGCCCCATGGGAACAGTCCAGCCCGAACTGCCAAGCCAGGTCCTCCCTGGACTGGAAACAAGCATCCTCGGACCGGTTTCGGGCTTTCAGCCCTCGTCAGCCAGGATAGCTTGATTCCAGTGGCATGGAGAGCAAGGGACTCACGTCTGAGCATACCCTTCCCACTCGGGGTGACAAATGCAAAAACAACAATTGATGGACAGAATGCAGAACAATGTCATACATTCACCCCAGTACAGAGATCTGGGCCTAAATCCATCGTTTTTTTGCTCACCATGCCATTCCAGTTTGAACCCAGCCATATGCAAATCAGTCTTGACCCTGTGCCCCATGGGAACAGTCCAGCCCGAACTGCCAAGCCAGGTCCTCCCTGGACTAGAAACAAGCATCCTAGGACCGGTTTCGGGCTTTCAGCCCTCGTCAGCCAGGATAGCTTGATTCCAGTGGCATGGAGAGCAAGGGACTCACGTCTGAGCATACCCTTCCCACTCGGGGTGACAAATGCAAAAACAACAATTGATGGACAGAATGCAGAACAATGTCATACATTCACCCCAGTACAGAGATCTGGGCCTAAATCCATCGTTTTTTTGCTCACCATGCCATTCCAGTTTGAACCCAGCCATATGCAAATCAGTCTTGACCCTGTGCCCCATGGGAACAGTCCAGCCCGAACTGCCAAGCCAGGTCCTCCCTGGACTGGAAACAAGCATCCTAGGACCGGTTTCGGGCTTTCAGCCCTCGTCAGCCAGGATAGCTTGATTCCAGTGGCATGGAGAGCAAGGGACTCACGTCTGAGCATACCCTTCCCACTCGGGGTGACAAATGCAAAAACAACAATTGATGGACAGAATGCAGAACAATGTCATATATTCACCCCAGTACAGAGATCTGGGCCTAAATCCATCGTTTTTTTGCTCACCATGCCATTCCAGTTTGAACCCAGCCATATGCAAATCAGTCTTGACCCTGTGCCCCATGGGAACAGTCCAGCCCGAACTGCCAAGCCAGGTCCTCCCTGGACTGGAAACAAGCATCCTAGGACCGGTTTCGGGCTTTCAGCCCTCGTCAGCCAGGATAGCTTGATTCCAGTGGCATGGAGAGCAAGGGACTCACGTCTGAGCATACCCTTCCCACTCGGGGTGACAAATGCAAAAACAACAATTGATGGACAGAATGCAGAACAATGTCATACATTCACCCCAGTACAGAGATCTGGGCCTAAATCCATCGTTTTTTTGCTCACCATGCCATTCCAGTTTGAACCCAGCCATATGCAAATCAGTCTTGACCCTGTGCCCCATGGGAACAGTCCAGCCCGAACTGCCAAGCCAGGTCCTCCCTGGACTGGAAACAAGCATCCTAGGACCGGTTTCGGGCTTTCAGCCCTCGTCAGCCAGGATAGCTTGATTCCAGTGGCATGGAGAGCAAGGGACTCACGTCTGAGCATACCCTTCCCACTCGGGGTGACAAATGCAAAAACAACAATTGATGGACAGAATGCAGAACAATGTCATACATTCACCCCAGTACAGAGATCTGGGCCTAAATCCATCGTTTTTTTGCTCACCATGCCATTCCAGTTTGAACCCAGCCATATGCAAATCAGTCTTGACCCTGTGCCCCATGGGAACAGTCCAGCCCGAACTGCCAAGCCAGGTCCTCCCTGGACTGGAAACAAGCATCCTAGGACCGGTTTCGGGCTTTCAGCCCTCGTCAGCCAGGATAGCTTGATTCCAGTGGCATGGAGAGCAAGGGACTCACGTCTGAGCATACCCTTCCCACTCGGGGTGACAAATGCAAAAACAACAATTGATGGACAGAATGCAGAACAATGTCATACATTCACCCCAGTACAGAGATCTGGGCCTAAATCCATCGTTTTTTTGCTCACCATGCCATTCCAGTTTGAACCCAGCCATATGCAAATCAGTCTTGACCCTGTGCCCCATGGGAACAGTCCAGCCCGAACTGCCAAGCCAGGTCCTCCCTGGACTGGAAACAAGCATCCTAGGACCGGTTTCGGGCTTTCAGCCCTCGTCAGCCAGGATAGCTTGATTCCAGTGGCATGGAGAGCAAGGGACTCACGTCTGAGCATACCCTTCCCACTCGGGGTGACAAATGCAAAAACAACAATTGATGGACAGAATGCAGAACAATGTCATACATTCACCCCAGTACAGAGATCTGGGCCTAAATCCATCGTTTTTTTGCTCACCATGCCATTCCAGTTTGAACCCAGCCATATGCAAATCAGTCTTGACCCTGTGCCCCATGGGAACAGTCCAGCCCGAACTGCCAAGCCAGGTCCTCCCTGGACTGGAAACAAGCATCCTAGGACCGGTTTCGGGCTTTCAGCCCTCGTCAGCCAGGATAGCTTGATTCCAGTGGCATGGAGAGCAAGGGACTCACGTCTGAGCATACCCTTCCCACTCGGGGTGACAAATGCAAAAACAACAATTGATGGACAGAATGCAGAACAATGTCATACATTCACCCCAGTACAGAGATCTGGGCCTAAATCCATCGTTTTTTTGCTCACCATGCCATTCCAGTTTGAACCCAGCCATATGCAAATCAGTCTTGACCCTGTGCCCCATGGGAACAGTCCAGCCCGAACTGCCAAGCCAGGTCCTCCCTGGACTGGAAACAAGCATCCTAGGACCGGTTTCGGGCTTTCAGCCCTCGTCAGCCAGGATAGCTTGATTCCAGTGGCATGGAGAGCAAGGGACTCACGTCTGAGCATACCCTTCCCACTCGGGGTGACAAATGCAAAAACAACAATTGATGGACAGAATGCAGAACAATGTCATACATTCACCCCAGTACAGAGATCTGGGCCTAAATCCATCGTTTTTTTGCTCACCATGCCATTCCAGTTTGAACCCAGCCATATGCAAATCAGTCTTGACCCTGTGCCCCATGGGAACAGTCCAGCCCGAACTGCCAAGCCAGGTCCTCCCTGGACTGGAAACAAGCATCCTAGAACCGGTTTAGGGCTTTCAGCCCTCGTCAGCCACGATAGCTTGATTCCAGTGGCATGGAGAGCAAGGGACTCACGTCTGAGCATACCCTTCCCACTCGGGGTGACAAATGCAAAAACAACAATTGATGGACAGAATGCAGAACAATGTCATACATTCACCCCAGTACCGAGATCTGGGCCTAAATCCATCGTTTTTTTGCTCACCATGCCATTCCAGTTTGAACCCAGCCATATGCAAATCAGTCTGGACCCTGTGCCCCATGGGAACAGTCCAGCCCGAACTGCCAAGCCAGGTCCTCCCTGGACTGGAAACAAGCATCCTAGGACCGGTTTCGGGCTTTCAGCCCTCGTCAGCCAGGATAGCTTGATTCCAGTGGCATGGAGAGCAAGGGACTCACGTCTGAGCATACCCTTCCCACTCGGGGTGACAAATGCAAAAACAACAATTGATGGACAGAATGCAGAACAATGTCATACATTCACCCCAGTACAGAGATCTGGGCCTAAATCCATCGTTTTTTTGCTCACCATGCCATTCCAGTTTGAACCCAGCCATATGCAAATCAGTCTTGACCCTGTGCCCCATGGGAACAGTCCAGCCCGAACTGCCAAGCCAGGTCCTCCCTGGACTGGAAACAAGCATCCTAGGACCGGTTTCGGGCTTTCAGCCCTCGTCAGCCAGGATAGCTTGATTCCAGTGGCATGGAGAGCAAGGGACTCACGTCTGAGCATACCCTTCCCACTCGGGGTGACAAATGCAAAAACAACAATTGATGGACAGAATGCAGAACAATGTCATACATTCACCCCAGTACAGAGATCTGGGCCTAAATCCATCGTTTTTTTGCTCACCATGCCATTCCAGTTTGAACCCAGCCATATGCAAATCAGTCTTGACCCTGTGCCCCATGGGAACAGTCCAGCCCGAACTGCCAAGCCAGGTCCTCCCTGGACTGGAAACAAGCATCCTAGGACCGGTTTCGGGCTTTCAGCCCTCGTCAGCCAGGATAGCTTGATTCCAGTGGCATGGAGAGCAAGGGACTCACGTCTGAGCATACCCTTCCCACTCGGGGTGACAAATGCAAAAACAACAATTGATGGACAGAATGCAGAACAATGTCATACATTCACCCCAGTACAGAGATCTGGGCCTAAATCCATCGTTTTTTTGCTCACCATGCCATTCCAGTTTGAACCCAGCCATATGCAAATCAGTCTTGACCCTGTGCCCCATGGGAACAGTCCAGCCCGAACTGCCAAGCCAGGTCCTCCCTGGACTGGAAACAAGCATCCTAGGACCGGTTTCGGGCTTTCAGCCCTCGTCAGCCAGGATAGCTTGATTCCAGTGGCATGGAGAGCAAGGGACTCACGTCTGAGCATACCCTTCCCACTCGGGGTGACAAATGCAAAAACAACAATTGATGGACAGAATGCAGAACAATGTCATACATTCACCCCAGTACAGAGATCTGGGCCTAAATCCATCGTTTTTTTGCTCACCATGCCATTCCAGTTTGAACCCAGCCATATGCAAATCAGTCTTGACCCTGTGCCCCATGGGAACAGTCCAGCCCGAACTGCCAAGCCAGGTCCTCCCTGGACTGGAAACAAGCATCCTAGGACCGGTTTCGGGCTTTCAGCCCTCGTCAGCCAGGATAGCTTGATTCCAGTGGCATGGAGAGCAAGGGACTCACGTCTGAGCATACCCTTCCCACTCGGGGTGACAAATGCAAAAACAACAATTGATGGACAGAATGCAGAACAATGTCATACATTCACCCCAGTACAGAGATCTGGGCCTAAATCCATCGTTTTTTTGCTCACCATGCCATTCCAGTTTGAACCCAGCCATATGCAAATCAGTCTTGACCCTGTGCCCCATGGGAACAGTCCAGCCCGAACTGCCAAGCCAGGTCCTCCCTGGACTGGAAACAAGCATCCTAGGACCGGTTTCGGGCTTTCAGCCCTCGTCAGCCAGGATAGCTTGATTCCAGTGGCATGGAGAGCAAGGGACTCACGTCTGAGCATACCCTTCCCACTCGGGGTGACAAATGCAAGGGTCAAGACTGATTTGCATATGGCCATGTCTGAACTGGGGTGGCGTAGTGGGCAAAAGAACGATGGATTTAACCCAGATCTCTTGACTGGGGGAGAATGTCTGCATTGTCAGCATTCCGTCCATCATTTGTTTGTTGTAACGCTTTTCGCCCTAAGTGGGATGGGTATTCCCAGACGTGGGACCCATGCTCACTGCGCCACTGGAGTCAAGCTATCCTGGCTGATGACGGCTGATAGCCAGAAACCGGTCCTAGGATGCTTGATTCCGGTCCAGGGAAGACATGGCTTGGCAGTTCGGGCTGGACTGTTCCCATGAGGCACAGGGTCAAGACTGATTTGCATATGGCCATGTCTGAACTGGGGTGGCGTAGTGGGCAAAAGAACGATGGATTTAACCCAGATCTCTTGACTGGGGGAGAATGTCTGCATTGTCAGCATTCCGTCCATCATTTGTTTGTTGTAACGCTTTTCGCCCTAAGTGGGATGGGTATTCCCAGACGTGGGACCCATGCTCACTGCGCCACTGGAGTCAAGCTATCCTGGCTGATGACGGCTGATAGCCAGAAACCGGTCCTAGGATGCTTGATTCCGGTCCAGGGAAGACATGGCTTGGCAGTTCGGGCTGGACTGTTCCCATGAGGCACAGGGTCAAGACTGATTTGCATATGGCCATGTCTGAACTGGGGTGGCGTAGTGGGCAAAAGAACGATGGATTTAACCCAGATCTCTTGACTGGGGGAGAATGTCTGCATTGTCAGCATTCCGTCCATCATTTGTTTGTTGTAACGCTTTTCGCCCTAAGTGGGATGGGTATTCCCAGACGTGGGACCCATGCTCACTGCGCCACTGGAGTCAAGCTATCCTGGCTGATGACGGCTGATAGCCAGAAACCGGTCCTAGGATGCTTGATTCCGGTCCAGGGAAGACATGGCTTGGCAGTTCGGGCTGGACTGTTCCCATGAGGCACAGGGTCAAGACTGATTTGCATATGGCCATGTCTGAACTGGGGTGGCGTAGTGGGCAAAAGAACGATGGATTTAACCCAGATCTCTTGACTGGGGGAGAATGTCTGCATTGTCAGCATTCCGTCCATCATTTGTTTGTTGTAACGCTTTTCGCCCTAAGTGGGATGGGTATTCCCAGACGTGGGACCCATGCTCACTGCGCCACTGGAGTCAAGCTATCCTGGCTGATGACGGCTGATAGCCAGAAACCGGTCCTAGGATGCTTGATTCCGGTCCAGGGAAGACATGGCTTGGCAGTTCGGGCTGGACTGTTCCCATGAGGCACAGGGTCAAGACTGATTTGCATATGGCCATGTCTGAACTGGGGTGGCGTAGTGGGCAAAAGAACGATGGATTTAACCCAGATCTCTTGACTGGGGGAGAATGTCTGCATTGTCAGCATTCCGTCCATCATTTGTTTGTTGTAACGCTTTTCGCCCTAAGTGGGATGGGTATTCCCAGACGTGGGACCCATGCTCACTGCGCCACTGGAGTCAAGCTATCCTGGCTGATGACGGCTGATAGCCAGAAACCGGTCCTAGGATGCTTGATTCCGGTCCAGGGAAGACATGGCTTGGCAGTTCGGGCTGGACTGTTCCCATGAGGCACAGGGTCAAGACTGATTTGCATATGGCCATGTCTGAACTGGGGTGGCGTAGTGGGCAAAAGAACGATGGATTTAACCCAGATCTCTTGACTGGGGGAGAATGTCTGCAATGTCAGCATTCCGTCCATCATTTGTTTGTTGTAACGCTTTTCGCCCTAAGTGGGATGGGTATTCCCAGACGTGGGACCCATGCTCACTGCGCCACTGGAGTCAAGCTATCCTGGCTGATGACGGCTGATAGCCAGAAACCGGTCCTAGGATGCTTGATTCCGGTCCAGGGAAGACATGGCTTGGCAGTTCGGGCTGGACTGTTCCCATGAGGCACAGGGTCAAGACTGATTTGCATATGGCCATGTCTGAACTGGGGTGGCGTAGTGGGCAAAAGAACGATGGATTTAACCCAGATCTCTTGACTGGGGGAGAATGTCTGCATTGTCAGCATTCCGTCCATCATTTGTTTGTTGTAACGCTTTTCGCCCTAAGTGGGATGGGTATTCCCAGACGTGGGACCCATGCTCACTGCGCCACTGGAGTCAAGCTATCCTGGCTGATGACGGCTGATAGCCAGAAACCGGTCCTAGGATGCTTGATTCCGGTCCAGGGAAGACATGGCTTGGCAGTTCGGGCTGGACTGTTCCCATGAGGCACAGGGTCAAGACTGATTTGCATATGGCCATGTCTGAACTGGGGTGGCGTAGTGGGCAAAAGAACGATGGATTTAACCCAGATCTCTTGACTGGGGGAGAATGTCTGCATTGTCAGCATTCCGTCCATCATTTGTTTGTTGTAACGCTTTTCGCCCTAAGTGGGATGGGTATTCCCAGACGTGGGACCCATGCTCACTGCGCCACTGGAGTCAAGCTATCCTGGCTGATGACGGCTGATAGCCAGAAACCGGTCCTAGGATGCTTGATTCCGGTCCAGGGAAGACATGGCTTGGCAGTTCGGGCTGGACTGTTCCCATGAGGCACAGGGTCAAGACTGATTTGCATATGGCCATGTCTGAACTGGGGTGGCGTAGTGGGCAAAAGAACGATGGATTTAACCCAGATCTCTTGACTGGGGGAGAATGTCTGCATTGTCAGCATTCCGTCCATCATTTGTTTGTTGTAACGCTTTTCGCCCTAAGTGGGATGGGTATTCCCAGACGTGGGACCCATGCTCACTGCGCCACTGGAGTCAAGCTATCCTGGCTGATGACGGCTGATAGCCAGAAACCGGTCCTAGGATGCTTGATTCCGGTCCAGGGAAGACATGGCTTGGCAGTTCGGGCTGGACTGTTCCCATGAGGCACAGGGTCAAGACTGATTTGCATATGGCCATGTCTGAACTGGGGTGGCGTAGTGGGCAAAAGAACGATGGATTTAACCCAGATCTCTTGACTGGGGGAGAATGTCTGCATTGTCAGCATTCCGTCCATCATTTGTTTGTTGTAACGCTTTTCGCCCTAAGTGGGATGGGTATTCCCAGACGTGGGACCCATGCTCACTGCGCCACTGGAGTCAAGCTATCCTGGCTGATGACGGCTGATAGCCAGAAACCGGTCCTAGGATGCTTGATTCCGGTCCAGGGAAGACATGGCTTGGCAGTTCGGGCTGGACTGTTCCCATGAGGCACAGGGTCAAGACTGATTTGCATATGGCCATGTCTGAACTGGGGTGGCGTAGTGGGCAAAAGAACGATGGATTTAACCCAGATCTCTTGACTGGGGGAGAATGTCTGCATTGTCAGCATTCCGTCCATCATTTGTTTGTTGTAACTCTATTTATCTAACATCATCTGTCTCAACCTCTCTCCTATCTCACAACTCTCTCTAGCTCTGAATCAGCCTCACCTCACCTACATTTATTTTCTGTACACACAACACCACATCTCTCTTTCTTTCATTCACACCTCTATCTACCTTCTCTCTGTCTCACTACTTTTTGTCTTACCTTCCTTACCTGTCTTTCTATCCCTCTTCTCATTTAAAAAAAAAACCTATTTTTATTGATTTTGTGCATAATACTTTATACATACAGATTAAGGTTACAGTACATTTCCGTGTGCCTGTCTTGTATTTTACAGTGTCTGTAATTATTGTTACGTCACAGGTCCACTCTAACGCCATTTGAAACACATAAAGCCCCCGATAGGTCTGCCAGGCCCCCCAAATTTTACCTCCCTTCTTAAGGAACCCTATACTTTTATAAATCGTGAACTCCACCTGCCAGTATCAGTCCAAGTCGTTTTCCCATTCTTCAAGTGTCGGGACTGCAGCTGCCCCCCAACTCTTTGCCACATTCTGCTTTGCCACCACTGCTGCCAGTGTTAACCAGCGCTGTGTATGTCTCGGACAGTCTTCGTTTCGTGCAGTTATCAGCATGAACCATTTAGGTGCAAGCGGGACCTCTAGATCCACCACAGCAGATATTGTCACAGCTACTCTACCAGTATCTCTGCAGGGCTGGGCATTCCCATATCAAATGGTAGAAGGTCCCTTCCATCCCACAACCCCTGTGGTACTGAGTACTCTTGCATCTCCTAATCCGTTGTAGCACTGACCTGGGTTAGTATACCCTATGTAATACTTTCATCTGGATCAAGCGGAACTTTGCCCTAATAGCTACTTCACTCGGGCCTTGGAGTGCCTCTACCCATTCTTCATCTTCCATTGAACCAACATCGTGTTCCCATGTCACTCACAGATTGCCCATTGGGTCTGGGGCTTTGTTTTTTATTTTTTTTATACAGTAGGGAGATGGCTTTGGTATGCAGGTGGTCTGTCAGGATCCTATCCTCCAGTGGAGTGGCAGCCTCCAGTGTCTCCCCTCTCTCAAGTGCTGCTGGAGAGCATGTCCAAAATGGGTGTATCTAAGCCATTCTCCTTCCCCTAGTTCGTATTCCAGTTGTAGCTCAGTGAACGGGATATAGGCCTGCCCTCTTCATATATCTCCCAGCAATTCCAGACCCAGCAGCTCCCACTTGGCGAAGCCCTCAAATGTATTTATACCTTTTTAAGTGGTCGCGCCCAGAGGGTTATCTCTGAAAGCCTGCCCTCCCATCCCAGGTGCTTTGTCGCTGCCTTCCATGCTTTTACCACTGTTCTGGTGTGGCTCGGAAGGTCCGCATTCCCCTGTTTTGTGTATAGAATCGCTCTTGGGCCTTTCTTGCCCATGGCTAGCCTGTTTACTCTGTAGGCCGGGTCCGATCTATCGTCGAACATCCACCTGTTCACAGTCACCAACTGGGCGGCCCAGTAATAGCTGCAGATGTCGGGTACCACAAGGCCCCTGTCATATATACCTTTTTGAAGTTTATTTAGGGCTATGCGCGGGGCAGCCCGCTCCATAACAATGCCCGGAGCTCTGAGTTCACGCGTTGGAAAAACAAAGGGAGGACCTCATAGGGTGTATTTTGTAGAGCATATAATAACCAAGGGAGAGCCTTCATTTTGAACATGGCTCCCTGCCCCATCATGGTCAGAGCGGTACAAAAGGGGGTGGTGATGGACGGAGCATCAGAACCAATCAAACACTTACACCCAGTCAACAGATCTGTGTTTGATCCATCACCGTTCTTTAATCTGTGTGTCTGTAGCTTCATGTGAGAGGAGTTTTTCAAAGCTAAAGTTTATAAAGAACTATTTGCGATCTACCATGGGACAGTCAAGGCTTTCTGATCTTGCAATATTATCAATTGAAAGTGATTTGGCGAAAGATTTTGATGAAGTAATTAACAAGTTTGCAGCTTTAAAGGCCAGGAAAGGAAAGTTCTGATTAGTCGAGATTTAATGTGACATTGTAATTTGTACTGTTGCATACTATTCTGGCAGTTGCTGATTGTGCAAACCCAATACAGAACGGTTACAACCTTATCTCCTGTAACAGTAAAATTTAAATTTAATGTTGAAAAAGTAACCTATTTTCTATGTAGTTCTTAGTTCTTAACTTATTACAGTATTTTACCTCCGACCTTGTTGAATTCAATTTTTCTTCTATGGCCTTTGTAAATATAGGACCTACATTTACAAACGTTACTAAGGATTTTGTATGGTCCCATTATTTGCCAACTCTGTCCACTGGCGGACTCGGAGCGGAGGAGGTCCATGCGGTAAGTCGTGAGGGGGTGACACCATGATTTACCCACACCGGGTGACACCAACCCTAGTGACGCCACTGGTCACAGCTCTACTTTGTGAACAGTTGATGGCTCACCCAGTTCAACTTTTACCTGCATATTATTATTTGCAATGTTTTATTAAACATTATATACAAGAATAGCAGTTCCAGACAAAAGTAAATCTGGCCTTTGCGTTATTCATACATAAGTTTAGGAACAGTGAGTTATGAAACCCCTGCATTGATATTTAGTTTAAATGTGAAAATATGTTTGCACCATACAAAACAAAGGCATGAAAGTGCCTTGACAAAGTTGAAAACATGCTTATAGCAGTGCCCTGCATCTATGTCCAAGTTTTCCACAGCCTCTCACAAGTACAGGAGGGCTGAATTGTCACTATACTTGTCATGCAAGATTCCTCAAATTACTAAGGTAACTATGCACCTTTCACAGTAAACGTTTTGTCAGTGGTGCAATTCACTGTATTTTGTAGTAAAAATGTATCACTAACATACTAATAGCAGAAATCAAGCAACTATTGTTCGTGGTGCTCTTGCTTAAATTCATCCTTGCTCAAGAAATTGACACTGGGTATGCATTTTGTGCTAAAATATCACAAAATGATGGATGAGCATTTCGCATACTTGTGTATAATTTCACATCATTTTTCCATAATTTAACATATTTACATGAAAGTACATTACATGAATGTTGCACTCAACTAATACTTAGGGCCTGATTCATGAAGGTACTTATATGTAGTAATCATTTGAGTGCGGAGTTTCTGCACTCATGGTGAAATCTCCACAGTCGGGGTGGTGTCTCTGCATGGCCCACTCTCTGCAGTGCTCCGTGTGGAGATTTTGCCCCAAGTGCGAAGATTTCACCATGAGTGCAGAGACTACCTATGTAAATCAGTTCCCAACACTTTCGAAGAGGAAGTTATGCATAAGACACACAACATTGAGATCTTGAGAAAAAACAGATAGCACTGTTTTGCATCTACGTCCAAGCATCCTCAAACAAGTGTAATAAACAAGCATATTGACTTCTGCAACATCACATTTGCCATGGATCTATTTCCACCTTTAAACCTTTCCTTTGTTTTTTTGGAATTTCGATGGACACTTCAATTGAAAATGTCAACTGTACAACTATTTCGGGAAGACATGAACATCCTGTAATTTGTGCACAAAATAAATACATGTAACTGCAACACCACTATATCAGAAAGTAGTAAAGGGTCTGCAAAGATGCTGCACTTACCCTAGTCAATACAAGAGGTCCCTCTCAAGTCAGATATCATTTCTTGAAATATCAATCAAAAAGCTGAGAGTGTGTGACTTCAACCTAGAAATATGCATATGGGCTTGTGAGAAGTTGTGCTGTTGGTTGAGGGGGTTGGAGCCCTTGTCAAGCAACAGCCACAATCAGTTAGAAAGCGGGGGTCTCTCGTTGGTAGAGGTATTCTAATCAGGCTAAGGGAATTCGATAACCCGTGCTCACCCCCTTGGTAGCTTGGCACGAACAGACCGGCTTATCCTAAAGGTAATGTGTAACAATTTGCAACCAGACAAACAGTAACATAGTAAGAACACCACAAATAGACACCACACCAGTTTAGAAAAATAAACTTTCTTTATCTAAACCAGACAGGACCAAAACAACAACATTCAAACCTGCACAGCTCAAAATATGAGTTTTAAAAGGTTTCAAGCAATTCTGTCCATAGAAATCTATGGATGCAGGATTTTTACACCAAGTACCTCAAATGTGTCAAATTCCCCAAGGCAAAACAGATGCAAAGGGCAGAAGCATCAGATAACATAAGCGATACGTCAGTTTCTGAGTCATTGGGAAGGCGATGCAACAGTTCTGCTGCACGCAGAAGAAGTGATGCTTCAAATCCGAACTGTAGGGGGAAGTGAGGCATCAAAATCCAAGATGGTTCTGGTCTGCGGGTGATGCGTAGAAAAAAGTGGTGCACAGGTACGATGTGTGGTGCACCAGAGGTGAAATGCCACTTTTCGAGACTTTTTGAAATCTGGCATTAGTGCTGGCGGCTGTGTGGCCGGGCTTCGCATCATCCGGCATCGCAGTGTGACATGGCATTGTCCAGATTCGGCTCTGAGAGACTTTTAGCTGTTTGGTGGGACATGGCGATGCACCAAGTCGTCCTGCTTCAGTTTTGAGAGGCTTTGCAAGGCTTTGCATTGTTTTGCACTGATTCTTGAGAGCTTAGCTGCAGAGTTGCAGGAAGTCTTTTGTGCCCCTGAGACTTCTCAAATGGAGGCAAGCACACACAAGCCCTTGAAGAAACTTCACAAGTAGGAAACAGCAAAGTCCAGTCCTTTTCCTCTTCTTGCCTGAAGCAGCAACTGCTGGACAAAATATCAAAGCAAATCACATCAAAGTGGCCGCAATCCTCCTTACAGCTCATCCGCTTGTCACCTTTGCAGAGGTTCCTCTTGATTCCAGAAGTATTCTAAAGTTCAAAGTTTAAGGTATGATTCTTATAACCCATTTTCTCTTTGTTCTCATTGTGACAATGGTCTCTGAGCCCAGTCCAAGCCAGCTCTGTCCTCTCTGACCCAGCTTCTCTACAGGCGGTGGAGGCAGCATTGTGCAAAGGAGACACAGCCTAATCAGGTACTAATAAAACTCCTCTCACCACTCTAAATGCTGACAAGGTCTATTCAGCCTTGCTAATAGTGACCCAGAAAAGGCAGGACACACCTCAACCCCCCTTGGGACTGTCTAGAGTGAATGCACATCCCAGCCCCTGTCACTCCAAAAGCAGACAGTTAATACACAAACAGGCAGAGGCACACAGAATGCTTAAACAAGAAAATAAATGCCTACTTTCTAAAAGTAAACACAAAGAGATGATGGACGGAGAGCTGAAACTTTTCAGACACTCACCCCCAGTCACAGATCTGGGTTGAATCTATCATCGTTCTTTAGCTCACTTTGCCACCCCAGTTCAGACACAGATTTGTGCAAATCAGTCTTGACCCTGTGCCTCATGGGAACAGTCCAGCCCGAACTTCCAAATCATGTCTTCCCTGGACCAGAAACAAGCATTCCTGGGACCGGTTTCGGGCTAACAGCCCTCATCAGCCAGGCTAGCTTGAATCCAGTGGCAAAGTGAGCAAGGGACCCACTTCTGGGCATACCCTGCCAACTTAGGGCGAACAAAGCAAACACAAGGAGATGATGGACGGAGCGCTGAAACTTTTCAGACACTCAACCCCAGTCACAGATCTGGGTTGAATCCATCATCGTTCTTTAGCTCACTTCGCCACCTCAGTTCAGACACAGCTATGTGCAAATCAGTTTTGACCCTGTGCCTCATGGGAACAGTCCAGCCTGAACTGCCAAGCCATGTCTTCCGTGGACTGGAAACAAGCATCCTGGGACCGGTTTCACGCCAACAGCCCTCATCTGCCAGGCTAGCTTGAATCCAGTGGCAAAGTGAGCAAGGTACCCATGTCTGGGCATACCCTGCCAACTTAGGGCAAACAAAGCAAACACAGGGAGATGATGGACGGAGCGCTGAAACTTTTCAGACACTCATCCCCAGTCACAGATCTGGGTTGAATCCATCATTGTTCTTTAGCTCACTTTGCCACCCCAGTTCAGACACAGCTATGTGCGAATCAGTCTTGACCCTGTGCCTCATGGGAACAGTCCAGCCCGAACTGCCAAGCCATGTTTTCCCTGGACTGGAAACAAGCATCCTGGAACCGGTTTTGGGATAACAGCCCTCATCAGCCAGGCTAACTTGAATCCAGTGGCAAAGTGAGCAAAGGACCCACGTCTGGCATACCCTGCCAACTTAGGGTGAACAAAGCAAACAGAAGGAGGTGATGGAAGGAGCGCTGAAACTTTTCAGGCACTCAACCCCAGTCACAGATCTGGGTTGAATGTATGACATTGTTGTGCATTCTGTCCATCAACTGTTGTTTTCGCATTTGTCACCCCGAGTGGAACGGGTATGCCCAGACGTGGGTCTCGTGCTCTCCATGCCACCGGAGTCAAGCTATCCTGGCTGATGAGGGCCGAAAGCCCGAAACTGTCCTAGTCTGCTTGTTTCCAGTCCAGGGAGGACCTGGCCTGGCAGTTCAGGCTGGATCATTCCCATTGGGCGCAGGGTCAAGACTGATTTGCATATGGCTGGGTCCAAACTCGAATGGCATGGTGAGCAAAAGAACAATGGATTTAGGCCCAGATCTTTGTACTGGGGTGAATGTATAGCATTGTTCTGCATTCTGTCCATCAATTGTTATTTTTACTTTCTAAAAGTGGCATTTTCAAACACACATTTTAAAAAACACATTTACTAAAAGATGTGTTGATAAATTATGAGGAATTTAGAGAGCCTAAATTCCATTTCACCATCTTGTCGCCATGGAAAGTTGCACCTGTAAAATGTTACAATGCAGCACCCATGTTTACCTATGGGACAGATAGCCTCTCAATAGCTAAAAATCTAAATTGGCAGTATCTCACTATCAGCACATGTAAAACATACCAGTGCATGTCCCACTATTAACATTAACCCTGTGCGTAGTGGGCTTAGCGGGGCTACACGGAGGTCCACGGAGTTGTGAACAAACTCCGTGAAACTGCGCTCCACTGCGCCACCCGCCTTCACCCCCCTATATCAACCAGTAATTCTACATTACTTAAAAGTACATTAAAACCACTTACCTGTACTGCTGCTTCCCCGGGCTGCCCTCCTCCTCTTCCTCGCTGTCTGTGTAATCCTTGAGGAAACTGTGCATGCGCGCACCTGTGCATTTCTTGCAAGAAATTTGCATGCGTGGGCATGCACGTATGCACAGTTTTCTCAAGGATTACCTAGATGGTGAGAAAGAGGGTAGGCTGGGGACGCCACAGTACAGGTAATTGGTTTTAATTTACTTTTAAGTAATGTAGAATTACTTGTAAATATGGGGGGTGGAGGAGGGGCTGGCTAACTTCGCTCCACTGCGGAGTGTGGGAGATTTGCCTTCTCCACATTCTCCACAGAACGCAGAGAAGACAAATCTCTGCACACTCCGCGGGCAGAGAGGAGTTCTCTGCCCGGGGTTAATTAACATACACTGTACCCTGCCCATGCGGGTACCTTGGGCCTACCCGAGGGGTGCCTTACGTTTATAAAAAGGTGAGGGTAGTGCCAGGCACTTGCCAGGTCAACATGGCAGTTGAAAACTACACATGCAGACATTGTAGTGGCAGGTCTGGGACAAATCTGAAAGGCTACTTCTATGGGTGGCACAGTCAGTGCTGCAGGCCCACTGGTAGAATTTGGTTTACAAGCCTGGGGTACACACAGTGCACTTTATTAGGGACTTACAAGTAAATCAAATATGCTAAACGTGGATACGCAATTATAAATGCAAATTACACAGGGAGCACTTGCACTTTGACAATGATCAGCAGTGGCAAAGTGCCAAAAGAATTTAAGCCAGCAAAAACAAAATCAAGCACACTGTCAAAAATACAGAAGGGGCAGGCAAAAAGTCAGGGGAAACCACGCCAAGGATCCCAAGTCTAACACAATCCTTGTCAGGTTGATCCTCAAAAAGTCACTAAATTAACATGTGCTTAAACCTCTGGTAGCTTGTCACAAAAGCAGTCAGGCTTACCTTTTAAGGTAAGGTGTAAAGTATTTATGCAGCACCTAAACAGCAATAAAGTGAAGACACAACAGAAGAAAAATCCAACATTAATTTAGAAACAAGGAAAAATGTAATAAATTATTTGACATCAAAATGACAAACATCCCATCAGTAGAATTGGAGTTATGAATTTCTGAAGTTTAAAGTGAAGCATAGCACCTAAAATATCAAAGTGCCAATCATGGACTCTAGTCATGCCAGATTGTGGTAAAGTCAAAATATACAAAGTGATTTCACTCAGTCTCTTCTCAGCTACGGACTTAGAAGAAATTTCATGAAACAATGTATGAGGCGGTAAAGTTTAGCAGGTCAAGGCAGCCGATGGTCTCTGAGGTGGAAGGATCATCATCTGGGAACCACTGGGTGAAGTTGTGGTGAAGATTTCTACATTCAGACTTAGTCTCTTTTTGGAAGTTGAAAATCTCCAGCGGTATGAAGCTGCATGCTGTAGTCAACAAGTACTCCACAAGGCCAGACACCTTTCTGGACAGGTGCCACTGAACAGCATTTGCTGCTGCAGAGAAAAATGTACTGGGAGCTACCGCAAAGTCAGGTTGACCGGCAATGCACTTTAGGGTGATCAGTTAGCAGGTAGGTACCAGTCTCCTCTTGGTTCTCTGGGAAATGTTCAGCTGAAAACTTTTTAAGACCCATGTTTTTGATTTGGGCTTCCTGTGCACCTTTAGCACCACTCTATCAGTTCAGGAATAGAGAGTCACCTCTTCGTGAGTCAGGACTCACTTGAGATTGGCCATGTGCGTGTTCAGTATGGTTGGAGCCTTTTCTGTTTCTGAGCCTCTGATCAGGAGGCCAGACAACAAGCTCTTTGAGTCACTCTTGAAGTCCTGGATTTGAGCAGAAGGCAGGCAGCAGGACAGTCTTCTGAAATACACAGCAGGGCAGTCCTCTGAGAGTCTTCTGCAGGTCCAGAAGTGAACTGAAAAGTGGGCCTGTGGGTCCTAATTTTAATTTTATACATGGTACTAGCTTTGAACTGGAAGAAACTTCTGGAGTTATACTCCCACTAAAGTGTCTTGAATTTGTTCCCTCCTTGCCCTAGTCCCAGGATGTCTGAAGTCACAAAAGACTATTGTGAAGATCTATTTTTTGTGTGTGAGCTAAGGCAGTATCTTTGAAGTACAAGTGGGACTGTGGACAGCTCAACCCCCATCTTGTCAACACCCAGTACCCCAATTGGGTGTCTGGGAGAAATACACAAAGTCAAACTGCCAATTACATCTAATCATGTGGCCGAGTAACAAGCTGCAGGAGCCAAATGGTAAAAGCAAGAAAATGCCATCTTTCTAAAAGTGCCATTTTCCGAATTGTGGAAAAAACGTACTTAAAATCTAACTTTGCTATTGTAGAGGATTTTAAATTACAATTCCTTAGACCCCAAACATGACATCTACCTGCTCCCAAACAAATGTTATCATTTATCAAATGTAAACCTCACAAGAGCAAAAAATGTCCTCACTGTGATATCGGTCGGAAAGGGTCAAAACGGCAGTCGGATTCTCCTAAGTCGTTTCGGACCTATGTTTCCAACTGACTCAGAAACATTTCCAACCTACCAATTACGATGGAAAGGTAACCATTCGGTCCGCCCGAATCGGTTCCGACCGGCATTCAGAAAGTCCGAGTCATCGAAGCCGAATTGTGCAGCTCTACTAACTGCATTTCTGACCGACATATTACGATGTTGGATTTGGACAGCCTTTCCTAATCAGTCTATCCGACATGGAACGGCTGTTGGAAACCAAACTTGGAGTCTCGTAGCAGGCCACCCTTCACCCTGAGGCCTCTGGTTGGGGCTTGTGGGGGAACCCAAGGGACACCCCCTTTAAAACCATGCACAGTGTGGCAGGCACCATGGGGTGCCTGCGAGAGGGTGCAAGGTTTTTCCGCAACCACCCTTTTTTTCAATGGGAGCCTGTGTTGCCGGTCGAAACACAGGCTCCCATTGGTGGCAGTGGGAGACTTTCCAAACGGTGTTCGGAACCATCGTATTTGGTCAGTCGGACTCACCGAACGTGAGTCAGTTGGAACCGATTCCAACCAGGAACAAGTTTCGGCCCGACATTGTAATGAGGCCCTAATTTGTGAGATTTTCATTACCAGGACATGAAAAGCTTAAAAGTACAATGCCAACTTTTTAAATACAATGTACTCTTCCCAATAACTATGAAAAGGGAGTTTTAGTCTTCGTAAAAGGTTATTTTGAAAAGTCATATTGGCAGTTTAAAAATGCACATAGACTGCAATGGCAAGCCCGAGACATGTTCAAGAAGCTATTTAAGTGGGTGGCACAATAAGTGCTGAAGGCCCACTAGTAAAAACCAAAGGAAATGATGGACGGAGTGTTGAACATTGCAAGCACTCACCCCCATTCAACTGATCTGGGTTTAATCCATCACCGTTCCTTAGCCCACTCTGCCACCCCAGTTCAGACATGGCCATATACAAATCAGTCTGACCCTGTGGCTCATGGGAACAGTCCAGCCCGAACTGCCAAGCCATGTCTTCCCTGGACCGGAAACAAGCTTCCTAGGACCAGTTTCTGGCATTTCAACCATCTTCAGACAGGCTTGCTTGAATCCAGTGGCAAAGTGAGCAAGGGACTCACGTCTGAGCATACCCTGCCAACTTATGGCGAGCAAAGCAAAAACCAAAGGAAATGATGGACGGAGTGTTGAACATTGCAAGCACTCACCCCCAGTCAACTGATCTGGGTTTAATCCATCACCGTTCTTTAGCCCACTCTGCCACCCCAGTTCAGACATGGCCATGTACAAATCAGTCTGACCCTGTGGCTCATGGGAACAGTCCAGCCCGAACTGCCGAGCCATGTCTTCCCTGGACCGGAAACAAGCTTCCTAGGACCGGTTTCTGGCATTTCAACCGTCTTCAGCCAGGCTTGCTTGAATCCAGTGGCAAAGTGAGCAAGGGACTCACGTCTGAGCATACCCTGCCAACTTATGGCGAGCAAAGCAAAAACCAAAGGAAATGATGGACGGAGTGTTGAACATTGCAAGCACTCACCCCCAGTCAACTGATCTGGGTTTAATCCATCACCGTTCTTTAGCCCACTCTGCCACCCCAGTTCAGACATGGCCATGTACAAATCAGTCTGACCCTGTTACTCATGGGAACAGTCCAGCCCGAACTGCCAAGCCATGTCTTCCCTAGACCGGAAACAAGCTTCCTAGGACCGGTTTCTGGCATTTCAACCGTCTTCAGCCAGGCTTGCTTAAATCCAGTAGCAAAGTGGCAAAGCTGGTTGGGAGTAATGAGTTAAAATTGCAACTTACAATAAATGTCTTGAGTGCTCTGGAAATAGTTGGTGACCCACTGCTATACACAGGGATCAGGAGTCACTGGAAAGTACAAATGTCTAAAAAGTTATATATTCTTGGGGAATTATTTTTAAGTGTATGTATACATATGAATGGGCAAAATGCAGTCACTCAAAGTGAACTCATCCAGTGGCTGAAGTGGGCAGGTTCACTGACCTATACTTTGTGTTGTGGTGGGATGGAACATATATTGAGTGAGTTTTGAACAGATCAATGTCAAAACAGCGCTGATTTAGAGTCTCTAAATGTGTATTTATTTTTGAATAAATGTGAGGCTTGCAAGACAGCTAAAGCTGTCTATAGACCAGACCTAAAAAGGAAATGCCTCGATAATAAAGTCTAGAGAAGGAAGGGGGAAAGTATCAGATCACCCCCTCTCTTTTATTTGGAAAACACAAAACACATTAACATGTATATAACTTAATTCTCAAGTAACATAACTTTGCAAGTGTACAGACTTCTTGCTCATTAGATTTGTACAGAGGGTTAACAACCAATTCAAGTCTGGCACCACCTCTAATGGGAGGTGAACTCATCACATCTTCTTTCTGAACACCACCAACCTACTTTCAGGAACTGCCCGGTGGCTAAGCCTTGAAAACAACAGTCACCAGGAGTCAGAAGTAACAAGGGATTAAGAATCTGATGTACAACCATTCAGTTTAGTGAGTCGCAAATTGCACAGAATTGCGACTCGCAATTTGCGACTCAATTAACTGAATGTACAACAGTGTCTCAGACACTGTTTGCGATTCCCAATGGGGTTGCAAATTGCATGCCTTATCAATATTCATGAGGCAAGAGAAATTTACGACGCCATTGGGAATGGCCAGCACTCACAGGGATGGTGGCCTGCTGGGATCAGCAGACCACCATGCCTGTGACTGCTTTTTCAATAAAGCAGTTTCTTTTTAAATGCAGCCCGTTTTTTTAAAGTAAAACAGGATGCATTTAAAAAATAAAAATGACATTTTTATTTTCCATTTTTTAAGGGCCTGCTCTTAAAAAATATGTTTGCACACATTAACAAAATGGATGTTTGCGAGTGGTTTACCACCTACTTGAAGTAGGTGGTAAACTGCAAGTGTTTTGTGACCGGAAATGTGGTTGCAAAACAATAGTACTTTGGTGTTAGAGTTACTATTAGGAAGGGACGCCCTTGGTGCACCCCTTCCTAATAGCTTGTCGCAAAAGCTACTTTGTGAGTCAGTGACTAGCAAAATAGCATTTGTACATACCACCACCATTTTTTGCGGTCCCAAACGTGTTGATTTCCCTTTTGCGACTGTAAAAACAGTTGTACATCTGGGTTATAGGCTACCTGAACAGGTATCCATCATGGAGTCTATGGGAAAAAGAGTAATGAAAGACCTGTTTTGATGTCTGAAAAAAGGTAGTCCTTAAAAAATGAAGTGAAATATAAATCGTTTTGAAACTTTCGACTTTATTATGGTCAAGAATCTGGCCTATATGTTTTTCATAACCTCAGGGTTGCTTCATCAGGGGCAACACATTAACTTACAAAATAATATTAATTGTCAGAACAGACTGTGAACAAAACCAGTTGGAAGAAATAAAAGCAAATGGTAATGAACAAAGTAAACCAACAAAAATATTAAAACATCAGTATCAATGACTAATCGTATCTAAGATACTTCAAATCCAAAAGCCAAGATCTAACGGGTACATCCACATTAGCAATTCTGTATAGAAAATAGGTGTAATCTTCCAGGAAAGAGATCAATGCCTTGGTGTTCTAGTAGTCATGATTTGGGGACATGAAAATCATTTTGAAAGGGAAGGCAAACACATCCAATACATCATACGAAAATAGATATAAGAGATCAGTTATATCATAAAAAACCCTAAAATAACACAAAGTGACACCATAACTTAAAAAAGGACACACATCACCCACAATCATTGCATTAAGATCCTGTTAGAAACAAGTGCGCACAAATAATGAAAGAATGTGACAAGAAATGTTATAAGAACATATCATGAAGCCTATGTTTGATCAACAATTTGTTCACTGAAAGAAACATGGCAAGAAAATTTAAGGGCATTTGGTAATCCCAATGAGGAGTACCCTGTGTCTATGACCTTTGAGGACTAAGAATACAGTAACAATTTGAAGGATATTCACTTTGTAGCAAAGGAGTCAGTGAAATAGCAAAGAAGGTGAGGTGATCAATCTCAGAGACTATGAGATAGAGAAAATTTCTGGATTTTTAAGCTACAGGCTTTGGAATTTGGTTTCAATAAAGAAGAGGAGTTACCGTATTTGTTGTGATACCACACCAAGCTAGCTTTGGTTGATGCGTTAGAGCTTCAGTTATGAAAGTGAGACAGTTTTTGAATTCTAACATTGCATTTGGACTCCCTTGAGGATTGATATATTTCGAATAATCAATTCAATTGGAAAACAATCAATGAATAGACACATGGATATGTAGTCTATTCAAGTTATTGTTGTTTAAAAATAAGCCTTGAAAATAATTAAAAGGTGGAAGGACAAGGATGCTAGGTTTGAGTACATACTTTTGTTCTATAGAATTGAAATGTCGAAGATTAGAATTCTGGGTTTTTTGTAAATACTTTTGAACTATATTAGAAATAGGGGTTAAATACACTTGTGGGATCGAAAGATTTGTAATTCTTGCATATATAGCATTAGGTGAGGAGTATTTAATATAATCATTTTTTTAATAGAAGCACTGTGAAGAGCTTATATGAATGACGGAGTTTAATTCAATACTTGTTATTTATGCTATATTTTGTTGATTCTGGGTTTTTCAATGGGATGCATAGTGGTTGAGTAACAATACAGCAGTAAGAATCTGGGGACACGGTATTTGGCAATGAGTACACTAGTTTGGAACATGCTGAACAGGGCCTGGAGATGTAAGAATATACATGTGGGGAGTACACACTTGATATCGGGTGCTCGGGATGAACGGTGACAATAAAACGGTAACACTGATGTTAGAAAAGCACTACCATATGTGAACACACTATCAGATGGTGAGGGCACTAGTTTTTACAGCATGATCACGGGCCATGGTTACGTTACGATAGACTATAGGTGAGTAATGTTAGATAAATGGTGCTCTGGGTGAACCCCGGAAATATGAGAAATAGGGTCTTTACCATAGAACGCATTAGAGGGTTATCATACCAGTAAGTGTTTAGTTTTCAAATTGTTGAAGGATATTATGACTGCATCTAAAGAGAGTTGGATTATGTTGAGCCGGGTACTATCAGATAGTGTGCTGTGTTTAAGTTTTGCTGATAATAGAAGTTGTTTCTCAAATAGAGATGGATTACATAAAAAACAATAAGATTCTGTAAAGGTTGTCGCAAGGGCAGAATTGGGCATGTTTTGCTGCTCATGCTGATTTTTAGCGGCCGGGGCACATTTAGCGGTGAAAAGTCACCATGGCACCATGCGGTGCATAAGAGGGCGCAGCTCGTGAGTTGATTTTGATGCCCCTCGATTAGATTTTCTACTCAAGCAGCAGTTTTCTGACCATAAACGCTTGCGACCTCCCGCGACTGCCCTCGTTTGAGAAATCTCACCAGGTGCCCTCCTATCGGCTGAAAATCGTCTAGAGGATGCCAAATCTTGCTCACTTTCAGCAACCTTCCATTGGTGTGCCGTACACAAGAAAAAACTCCTCCACGTGGCGCTCGGCGAAATTGGGCTGGAACTCTGGTTTGTATGCATAATGGGGAGTAGCCAAAACTCCGCCAACTACGCCGAAGAAGAGGAATTTATCACCCATCACTAGTGTCAGATGAGCGATTCAGATATGCAATTATTATTGTTATTATTGTTATTATTATTTTTATTCATAAAGAATTTATAAAGTGCGACAGCTACTCCAAGGAGTGTCCCAGCATTAATAGTGACGTTTAGAGCAGTAGAAGAAGCAATTAAAAAGCAGACCCAAAGAGCAAAGTTTTAAGGATTTTTTTAAAAAGCAAAATGTCCTCACTGGCAGTTGTAGGGGAAAAGCATTAAACTCCTTGGCGACTAAGTACGATAATGAAATGCCGGCCCATTTTTTCCTTTTGAACCGGGTGGTGACCACCAACAGAGAAATGGAAGACCAAAGAGATCTCATAGGGGGCTACAGAACGAATCTGTTGTACAAATACTGAGGGCCCTTACGGTGGAAAGCTCTATGAGTGAGAACTAAGCATTTAAACATGACACAATCTTTTACTGGTAGCCAATTTAGATGTTTCAAGGCTGGCTGAATATGAGCTCTCCTGGGGAGATGCAACAAAAGTCACCAGCATCCTACCTGCACAAGTTGCAGTCTCCTAAGGAGATAGGAGGCAACCGCCAGTAAAGTGAGTTGGCGTAGTCCAACCTAGGAGTGAGAGTAAGATTTCTTTTTGCATTTTTGACAGGCCAAAACAAGTGCTTACTACCCCAGCTACCTGAGGTGCAAAAGACACAGAGTTATCAAACTTAATCCCTAGATTGGTGCTACTACTGCCTGAGGGGATGGGGAAGGGACATCCTGTGGTCACAGATCATTGTCCCAGGTCAGAGTGGGGGACCTGAACAGAAATGTTATGCATCCACTGAAATGCAGCAGTCAGACAACCCTAACATTTCTAATAACATTGGGAGATTTGCTATCCAATTCAAGAAGAAGTTGTGTATCGTTGGCATATGAGACAATATGCATGCCAAACAATTCAATCAGCATAGCCAGAGGGGTCATATACACATTAAAAAGTGTTGGGCTCAAAGCCGAGCCCTAGGGAAAACCAAAACCCAGTGCTTTAGGTACAGAGGCATTCAGGGCCATCCACACAGATTGAGACATCTATGCCAGAAAGGCACTCACAACACCAAGACTGAACCACACACACCTACAGCACCGAGATGGTGCAAAAGAATGGGGTGTGAGACTGTATCAAAAGCTGCAGATAGATCTAGGAGAACCAGTACAAGCTGTTTCCCCTGATCGACTGCTAGCCTGATTGCGTCTGCTACCTCCAATAAAGTGGTCTCTGTACAGAAGCCAGGAGGTACACCCGACTGAGATGGGTGAAGTATCTTGTTATGCTCTAAAAAAGCAGAAAGCTGTTTATTAATTAGTTTCTACTCTATCTTTGCAAAGGCTGGGAGCAGTGAGAAAGTGCAATAGTTAGCAAGAATAGTTTTATAAGCTGATGGTTTCTTTAATAATCAATCAATCATATAACATGTAAAGCGCACTACATACCCAGGCTGGTTTCAAGGCGCTGGGGGGGGGCAGGTGGAAGCTGTTACTGGTCGAAGAGCCATGTCTTGAGTTGTCTCCTGAAGGTCAGCAGGTCTTCGGTTTGACGTAGGTGGAGGGGGAGGGTGTTCAAGGTCTTGGCGGCGCGATGGGAGAAGGATCTGCCTCCGTGAGTAGTTCTCCGGATGCGTGGGACCATGGCTAGGGCGTGGTCAGCGGAGCGGAGTTGTCTGTTGGGTATGTAGAAGGAGAGTCTGCTGTTGAGATAGGCTGGGCCGGTTTTGTGGAGTGCCTTGTGTGTGTGGATCAGGAGCTTGAAGGAGATTCTTTTGTCGACGGGGAGCCAGTGAAGGTTCTTCAGGTGGGGGGTGATGTGGTCACGGCGCGGGACGTCGAGGATCAGGCGTGCAGAGGCATTTTGGATTCTCTGTAGTCTGCTGATGAGCTTGGATGAGGTTCCGGCGAAGAGGGCGTTTCCGTAGTCGAGCCTGCTGCTGACCAGGGCCTGGGTGACTGTTTTCCTCGTGTTTGTCGGGATCCATCTGAAGATCTTGCGGAGCATACGGAGGGTGCTGAAACAGGTGGAGGAGACTGCGTTGACTTGTTTGGTCATGGAGAGTTTCGAGTCGAGGATGACTCCCAGGTTGCGTGCATGGTCGGTGGGGGCCGGGGGGGACCCCAGTGATGTGGGCCACCAAGAATCTTCCCAAGCGGAGGGGTTGGACCCGAGGATGAGGATTTCCGTTTTGTCTGTGTTCAGTTTGAGGCGGCTGTCCTCCATCCAGTCGGCGACGGCCTTCATTTCCTGGTGGAGGTTGGATTTGGCGGTGAGGGCGTCCTTGGTGTGGGAGAGGATCAGCTGAGTGTCGTCGGCGTAGGAGATTATGTTGAGGTCGTGCTGTCAGGCGATGTGTGCTAGTGGTGCCATGTAGACAGCATCGGGCTGAGGGAGGATCCTTGGGGGACACCGCAGATGATCTTGAAGGCCTCGGAGCGGAACGGGGGAGGCAGACTCTCTGAGTTCTGCTGGAGAGGAAGGAGGTGGTCCAGTCCAGGGCCTGTTTCGGATCCCTGCATCGTGGAGGCACGTGCGTAGTGTGTGGTTGCAGACGGTGTTGAAGGCGGCAGAGAGGTCCAGGAGGATGAGGGCCGCCGTCTCGCCGTTGTCTAGCAGGATCCTGATGTCGTCTGTGGCGGCGATGAGGGCGGTCTCGGTGCTGTGGTTGCTGCGGAATCCTGATTGTGACGGGTCTAGGATGTTGTTGTCTTCGAGGTGTTGCGTTAACTGGGTGTTTACTATCTTCTCGATGACCTTAGCTGGGAACGGGAGCAAGGAGATGGGCCGGAAGTTCTTGAGGTCGCTCGGGTCCGCCTTGGGTTTCTTCAGTAGGGCGTTGATCTCTGCGTGCTTCCAGTTCTCAGGGAAGGTGGTGGTCTCGAAGGAGAGGTTGATGATTTTGTGCAGGTGGGGTGCGATGGACTTGCTGGCTTTGTTGAAGATGTGGTGTGGGAGAGGGTCGGATGGGGAACTGGAGTGGATAGTTCCCATGGTCTGTATTGTGTCTTCGATGCTCACGTTGGTCCAGGTTGTCAGGGTGTCGTGGGTGGTGAGGTGCGTTGGATTCGGTGCGGTGTGGTCGGCAGGGGTTGTCCGGGTTCTGAAGCTGTCATGGATGTCGGTGGTTTTCCGGTGAAAGAAGGTGGCGAGTGAGTCGCACAGGGCTTGTAATGGTGGGATGTCGTTGGAGCTGGGGTTGGAGAGTTCCTTCACGATGGTGAAGAGCTCCTTGCTGTTGTGCGCTTTGTTGTCAAGGCGGTCTGTGAAGGAGGTCCTTTTGGCGGTCCTGATGAGGTGGTGGTGGTTGCGGATGGTGTCTTTGTAGGCAGTGTGGCTGTCTGGCGTCTTGTTGCTGTTCCGTATGCTTTCCAGTTTCCAGCAGGTGCGTTTGGATTCGCGGAGTTCCGGGGTGAACCAGCTGACTCTTCTGCTGGTGTCTCTGTTGGTGGGGTTTTTCAGCGGCGCAATGGTGTTGGCACAGTCGTTCATCCAGCGTTCGAGGGCGAGTGCACAATCATTCAGGTTGGTGGGGTTCGTCGGAGGGTTGAGTGCGAGGCTTGGCTGTAGTTGTTCTTCAGTGATTTTGCCCCAGCGGCGGCGGGGGGTCTGTAGGGTGCGGTGGTGTGTGAGTGGTTTTCAGAAGGAGAAATGGATGCAGTGGTGGTCAGTCCAGGTGAGTTCGGAGGCGTGGCTGAAGGTGACGTGGGGGCTTGAGGAGAAGATTCCGTCAAGCGTGTGGCCTGCGGTGTGGGTCGGCGTTGTGACGAGCTGTTTGAGTCCGAGGTTGGCGAGATTGTCGATCAGGGTGGAAGAGTTGCTGTGGTTGTTGTTCTCCAGGTGATAGTTCAGGTCTCCGAGGAGGATGTAGTCGGTGGAGGTCAGCGCGTGCGAGCTGATGAGGTTGGCGATGGAGTCGCAGAATTGAGGCCGGGGTCCTGACGGTCTGTAGATGAGGGTGCCTCTTAGGGTGGTCTTTAGGTCCCTGTGGATCATGAGACAAGCCAAGAGTTAAAAAAGAAACACTTGATGGATGGAACGCTGGACAATGCAAACATTCACCCCAAGTCACAAGGATCTGCGTTTAATCCATCATTCTTTTGCTCACCACACCACCCCAGTTTGGACCCAGCCATATGCAAATCAGTCTTGACCCGGTTCCTTGTGGGAACAGTCCAGCCTGAACTGCCAAGCCAGCTCCTCCCTGGACCAGAAACAAACATCCTGGGACCGGTTTCAGGGCATCACCCTTCTTTAGCCAGGCTAGCTTGAATCCAGTGGTGTAGTGAGCACGGGACCCACGTCTGGGCATACCCTTCCCACTTAGGGCGACATATGCAAAAGAAACAATTGATGGATGGAATGTTGGACAATGCAAAAATTCGCCCCAGTCACAAGGATCTGGGTTTAATCCATCATTCTTTTGCTCACCACACCACCCCAGTTTGGACCCAGCCATATGCAAATCAGTCTTGATCCTGTTCCTTTTGGGAACAGTCCAGCCCAAACTGCCAAGCCAGCTCCTCCCTGGACCAGAAACAAACATCCTGGGACCGGTTTCAGAGCATCGCAGCGGACGAGCGCAGCGGGAGCGCCGTTTGCGCGCCGAAGGCGCGCCTAAGGCAAGCCCGTTTGCGCCCGTCCGCGCCAAGACCGCGACAGGCGCAGGAAACTCTGTCCACTCTTCCTCCCACATTCGTTACCAGTCCAGTGACCTCCATCATCTACAGGGCTCCAAGCACTGCCCCTGCATACTAGACCCAGCCACTCTAACCGGCTCAGTTAGCTGCAAGCTCTGCCGTTGGACCTCTACTAACTCAGGCCTCACTCCAGCCGCTCCATCACCCACCAACGCTTCCCAGCCTCTATTCAAAGGAGGACTAATTAACGCACGATCCATGTGCAAGCACAATCAAGATATACACAATCTCATTATTGACTCCGCTCTTGATTGCTTAATGGTAACCGAAACATGGTTAACGGAAGAGAGCAACCCCGATATTGCTATCGCCCTACCCCAAGGCTACTCGTTTTTCAGACAAGACAGAGCTAAGGGGAGAGGTGGTGGGGTCGCCATTATACTTAGAAACAACTTTTCCTGTCATACTTTCAATCTAGAACCATTGAAAAAAACAGAAGGTTTAGGCTTTTCAATTAAATTAAATGAACACACCTCCTTCTCAGGCGGCCTTATCTATCGCCCACCCGGAAACGCTACTGAGTTTCTTGACTCATTATGTGACTCCTTGGGACACTTCTCCCTAAGATACTCACATTTTACCCTACTCGGTGACTTCAATTTACATCTTGAATCTAAAACCGACGCCCAATCCGTCAATTTTTCCCAAACCCTGGATATGTTTAACATCCAGCAGCTCGTCACTCTTCCTACGCACTCTCTTGGTCATACCCTTGATGGTGTGTGCACCAACCTCTCTTCTTTAACCACCCTTCCCCCTCTGCCACAGATCTGGTCTGATCACTCTTTGATCCCATTTCACATTAAGACTGTGAATCCGCCCCCCTGCAATAAAGCCAACCCCCTCCTTACCAACTCCATCAACTGGAAAAAGGTCCAAGAAAACATTAGTCTCAAACCCCTAATGCCTTCTCAATCCCCCACTTTATCGGGGAACGTCGAAATCGACGCCGACCTTTTCCACAACTGGATCTCACTGGAAATTAAGTCCAGAATCCCCCCCAAGCGTCCCGGTTCCTCCCAACAAAAAACCAAAACCAAGGCCCCTTGGTTCACACCTGACCTAGCTAACGCTCATTTGCTATGCAGGAAGGCGGAACGTAAATGGCGCAAGACGTACGATGAGGTCAATCGCCTTGCATATACTCTAATAAGGAAAACGTATCTCTCAAAAATTAAATCAGCCAAAAAAACCTTTTAAGTTAACGCCATCAAAGATGCCAGCCAAAAACAAAAGACGCTGTTTAAAATAGTAAAATCATTTACTCAACCCAAAGCACTCCTACCGGAAATTCCCCCATCTCAAGATCTCTGTGACCAAATCTCTGACTACTTTGAAGATAAAATTGCCTCCATCCAAAACAACTTTCCCACCCCGGATACCCCCCTTGTTCCCCCCCTCCCGGACTCTAGTGTCGGCACTCTCAGTAGCTTCTCACCGGCCACGTTAGCGCAAACCAGAGAAATCATCCTGGCCTGCAAATCTGGCTCACCATCTGATCCCTGTCCCCCAAAAATTCTGCACCAACTAATCGAGGTGTTGAATCCTACGATCAACAAAATAGTTAATTCCTCACTCCTCACAGGGTCTGTCCCCAGCCAATGGAAGAAGGGAATTGTCAAACCCCTTATGAAAAAGGCCAGTAAATCCCCGACAGATCTGACCAACCTCCGCCCGATTTCACTACTCCCTGCCTTGGGAAAAATAACGGAGCAACTAGTCTACAGAGAGTTAAAACGCCACTTGGAAGAAAACAACATTCTCCACCCCAAACAATCAGGTTTCCGTCCAAAACACTCGACTGAAACCGCACTGATAGAGCTATCAGACACCATCAAATTGTTACAAGATCACAGGAAAAATTCAATTCTTATCCTCCTTGACTTAACGGCGGCGTTTGACACCATTTCCCACTCCATCCTTATCAGTAGATTGATGGATATTGGCGTCACCGACACTGTTTTAGCCTGGATTAAGTCTTTCCTCACCGATCGCTCACAAACTGTCACCCTAGGCCCCTTCCACTCGAAAGAGAAGATGGTCTCGTCTGGTGTACCACAGGGGTCTATCCTGAGCCCCCTCCTTTTCAATATTTATCTCATCCCACTCCTATCCCTGATCGATTCCTTCGGTATACCAGTCACCTCGTACGCCGATGACACACAACTCATCGTGCCTCTAGAGGACAATTCCACTGATGCCGAGCTCAACCTTAAACTCTGTTTAACTGAAGTCTTCCGCTGGATGGATCGCAACCATTTAAAATGCAATTCCAGCAAAACTGAGATCCTTCCAATTGGAAAAAACGCGTCCTTCTGCCCAGCCCTCTGGTGGCCAGATGATTCAGCTGCTCCCCCCCAGACTGTTACATCCGCCAGAAATCTTGGCGTTATCTTTGACTCTGACCTCTCCTTTGACATACATGCTAGAACGGTAGCTGGCAATTGCTTTGGAACAATCAAATCACTCAGAAAATTCTTCAACTTCCTTCCTACCGATGCTAGGAAAACTGTGACAGTAGCGCTTATAATTTCCCGCCTAGACTATTGCAACGGCCTTCTTGCAGGGGCAAAAAAGAACACACTATCAAAACTTCAAAGTGTGCTTCACTCCGCCGCACGATTGGTACTCAGGCTACCTCGCAGATCCTCTATCTCTGCTGCCCTCCGTTCGCTACACTGGCTACCTCTCCATAAGAGAATTCTCTACAAAATACTGATCATTGCCTTCCGTGCCTTCAACAAAACCGGCCCTAAGTACCTCTCCAGACGCTTTCCCCACTACACCCCCAGCCGTTCCCTCCGCTCGTCTCTTGACAATCTCATCCTCCCTGCCAGATATAACCTGAAGACTAAGGGCGGCAAAACCCTAAGCTCTCTGGCCACTAAAGCATGGAACAGCTTGCCCAAAACTCTCCGACATCAGACGCTTGAAAAATCCTTCAGAAAGCTCTTAAAGACCTGGATCTTCAACCTCTCCGATGATTACGCCAAAGCGGCCATCTAAACCCCCCTTCAACCTCAGGATTGATTAGTCAGGATCTTCAGCGCCAAGATGCTCCCTCCGGAGCGAACGTCGCGCTCTACAAATAACCCCTCAAATATCAAATATCATCCTTCTTCAGCCAGGCTATCTTGAATCCAGTGGTGTAGTGAGCACGGGACCCACGTCTGGGCATACCCTTCCCACTTAGGGCGACATATGGAAAAGACAAGCCAAGAGTTAACTGTCCTGGTATCTGTTGCCATGTCACCGCTCAAGAGAAGAGAATGCAGGCTCAAGGCAGCCCTAAATTTGATTTATGATACACATGCCCAATCATGACATGATACAGCAGAGTGCGTTCTCCCGGCATGAGGTTAATGGTCCAAAGACCATTGAAAAAATATCGAAGCATGGTCAGGCTGGGTCAAAGTTTTGACCTCAGAAACTGAGACTTTACAATTGTAGAATAGAGTGTCTACAGTGTGACTCAATGTGTGAGTGGGCTTGGAAACAAACTGATGCATACCCCAAGCAGACAGGTTTTCCAATAACAGTTGGTTAATCATTAGAGCCCAATAGAGGCTCAGTGTAGTGACAACTATCTAGTGAAGATACAGCATATTTTTAAGGGAGGATTACTATTTAAACATTATTTTGAGGAAACATGATTCTGATGAGTGAGATGGTTTTAATGTAGGGAAGGTTACTAGAGTTTGTTCATCTGTCATTAATAGTCCTCGGTGCTGTCTAGTTGGAAACTTCTTTCATTGTAACACTCAATTTTTTGAAGCAAGATACACTGCTTCTGAGCTCATCAAGGTACATTGGTTCGGAAGAGAATGACATAGGCATTTATTTGTATGTTATTTTGGATTTTGTCTATAAGAAGTGTTTTTACCTGCATTCTAGCACCTGTATCATAGAGGAGTGAGACAAATCTGACTGAACTTATTATCGACTTCCATAATTTGCAACTTTTTGCTGTGCAACTACGGTATGTAATCAATTGATGGTGCAATTTCCTTTTAATGAGTTACCACGAACAGGATGACATGTATGACAGTGAAGTGCCATCCGTTTTCACAGAGGGTGTACTGCGACTAGGATGCATTGTTATCATTCGTTGATTATTGAAAAGATTTGGGGGCATATTATCAAGAACGGCGTTAAAAATGATCTCCAGTTTAGCGGCAGAAAACTGCCATTAAAGCGGCGATAATGGGCTTGATAATATTCCCTTGAGAATTCCAATAGAAGTCCACGTTCTGGTGTAAACATGGGCTTCTATTGCAGCGACGGCCCGTATAGGGCGTTTTACCGGGGCGGTGACGTGGGGCAGAGGAGGGGCAGGGTGGGGGTTGCAAAATGCGGCATATGGCCGATTGCAGGTAAGTTACAAAAAAAATAAAGAAAACAAATTTTGTTGCGCGTGCTGCATCGCATTTGGCGATGCTGCGCGCGCAACGAAATTAGTTTTATTTATTTTTTTCATAACTTACCTGCAATCGCCCGTATGCCGCATTTTGCAACCCTCCACCCTGCCCCTCCTCTGCCCCACGTCACCGCCCCGGTAACATGCCCTATACGGGCCGTCGCTGTTCTATTGGAATTCTCCAGGGCATATTATCAAGACCATTATCGCCGCTTTAGCGGCAGTTTTCTGCAGCTAAAACGGCTATAATTTTAACTCCATCCTTGATAATATGCCCCGAAGTGTTAAAACCATTAAATTATTTTTCATAAAACAATGGGTAATGTTTTTTGAGTCATTTTTCATTAGGAGCACTTTTGGAATAACTTTAATTTGAAGTTGAGTGGCACACCTTATCAGCCTGAGCACATGGGGGCACATTTCGTGATACTTTCTTATCACATTTCTTATCAGTTTCTTTCATTGTATTTGGGCAATTGCATGTAACGCGATTTTAAGTTAATGATTTGTGGAGATGTGTGCCCTTTTTTGATTTACGGTGTCACCTCGTGCTATTTTATTTTTGTTTTTAAATGATAGTACTGATCTCATACATCGATCTGTGTATGATGTATTGGATGTGTTAATCTTCCCTTTTGCAGGGATGTTTTGTCCCCAAAGAATGTCCGCCAGAGAACCATGGAATCTCTTTTGGTAACTTTGGATCAATTTGTTACACAGGATGGCTAATAGTAATGTACACGTACCCTTATGTGTCGGCTTTAGGATTTGAAGTTTCTTAGAAAGGTTTGGTCATTGATGCTTATGTTTTTAACTGTCTTGTTGGTTTACTCTGTTCATTACCTTTTTCTTTTCTTTCTTGTAACTGGTTTTGTTCACTGTCTGGTCTGACAAAGAAGCTAGTGTTTAGGTAAGGGTGATCGACGTTGAGGTCGTCAAAAAGGTTTTGGGCAGATTCTTGTCCATAATAAAGTCGAAAGATTTGAACAGAGAAATATTGGGGCATATTTATAATAACTGACGCATCCCTGCATATCAGCAGGGATGCGCCAGGTATTTTGCGCCCCTGCTCCGCCACCATGGATGCGTCGCATTTATAATGCGGCGCACCATGGGGCAAAAACGGCACAGATGCGTCACGCATCTGTGCCGTAAAAGTGGCACATTGCTGGAGTGCATGATTTGCGCCGCTGCTGCGTCACAAAAGTGACGCAACGGCGGCGTAAATGAGGCTCAAGTCAAACATAAATCTGCCCCATTGTGTTTAATTTTTGAGCAGCTACCTTCTTTCAGACTTTTTACCTCTGTAGTATTTTCTGTCTGTTCACAAGGGCTTTTCCCTTCTCTTGAATAGTATGGACAAAAGGAGGTTGGTGGGCTAGTGTTGTTTGTTATTGCAAAGGTTCACAGGGAGATTGTGTCAGTCATTACCAGAACTAGATAAGAATCGAGTTAGAATGAGGAACATTTCTGGCTCAGTAAATACAGATAAAAGATAAGAAATTGCCCTCCCATAGGCTCAAACCCAAGCAACAGTGATTACTGACTGGGCTTCCCTTTCGCTCTGTGTAGCTCGAAGCAATTCTCGCATCCACCACAATTGTTGTTTTCACTCGGGGATGTTTTTCACAATTAGGGCTCCTTGTCTTTTCCTTTCTTTCCAGGCTTCAAACTCTCATGCTTAAATGTCCTGGCTATTATTAAGGTTCTCCGTTTCATCCAGTGCAGCAGTGGCGTTATTTCGTCTCGGAGAAGCACTTTTGCTGCTCATTTGACACATTTGTGCAATTGCCCGGCTAATCTTTCTGGACATGTTAAGAGATACTTAACATAACTTTAAACCCTGGTTTACATATACAGTTTTATTTCAGGGCTTAGAGCATGCTTCGAATATATGTTGTGGTTTCAGGTAAGTAGAGAATATGATTTAGAAATAATTGGAAATTAAATCAGGAACATAGATTGCCAAGTCCCAGAATAGAATGAAGGTTCACAGATAACGCCAACAACAACAGGCTACAAATAGGATACGTGCAGGGCACGTAGTAACACCAGTGATCGCACCAATAAAGGAAATAATGAAACGCTGCAGTGCTGTTGGTGTATTCGGTACAAACATTTAAAGCTGATGATTTTGAGGGCCCTACCAGGATATTGCAAGCTATAGGCTGAGTTGTGCCTGAAAACATTTTTAGATTCTGAAACAAAATGCAGTGTCTCCATTCTTTTCAGAATGGATATTTACTAAACCCTATCAGGATATTTCATCTTTTTGTTGTCCCTGTATGTTTTCTACCTAGAATAATGCATATGTATGAGGCGTGTGCCATCTTTCCTCTTCAAAGTCAAACACAGAATATTTATGCTAAACTTCAAAGAACCATCCCAAAGGGAGGATTCTGGTGAAGAAAAAATAGCTACTATAAACAGGAATATGGCAGCCAAATTCACACTTTGTCATGTAGTGCCAAGTGAAATCGAAGGTTATTACTTGGCCTGGGCTAAAATTCCGTTCCGCTCGCGGAAATTGCGATAATTTGACATTTTCGCGTTCCGCGGAGAGCGCGAAAATGTCAAAATGTCCCCAATCCGCATATTACCGGAAATGTTTTGCTTGCTCGCGCTGTAAAATAATACATTCTCGCGTGCGCGTGATCGCCTTACCTGAATCCCTGCGTTCACCGACAAGTTTTCCCGATCCGGTCGCGTTCTCCAAGAGATGTTGGATTGTTGGTAGCCATTTGCGCTGTCTCGCGACAGTTCGCGCCCGCAGTAACGTCATTCGTTGCGCGATCACGTCTTTCTTCTCGCGATCATGCACCGCGAGACAAGTGAAGACAAGATGGCCGCACCCGCGAGCAACCGCATGGGTAAGTTAGCGAGCCGCGACCACGCAGAAAATACCGCGAATGGGGGGAAAAAAAACTTCCGCATCTTCGCGATATTTCCGCGTGTTTGCGGAGATTTTTTACATTTTCGCGATAATTTGCGAAAGTGAATTTCGCAAATTCCGCCCACCCCTAGTTATTACTTTGCAAAGGTAATAATGGTGTTCCTGGTCATGGTCGTCTGATTTGGAACTTTGCAATAAAGCGAGCAAGTGAACAATGTACCTGAGTACACAGGTGTAAGGATATTTTGTGCGAAAAGTACATTATCATGAAAGGTTTTTATTGAAAAAAAGGGGAGATAAAACAGAGTATGAACAAAAACAGAAATGGAATAACTCTTTTAACTTTGTTATTTCAAAGTTGAGTTTTCGTTGGTGGGAACCTTTGTAATGTAGCATAATTGAGAACCTAGATGTAGAAAAATGCACATTTTTTCCTCACGAGGGATGATAGCGGTAGTTATTGGGCAAGCTGCACCTGCAATTCCAGGTCTCTTTGTTTACTTCGCTAGTTTATGGGGTCACACCTGATGCCCACTTCTTGTGTAATATTGTGGCATATGACGCTTCAAACTTCACTGCAAAAAGAGTTGTGCACTGCAGTGGAAATAGGCATAGCCATGACTGCGGCACTCTGAAGCTAAAGGCATACCCTCATTCTTAAAAGCCCTGTAATGCTCATTCCCTAACTTCAAACGTCCAAACTTGTGACTGAAACGAAGTGAAATGATGGGACTGGCTAAGACAGGAGAAGATGGTGAGTTTATCTATCTTCAGTGATGTTCCCAAATGGCTACACAGCTCCTCCGACTGCCAAGATTCCACTTCCGTCTAGAGCACGATCAACATTCTAAATGCGCTCAAAGTGTTCCAAGGGTCATCCATTGTCCTAAAACGGAGAGGGGGATGCATAAGGAGCAAACCAATTTAGGGTACTACTTAACTTTACAAAATACGTAATATGAATTATAGAGATTATCCTAACATAAAGAGAAGTTATAACACATCTCTTTATCATACAAAGAAAAACAAAGTGGAAAGAGGGAATAAAAAGATTTATTGCGGGCAGGAATTATGCTGCTGAAAAGTGCAGAGGGGGTCATTGTGTCCATCCTTTTTAAATAAGGATAGGTATGAAGAATGGTAATGCGAGACAATTTTATTCGCTCCATTGGTATCATTCAACACTGTCAATCATGTAATCTGCACATCAAAGTTAAGACAGTTTGGAATACGATGGCTAGTGCTGAAGCGGGTTGTTTCATCCCCTCACAACCACCCTCAGATAATCTCTCTAACCCCCTTTAAGTTTCTTCAAAACTCTGCAAGTTGAAAACTTTCGGAGAGTTGAGCCCTATGCCCAGTCCTACTTCATAAATAACTGCTACCTCTGGATCAATTGATTCATACCTGCGCGAAGTAGATTTGATCAACCAACCCCATCCTATATATGCTCTCAGACAGCTTGGTAAGTAAAGTGGGAAAGTTAATATGATGTAAATATGATGTGTAAAGTGCATGGGTGCCCCAGCAATGGGCTTCCTTGCGCTGACCACAGTAAACCGTCATTGTGCATCAAGAGAGGTGAGGAGGCCACAGTGAGGCCTATGTAGCAATGAGCCATGTTTTTAGTTTTTTACCAAACAGAGAGGACTCTGAGATAATCCTTAGGTCAGGGGGCACGTTTTTCCAAAGGACAGGAGCCTGAACCCTGAAAGAGCGACCTCCCAGTTCAAGGGATCACTGCCAGATTTCATTTAGCAGAGTGAAGTGCTGGGGCAGGAATATAGGGCAGCATGTGTTCTGAAACAATGGGGGCTCCTGCAGCATAAATGATCTTGTGAGCAGTGCTAACAATTTCAAATTGAAAGAGCTTCTCAATTGGCAACCAGAGAAGCTTCTGAAGGAAATCAGAGGAGAAGCAAAACTTAAGAAGGGAGAACAGCAATCTGGCAGCAGCACTTTGCACCGACAGCAACCACTTTAAAATTGATTTTTTGCAAGCCAGATACAGGATGTTGCAGTAGTCGAGGCATGACAGTATAAGAGATTGAATGATCAACTGTCGAATGTGGGGTTGGAAGAAGCCGATAATAGGTTTGAGGCCTCTCAAGAGGGCAAAACAGGTGCCTGCTAGAGTTCTCACTAGTTTTTTTTTATAGATGATTTGGGTGATGGAGGAGGCACCAAAGTCTCCGGCCACCAGTGATCTCCTAAAGTCTGGATGGGCTTTGTGAACAATAGGATCTCAGTTTTATTAGAGTTAGGTATTAGACCATTAGCATCCATCCAGCTGGAAACTGCAGCATACATTCCCGAAATGTGAGGATGTCTTGAGAGGCATCAACAGAGAAGGAGACAAGAAGTTGAGTATCATCTGCGTATAATACTTTGGAGACATCAAAGGACTTCAAAATCTCCGCAAAGGTCTGACGCAAATGCTAAAAAGAATAGGGATTGATGAGCAGCCCTGGGGAACCCCATGCTCCCCAGCTCTAAGCAAAGATGAGAAAGGAGGATAAATTACCTGAAAGGAGTGGTTGCTGTGGAAGGAGGCAAACCAAGACAAGGCCTTGCCTCAGACACTAATATTACAGAGGTGGTAGAACAGCAACTTGTGTGATACAGAGACGAAGGTGGCACTCAGGTCCAGAAATATAAGGGCAGAGGAGCCGCCTTCATCTGCTGTTCTAGAAAGAGTCCCTGTCACAGTCAGGAGAGCACATTCAGAACTGTGGTTGGACCTGAAGCCATTTTCGGACATGTCCAAAATGTGATTGACATCTAAAAACTCAGTTATGAGTTTATGAACATGTTTTTCAACAACTTTATCTAGGAAAGGAAGCATGCAACTTGGTCAATGGTTTTCGGGTTTAGTAGGGTCAAGAGACACTTTCTTCTGTAGGGGTATCACATTCACCTGCTTCCAGGCCTGAGTAACTGTGGCCTTGGACTAAGAGAAATTGGCAATCTCAAGAAAAGTAGGAAGGATGACCTTGTCGAGTGTAGTGACAGTGTCAGGTTTCAGAGAGTCATCTGCAGAGCCCTATTTTACTAGAGTGCATACAGTGGAAAAAGTGGGCAAGTCAAGGAGGGCTAGTTCATTTACTTCTGGCCCAGGCCGTAACTCTTCTGACCGGCCAGGACCTACCTCTGCATTGATGTGGACCTCTGACAGAAAGTGCGTGTAGATGATGTTTGATCTTTTCAATGAAAATATATGCTATATTGAACAATTACATTCTCGACTGGCCCTGTAGTGATTGGTTTTGTAAAACTATTTACAATTGGAAAAAAATATTTTGCTGTTTTTTTAATATTGAAATCTTATTAAAAAGGAACTCAGCTTGCGTTTTCCTTATTGATTTGTAGTACGCTTTAATTGCATTCATATAATCTGATTAAGCCACTACGTCATAAGATTTTCTCCAAGCTCGCTTGAGCACCTTGCAGTGTTTTTCCTCCACAACCAACTCCCCATTGAACTAGGGGGTGGAGGGCCTACTTCTGGCCTGAGCTTGAGAAGCAGGTCAACTTCTCAAGGGCCGAGGTCAGCCAAGCCTTTATCTTGGAATCTCCGCAATCCACACTGGCATCTAACTGAGAGATTTTGACTGATATATAGCTGCTGAAACCTTCAAGATTTAGTTTATGCCAGGGCCTTTTGATAGTAGTGGAGGTATTTATATTGTTATATATAGTGGAGGTATTTATATTGTTATTCACTGGTAAAGGGAAGGACGCGGGAATGAGACAGTGGTCTGACCAGGTTATAGGCCAAGAAGATGAAACCTCTAGATTTGGAGGTGTAGAAAAAAGTGGATCTATAAGATGACTAGATGTGTGTATGGGACCTCCTACTAATTGATCTAGCTGCAATGACGCCAATTTATCTAGCAAATTGCGGTCCCCTAAATTATGAGGCTGATCAAAGTGAAGGTTTAAATCTCCTAAAATACTGAAGTTGGATAATTTAAGAGCTAATGGGGTCACCTAGTTAACCAAAGCTGTACTTAAGAATTTACAGGGGCTGGGAGAGTCTATAAATTAAAAGACCTGAAAGTGTAAGGTTTTGTTCACTGAAATCTGGAATAGGATGCTTTCAAAATTTTGGATGGGACAGGGATCCAGATTATCGACTATAGTAGATTTGTAGATGATAACTATGCCGCCCCTCTTCCACTGAGTCTATCACATCTTTTTATGGTATAGTCTGTGGGGAGAGCTAGGAGGGGTTCAGCTGTAGTTGCAGGACTGAGTAAGTTTGCAGTAAGAAAAGCTGTTCCAGGTACGTTATCTTGAATTAGATCATATACCTCGGCCTGGTGGCGAACCAATGAGTGGCAATTAATTGCACAGATTGTAAGCAGTGAGCAATGATTGTCTTGGGCTGCATGAACATGGGGTGGGGGGGTGGACCTATCCCAGGCACAAAATTACACTGTTTACATTTAAAACTATTTTCCCCTGGGCACCAGGCATGCAGAAATTAGCATGTGAGTCTAAGGGGTGCAGATGAGGAGTAAGAAAGCGAATCTCTCATCGGTGGGGCAGCATTTCTAGCCCCTAGCACTATCCAGGCATGGACGGGCGCAGACAGACTTACCTTTGGTGCACATCCACTGCGGTCTGCACATTGGCCTTCTTTATATGTGGGAATTCCCGGAAGGAAGGCAGCATGAGAAATGTCTAGTATTACAGAAATTGTGAAAGAGAACTGAGAAGGCTTAACCACCTTATGTTACTTTGCCAGGAAGAGGAATATTGAAGTTGTTGTTTTTAGTTAAACAAGACTACCTCTTCAACCCTATTAACTTCTTTTTGAATCAATGCTGTGAGTGATCAAATCTATATTTTTCAAAGAGTGTTATAGCAATATTAATATGCAAATATATCATCAATCTTTGACTTGCACATTTATTTCATACTTCCATTGATATAAATGATGTTATATGTAAACACCAGGAGTGAACGAATGCACCCATATTGCGTTACTTAATTGTAGGTTCATTTATTTATATTTGCATTCACTCATTGTGCTCTGTGGCATTCATTTTTATGTACAAGGAGATTTCACTGCCCTCCAAAATATTTCCAATGTTTGAGATGCTGGAGTAGATGAAGTGCTAGTCTGGGTGTACATCTTTTGTGATCGTTCAAATATTATTAATCAGCATAACAACACTAAGCATATCAGTATTTGTGATCCAAGTTTGTAAATGCGGATGGTGTAACTTTTTCCATTTCCTGATGCGTATTGGTGTTCCTCATTTTCACGAGGCTCAAGGAACATGTACAGAATCATCTTTTAAATATAAACTTGTGCTTTGTGCGCAAGACCTAAAAAGGCATACATGGTCGATAGAAAAAAATCCTTTATTTAACTCCAGAGAAGAGAATTTGATATATTGTTCTGTTGATTAAGAAGCAGGAACATTTTTGCCAGTGCAGCGGTGGGTATCACTATGGTAACTAGAATAAAGAGAGTTGCACGTGGCTTTGGCCTTGAGCACTTGCCTCCCAGTTAGCTGAGTGGGAAGGCTATTCCTTTTCACCAGGTGGGATTTTTGACAAATATGCCATCAAGATTATTTTATGCAGCTGAGAGTAAATTAGCCCCTTAATGTCACTGCAGATGTTGGTGCAACTTTAACTTGACACCACAAGGAAAATCTCTTTCTTCTTCCCTGTAGCCATTGGGTAAGCAAGCACCAAGATGGAGTCAGACGTGAGCTTTGGGTCATGGCCTCCTCCTACTATGGGGAATTCTTGCTTTTGACCCCTCGGATAAACGTTTATGGTAATCCCAACAGGACATGTTCCCTAATCCGATGCCACATTCGGACCCAGTATCCCATATGTGTTGTCGCCATTGGTCACAGTCTCATAAGTAGGAATTCCGTATGACTCATAACACTACTGTTAAATCAGCTCCTTCCAAACCCTTTTTGCAGTTGCCATTTGTGACTGATAGCGATTTGCTGAAAGGAGAATGCATGCAGGGCCGGCCTGGGAATCAAAACCGGTCCTGGCAAAGTGCTTGGCAGGCTCTCTGGGCGTTTGGGGGTGCGGCCAAGCTGTTTGCCACGGCCGGTTTCAGCCGAGTTCGTTTCAGCGGCCGATATTGCAGCTACGCTGCAAAAACGGCGCTGTAACTAAAACAGCCCCCAGGTGCCCAAAACCGGCCCCCAACCCTAGCGGCCCACCAGGGAATTCCCCTGTCCGCTACAGCCAGTCCGGCCCTGAATGCATGAAAGAGGCAGCCCCTTCCTCCTCCTTCCAGTTCCAATCCCAAGTGTTCTTTTTGACAGCAGCCACTGTTTCTTTAAATGCCTGCGCTTTGCTTTTAATCGAATGTTGGCAACCAGTGAATGTGAATACAAGGATGGACATCTGCTGTAGCTTGCATTACTAAATCTCCGAATTTGTAGCCTTTCACGGGAAGTCTCGAAAGGACTCCTGCCGCATACAAATTAATGAGTCCGAAAATTTTGCCACTCCCTGCAAAGGGGGCATTTTGCTGTGTAACTGATAAGAGCAAAACCAAGGTGGGGCCGTGAAGCAGTTTGGGTGCAAAATATACCTACAGCTTTGCAGCCCCACGTGAATACAATGCGAATGAGATTGTGAAGCAACCAACCATCACTGAAAAACTGAAGATATAAAAACGCCATATCATAAAAAAGATGAACATTTTTTCTTTCTTCCATGGTTAGTCAGAGCACCCGTATTGTCAGCATTCGATTTATTTGGAAACAACTCTCTGACTGCATATAATTGACAAATGATTAACTATTGTGAGATATTTTAAAAATCATATTTTGCTAAGAATATCGTTTCACTAAAACAATATTGGTTGTTCAATACAAGTTGCACTGGCCTGCCTAATGCCATTGAATATGTATATTTGAACTGCAAAAATAGGGATATTGAGGGAAATGTAATAACGAATATTGTTCTAGTCTACTGAATCGTAAAATTCAGAGTTCGACTAATTGAGTATTATGCATGTCCAACAGCTGGCATCACAACACATGCAGTGCTGCTGGTTGCTCTCTTGAATAATGATTTTCTGTGAAACTCATTTTCAACAAATGTAATAATGCAGCACTTTGAAGAGTGGATGACAAGAGGCCAGGATTAGAAACCTTCAAACCACTGTAGGCCATCAGTCTCGATTACATGCACCCTGATAATGACACCATGCTTCATATGTCAGTTATGAATTATTGACAGATCACACCTGAAAATACAAATGAATTCTTAGTAATTCTCGGCCGGGGGAGCAAGCACGTATTGTCTGCACATAGATCCAAGAAATTAGTGTGATTGTACACATCCTTTGTAAGGATATTTTTAGAGTAGTTTTGGTGCACTTGTGCCTCTTTACTCTCCTTCTAGTGGTCGGCAGTGCGTGTGCACAGAAGATTAGACAATGTTCTGTTTTGTGTGAGTAGAAACATCCTGAACATTTTTAGATTTCGCCTGTATTTTTAAAAAAAAAATCTTAAAAGGGGCTTAGAGCCCACCCTTACATTCCATTTGTTCATATAATTGTCACTCTGTTTTCCTTGCTTGCTGTTGGCTGCAGCATGCTCCTTCTCGTTTTTATCTTTCTCTTTGTGTGTTTTCTTATCAGTGGAGCTTGGACTAAGTATTCCCTTTGAACTTTTCCTCCTCCTTTTAATGCACAACATTTTTCTTTGAGACTAAGCGTGCTTGGTTAATGCACCACAGAACCGTATTGGGCGCTTTACATTAGCACCAGTTCAGTTACACAAGGAAAGATTCATTTATTTAGGCCCTTGGTCATTAAGTAATTTGCACGGAATCAAGGATGTTAAGTTGGCGCTGAAGCTCAAACCCAGTTTCCAAGCTCCAAAGTCAGCATCTCTGGCCCTTACGCCACATCCTCTCCCAAGAGGATACCACATCATCTCCCTAGACTCTGCCTCAGTTCCACATTTTGTGATTATAGTCAAATCACTTAATCTCCTCATAGCCCTGTGTGCTGTTGGTTACCCGTCCACCCCTGGCCCGTTGCTGCTTACCCCGCTGAATTCCATTTCACAGATCTCTTCCTTCCCCGACTCTGCTTTTCACATTTTATTTGTGCAGTTTTTTTAGAGAGCCAACACCACCCAAAGGTATTGGAGCAATGTTCTTTGTCACCAGTCAAATATATTTTGTGTAGTTTTATATAGCGTCAACACCACTTAAAGTTTTGGAGCGCTTTGTATTTGCTCCTTGTTGCCCATCAATCTCCCGCTTGTTGCTGCTTGCCTGTGCTAAACTTCTGTAGCACAAATCCCCTCTTCCCCTGGACCCCCCACCTCCCCAACTCTGCTTTTCAAATGTTTCTTTTTGTGCAGTTTGATGTAGTGCCATCACCACCTGAAGGTATTGGAGCACTTTACATTAGCACCAGTTACTTTACACAAGGGCTCATTCATTTTTGTAGACACAAGGAGATTAAGTAATCTGCCCAGAGTCAAGGATGTTAAGACGATGCAAAAACCCAAACCTCGGTTTCCCCGCTCCATAGTCAGCAGCTCTGGCCCTTACTTTGCATCCTCTCCCAAGAAGACGCCACATCATCACCCTCAGCCTCAGTTCCACGGTTTGTGATTACCGATAAATCCCTTAATTTCCCCATTGCAGCTCGCGTTTGCAGTTGGTTGCCGGTCCACCTCCCACTGGTCGCTGCTGAACTCTGTTGCACAGATCCCCTCCTCTACTGACTCTGTTTTTCAAATTGTTTTGGTGCAATTCTATGTAGCACCAACACCACCCAAAGGTATTGAAGCACTTTTTAGAAGCATCGGTCACTTTTTTATGTGCAGTTCTATGTAGCGCCAACACCACCTGAAGGTATTGGAGAACTCTACATTAGCACCAATTCCTTTACACAAGGACACAGTCATTCTTGTAGGCATGACGAGATTAAGGGATTTTCCCAAAATCAAAGATGTTAAGCCAAAGCCGAAACTCGAACCTGGTTTACCAACTCCATAGTCGGCAGCTCTGACCCTTACACCACACTCTCAAAAAGTTATTATATCATCTCCCTAACCTCAGCCTCAGTTCTAAATTTTGTGATGATGGATAAATCACTTGATCTCCATGTTTGTAAATACAACAAGCACTGGCAATGGCAGAAGGTTTTGCCTGTGTGAAATCTGTTGTTTGTAAGTCTCGGCTAGACAGCGCATGCGCTGCTCAGCTAGACAGCACATGCGCTGCTCAGCTAGACAGCACATGCGCTGTCTCAAAGAGATGTGTTGTGTTTTATCAGTGGGCTTACAGGCTGCCCATCTCTTACCATTGGTAAACTTCAACTTCATTCTTATTTTCTTTGATCCCATTTGTCATGGCACGCAGGAGTTATGCCCTCTTCTTGTTTTTGGCACTCTCATAGCACATGGACCAAGTACATGTTTTCTTACACCGCTTATGGTTTGTGCACCAATTTTTTCTTTATTTTCAAGCACTCCATGGAAGTACCTGTATTTTCAGGCCCTCTGCCTTGTACACATGCGAACTAAAATACATGCGTGTGTACATAAACAAATGCATTTCAGAAAAAGCTGTTAAAACACAAACAGCACTTGTTTATTTATTTTTATGCACAATCCAATGGTATTAGAGCACTTGATCCATTCTCCATCTTGCCATAGCGTGAAAACAAGTCAATGGTATTGGAGTTCCTTAAGTGCTCACCCGTTACATTCTACAATGACACATTCATTTTTGTTGCTGCTCTTTTTTCAATTAGGGTATTTTTTCTCCCTTCATTGTTGATTTCTCCTGCCCTCTCCCACCGTTGCTTGCCCATCTCGCCATCCCCTCCTGCTTCCCTGCTTGAACCGCTCCCCCACCATCTCCCTCATGGCTGCGGCCTTTATTTATTTATTTTTATTGCAAGATCTAATGGAATTGGAGCACTTTTTCCAGACGCCATCTTGCCATAGTGCTAACACCAGTGGATGGTATTGTAGTGCTTTAAGTGCTCACCAATTACATTACACAATGACACAATCATTGTCGTATGCAGGAGGAAGCGTAAGTGATTTGTCCAGAAGCACAAACTGTTCTGCCGACCCCAAGATATGAACCTGGCTCCCCAGCTCCCCTGTTGGCAGCTCTGGCCATTATGCCACATCCTTGCTACACTTCAAAGTTCCTTAAAATGTTTCTCACAATCACTTCCACAACTGTTCAGCAAGACCCCGTCAAAACTAAACAAGCGTCAGCAAAGCCACTAAATCTCGGCAATGCCCGAGCTATTGGTCTTGTCAATGTGAATGCCTTTTATCCATGCTGTCTAGCAGCAAATCTGCTGTTTAACAAAATATACATAAAAGGTACGTCATATCAAACCATGGTTTCATCTACTAGTGTGACGGTATCCATTATAGCTTTATACCCCACTGTAGACCGGCTCCAGCGATAAAGGCCTGAGCCAAAGGCTTAAGCAAGCCTTTAATAGCCGGTATAGCCCAGCTACGGTGGGCTTTAAAGCTATTAGAACATTCTGCTGCATCAGGGTAGAATGTTCTTTTTTTTTTTTTTTTTTTTTTTGAGTTCAAAATGTTTTATTAGATTTTCCATAAGAATGAACAAATACAGACAATACAGAAAAAATTTATCACAAGCGAAAATACCTATATAAAATAAAACATTTCTAAAAGCAATTCTAAATACAATAGTTAAAGATGTATATATAATCAATTAGAAGGAGGGGAGATAAACTAAAAAGAAGGGCAGGGAGGGAGCCATGAAAAATTGCATTGTCAACTTATTAGAAAAAGGAGCTACATTCATCATATAAGGCGTTAAATAGAATGACTGTAAAACGGTGAATCAAGTATACATATACAATTATAAAGATAAGTATACATCTATGGGTAACCAAAACGAGTGAAACAAATTAGAATTGTGATTGATCCCTTTCAGGGATAATTGAGCACCTCTTCTTGTAAAAATGACCCATGACCACCAAGCATGAACCGATAAAGACAAAATATCCTTCCAGCAAAATGTAATGGACTTTAAAGCAGCTGATATTAGGAAGTTAAACAGTTTACCTTCTAATTCAGTTAAGTTATGCGTAAGATCAACAGCTTTACATATTAATATTTTGTAAGAAATAACATCATGAATATGAAATATTTGTTGAATAATATCCCAAACATCAGACCAAAATTTAAAAATTAATGGACATTCAAAAAGCATATGTCGTAGTGAACCAGGGAGTAATTTACAATGCCAACAAATGTCGTCTTGCATCAGCTTAGCACGAAATAAACGCACTGGGGTCCATAAACAATTAAATAAAATAAGAATTGGTTTGGTAAAGTGAAACAGGCAGCCATCCTGAAATACTATTAAGCCAAACAGTCGTCCATGTATCGTTGGACAAAGAAAGGGAAAGCTCATCATTCCAAAATGTTGAAATAATATTTAGATTGTTTCCTATAGAATTAGATAATTTTTTATATAAAATAGAGACAGTATGTGATGACGTAGAGATAGTTCGAATATATAGTGCTAAATCTGCTTTAACATTAAATGGAATACCATGAGGGAAGGAGTCTAAAATTGAATTACATAACGATTCATATTTAATAAAATCAGATTGAGGTAAATTAAATTTCATTTGTAAAGCTTCAAAAGAAATAAAAACATTGTCAAAATAGATATCTTTAAGATAAAAGATACCAGCTTTAATCCAAGCATTCCAAAAAGTAACATTTCTATTCAATTTAATCACATTACTATGCCACAATGACATATCTTCAGTATGAGTCATAGGGATCAAAAAGATTGAATCCAGGTCATTAAAAATGAGTTTAGTGGATTTAATAATAACCGATTTATGCACATATATTGACCTATTGGACATTGTTAGCAAGGTGGTCAATGGAAAAGGATCCACAAGAGACTGCTCTATATGAAACCATGTAGGTTGGTTCTTTAAAGAGGAAGGAGAAAACCATATGGAACTTTGTTTCAGTATAAATGCTTTGTGATATAGAAAAAAGTCAGGCAAACCAAATCCAGCATTGCATTTAGGTACTTTTAATTTTTTATAACCAATACGAGTTGATTTATTATTCCAGAGAAATTTGGAGAGAAGTCTATCAATGTTTTTATAGAATTGTAAAGGAAATTGAATAGGAATCATAGCAAGTGTATAAAATGTTTTAGGAGCAATAGTCATTTTGATGGAGTCCATTCTACCCCACCAAGAGAGGTGAAGTGAAGACCATTTAGACGTTTTATCTTTGATATAATTCAGAATAAAATTACTATTTAATGTTAATGTTGCTTTTACGGAGGACGCAAATAGAATCCCAAGATATTTTAATTTATCTTTTTGCCACACAATATCAGCCATGGGTAACATATCAGGAGTACAAAAAATGTTTAAAGGGAAGAATTCAGTTGTATTAATATTAAGTTTATAACCAGAAACCATGGAATATTTTGTAATAATTTCTAATAGGGCAGGCATTGAGGATAGAGGTTCACTAATAAATAACAGCACATCATCAGCATAGGCTAAAGCTTTGATATTAATCTCCTTAATCTGAATACCTTTGATATTAACACAATTTCTTATATGAGTAAGGAAAGGTTCAATTCCAATGAGAAATAAAAGTGGAGAGAGGGGACAACCTTGTCTTGTGCCTCTAAAAAGAGAAAACTGACTAGATACTTGACCATTAATAAATAAACGAGCAGTAGGGGCATAATACAGAGCAGAAATCATGCGTATAAACGAAGCACCAAAATTAAATGATAATAAGGTTTGAAATAAAAATTGCCAATGGATTTTGTCGAAAGCTTTCTCTGCATCTAAAGCCAAAATTCCTGCGGGGGAACTTAAAGTGGAACTCTGTTCAATAATGTGTATTAAGGTTCTTGTGTTATTTGTAGAATATCTATTCTTCATAAAACCAGATTGATCAAGATGTATAATAGAATCCAATATAGGGGACAGTCTAGAAGCAAGTATTTTAGCATACAATTTACAATCTTGATTAATTAAGGAAATAGGGCGATAATTTGAAACAAGAGTGGGGTCTTTATCTGGTTTAGGAAGTACAATAATTAAAGCATCAGTAAAGGAACCTGAGATCGTTCCTGAAGAACCAAAAAAAGTAAAAAGTTGAAATAAATAAGGCAAAAGTTGGGACTGGAACTCTTTATAAAACTCAGCTGGGATACCATCTGGGCCAGGGGATTTTTTTTTTTTATGGATTTAATAGCAGCTAAAATTTCCTCAGTAGTAATGGGTAAATCTAGCCTAAGCCTGTCCGAGTGTGAGATTTTGGGCAAATCACATGTATCTAAAAAAGAGTCCAGTATGGAAGGATCATGAGGATCAGGTTTATTATATAAAGTAGAGTAAAAATCCCAAAATTCCTTAACAATATCATTATGAGATATTGCAATGTTACCATTAGGGCCATGAATTGAGGTCATTTGTGTTCTATCTTTTTTTATACGTAAATAATTAGCTAAAAGCTTCCCAGATCTGTTGGCATTAAAACGGAACTTAGCCTTAGAATTAGAAATTTGGATGCCCGCTCTAGTACTAAGGATTGAGTTAAATTCATATCGAAGCTTTTGTAGCTTGACTTTAAATTGAGGATCATTTGATGAAATAAAAAGCCTTTCAAATTTCGCAATTAGTTTTTCCAAACACCTGATACGTGCGTTGAATGTTTTATTTTCATAGGCCATAATTGAAATAGTTACACCCCTAATGTAAGCTTTAAAGGCGTCCCATCTATTGACCATGGAAGTGGAACCTTCAGGATTGAGTAAAAAATAGTCCTGAATAGCATTTAAGATTTTAGGCTTATTATGTTCATTAAGAACAATTCCAGTATTCATACGCCATCTAGTTTGGTTTGCAAAAGTTGAAGTTAAATTCAGAACAAAAGAAATCAAGGCATGATCTGAGATATCAATATTACCAATCTTAGGAGTCTTAACAGATTGGACTAATTGTGTGGAGACTAAAAAATAATCAATTCTAGAATGCGAATTATGTGGATTAGAGAAAAATGTAAAACATTTTTCTGTGGGAAAGTGCAAACGCCAAATGTCAACTAACTTGGTGTTATGAATAAATGACTTAAAAGCATGAAAAACCTTAGGAGGGCGAAATTTAGTACTAGATATTCTATCCAATAATGGGTCAGCAATAACATTAAAGTCACCTCCAACAATTAAAGGAACTTTACCCAACTTTAGAACCTCGGTGGTAATATTAGACCAAAAAAGAGGGTCATCCGCAGTAGGACCATAAACATTGAGCAAAAATATGACTGAATCATGAATTTTAATTTTAGCTATAATAAATCTTCCATCTGCATCCGAAATTTTGCTTAAGACTTGGCAATGCAATTTTTTCGCAACAAAAATAGCCACCCCATTTTTTTTTACCAATTGCAGGTGATGAAACAATAGTATCTACCCATTTCTTTTTCATATAATTTAAGATGTTGTCATCTATATGAGTCTCTTGAAGAAAACAAATATCTGCCTTACAACTACCTAAATAATCTAAGATTTTTGTACGCTTAACTGGATGACGTAAACCTTTAACATTTAGTGAAACAACTTTAATATTGTGGATATTAGCCATAATGAAGAGAGAAAGAAGAAAAAGTCAAGAAGAGGAGAAAAAGAAAAGAAGGAGAACAATAATGAGAGAAAATAGTAGCTCCAGAACAAGTAAAAGGAGGTGAAAAAATTTAAAAAAGGAGAAAACGACAAACAGGGTACAAAAATATCAAAGATGAGACGCACATACGCTCAACAAGCATGACCTAACCGTTGGAGCCCAATGTAGTAATGGTTCATTAACCTGTCAGAAAACAAAAAGGAAGTTAGCTATAATCAGGTATTAGAGTCATGAGTATCCATGGATTGCTGTGAACGTTGATCCAAAAACTGACGCAAGTCCTCAGGACGTTGAAAAGATTTTGACAGATTGTCTTTCCAGATACGCATTGTTGAAGGGTCAAAAAGACCATATTTGAATCCAAGACTTCGCAGTTGAGGCCGAAGAGTAGAAAATTCCTTGCGGATTGAGACTGTTTCCTTGGCAAAGTCTTGATGAATAAAAATGTTATTCCCATTGACCATTAAGGAAGGAATCTCTCGTGCTGCCTTTCGAATCAAAACCAAATGATGATGTCTGAGGACTTTGAAAATCATTTGACGAGGTTTGGTATGTTGAGGATTGCGATGTGAAGGGATTCTATGGGCCTTGTCAATCTCAAATTTTTCTGGAAATTTAATTTGTAGAAGCCCAGGAATCAAATTTTCCAAATACAACCTACAGTTGCCACTCTCCACATCCTCTGGTAAATTAAAAATGCGTAAATTGTATTGTCTGTTACGATTTTCCATCTCTAGAAGCCGGGTAGACAAAGGAGATATTTTAGCTACAAGAGGAGTGAAAGTCTCAAGCTTAGCCTTATTATCGTGTATTTTAATTGCATTATCAGATATTTTCATTGACATACTCGCCATTTCCTTTCGAACATTTTTAATCTCTGAGGCAATAGCATCTGTGTTAACACGAAGCGCTTGAATTTCCTCCAAAATTAAGGATAATGAAGGTTCTGTTGATTCTACCGCCTTTGATTTAATTGGCGGAGGTGAAACCTGCTGCTTTCTTTTAGGATGAATATTTTTATTATCCATGTTGATTTGGTAGCAAAAGTAGGATAATAATAATAACAATAAAATAAAATATCAAAATTGCAAAAATAACAGCAACAACGCAGAAAAAATGAAGGAAAAGAATACTGCAGCAGTAAGAATATCCTTATTAAAGCTGGTGCAGCAGCTATAACAGGCTATGGGAGTGGCTAGGCCCAAGCCAGGCCCTTTCCTGAATGCTTGCTCCGCCCCCTGACAGACAAAGCTGGGAATACCTGAAGGGAGAGCTGGAGGCAGAGGCTGGACACTGGAAAACGCCTCAAACAGCGCCCAAATTCAAAGAAAAGCTCAGCAATCGACAGGTAAGATGCTCAGCATTCAAGCGACCTCATTTGCGGTAAAAAACTGACAGGAATCGTCGTTTTTAATGAAAAACGGGCGAAAAAACGCCGGAGCTCTCTACACGGCGGCCATCTTGTTTCGCGCGCTCGCGCGTCTCCAGGGTAGAATGTTCTAATTACTAAAACAAAGGTCTCACGGAGCCAAAGGGGGCTGAAATTCCCTCTGCACCAAAGCCTCTGTTCACAGCTGTTGCTGTGAATGTTCTACAGCTAACAGCCATGCAAAGGACCACAGCTGTTAGCGTTTTGAACATTCACAGCAAGAGCTGTGAAAAGGGTATTAAGTCAGCCCCTGGTTCTCTTCAACTTGGCTGCACTGCTTTTTGTAGTTTATTCAAGCCAAGGTGACCCAGGAGCTGAGCAGCATTTACCCCTCCCTCTATCTGAAGCACTAGTACAACTGAGATACAGGAGGAGGGAAATGTGAAGGCTGCATGTTTCCTCTTGCATGGCCTCTGCCTTCCTTTTTCCTCTGTCTAATTCATATAATTTTGAGAGTCAGAGGAAAGAGAAAGGCAGATGCTATGTACAAGGACATTGAAATGTTGAGAGAGAGGGTGTATACCAGTTCATATAGGCCACTGCTTCTCCATTGTCTTCAATGAAGCTCTCAATATACCAATGTTCTAATACTCTATGTCAGACAATAGACGTAAAGAAAGTTATTACTTTACAGCACAAAGGAGTAAAAGAGTGCCTCAAAGGAGATTAAAGGGAAAAAGAAGTTTTACTATTGTGGGAAAAAATAAAAACCTATTTTCAAAAATAAATTGGGAAAGAGGTTGAGGCTATGGGAAATAAGGTTATGATTAAGGTTGGGTGTCATAGGGAGCTGAGGGTGGGGTTGTTTGACGCTGTGCACGTATTGGGAAATGCGTGGTCTTTGATTCACCATAACAAGCAGATTGGACCACGGCAATGCCCTCTACACCGGAATCAACAAAACCCTGCTACAAAAGCTCCAAATCATGCAGAACACTGCGGTCAGACTCGTCCTCGGAGCCCTACGACATGAACACATGATCCCAGCACCTACAAGACCTGCACTGGCTCCCCACCGAGAAGAGAGTGACCTTCAAGCTACTCACCCACGCCTACAAATACCTCCACAACATCGGACCTATATACCTCAACGAAAGAGTGTCATTCCACGTACCCAAAAGGAACCTCCTCTCTGCTGACCTTGCCCTGGTAGAGACCCCTCGCATCCGCAGAACCAAAGCAGGTGGAAGAGCCTTCTCCTACGTCACAGCAAAGACCTGGAACGAGTTCCCAGTCAGCATCAGGCACTCCCCCACCCTGCACACCTTCAGGAAGTGCCTCAAGACCTGGCTCTTCGACTGATCCAGAGCTGCACCCCCCCAGCGCCTTAAGACCCTCACGGGTGAGTACCATGCTTTATAAACCCCCCCTGATTGATTGATTGATTTATTGGGTGAAACAAACTCTCATTTTGTGAAGGCCACATTCCAGGAGACGATTTTGTTAATGTTATGACTGCGAGGAAAAGCAAAAAAACTATTGGGAGAGGTTGATCAGATTTTCATTCAGCTGGTGATTTATTGATCGCCTCTTATCAGGATCACATAACTCCTTTGCTTCAAGAATGATATCTTGCTGAGGAATCCATCACAGTCAGAAAAGGATGTATTATTCTGAAACATAAGCTAATGTAATTATGTGAGTCAGAGTTGCTTAGTAATTCAAAATCATTCAATTTCTGGAGGAAATGATCTATACATGGATAATTCACAGAAAAGACGACTCCGCCATCGTATCCCTGTGATATGGAAATTACCTCAGTGGATTACCCTCTAGATTTAGCATTTGATCTAGAAATTGAAGGATTTTTTATTCCCTTGGAAACACCACTGTATCCAAGTGCTGTGTAATAAAAACCTTGAAAAACAGGAATTAGTTACCACACATGTGGCCTGTGTACAAAGCTCGGGAATTAGGTGGTGGCTGGCATCTACGGGGAGGGGGAGGTGGTGTGAAAATAACATTTTAAAAATTAAATTAAACACTTACCTAGCCTTTGCACTGGGCCTCTTCTTTCTGCAACTGCAGCACGGCCACCGGAAAACCTGCTTGAATAATCCTGGTGGTGCGTTCATGCCATGGGAGCAGTGCTCTGATTGGAGGGAGTGGCATCACTCTGCGCTTCACAGAGCTCTAGACTGCACTTGTTCTTACTCAGCTGTGTTAAGACAAATGGGTTAGAGCAGTTTAATGTGAGCATGTGTGGCTGGCCATCGCAAGATGGACGGCCAAAAATACATTTGCACTTTAAACACTGCATAGACAGCCCACGCTCCTGCCTGCTGCTGTCACTCAGTAGTGGCTCAGGGGCTGTGAGAGAAAAGTAAGTGGGGGGATGCTCCAACTGATGCTGGAATTTTAGGGGTCATATCCCATACAGGATCCTTTAAATAAGCTGAAATGCTCATGTGTCGCTAGGTTCACAACCCTCACTTGTTTTTGAGTTTTGTCAGAATTGTAGTTGTACAAGTCCTGATAAATTAATTACCATAAGAGCTGTTCACATATTCAGCCTTTCCACTTTCCCCACCACCATAGCACAATTAAGCTGCACACTAATATTCAAAGGAGATATGAATTTAGACCCACATTTGTGACCTGTCAGTTCAAGTTGTACTTGTACAAAAGCAACTGCACCAGCAAGAGCCAATTGAAGTTTTAATTAGATATGCGAGGAGTTCAGGGTGATGATAAATATTTTCATTACTACCATAACTGTGTGCTGATATTGTTCCATTCAATAAATTAGAGGCCCTGGGATGAGAAACTAGGGAGCTTTCTGGTTACAGCAAAACATAATCCTCTGACGTTTGAAAGCTTTTAATTTTCTCCTGAATTTTCCAAAATTTGTGAAGGTGGTTGAATGGTTGTAGTTGACCCACGTTGAGGTGTCACCTATGCAGTAGCCCTGTAGAATCCAATGGGCAGTAGCCTGGGTCACAGATATCTTCTGTGGATTTAACTAGAAGATACATGTAACTTAAGAACCTTTTTGTCACATGATTCAGTCTGTTTATTGAAAAGAACAGTAACCAGATTACAGGAAACTACATATATGCAAACGAGCTTGCACTTAAGAGCTAAGCTCATCATAAAAAAGGAGTTTGATTGAGATGGAGCTTGGATCTTAACCCAAGGTCTTAACTAGTCCAACCAAAGTAATTTGCCTGTAACACTTTGCATCAGACATTAGGGGCATATGTACAAGAGGATTGTGCCACTGGAACATCACTTCTACCAACGTTCTGGTGGAGCAGTGCCTTGCTCCATATTTAAAAAGTGGCGTCAAGCCACTTTTTGTGGTTTAACGCCGCTTTGTATATATGGTACCTTTTGACGCAGGTATCTGCATGAAAGGGGCCTGCAATGGGTGTTACTGTGGGCATTCCACCGCAACACCCATTGCTTTTTGATGCTGCCCCAGATTTACAAGAATCTGTCAATCTGAGGCAGCGCCCAAAACTAACACCATCCAAAAGCAGGCATTAGATTGTCGAGATACTTTGATTTCTCCTCGTTTTTGCTATTTCTATGCACTTTAGTTTGCTGCTGTACTCATGAGACATGAAATGTAAACAGAACTCACTGAGCTTTTAAGTGTTTCCCACAAAAATATCAAAGACATGCACGAACTTTCGTAAAATTGGAATCATGATTCAGTGATAATTTCCTTTTAACAAAGCCCTTTTGAAAGGCTAGTAGGTTAGGCTCTGTTCTAAATTCATTATTATGCACAGGAATTGGAAGAAAGTTATGTTAATTTATTAAGCCCTTCTCCTGTCATTTGTAACGTTTTCCTGAAATATGCAGAGATGACTTGAAAAGAGCTGTGCACATTGGGGGCATCACTGCTGAGCAGTTGTAAATCACTGTTAAAAAAAGCAATATTAACCAAATCAAGATGTTTTAACTGTCTCAAAAGGCACTCATTCTTCACTAAAGTGAATGCAGAATTTGTAATATAAAATTAAGGAAATAATGGCTTAACTAGTTTGATGATAATGGATGCTGAGAAATTGCACATTCACTATTCCTTCAAAATAAAATTAGAAAGGTTTGCAGTTACCACGTATGGGAGCAATGGTAAATTGTTTTTGGCCAAATCATTTAAACATTTTGTTTACTTTTATGAAACCTATTTCAAAATACTTCAATATACTGTTTTTAAGAATACTCTTCTAGCAGCATTTTCAACTTTCCAGCTTATCCTTATTTTTTATGTATGGCCTCTCTCTTGCTATCGTCTGCAGCATGCACTTGACATAACAAGAAAAACAGCAAAGGCTGTGTAGAACCGGAGGAGCTCTCAGTGGAGAGAATTGAACTCGTAAACAGGAATGTGCTGTTACTATGGAGAAGTCTGATTGTGGACAACTTAACTGATATATGATACAGATTCGAACTCTTGAAAAACAGCCTTCCACTCTGAACTCAATTTCCAATTGAGACTTAGCAATAATAGCTTTCACAGTTTTCCTTTTTCATTTATAAGGAGGCGCACATTTCTTGTTGCTGCTAATATATTGAAGAACCGGAGATGGTGATGCTGAGCTTTTCAGAAAACGACCTCGAGAACCATCGGTAAAAGTCCATTAGATAAAGGTCCGAATTTGTCATGTGTGACTGTGAAGGGCTAGTTGTGGGAGGTATTATTTGAGAGGAAGATGAGGATTCAAATGATATGCACACCTGTCGCTTCCTAGCACAATTGAAATGTGTAAAGTCTCCAATTCGGCTTTCGAGTCACAGAACAGAAAAATGTAGCCACTTTTTCAGAATGCTGAATACAAATGTAATTATATTTCACTGAAATTCACTGTATGTGAATTAGACTCATACATATTCATGGCAAATGTCCTGTTCCGGTAAAACCCACAAGGTAAAATATATTCATGTGCCTCACCAGTACCCAATACTGCCAATCCCTACAGTCACGCCCAGACCCAAATGACCCAAACACTCATATAGCATTACCACATTGAATCGACCCAACCTTGTACACATTCCAATAACTACCACACACCCTAAAACTACTGAACACAAATTCCAACTCATGCTCATCACCTCCATGTCCCTCCCTCGCCTTCATTCAGCTCAAATTGAGGCTCCCTTGCCTCCATTAGACACCAATCAGCAGCCGTAAAGCAAAATAAAAAAACTCCCTGCACTGCCTCCTCCTGTAAAGAAGATCAGCCTTCGATGCAACTCAGTTGTCTCTCACTGGGACAGTGGAAGGGCTTCTGAATGAAGCAGTGGAAATAATGCACCGGTAAGTAATTAAAGCATTACCCTCCCTTCCCTTCATTCAGCACAAATTGAGACATTGAGGGCTAGAAATCAAGACAACAGAGTTGCTATCACACCAGCAACAATTTAGTCCAAAAACTGAAAGAGAAAACTGCTCTATTGCTTCATGGAGGCAAGCACTATGTGACCTAGAACATCATCAATTACATCAAACTCTGCAATTCTATAATGTCTTACAAAAGTTGAGGTAGTAGTCCATGTACCCACCCAACAAATTTCCAAGATTGAGGTGCCTTCTAATCAACCCATTGAGGTTGTTACGATCCATGTGGACCTTCCCTGATACCCTCAACGGGAACCTCACCTAAAGTACCATACGCCAAAGAAATTAAGGACCTTTTCCATTGACTCAAAGGTGGGAGAAGCTGGTTTTTCAACTTGCCTTGCAGGACAAAATTAACAAACAAGGACTTGCTCTCTCAAAAAGGCAATCAAAGTAAGGTGTGTAAGGATGAATCAGGACACATATAGATTGCCGATCCAAGTTACTTTATTACTTTATTCAGGTGAGAAGATCCCATCCAACCTACAGTCAGTAGCTTCCTCTGGCAACTGCTCATCTTTTAAACAAACATTCTCTCACCTGAGTACTCCCTTCCAGATGACATAACAGAGTTCTGTGTTCAGGCTGGCCACACGGTTGCCAGGATACCTTTACCTGAGCAGCCTCCTTAGTTACCACAGTTCTACTTAGTCTCAGTAAATCAGAAGACCGGAAAAAAAAGACTCTGTTAAATAATTGCCACAGGTGACACCCTGAATCCAGGGCTTCATTAAACTTGAATTTTGGCAAATCTGAAGTCAACAAGTGTTTTTATTAAGTTTGTTTCAAGGCACACCATTTGTTCACAAAACTTACATCTATCACCTACTCTGCACCTTTCAGAAAGAGCTCCTACAGTATGTTTTTTAATAGAACTTTGGTCAGTTTTACCATATGCAAATGTGAATTCTTTAAGTTTGCACAGTACTGTGCAAACGTGATTGTTTAGATTTCCATTAAATAGATGGTCTATTCTTATACCTCTATTTGACCTTGTACTTCTCCTTCAAGCCTAGAAAGCTGGGGCATAAGATCCCCCAAGGGAACCTTTTTCTTTTGTTATTATGGAATCTAATTATGGATCAACCAGGGAAATATGAACATCCTTAAAGTTGGATAGGGAGTGTAGATATGATGTAATGGACAGTGGATCTACACTTGGGAGGAATGTTTTCCCTGTGAATGATACCCCACTGGAGCCTGATGGTGAATGATACTATTGTGGAGATTTCACCTATAATGTAGAATTCAGTTACGCATCACAGTCTTTCAGTAAGCACCACAAACCTACACTATGTGTGACTACTTACATTATAAGACCTTTCCATGGTCAGTAGCAATCCTTGAAGGGTCACTCCGTGCTCAGCTACCTGTACACAGATACAGGGTTGTGCAAGATGGTAGTCTCAATGGCATAGCCACTACACATGTGCGCATAAATGTTCTCATGTGTTCACATGTATCCCAGAGGCTCAGTCTTACCCTACCTGTGCAGCAGGGGACTTGTCTTAAAAAATAGGCAGTGGCAATCAGTACTCACATTCCATTTTCACAGAAATTACAGTGAGAGAGACTCAGGTAGGGAAATAAACTCAGATTAAAGGTTAAAAAACCACTTAGTTAAACACAAACAATCCAGTGGGATTAAATGGGTGGAACCCAAATTTTACCTTCACCAACAATCCATTTAAAACCACCAATAACCTGGACTGGACCAACTACTTTGCCATCTCTGTCTCCCAGTCGAGAGCCTTACAAAACAATATCAACACGTAAGAGAAGAACAAACCTTCAGATCCTTCAAAGACTTCTCCATACACAACCTAATACTTGCACTCATATCACCCTATCAAACCCATATCTGATGATAAAACCCTTCTGATCATTTTAATCCCTTTTTTGACCCCTATGTGGACATCAATGCCCCAATGAAATTATGCAAGCGCAAACCAAAGCCTTCCCCATCCTGGGGCTGTTAGGGTCTTGCTGACAATAATGAACCATTCACAAACAGGAAATAAAATTCAAAAAAACAGATCTCCAGAAAACGTATGATATAGGCATCCCTCCATGTAGTACGCGGAGAGCTCATCATATTAGCCAAAGCAAAGTACTGTACCAGCACCATCAGGGAAGTCACCAACAGAGGAAGTATGCATTTCTTTCAGATAATCAAGCACAGCATAAACCTCTGCCAGATTCATCGATTTTTAATTCCACAGAAAAGTGCAATATCATCAACCTCTTCTTCAGTGAAAAAAAATCGAAGATCCAACAGCACATCAATAAAAGCAAACTAGCTTAATTTCTCATGCTTTCCTTTTCCTGTAGGATACTACAATTGCTAGCCTTCAAAGTCCCTCTTGCATAGCACACCAATATACTTAACTCCATCAAAGTCACTTCTAAGGAAAATTATGTATTTAGCTTCATCCTTCATCAAAGCCATCTCTTGGGATGCTCTCTCACCCCTACCCACTTTTGTCAATGCCTTGTTCACATAAGGCTGTAGTGGGGAATTAAGAGCAGCAGTCATAATTGGGTAGAGTCAAATGGTGCACTAATTTGTGTATTAAAAAACTCAATTTGAGAGAAAAAAGTGAACAAGAAAAATCATTTCAAAAAAGTATCCGGCAGATGATGGAAGTCATCCAGGTTAATCCATTAATGTGTATGCGCAGTAAGTTGCAACAGCCTCCAAGAGGAAGTCATTGATATCGTCAGAAGAGAGAGCAGCCATCCATTCCATCAAAGTGAATGAACATACATGTTCATCAACAATGGGAGCTTCTAGCACCATCAATGGATAACTTACGTGTTCCTCAAGAAAACTTTGTTGTAGGGAATAATGTGCAGCTGCACAGATATCCCATTCCGCTAAAATTCCAAGCGCAGCCGCGCAGGCCATAATCCCAAAACCAGAACATTCCAGCTCATGCGCCACTAGAGGACTCATTAGCAGGTCATAATCCGGGGCAGGGACACCATATTGGAGAGGCAAAGATCCAATGCCCATTCAAATGAACATTCCAGGCAGTTGAAGACTGGTTGCATGCAAGTAAAATAACCAAAATGGAAGGATAATCCATAAAACACGCTCAGAGTGGCCAGTGGCAAATTATCGTAGCATTCAAGCATACAACTACGAAGTAGCAGCAGCCGGTCCCGGCTGTTTGGTGCCACAGGAAGAAAATTCATGTCGGAGCAAGCAAATTAACAGCAGGACTCCAGCGGCTAGTGCAAGTAACAGCGGAAAGCCACCCGAAGATGCTGGAAAAAATAGAATGAATAAATGCCGGTATTACACCAAATATAGTTTGAAAAGAGGTCTCAAGACCAGAGCCCACAGCCTTAAAAAAATGGGCAATTTAGAAGCATTGAAGACAGTGTGAAAAAATGCCCCAAAATGGAGTGGGAGATCGGTATTAAGAAGCGCATGTACCTCTGTACGGGTGTTAGCCACGTGAGGGACGAAGGTCTCACGGGCAGATGTGAGAGAAACTTCTTTTTGGGACAACAATGCTCTTATTCTGCTCAATTTGTTGAACTCTGCCTTCAAGGTCGGAATGGAAGACCAAATCGAGATGTTGAGCCTCCCATGCTGGGGTGGAAAAAGCAAATTTTTACAGCAAACAACACACCTTGAGACTGTTACAATGTAAAGGATGCCAGCAAGCATGCCGCAGCACTCTTCATTATTTAAAAGCAAATAGCTACCGTTTGCTAGCAGGGCAAACATTGGTGTGATAGCTGGTACTGCATGACCCTTCAAAATACACACCAGATTAGGCGCTGATAAATTACAGGCGCCGTGCAATTTTATATTGTTACACACAAGAGAATGATCAGGCGAAGAATCACATGATTCCCCAGTGAGATACACCTCTTTGTGATTCCGCAAGCATCTGTATGTGAATGGCAAAGACCACACCTTGTGAAGAAATGCACCACCTAAAGGTTCATAGCGGCTTAAAGGGATAATGTTTCATACATGAACTAAATTTAAACAAGGAAAATGGCAGAGTTATTACCCCCATGGATGAGCCACACTGCCGAATTAGTCTCAGCAACGGAAAAAGGCAAAGGTTCTAATTTTTCAATATGTAACATAGTGTATGTGGAATCCTTCATGGACATAAACTGCTGTCTATCTGTCAAGTTAAATGGCATAAATAATGATGACGTGTTCATGTAATGCCATGGAACTTTACCCGTTTTCAAAGTTTGCAATGTCCAGGCAAACTGCATAACAGAACGCAACTGATTTTGACCATGATACAAAACAGACACTTCATCATGAACAATATCGACAACAGATGAAACAATATTGTCTAATGTGTAAGTACGGGAAGAAAGAGTGTTAATACTATTATCAACAACAGCAAGCACTTTTCCTAAATTTGCTTGGTCTATTGCCCTTAGACGTGAAGCAGCTTCAATTTGGGACATCTTCCACATTTCGTTGTAAGTAGTATAATAAATCTTTTCGATCTAGGACAAGCAGGCCCTTTTATAAAATCAATTACGTCAACGTCACCTGATAACAATGACAAATGGCGTTTAACTGACATAAGCATCGAGTGTTACAACCAATTTTGACATTATTTTCCCACTGAATAGGTAGTAACCGAATGGGAATCAGAAAAACGTGGATCAGGTCTATCCTGCATGTATCCTGGGGCCTTGCCCAGAAAAAGTCGTTCGCAAGAATCTGAACTTGTTTGCCAAACCAACCAACCCTTGAGGTCCTGACTAGAGATATTAAAAGTATTATTGGTAAGCAACAATTGCAAATCCTCAATGGCCAAATCAGTATGATTATCCCAGGTGTTATAAGGAGCCAGTGCAGGTATTTTTGGTGCATTCATTTTTTTTGTGGTCGCTAAACCTAAACAGGTTGTCTGATAAATCGAGCTATTAAAATATAGGACTTGTTTTGGGATAAGGCAGGCCCGATGCAAAGCTGCAGAGCCCTGCACCTGCCAGAATTTAGAACCCCAAACTGACTTAAGATCTACAGTGTCCTTCCATAGCTCATAGCCACCCACTGCCAGTCGATCAATAAAGAATTTAGAATACACTAATTTAGTGTGGGTGAGCATGACTTTGGAATTTGAGGTATTATTCAATTTAAAACAAAATGAATCTGGATTGGATTTGTTAAAATCTGTGAAATATATACATTTTTGCAAAAGGGTTTTCGAACTGCCTTCAATGGGAGCTGGGCAATGTTCCCATTGTGTGTAGTTAAAAATATTTCTAAATGTATTAGCTTTATGCAGGTAATGATGGCCAAAATGCTGGTAACAAAATAAATCAGCATAATTTGCAGTTTTTAAGTACAAATCTTCAGCATCAAATGCAGCATAATACTTTAAATCAGAAAACAAAGATTCAACGGCTTGTACGTCCCAATCATCACAGCGTATATTCTGTTTCACTACATCCCCCATTGAAACACGAAGTACATTGGAAACATTAACCACTTCTGTGGGGCCATGAATTTGTAAGTTAACTGCATCCCACACTATTCCATCCGCAACTGGCCAGGCAGAGATGTTAACAAAAGTCTGGTCCCTTTTCATGATGAGTGATGAGGAGTGCGGTGCCAAAGTTCCATCAATGACTTTAACTGCAGAGCGTTCAGTGAGGTAGTGAGCATTGATTAAAAGGAAGAAAAATGTCACAAACCCAATCGACATGAACAAAAAAATGGCGATGAACACCAACCAAATGTATGTCCAAGGAGGACCAAATAATTTCTTTTAAACTAGTTGACAAAAACAGAAAATTTGGATGGAGGACTCGATTATGTGGAGTTTGAGTCAAAGGAAAAATGCTACTGTTTCAGTGTGTCGTCCTGCAAACCAGGCAATGACTCTGTAGCGGGATACGTATATTCAGTTTCTTCATGAAGACTGCAAGCTGGAGGGTGTAGCAAAGGATCAGTAACAGCGGTCATCTCTATGGCAGTGTCAGGCCTGATGTTGCTGGAATTGGCCAAGACTGTATTCCTGGATATTGTTGGACAGGAAACAGCAGGTGTCATACTATGTAGAATCGGCCAGGCGTTGTAGATTGACATTGTCCACTATGATGTATCTGTTATCTTTGTGACCAGGAAGTGGTGGTAAAATGACTGTACAAGTACCCTTGATGCCAAGCACTGGGGCGGGTGCACAATAAGAGGGGCCAAACTCTTTCTTGTTCTCCACCTTCTCACTGACCAGGTCACCGATCTTGGCTAACCAGCTGACCACCAGAATCTGCAGCGCCGCTTCAGTGGCCGTGGGTAAATGTTCCTTTGCAAGACTTTCTCGAGTCTCTTGTAGATTCTGCAACACATCAGAATGATTATCTATGTCACAGGACGCAGCTATAGCAGCCATGTCTAGACCATCAAGGTCCGGAACAAACATTTTCATGCCAGAGAGCATTTCGTATGGGGTCCGCCCACCCAGAGATCTTCTAGGGAGATTATTTAGTGCACGTTGTATGCTATGTAAATGGGCAAACCAGTTCCTGCCAGTACCTATAACTCTAGCTGTCAAGGATTGCTTTAAGTCACGGTTTATTCGCTCCATAACTGAGTTGCCCTCAGGCCTGTATTGAGACGAAAATTTGACTTGCACCCCCAAAGACCGCATTCCATCCTTGTAGGCCTTAGAGGCGAACGCGGGACCCTGGTCAGAATGAAAGGTGCCACATGCAAAAATTCCCACAAAGAAAAGCAAATCCCTGATGACAGTTCGTGCATCAGCACTGCGTTGTGGCCAAACCCCAAAAATACGTGTGCTCAAACCAATTGCAACCAAGATAAACTTTTATGCAGTATCTGATGAAAACGGAGCACAGTGGTCTAAATAAACACAAGTGAATGGTTTATTAGAAATGTACAACTGTGTTTGCGGCGGGCGTGCTGCCGTTGAAGGTTTAATCTGCTGACAAATGTCACATGAAAGCACATAATTCCAGGTTTGTTTATATAACCCACGCCACCAGTAACGTTGCTGTAAGATAGAGACAGCACCGAAGCGCCTGCATGAGCCGAGACCATGCCTTCGCGCGCGACTGTTATCAAAGCTTGTCTGCGGTCCTGTTTGGGAATTAACCTGTCACCAACGTCATTAATTCTCACATAGGGAACTTTATCGGGACTTAAATGATAAGAGTATTTTGAAGGGAAACCCTGTGGGTATTTACTTCCCTTCTCTGTAGCAGCTATAGCTGCCAAGACGTCATCATCAATCTTAGTCATGGATCTTGTAACTGCTGCTACTGAATAAGTGGCTACTGCTGTTTTAGCTGCCTCGTCAGCTAAACTGTTACCATCCGCGTGTACTCCTACGCGCTGGTGGCCAAGAGTATGAATTACGTGTGTGAGAGGCAGGCGTTCTTTAAGCTCTGCGACTCGAACCCAAAGCATTTTATGCTTGATTGTGCTGCCTTTAGAATCACGATAGTCATTCGGGGACCAAAAAAATAAGTTGTCATTAAGAGACTGAACACAGTAATAAGAGCCACTTACCATCAAAGTAGTCACATTAGGATCAGCAAACTCCAGTGCTAGCACCAGAGCTCGTAGCTCCGCCAACTGGGCGGTACAGTCCCCTAGTGCCTGCATGTGCATGACACTGGACATGAACTCACCGTTCACCATGGTACCTGCCGCTATTGCGCAAGCTGCCGAGTAAGAATGTTTTGATCCGGTTGCCAGTTGCGCAGAACCATCTGTATGAATGATACAATGGTAATCCTGGAGCGGGCGTATAGACAGAGGAGCAGGGTGAACACATTCATACTGTAAGAACTCCTGAGTTTGTAACGAGGAGTCAAAGATATAGGTGACATCAGATGATGTTAACGAAGTTGCCCATTGTATCCAACGCAGATGTCAAACTTTTGAGTTTGGTACACTGGCTCTCGTTACAGCTTCAAGAGCAGAATATCGTGTTACAACCATCATGTGTTTTCCCTGCGCCAGTTTACATTCCTTTAGAATCGCCATCTGGATTGCGGTTAATACTTTTTCTACTGTCGAAAAACACAGTTCAGCCGAAGTGTACAAATGTGACTTTTAAGCAATAGGTACTGTGACAACTTCATTAAACATCAAGTCGGCGAAACCCACTGCCCCTGGCACAATTCTTATCACCAGTTTTGTGTGGTTATCACGTGTTAGCAAGTATTTAGATTCAATAAGATCAGCCTGCGAGGATAGCAGTAAAGCTGAATGTTCCGGAAGCCAGCAGGCTTTTGTAAAGGTACGTTGTTTCAAGGCATACAGCGGCTTGATACGCTGGGCATAATCGGGAATGTAAGTTCGTCAGAAGTTTAAAAATCCCAGCAAAGACTGTAATTTTTTCAGGGTTGTAGGAGAGCGCAAAAGTGCCCATTTCTCCAAGAAGTGAGGCGCCAGGCCTCTTCCTTCATTATTGAGTTCATAGCCCAGGAACAGCACTGTGTACTCTGCAATGTGTGATTTTGCAAAGTTAAATTTGTAACCGTAGTCCGCAAACAAAACTATGATGCAGTCAACGCGACAAAGATGCGGCCATAATTCGTCATCCGTGAGATAAATATCATCAACGTATGAGTACGCACCAGGGTCTATGTCATGTAACAGAGAGACAACACGTGCGGCAAAAACACCCAGGCTGTTTTTGTAGCCCATGGCCAATCTTGTAAATTGTTTTTGTTTACCACCCATGGTGAAGGCTGTCCATTGAGTTCTGATCGAGGACAGATTTTGGCTAAAAAAGCCATTGGAAATGTCTAGTGTAGCTTTAGATTTTTTACGCACAAGACTGCCTACCATTCCTGAGCTATGGGTATTCTGACACGCATAGTTATGACAATGGGAGTTCAAATATCGGTAATCCAAAACTAAGCGGTACAACCCATCTGGTTTGGTCACTGTAAAAAGAGGGTTATTCATCGGTGACACGCATGTCTCAATGACTCCTTGATACGCTAACTGGTCAAGTATTTCAGAAACGGGAGCTTTTGCTTCCCGCCGGAGGGTATATTGGGGTTGTGGCTTTGACATAGACCGCAATGGTATCTCATGAGGCGGAGAGGTTTTATCCCAGCCCACCTGAGTACGGTAGAGGGTCGGTGCAAACACCAAAGCCCTCTCTTCTGCAAAAGCCATTGCTTGCTCCTTGCCTACGTTGTGTGAAAAACTAGGGCGGGTTACCTCCTCCCCCCTCAGAGCGGCTAAAACAGAAGGTGGGGGCCAGTCTGCCTCAGCTAACAAGATGTCATACAAAGAAGTCAGATTTTCCCCAAAAATCCCTTTAATAACACATTGTATATCACCTTCAATTAAAATTTCAATTTCATATAATCTATCAGGGGGAGCCACTTGGGTGTCAGCGGTTTCTACTGTGATGAAAGTGTCAGTTGCTGTCACCTCCAGAAATGAATGCAGTGCTTGCCGCACTATGGTAATCTCCACTGCGCTGTCTAGTAGCGTTACTGCCCAAGTTAGATTCCGAAGGCAGGTTCTCACCGTCCGTGGCATATCTCGCTGTTAAAGCAGCAACTTTCTTTTTCTGAAACAGAGGGCGTTGACGAGGAAAATCGTCCTGCTTCCCTTTATCATCAGTTTGACGAGGTTGCTCGCATCCTTTTTGGGCACCTCAACCTCTTCGCGATCTTGCGGTTACCTCCACCGGTGAGCCTGATGTTTCCTGTAAAGAACAAGGAAAATGCTTGCCAGGGACCTGAAATCTGTCAGGAGACCTAATTCTTGCACGGTCGCGCAAATCATAAGTGCGTTCAGAGGGTTTGGGTGCCAGTGACGCAGCACGTGACCCTTGTTTCTGTTATTGCTTCCCCTGTTTTTTATTTTTCCAATTCTTTTTAGGAAAAATTGGACGGTTGTCTTTATTAGGCATCGCCGTCTGAGTTTGCTATTGTGCCAGTATTTTGGCAAAAGGCTTAAAACCCAAACTATTGCGTCCAATGGTCTTATAGGCATTGGCAATAATTTTTGGTAACTCTCTGGGTTTTATATCCTCCGGGACAAGACAAAGAGCATTAGACACTTGAAAGTTTACCGCATCCCCCTTGACGTTCGCAAGTATGAGATCAAAACTACGTCAAACACTCTGACAAGCCTTATTCCCAGCTCAACTGCTGTGTCCGGGCTGTGCTCATCCTGAACACGCTTAATCGGTGAGGGTAGCACAGTCATAGAAGGTGTGCCAAAACACTTCACATACACCGCTGCGAACACTTTACCCTAATTCGCACAATCAGTTACCTCTGGAAGTCTTTCTGCCAACTTATCGTCAAGACTGCTGGTCAAATTTCTCAGCAAGCCAGTAAGGTAAATCATCCGTATTCTGTGGTCGCTTGCCCATAACCGAATTAACCATGACAGGACCAATAGACATCCCGACCGGGCCAGCTGGTTGCGCCGCAACCCCAGGTGCTCCCACCTTGAGATTGCGGGATACGTATTGTACTAGAGCCCTATGCACTTCAAACAGGGAGGTGTGCAATACACACAATTTGGCTATAGTGGCTGCTAGATAACGTGGATGTGGTGAGTACCTGGCCAAAACTGGCCAAGTGGCCCCTGGAATGAACAAAGGGCCTAACCGGACCTGAGTCACGGTGTGGGGGAGGGCACCATTAAACCAAATACGGTGTTGCCATGCCAAAATCGGATCTTCAAGAGTTGTATATGGCCGAAACGCTACAGGTACTGCAGTGGGAGTGTATGTATAAAACAAATTATCATCACCGTTCACTGCTGGAAACGTTACCCAAGAGTAAAATACCTCAAAGTGGAAAGCCGGATTGGCATCAACCACAAAGATTAGTGCGATACCAGCGTCTCGCACTCCATATGCTGCCAAATCCAGATGGACTGGCGTGTGGCAATGTGCCGCAATATCAACCTCAGCCATAAGGACTAAGAAAAGGAAAACAACTCAAAAGCGTGGTAGCGCAACAGGTTCATAATTCACTTGAATGAGAAAACCATTTTATAATAACAAGCTTGAAAAGACCTATTAAATATCAATTCAGGTAGGTTATGCCATCAACACTGTTTACTGGAAAACAGGAGTGAGGGTATTGTGGACAAGTAGAAGCTCTACTAAAGCGTCTCGTAAATAAGTACCAGACCAAACATTAGGGGCGCCATGTTGCAGGGATTCTGCTCATGCACAGAACTATAAGCAGGAAACCAGGTCCTCGGTGTATTGTTGTGTACCAAAAAAGCCACCTCAGTGCCCAGAACCTCATCCGACTAGCATTAGTGTCTCATTCTTTCTCCGTACTACAGTGAAGCTACCAATGATTAGACAACCTAGAACATGCGACTTAGTAAACTCTCAGGAATAGTGGGAAAAAAGAACACTCTTTCGTTCACACTCATACTATTCCACAACGTGAGTAAACAGAGACACTGGATAGTTTAAAATGTTTATTTTTAACTAACGTGCTCTAAGATGCAGTACTCTAGCCAACACGAGCAGCATAATGCATAAAAACAATATAATGAGCATTGTTGCAATTCCATAAAGCACAAAAGAGGAAATCATATTATAATGACAGTGGAAACAGAACTATTGCTCCTTTTCCCACCCTCCCTGTGCTCATGAGCTAGTTTAGAATAATTATAGAAGACCTTTGGGCTTTGTCAGCAAAAGGGGTGGGTGGAATTTGTGTAGTCGAGCTACGCAAAGCTCAGCGGAATGGTAAAAAATCTCCGCGAGCACGCAGAAATTCCACAAATATGCGGAATTGCTTGTTCACGATGCTTTTATCCTGTTCGTGAATGCTGTTTGTGTGCTCGGGGGAAATATCCAGTGAACACGCATTTTGGGAACGCGAACAAGCAAACAATTCCGCGAAGCTGCAGAACGCAGAATTTTGGGCAATTCCGCGTATTCCGCGGAATATAAAATTACCCAAATTCCGCAAATTCTGCGAGCGGAACAGAATATACCACCCAGTCCTAGTCAGTGAGACCCCATACATACGAGATCAGATGTATTGAATTACATCTCAGGACTAGCACAGCTCTTCTATATTGGAAAGGTTTTCTCCTATTGCTCTCGCATGCATGTAATGCCATATTAAAAGCACCCGAGTTGGGCCGAAGTGCTTCATGGTATGTCTATGTGCGTGGGACTGGCCAAAGTGAATCAACAGCATACATTGTTATTCAACCTTGAACAGGCTATACAGATAGAGATCGTGGTGCCCCGCTGGATATGTGAAAGGTAGACATTTCTCATATGAAGCAGCTTCAGCAAAGTATTTCATGAGAACAGAGCTCTGTAGTGTTGTGTTCAAAAGCGGCAGAATTGCAGCCAAGCGTATACTACTCATGCTAACTTAGCAATGTTAAATGTTAAATATTTATTTAATTGTTTACTTACCTCCAATTATCCATATTCCGGTTTTTAGTACCCCCCACCCTGCCCCTCTCTCGCCCCACCTTTCCGCCCCACGGAACTCCCTCCACGGGCCGTGGCTGGATCGATCTCCTGTGGAGTCTGAGGTACAAGTAGGTGCTTATCCAGAGGGAGGGTTCAGCGCCGCTTCACACCTCCTTCTCACCCCTCTCCTCAGCCTTTCTCTCCTAGGGCAGCAACCCATCACTGAGCCGTTTCTGCGCTGCTAGTGGGAGACTTTTTCAGTCTTTTGCTAATTTACATAAGGCATCAACTACATCCCTCCCCCGCCAAGTCCACTCCCCCCTCACCCTCCAGTGTTACCAAACTACAGTTTCTCTCAGCATTTACATTTATTGTCTCAGATACCTTAATTTATTCCCGTGCTTGAATGTGAGTAACACAAAACACATGGTGACTGCATTCACCAAAACACGTTGACATGCCCCCCGTGCATTTATGAGTGATGTTCGCTCTGGATTGCACATACATGAGTGGGCATCTGTAGTGCAATCCTTTTTGCTTGTACAGTTCTCTGCTACAGAACAGATGTTCACTGTAAAGGATTGATTTTCCTATCCTGAAAAAAACAGGAAAAGCGAACGGTACTGTTTTAACTCCAATATTCCATTGGTGGTTGAATGTGGTAAGACAGTGGCAGGGCTTTTTCTTGGGATAGCTGTGATGCATTGAGCAGAGAGAATAGCTCGGAGAAGATGGGTGAATAGCACATGCAAGAGGAATGGACAGTACAGAGGAGAGGAGACGGCCAAGGAACAAAGTCAAAGGAACAGGACAGAGGAGCAGAGTGAACAGAACAAAGGAGCAGGGTGAACAAGAAAGAGGAAGAGAATGCAGGACGGAAGGCAGAACGACCAGCCCAGAGGAGCAGAGTGAACAGGACAGAGGTGAAGAGCGGCATGAATAGGGGAGTGGAAGGTCATGGACAGAGGAGCAAAGTGAACAGGACAGAGAAGAAGAGTGAACAGGAAAGAAGAAGAGAGAACAGGACAGAAGGCAAAACAAACAGGATAGAGGTGCAGAGCTGCATGGACCGAGGAGTGGAGGGCCATGGACAGGGGAGCGGAGTGAACAGGATGAAGGAGCAGAGTGAACAAGAAAGAAGTAGAAAGAACAGGACAGAAGACAGAGCGAACAGGGCAGAGGAGCAGGGTGAACAGGACAGAGGAGCAGAGTGAACAGAACAGAGCAGCATGGATAGAGGAGTAGAGGGCCGTGGATGGGTAGGAGAGGGAACAAGAAAGAGAAGTGGAGGGCCATAGAAAGAGGAGAAGAGTGAACAGGATAGAGCAGCAGAGTTGCATGGATGGAGGAGTGGAGGGGCATGGACAGGGAGCAGAGTGGACAGGAGACAGGAGAGTGAACAAGAAAGAAGTAGAAAGGACAGGACAGAAAAGTAAAGTAAACAGGACGAAGGAGTGCAGTCAACTGGACAGTGAAGCACAAACAACCAAACAGGAGCAAAGAGAAGCGAGTTCACCAGCGAGAATTGGATACAGACAGCAGAGAGTACAGCGTGCCAGACAGAGCGAGAAGAGAGTGAGATGGTGGGAGGGCAGGGGCAGTGTGCCTGATAGAGGGGCAGAGATCCAGAAAGAGAGGTGGGGGCAGGGGCAGAGAGAGAGAGGGGTCAGACAGCCGGCAATTGAGGAATTGTGATAGACCGAGCAGGCATCATGCCCGACAGAGAGCTGCACCTTACCTCCAGACCTCCCGAGGCTTCTCCGGGAGCAACGTTGCGTTTTTAAACTTCCTTTGTGACTCTTGCCTGCTGGATTTTAAAGACTTGCCTGTCTGCCTGCTTGCACTTTCAGCGCTCCGAACACAGCGCTCGGATCCTTCCTGGCTGCCCCCTCTCACGCAAGCAACCCAGACCGCCTCCGCTGATCGCCCCCCCCTCGCCTGGCTCTCGGAGGGGGACGGGCGGCTCCACCATCTTGGGCGGGTCTGGGCGACGCGCTGCTGCTCTTTGGCACCTCCCCCTTGCCACGCCCCTTGACCCTTCTCCCCCATGTGTCCCTATATATTGGTTGGTCAGCCCCGGCGGCGCAGCGGACGGGCGCAGCGGGCGCGACGAAGGCGCGCCGAAGTTGCGCCTAAGTTAAGCCCGTCTGCGCCCGTCCGTGACAGGCCGGGACCTGGGGCCTCTGACCCCGCTCTTCCTTTGGTCTATTCGTCGTCCCAACTGGTTGCATATTCTGCTCCTACCCCTCTTTCCCCTTCTCTCATATCCTATTTGGATAATCTTGGTATCCTTCTTCCGCATTCCCCAGATTCCTCTTTAGTTGTGCTTGCCCTGGCTTCTCTCACTCCAGGCATCTCTCCTTCCCCCCGCCCTCCTGTTAGATTTCCACCTGCCTCTGCTATCTTGCTTAACACTCGCTCCGCAGTCAAAAATCAAACTGCTCTTTTTAATTTACTCAACACTGATTCTCCCGATTTTCTCTTTCTTACAGAAACCTGGTTCTCCACTGACTCTCTTCCTGACCTCCTGGCTATTCTGCCTGATACTTACTATGCCCTCCGTGCCGACCGCCCTGACGGTAAGGCTGGGGGGGGGGGGTGGCCATGATAATACGTTCATCCTTGAAATTTCAACTCCTTGCCCATCCCCCCATACCTAATGTAGACTATCTTGTGGCCCGTTCACTTAATCTTCCTGTACCCCTTACTGTTGTCCTTATGTATCGCCCCCCGCACCCTATGCCGCAGTTTGTTTCCACCCTGCAGGACCTCTTGGCCGCCTTGGTGGTAAACAATTCTTCATTGTTGCTGCTGGGCGACTTCAACTTTTGGCCTGGGGACCCCAGGGAGGACTCTTTGTCCAAAGATTTCTCTGCCACACTTCAGTGTCTAAATTTTCTTCCCCATGTCTCGGCCCCTACTCATGTCCACGGCCACACTCTGGACCAAGTTTGGTCCTCAAGTTGTAATATGTCATCTGTTTCCATCCTTCCCTGCGTCTGGTCGGATCATGCCATGATCTTATTCTCCATTCTCCTCGGCTCGGTCACCAAAGCTCCTCTTCCAAAAAATATCTTGGCTCGGAGTTGGAACCAGACGGATCTTAATGTTCTCTCTTCCTCCTTGGCCTCATCCGCCCCTGATCTTACGGGTTTGTCTCTGGAAAGTCAAGCTAATACCATCAGTGCTTGGCTTTCCTCTTCCTGTGATCGGGTGGCCCCGCTTAAGAAGGTTAAATCTGTCCGTCCCCACGACGCTCACAAATGGTTTTCTTATGACCTTAAAGCCCTCAAACTTAGTCTCAGGCACGCTGAACGCCATTGGAGACGGAACTACTGTCCGACTCTTCGCGCCAAATACAAAGCCCTTCTTTGCGATTATAAAAGAGCCATCCTTGCGGCTAAGACCAAATACTTCACAGAGAAAGTGGCCCTCTCTGCCAATAAATCCCGCGAAATCTTTTCTCTTGTTCACAGTCTAGCCTTTTCTGATCGCACTTCTTCACCCCTTGTTCCATCTCAAGCTCTTTGTTCTTCCCTCAATGACTATTTTATTGATAAAATCTCCAACATTAAAGCTAATATTCCCTCTGTTCCTTCACCTGAACAACCCGGTTTCTCTCCTTTTTCTACCTCCACTCTGGATCGCTTTCAACCTATTTCTCCCCAGCTTTTCCTTGACCTTTTGGCCAAGGTTAAGTCGGGTTCCCCTACGGATTGTGCTCCTGCACGGATCCTTAAAACTCTCTACACCAACTGTCCGGCTCCCCCTCTTGCCCTCCTTAACACGTCCCTGGCTCTTGGCTCCGTTCCCTCTTCATTTAAATCTGCTATTGTTTTGCCTATTTTAAAAAAACCTGGTCTGGATCCCTCTCTTTTATCTAATTTCAGGCCTATTTCTTTGCTTCCCTACCTTGGGAAGATTTTGGAAAGCTACGTAACATCCTGCTTGTCCGCCTATATTGAGGAGAATTCCCTTTCGGCCTCTCATCAGGCGGGCTTTCGCCCAGGCCACTCCACTGAGGGAGTGGTTCTTGCAGTCCTTGATGAACTCAAGGGGATGGCGGACAAAAACCTCCCTCAAGCCCTCGTTCTTCTTGATCTGTCTGCTGCGTTTGACACGGTCGACCATGCCATCCTCCTCGATCGTGTCAGCGCGGCGGGCATCCAGGGCCTTGCTCTATCTTGGGTGGCGTCCTTCCTTCAAGGCAGGTCACAAGCGGTACAGCTCTCCGGCTTTTCCGCTCCCCCGCGTCCGGTCACCTGCGGGGTTCCCCAAGGTTCTTCCCTTTCCCCTCTACTCTTTAATCTTTATATCCGTCCCCTCATCTCCTCACTTTTGGAGCTGGGGGTCTCTGTGTACAATTACGCAGACGACCTCCAGCTCGTCTTCGATCTCTCTTCCCCTCTTGATTCTCTTCCCAAATTCTCTTCTACTCTTATCTTTATCTCCCAATGGATGAGCTTCGATCATTTGAAGCTCAACCCTGATAAAACGGAGCTTGTACTCACGGGTGGTCCCTCCAACCCTTGGTCCCCTTCCCACTGGCCTCTCTCCTTTGGTCCCTCTCCATCACCGGTTTCCTCTGTTCGGACCTTGGGTATTAAGGTTAGCCAGGATCTTTCTATGCACGCCCATATAAGTTCTGTGGTGTCTTCTTGCTTTCTTTCCCTTCGTTTAATTCGTAAGATTTCAAGGTTCTTTTCTGTTGATGCCCTCAAAACTATTATCACTGCCCTCATCACGTCCCGCCTGGATTATGGGAATGGCCTGTACGTTGGCATTCCTGCCTACGAAACCCGCCGCCTTCAGGCCATCCAAAACCAGGCGGCTCGCCTTATCCTTCGTCTTCCCAAAACCTCCCACATCACGCCTGCTCTTAAATGCCTCCACTGGCTCCCCGTGCATTTCAGATCCTATTTAAACTTGCTTGTTTTGCTTTTCAGGCTCATGCCCGTTCCGCTCCTTATTTCATCAACTCTCTCATTGCTCCCCACGTTCCTAGTCGCACTCTCCGCTCCTCCTCACTTTCTCTTCTCCATGTCCCTCGATTCCGTAAATCCCGCATTGGTGGCACTCGTTTCTCAGTCCTGGCCCCCCGGTTTTGGAACAGTCTTCCTCTTTTCCTTCGTTCTATTCCTATTTACACCCACTTTCGTAAAGCCCTTAAAACTTTTCTGTTTTCCCAAGCTTTCCCTAACTAGCTCTCTGGGACTGTTCTTGTGAGTCTGGACGAGGTGTCAGCGCCAGGAAGCCGCTTGGCAGCAGTGCGCTTTAGCAAATTCCTTTTTCATTTCATTTCATTTCATTTCATTTCATCTATAGAGCCAGATGGACAAGTAACAGAATAGTAGGGCAGGGAGACAGTTAGAGGGGGTAGAGAGGCAGTAGAGGGGTCATCGTGCCAGAGAGAGGGTAAATTTAATGCTGGAGCGAGGGTGCAGAGAGCCGAGCAGAGGGGGACAGCTTGCCTGGCAGAGTGGCCATCGTACCAGACGTGAGGTGTAGACCTAGTCAGGGGCAGTGAGCCAGAGAGAGAAGGCAGTGTCCCGGACAGAGGGATTGGTGTGCCAGGCATAGAGACAGCGAGCCTGGGCGGGGGCGGTGGAGCTGGAGAGAGCAGGGGGAGAGATGACATGACCGTAAAGAGACCAGGAAGCGCATGTGTGGAAGAGGGCGGGCCGGCCGCGTGAATCTTTACACGCTGATAAGAATGCAGAACTGGAACCGGCAGTGACGCAGAGGCCTCCGGTGGAAGCGTGTGGGAATTTTGGACGAGTGCAATGGTAAACTGTGTAATGCACGAGCAGAGCAAGCGAAGCAGACAACAGACTGAGGCTTGAGGTGATTGATAAAAGGGGAGACGTGGAGCAAGGGCTGAGAACACGTCCTGCATCGAGTGTAACAGCAGACCTGGGAGACCGTGACAGATGCAGCACAAAATGACAGCTTCAAAAGAGAGAGTGAGAACAAACTGACGCCCAAATATCCATAGTGAAACAAAGGTCATCACTTCCTGATACACCCCAAATTGTACCCGAGTCTAACGAGTCAACGCAAAAAATACCACGCTAGTGATGCGCGCGCGTATAAATAAAAAAAAACACGCTAATGATGCGCGTATAAATAAAAAAAACACGCTAGTGATGCGCACGCGGGCAGCAGCACGAAAAAATGAAAGTCATCACGCTGGAAGGGAGGCAGATGGCGGCCGCGCGCGTGCGCGCGTGAACGCAAGCGCTAGGCCACCAGGCAGCACTTTGAAAACCCGCTTACTAAAGGTCTCGCCTGAACTAGCGCATGTGCTAGTGCTCAGGCGAGACCTAAAAAATCATACATATGGTCAATAAATATTAAATATATCTGTTACATGTACTTTTCTATATTCTTATCTATTTTTCAACTTTGAAATCTTGTATTTACAAACTACGCACAGCAGTAGTATTATCGGTGCGGGGAGTTTTTTTAAAGCAATTTTAGAGTAGAGGATGGCCGACTGAGTTGGTCTTTGTGAACTTCTAATCCAAGAACCATGATCACCATTTTTTTCGAGCTGCCAGCTTTCAGCTCAGGGAGGCATCATACCTGTTGGCTATCACAACACCTTTACTACCATTCAGCTTCAGAAAATAAGTGAAGATCACTAAGACAAGTACGTCAGGGAATAAGTAACCATAACAACGCTGAGGTAATATTGGTGTAAACGGGTGGTGGTGTCATCGTTCTGTATTTCAAGTAATCCTTTGGCTGAAGGAGCAGGCCTGCACAGCAAGCAGTGAATCAGAGACTGTCCTTACATGTACAAGGATGGCCTGTGGGATAGACAAGCAGGCAATGCTGCCGGCGGGGGGTATGGCTTTCTCCATAGCAGGATTGTTCTTATTCTGGTCATCAGGGCCACTGCTCCTCCGGAAAGGAGGCCCATCGCTAAAGACCCCTAATCACACCACATTGCCAGTGACAGAGCACAGAATATACCCCTCTCCCCACCAACCTTTAGAAGTCCTCTTCCCACAGCCTCTCCCTTATCAGCGGCTATTTTATGTAATGGACACAATTTCCATGTCTTTAAGCATATTCCCCAGTAGCAAACAGGGACAGCGCACCCTATATAATCAATGTGCTGCCCCCAGGACAGCAGCCAACTCGTGGCTACCCTGAGGGTAGCACATTCAAGTGAAATACAAGTCTGGTGCTTACAATCTGCTCCATTTTTCATAGGGCAGGTGGCTGCCAGAGAAGATAGAGTTCCCCCAGTGAGTGACTGCATCCACATCTAGGGGGATTGTCAAGCGGGATCCTTGTGCCACCCTTTCCACCTCCAGAGAAATGCCCTTAGGAAGCACAATATTTATTTGCCTCTTTAAAGAGGTGCACAGTTAGTGTGACTCCTAAGGGCCTGTTTGCCTCTGCTCCTTGTCCATAACGGGGTACAGGTGCAGAGGCAAAGTAATTTTCTCATTTTCAGGGGACCACACCCCCATGCAAATGAATGAATGCCCTCCAGTGATAGTTCTGGCACTGCATGTCCAGTAGTGGTATCAGCAGTACAGAAAGGGCCACACAAGTGTCTGCAGCCCTTTTCTCAGATAGTGTAGTCACCCAGTGCTGCACAAATAATGTGCACAAAAGGTGCACACGCCTGTTGCCTCCCAGGACACAATGAGTAATGCAGCCCCTGATGTTTCCTTCTGGTAAAGAATGCAATTCACCATTTCTTGCTTTGGAAATTGGGGACAGAGCCAGTAGAAGAAAATCAACGGAAGTGGAATAATGAGTACAATGTGTGGGAGGTTCAACCCAGGCCTCAAAGTCTGATGTGCAGATAACAAGAAAGGGATGATTGCAGAGCTGCCATGTTTTAGGCTCTTTGGCTGCACTACTCTCCCCAGGCTGGGGTTGGCCCATTCTCACACTGTGATTGAGAGGGCAGGCAGGGCCTGCTGTATTGCAAATCACTATGCCACAGACCATGACTCAGGGGGGCTCTAGGGTGGTGTGACCAGTGCCATTGAACTGGGTGCTGACTTCGGGAGGAGGCAGCGTCATGTTTGAAAACAGGTCAAAAAAACTCTGGTGATTAATGTTCTTCCTGGAGAAAGATTGGAGTGTTTTTCTAGTGGATGTTTTGACTCATCATAAAGTAGGCAGAGGGTTAATATGCCTGATGCAAAGAATGTGTGCCATTAAGAGCACAAAGTGCATGTAATGTCAATAGGTCAGTGCTTTTATCAGAGAGATCATTTTGTTCCTTGCAGTGCATGAGGTAAAATCCTGATATAGATCAGTTAGAAACTGTCATTAAAGAACTGCATGCAAACTGCAAGGTATCGATTAGAGCTTTATGTCTTTCACTATTCTAATGTTGCAAAAAGGGTTCTTATAGGTAAAAAACAATCCCTACTTATTATTAAATGTAATCCCCAACTATGGTGTTATGTTTTAAATTCTGAGTTTGGGCTTCGCCAGATCAAGCACTCTTAAACTATACTGTCTATCAGTATGTATGACATGTGCCTTTTACAGCTTGTAGTCATCTGTCTTATGTAACACTCTTATAAACAGATCTACACACATGTGATTGAATGTCTCTGTATAATGCGTGTATGATGTAAAGTGCTCTGACCACCCTACACTGTTATGAGTGGCACTATAAACCTAGTTAAATGCATCTGAGTGAGAGAGTGGGTATGGAGACTTGAGGAGCAGTGTTAAAAGGTGGTAGTGATGTAATCCGTGAAGAAAGTGGTCATTGGAGGGCGCCAACAAACATGACTGCGCTGTGAATCACAATAAGCCCCACACGAGCTGCACATTTATCTTTCTTTAAGAAAAAAAAAGTTTGATATAGTGCAAACTCGTCCCAGGGGCACCAGTTACATTAGACAAGGTCAGCCTCATTTGTATTAATTTTTTTAACAGGAAGAGTAAGTGATTTATTTGTCCATTCTTCTTTCTTTAACAAGTTTGATAGTAAGCAGGAGAGAGGATGTGGTCCGTCGGCTACGCTGCCGCCTCTGGTGCAGGAAACCAGGGTTCGAGCCTCGAGGTCGCGTCCACACCCTGTGATTCTGGGCAAATCACTCAATCTCCCCGTACCTGAAAGTGTAATGTAAATACGGTGCTATGTAAAGCGCTCCAATACCTTCGGGTCGAGTTCGCGCTATATAAATATGCAAAAAAAAACAAAAAAGGGTCTGGCTAATGCAAAGACAAGCAGCCTAAGTTTTGCTTCCTATGGGAGGAACAAAAGAGTCCCGGCCTCATGAAATGCGTGCCAGTGGGGCCCACCAACGCAATTAAACTACAGTTCACATGTATATGTGTATTCCATGTGCCTGCGATGCTGAGCTTGGCGGAGAAAGGAATTGAAGGAAGCGGCCATACCTCACTGTTGATGTGTTATTGGTATGTATGGTGCTGTGATGCTCCTGGGACCAATAGTCTGTGATACCCTCTGACATTTATTACACGAATATGGGAACTATAAACTCGGCCATACCATTTTCCGCCACACTAAACCTTGTTCGAGTTTACAAAAGTAGTAACATGAACTTCTGGCTCCTTTTACTAAGGAATGGACCCTATTGGCTCTTGACCAGAAGACCTGTCACATCCATCCACCAAAATATTGTTTTAATCTCTAAAGCAAGCAGCTCTCCTGACAAATGCGTTGGGTGTTATAAAGCAAATCAGCTTTCCATTGGTAGATTTGTTGTTTTAAAATGCCACAATTAATAATGTAGGAGCAGCAGTAATCCTCTCAAAAATGTACTGCGGCTGCTAATCCTCTTAAAAAAGAGCATTTTACAGCAATAATAAGTAAATCCCTCAAAACGAAGCGCGCGGGAGTTGTGCTTGGTGTGCAGAAAGTCTCAAAAGTCAAATGGCTGATGGGATTAGGCTGTAATCTACCCCTCTGATAGGAACACGCGCACCTTCTCAGTTTCACTTTGTTGAGCAAGTCATACAAGCAGGAGGAAATGCAAAAGAAGCATACACTCCGCCTCTTTGATCCCCGCTATGTTATCGTCCAGCACCCCAGGGATATTATAAGACAAATGTCACTTGTCCCGAGCAAGATAAATATGTGGGTTAAATGAGCACTTGGCAAGGCGGGCAGGTTAATAGAGGTCATGCGCAGTGGAGCTTTACCTGAAGCCGGGAGCCACGCCAGCTGGAACACTGCCAGCCAGGCATCGCACTTGATCTCAGCAAATACTCGTGGACGCATGCAATTTTTCTCATCGGTTTGATGTCTGGAAGGAAATCATGCGCCAACGAAAAGGAACAGGAAATATATTTTCATTTTTTTTTCTTAGGTTTACATTGGAATGCAGCAGGAGTACTGTTGCAGTTTAGTGGGAATACGATATGGGGAACAAGATTTATACAGGAAAATGAATTCATGATATCGAGTTTAGTCAGTGTGTTGTGTTTAATGCTTTAGTGATATGCGAGGCTGTTCACTCACAGACATCAAGTTACTTTTTGCCTCATTCACTTGTGCGTATAGTCATTTAAAATCTGACTCAATCAACAAGTAGCGCCTTTGAAAGTCACCTTTGAATAATGTAAAAAAGAAGTCAAAATCACAACAACAAAAAAGCAAATAGGCAAACATAAATAACAACATTTGCAACACGGAATTCTACTCCCCGACGGTAGGAATAATGAATAATGATAAGGCAGAGCACGCATCAAACACAGCACACACATGCAAATAACGAGCGATTAAGAGGGTCATTTAGAAACCGTTCTGGGGATCTGCAGGATGGTGGAGGCCATGGCCTTGTGCAGCACAGCAGTGGACCGTCCACACCATTCAGAGATTTCCACTTCACGCAGGAGTCACCCCTGCTCCTTTCACAGCACTGAAGCTTTGCTGAATGTGTAGAACGCTTAAAGTGTCAATTCAGCAAACATTTTTCTAATGAGGAAATAAACTTCCAAAATGTGAGGTTTTTTTTCTCATAACAAAAACTAGATGGCCCGACATGTAGGGAGTTTATCTCTCTGTGATTGGGGTTTATTCTGCATCTGTCATGCATCACATGGAGTACCATGAGATGGTTAGCTTTGCGATCTATAGCTCGAAAAAAAGCCATGCAGAATCATAACACACACACCTGATTTAATCGTTAGCACCTTAATGATAGTTATACCAATACGCAAAAAGACAAAAGCAAAACGATAGATAGATAGATAGATAGATAGATAGATAGATAGATAGATAGATAGATAGATAGATAGATAGATAGATAGATAGATAGATAGATAGATAGATAGATAGATAGATAGATAGATAGATAGATAGATAGATAGATAGATAGATAGATAGATAGATAGATAGATAGATAGATAGATAGATAGATCGATCGATCAGGCAGGCAATAGTGATCTACATGGTGATACCTATCTACATGGTGATAACTGCTGGAGTGCAGGAGAGAGAAATGGCTGGATGATAGTCCACAAGCTGGAGCATTCTTGCTGTGATCAGCTTGAGCTGGTGCATCTTTCTTGTGTCGTTTGGTGTCCTGTTAATAAAATCCTTCATGAAAATCACTGAACGGCACATTGCTGTAAAAATTAGGCCCCAATCCAGACCTACAGCATCCTACTCTACCCCGAGACTGAGCCACAAGCACAGATCTGCAGCTCGGCCTCTTTGGGTGTGTACTGTGCCAGGTGCCGTTTAGGTGTAGACTGACTAACATTTTATGCTGGGTTAGAGTCACAAAAGTGATGCGAATCTCCATAAAATGTTTTTTTCCTAATTGACTTTCCAGTGCAAAACAGGTTTTGCACTGGAAGCAACCTGAAAGTAACCCAAAGCGGCACAAAGAACTGCTTTGAGATGCATAGTGCCAAGGGGGCATTACATGGGTGGTACATGGGAGTTCCAATTCTACCACCTATGCCTTTTGACGCAAAATCCATCTACAAACAACAGTAGACAGGGTTTAACGCCAAAAGTTAAGGCCATTTAAAAGGAGGCATTAAGAGGAGAAATGTTTTAATTTCTTCTTTCTGTGCCCACTTTGCATACATGCTGCACTGTGCAGCACACATGCAAGTAGGAAAAGTTTTAAACTGTGTCTATGTATAGTATTTTGTACTGTACTATTTTGTACCCTTCCAGTACAAAACCTATGGTAGACTCAGACATGCACCCTAGCACTAAGGTGTCGGCGCCAGGGAGAGGGGAGGAGAGAGCCACATCTTTGCAGATATGGCGCCCTCCTTCTCCCTCCCTGTCGCACACTTTAGCGTTGTGTTCATTGACTTTTTTAAAAATCTGGGCCTTAGTTTGTTGTGTGTGCTGTGGAAGAGCGTGCTTTCTGCTTACTTAAATTAGTACATGTAACCGACAAATTGAACATACATCTCTGCCTTAGATCTCTAACCTTTGATGGACGCACCAGTGGAGGGTGGAGTAAGGAGCAGGAGCAAAGAGCCCTGACAGACACCGGGCCTCAGGAACGGTTTCAGGCGTGTCTTGTCAGAGGGTCCAGGTTGCGAAATCCGCAAGATGGAGCACTTCACTCAAGTCATGATCAGAGCCAATAACTTTCCAGCTCAGGCAGTCTAACAAATAATATTTATAATAATAATAATAATAATAATAATAATAATAATAATAATAATAATAATAATAATAATAATAATAATAATAACTAATAAATAGGTCGGAAAGGGAAATGGCATTTCAGAGGTGATATTGGTTTTATAAATGGAAAAAGGGGAGGTTATTCAGGGAGTCAGTGTGGGTGTCTCTGACCCAGGCAAACAGGTTACACTGGGCTCCTATTGCATATACTCTGCTCAGTGTTACTTATTAACAAAGAATGTCCATCGCCAGCATGAGGGCCTTATTTAGGGTTTGCTGAAGTGGAAGCACTGCCTTAAATTGGCAGTATTAGCAGTCTTCCAAACATGCAGTTCCACTCTCTATTTAGACTTGGTGAAAGTGACAGGTTTGCACCAACAGGGTCTCCACTGGCTCCCTTGCTTATATTCTGACCGGTCTGCCCAAGGGGCACTAGGTCCCAATAGCGTCCATTTCGCAAGAGTGATTCAAATAGTTTTTCCATTCAAAAGAGGAAAAGGATAAACATACCCACATTTTGTGTGATGAATGTATCTATGTAGCCAGACCCCACTGTAGGGGAAACAACGCTCACTCTTTATATACAATTTAATAACCTTTCTGTCAACCCCCTTTTTTTGTTTTTCTTGGATTTCTCAGGTTGTCTCTTTTGTCAAACATTACGGCCTAATACGTGGAAGCATGCATTCTGTTTGATTTATCAATATAGTTTGGGATCTTTTCCCATATAGGTAATTATCAATTTCTCTACTTCTTTGTTTTCCCAAAGTGCCATAGGAAGGACACTTCTTTACAGCTAACACTTCGCTTACAGGGTGAAGGGGATTTTTGGACTAATTTATTACTTCTTTGTTCTTTCCTCTCGTTCTCATATTGGATTTAACTGTGGTGGAAGGTTTGATGTGTATGACTCACTTATGATTTTGACCACGATTTTTTAAACTTATCGTAACCTTTGAATGATCATGGATATGGCCCAATTATTGGGTTAGGATTTTTACTAATTTTAGAAATAAACAATGGTATTTTTAATATTTTTTTGTATGTTTTTGTCACATACACACGGGTGCAACTAAACTACATTTAATACCTCACACATTTAGAAATACCATCTGAAGACTTATTGTGCTTTCCATCTCTTTTATGTTACCATATCCTCCATGAAAGTACATGTGCCGGCTGAATCTTCTTTATCTCGTCATAATTGGACCAACTGTATTCAAAGGTGGATTTTCTCTAGACAATGTAAAAAATGGTTCACCAACTCTTATGAATTATGGACTGTGATTTTAAGAAGAACAAATAAGAATTATAAATATGACTTAATTCTTGTTTTACTATCAGTTAGGGCAGTATTTTATATTGCTTTTAAGCGTAATTGATTGCTCTACTATATATAGTTCTGCAGATCTCAAAATGAGATCTGATTGGCTGCCACCACTTCAACCACGTAGTGTTGGCAACCACCTTGGGACTCAAACTCATCCAACTTCACAAATAGGGAGGGGTGAACATGCCTCCGTGCCGATTGTGGCCATCCTTCCTGGTCCCTGTTCAGCTCCTGGTGTTGGGGCTGTTTGGGTGCTAGGTGATTATTATATGAATGTATGTTGTATGTTGGTCACTGTGTAAGCACTTATGCATCACTGATACCTTTTCTCTTCCTGCACGTAGAACTTTTCTTCCCCAACGGCTACACTGACAACAACCTCCTACACTCCTGAAGCATCGGGTGCCCAGCTGGACCAGGCAGGAAGGCATGGAAGTGTTTTTCTCTCTCTCTTAAATCCCCCTCCCCTACAGTGGAAATGAAGGTGTGTGATTGACTGTAAATGGTGAATGAGAGTGTGCATGAGTGGCTGTATGTGTGAGTGAGCAGGTGCTTGAGTGTCACATGGATGATGGTCTGGCTACATGAGTGGATGTATGGGTGAGTGAAAAGGTGTGTAAGTTAGTGTATGGATGAGTGAGTGGGTGTGTGAGTGGCTGTATATTGGTAAGTGAGTGGGTGCAAGAGAGTCTCTATGGGAGACTATGTAGTTGTCTCTGTGACTGTTTAGGTGACTTAGTACATGTGTGAGTATGTGTATGAGTAAGTGTGTGGGTGTGTGAGTATCTGTATGGGTGAGTGAGGGTGTGTTTGAGTGGCTCTGAGAATGTGCATGGGTTTGTGAAAGGGTATGAGAGTAGTTGTTTGTGTGTGTGAGTTATGTTATGTTATGTTAGAGATTTATAAAGTGCATGTTTACGCCAGTTTGGAGTGTCCCCGCTCTAGATTCCAACTGAGAGCCTAGTGAGAGATCTAGCTAGAAGCAGGCTAGTGATAAAAGGTTTCAGATGTTTCCTGAAAAGAACTTCAGAGGGTTCTAGCGTGAGATTTAGAGGTAACAGATTCCAGAGTTTGGCAGCCAGAAAGCTAAAAGAGCTGCAATCTAGACATATTCGGCACATTTTTGGGATCACTGTCCAGACAGTTCCTGACGATCTCAAACATCCTCTTGGGAGATATAGCTTAATCAGGGAGAAGAGATAGTGGGGCCATTTCAGATTGAGGATTCTATGAACAAAGCATAAAGCTTTGAATGAGATTCTCTCCTTAACAGGGAGCTAATGAAGTTTAGCAAGAGCTGTGCCAGTAGATGAGCATCTAGGTATGTTTAAAAGCAGATGGGCAGCATCATTTTGCATTATTTGGAGCATTTTCAACCAGCCCTTAGAGGCCTCTAAATAGAGCACATTAAAATAATCAATCCATGATAATACAAGTGCTTGGATTAAAGTTTTCTAGTGGATTCAGGCAAAGCCCTAAGATTTTCCAAATCAATTTTAGTGTTCCAGCAAGTTCCAACAAGAGCAGAAATCTGGTCATCAAATGATAAGGTGAAATCAAACCAAATGCCAAGGTTTTTCACTTTTGGTATGGGAGTGGCATAGACCTAGTTAATTCAGCCACCAAGCAGTGAACCATATAAAAGGTTGTTTTCCTACCCCCAAGATTTTGGTTTCACCTGCATTGAGTCTGAGGCAGCTACAATCCATCCATTTTGCCAGGCCCACCAGGTATGCTCTAAAGTCATCTGTGGCTTTGCTATTGTCCTGCGCCAAAGTTATGATCAATTGGGTGTCATTAGCATAGGATACTGTTTTGACACCATGGCATACAATTACTTCAACAAGAGTAAGCATATACAAATTAAATAAAGTTGGACTCAGGGCAGAGCCTTGTGGCACTCCATGCTGCAGAGGTAGTATAGGGCTGCTGAAAAACATGAAATGTTTTACCTTAGAGAAAACGTGCAATCCAGTCCATCACAGTGCCTCCCACCCTGAGCTTCCATCGCTGGTTTAATAAGAGATCATGGGACACCGTGTCAAAGGCTGCACTTAAGTCATGCAAGACTAATGCAGCTGTCTTGCCCCCACCAGCAGCAAGATGCAGTGACTCTGAAGCAAATAGGAGTGCAAACTCTGTGCTGAAGAATGGTTTGAAACTGGACTGTGATTCATGTAGCAATTCCTTCTCTTCCACAAAATTCATCATCTGCTGGTTGACATGTTTTTCTGCAACCTTAGCAAAGAAAGGCAGCAGAGATATAAGTCTCAAGTTCTCAGATTTGGCAGGATCGAATGAGGGCAATTACCATGGCGTGTTTTCAATCAGATTGAACACATCCAGTAGAGAAGGATGGGTTTAGTAAATTTCAGAGCAGGGGGTCAAAAACCTCCCTACCCCATTCAAGTATGGCGTGGGAGGCTGGGTCGAGTGGAGATCCAGATTTTGCTTTGGAGAGTAGAAGGTGGGTCTCATCCACCAATATAATATTTAGACTAAAGAAGCCTCCAGATAGAGTCATTGGTGGTTGCCCAGACAGGGGGAACTGGAAATTCCTGTAATTCTCAGATGCATAGATGGTGTCTATTTTCTCTAGAAAATAGAGAGCAACCTGATGACAGTAAACGACCGAGGGAGAGATTGCCACCGAGATTTGTTCTAAAGAGGTCAGTGACTTAACTATCTGAAAAAGCTCCTTAGAAGAGTTTTTTGATTGCTCGAACTTCCGGGCATACAATTGGGCTTGTGTGCTTCTCAGTTTTTTGTGATATTTTTTAAGCTCATTGAGGTAGGCATTTTTATCAGCTACATTATAGTGTCCCTACCAAAGGCGGTCCAGCCATTTACAATCTTTCTTCTGTGCTGAGAGTTCCTCCATAAACCATTCTGTGGAAGGTTTGGAACAAGTACTCGTAATCGACTTCATGGGTGTCAAAGATTCCAAAATCATGGTTAATCCATATTGTTGCTTGACAATTGGCAGTATGGGGGCGGGTGTTACGTTCTGGGGGATCCTGCTTCAGAGCTGCAGTAAAGGCTAGTGTCATGATCAAAGACCATATACGTAATCTCCTCGTATGAGCTTCGACAGTGGTAGGAGGGGTACCAGAGATCTGAAAGGGGACTATATAGTTCTCTGGCCTTGCAGTGGGGATAGGAGAAACCACATCCACCAATGAGGAGTTTGTAATAATAAGATCAAGAACATGACCATGAGTATGGGTGGGAATTTGCAATATCTGGTTAAGTTGGAACAGGCAAAGATCTTCAGCCAAGCAGGCTGCTGTGTGCGTTTGTTCTTTTCAAATTGGATATTAATGTCCCATAAAATTAGAAAAAGTAGGCTACCGCATGGCATAGGATAGGATGGTATAGTGTACTTTAGCGCATTAGCAAATTTAAGAGCTGGACCTTGAGGACCCGGAGGATGATAGATGAGGAAACCTGTTAAGGTACAGCTCTTAGTGAGGGATAAGGTAAAGAAAGCTGCCTCACAGCTAGTGATCTTTAACTCCGTAAGATTGCAGGGCAAGTGTCATTTGAAAATCACAGTGAGACCCCACACCCTAATGATTGGACCAATCAAGTCTCAGGATAGCGTAGTCTTGAGGTACAGCGTCAAAAATGCGAGGTGCTGACTGAGCAGTAAACTAAGTTTCAACCAGATAAAAGGCAGATGTTTGATAAGAGATTATCAGGTCTGCAATCTCATGCTTATGCTTAGGTAGAGAGCGGCCGTTTAATAAAAGGTACTGACCAAGGGTTAGACTAGGCAAATTGTCCTTACCTTGCACCTCCTTTGCAGGGGATATTTCAAAAGGAGAAATTGCACCTCCTACAACAGATAGGGCTGGACGATACATTGAGAGAGTGGTGGGGAGATTCCTTAATTGCAGGGGCCAGTGCAAGAAGTTCCAGTTTGGAGTAGTTTAGAGATTCTGAGGTAAAATGGGCAGGGGTCCCCACTCTGTCTAAGCGTGGACCTGGGCAGGCTGGCTTGCTGTCCGTGCAAACGCCATGAATTTATAACCCACCTCCAAAAAGGTGTGGCTAATCGTCACTCACATGTGGGAAACGAAAAATGGAACTGGAGTCCCAGCGGTCCTCTCCAACCAGGAAGGCTCCCCTCCCAGAATGGAGTACAGGGAAAATGAGCAGAATAAAAATAATAATTTCAACCAAAATGTGACAAAGGTAAAAGCATAAGCACATTAAAAACATGGGTGGGGCTGACCTAAGATGGCCGCCAGCCAGGACAGGTACCAGGCACCTCCCAGCGCCTAGTGCACTACAAGGAAAACAAAGCAGGATTACAATATGTGACCTCAGCCACACAGGGTGTGCGTCACCAGACTCAGCAGTAAGGAATCGGGAGTGAATGGATGCATCAGATGTTGCATAGGCGTGTGTGTGGTTCAGTGGATGATGTCATCAGTGATGTCATTTGAGAAGTCATCAGTAATGTCTTCAGTGATGTCACTGACCACGTCATGAGTGAAACATTATGCGAGGACAGTAGCAGTGCGTTGCAGGGCCTTAGGTATAGTGATATCTGAGCCTAACCATTACGTTCCTGTAACCTTTAGTTTTTTTCAGTGAATTTCTATGTTTTTTTAATTCCATTACCTAACTATAATGTCCCTAGAACCTATGTTTTTTCAGTGAATTTTCAAAGCTATTTTAATTATATTTCCTAACTATAATTTTGCTGCAACCTTTGGTTTTTTTCGGTGAATTTCTACAGGCTTTTAATCATATTTTCTAACTTTAACTTGTAACCTTCGAGAGCGTGTGTGTGAATGAGTGCATGAATGTCTCAGAGGGTCTGTGAGTAGGTGCGTGAGTGTCTGTGTGGGTGTCTGAGTGGGTTCTGCTCATTTTCTGCCACTTTTCTGCTAATTTTTGACTGTCATTTTGCCTCTGTCTGCTCATTGCTGACCTTTATTTTTCTTCGTTCTGCTGGGTCTGGGTGCAGCTAGCAGAGTTTCTCTCTGCGGAGATACTGAAAAACTCCACCAAATTTTGTGGCGTTCTGTGGGTGGGCTGAGTTTTGATCCGCCACCCTTAATTGAGTGTTGTTGGAAGCTGAGAGTAGTTAGGGGCCAAGAAACCCTCATGTTACCATGAGTAAGTCCCCCACAGTGGGATTGCTGACACTTCATCAGGTGCCCCGCCTTCTTTCTCAAGCACTCAGAAAACACACCTCTTGGTATACTACTGGTTGGGGAATGTACTGACCTTGGCTGCTGATGGTCGTTGAGGGCCAAGAACCCCTATTTGTGCCACAAGTAATTCTGCCGTTGCAGGACTGCTGAGACTTCATCAGCGTCCCCACCTCACTTCTCTATCAGTCTGCAAACGCGCCTCCTAGCGCACTACTGGTTGGAGGATGAACTCCCTTGGCTGCTTAAGGGATTTGGGGGTCAAGGACACCTATTGTTGCCACTGGTAAGTCCCTCACAGCGGGATTGCTGAGACCTCGTCGGAGGCCCTGCCCCCTTTCTCAACCACTCTGAAAACGAGCCTCCTTGTGCTCTACTGGTTGGGGAATGAACTGTCCTTGTCTGCTGACAGTTGTTGGGAGCCAAGAATCCCTATTGTTGCCACGAGTAAGTCATTCCCAGTGGGAATGCTGAGACCTCATCGGAGGCCCAATCCCCTTTCTCAACCACTCTACAAATGCAAATCCTTGCCTACTGGTTAGGGGAAGAACTCCACTTGGCTTCTGAGGGTCGTTGGGGGCCAAGACCCCGTATTGTTGCCACAATCAAGTCCCTCAAATCAGTATTGGTGAGACCTTGTAGGAGGCCCCACCCCCTTTCTCAACCACTCTCCAAGCGCGCCTCCTGGTACACTACTGGTTGGGGGATGAACACCCTTTGGGTGTTGAGGGTCATTGGGGGCCAAGAACCCCTATTGTTGTCAAAGGTGAGTCCCCTACAGCAGGATTGATGAGACCTCATCGGAGTCCCCACCCCTTTCTCAACCACTCTGCAAATGAGCCTCCTGGTGCACCACTGGTTGGAGCATGAACTTCCCTTGGCTGCTGAGGGTTGTTGGGGGCCCAGAACCACTATTGTTGCTTGAGTGTGTTCTGCTCATTTTCTCCTCATTTTCAGTTTTTTTCCTGCTCACTTCTAACCTTTATTTTGTCACTTTCTGCTGGTTTCTGACATCTAATTTGCCTCTTTCTGCTGATCGTTTCTTACTTTTTTTTGCCTAATTATGCTGATCGTTTCTCACCTTTAGTTTGCCTCTTTCTGCTCATTGCTGATCTTTATTTTGACTTTAGCTGCTTGTTTCTCACCTTTATTTAGCCTCTTTCTGCTCCTTTTTTACCTTTATTCTGGCTCTGTCTGCTCATTTCACACCTTTATTCTGTTCTTTCTGTCCATTTTCACCTTTATTTTGCATCTTTCTGCTCATTTCTGACTTTTATTCTGCCTCTTTCTGCTTCCTTCTAATCATTATTTTGCCTCTTTTTGATAGTTTCTCACCTTTATTTTGCATCTTTCTGCTCATTGATGACCTTTATTTTGCCTCTTTCTGTTCATTTCTCACATTTATTTTGCCTCTTTCTACTCGTTTCTCACCTCTAGTTTGCTTCTTGCTGCTTGTTTCTGACCTATATTCTGCTTCTTTATGCGCATTTTTCACCTCTATTTTGCCTCTTTCTGCTCGTTTCTGACTTTTATTTTGCCTCATTCTGCTCATCTTTACTTTGCCACTTTCTGCTTTTTTCTCACCTTTATATTGACTCTTTCTGCTCATTTCTGACCTTTATTCTGCCTCTTTCTGTTAGTTTCCGACCTTTATGCTACTCGTTTCTCACCTTTTTTTGCCTCTTTCTGCTTTTCTTTGCCTTCCCTTTGCTTTTTCCTTGCCATTTTTTTTGCAGCCTCTTTCTGCTCATTTCACTCCTTTATTCTGCCTCTTTTAGCTCATTTCCCACCTTTAGCTTGCCTCTTTGTTCTCGTTTCTGACCTTTATTCTGCCTCTTTCTGCTTAGTTGTTACCTTTGTTTTGCCTTCTTCTGCTAGTTTCCCCCTGAACCACCAGGGGAGCTTCAAGGCCCCCCGCCATCGCAGCCAGCTCCTCACTACCTGCGGGAGCCGGCATTGATGCTGCACGGAGGGAGCTAGTGAGCGGGAGAACTTTGACAGCTCCCGCCCACTGGAACTGGAGTCTTTGTTTCAGCTTGGCAGGAGCTGTGAGCTTCCACCATGCAAAAGCAAACAGCTATGTCCTGGAATGGGCTCTCAGGGACATAGCAGGAGCCAGCCCTGGGAGGCGGTGGTCCCAGGAGAGGGGTCATGTGTGCTCCCTCCTTTGATCTGCACGGGTGCGGCCCCTTGTAGGTGGTGGTCTCCGGGGCAGTATATGGCCCCTCTGCAAGTTTAAAATATATTATAGGCCCCAGGGAGGTGGTGGTCCTCGGGGTCCAGGGGTCTACACGGTTCCCTCAGTTCTTTTAATTTAGCCCAGTGAAGTGTGGTGGTCCTCAGGGCTTGAACCGTGCCTAGGGAGGGTTTGCACGGTCCACCTCTAAATTTAAAATAAAGCCCTGGGTGGTGGTGTTGGCCCAAAACCCCCACACTTTATTTAATCCTGCATGCCCCTGCGACCCATCCCACCCTGTGGCTAAACAGTAGAGAACTACGGGAGTCCATTCTGCAAACATGACTACTAGTTAAAAAACGTTATAAATTCTTTGAAAAAACCCAAAGGTCACATCCATACAATATAAGCCAACAATCACCCATACAGCCTCTCATGTACCCACTCACATATCCATTCAGCCACTGAGACATCAACTACCAGACTGATACAAGCATTCACGCAACCAGTCACTCACCTATACCTTCACTGAGACACATAATCACTCCTAATCACTCACCTATACAGTCAGTCATGCACCCACTGAATCATCCATAAAGTAACTCATACACCCACTTTTTCACCAGTACACCTTGGTATGTTTATTTAACACTCATGAATGTTTCAAAAACACTCACAGTCACTGGATGATGTCATGAGTGATGTCACTGACCATGTCATGAGTGATGTAATATGTGACATCATAAGCAGTGCATTGCAGGGGCACGAGTTATAGTCAGCTCAGCTACCTATAACTGCTGAATTTCACTGGATTTGCTTGAGTGAAATCTGACCAGCCTGTATAGGATGTACCACCGGGCAGTGACGTGGGGCGGGGGAGGGGCAGAGTGGGGGTAGTAAAATGTGGCATACACACGTTTTCAGGTAAGTAACTAAAAATAAAAATAAAACTAATTTTGTTGCGCGTGCTGCATTTTACAACCCTCCACCCTGCCCCTCCCCCGCCCCAACTCACCGCTTGGTGGCACGCCCTACACGGGCCGTGGCTGAATCTGATGCTAACTATAACTATAACATCACAGTAACCTTTGTTTTTTTCAGTGAATTTCTAAGGTTTTCTTAACTAGTATATATATATATATATGTATATATATATATATATATATATTATCTACTGGCGGTCGCCAGTAGATAGTTATAGTTAGGACCGTGTTTCCATAGGAAATCCGCAACATTCTATTTGAAATAACTTTGGCGGCGGTTGACGAATCCTCGCGAAATTTTCAAAATAGGTGGGGCGCTCCGCTCCACTCCTACCCTGAAAGTCTCGGGGGGATTCGTCAAGTGGGGGCTGAGAAAAAAGGGGGGTCCCAAAATGTGTTTTCCCCATGAAATTTTCCATAGGGACCTTTAGTCCAAGGTACAGCCCGAACGGCTGAACAGAATTACTTGAAATTTGGCAGAGAGGTAGTCCTCAGCTCAGGGATGTGCCTTTTGCATATATGGAGTCAATCTGTTCAGGAGTTCCTGAGAAAATCAAAAGTAAAATCATATATATATGTGGGCGGAGCCTAACCACACATCTCATCCTGAGATCTGATTGGCTGTCAGCACTTCATCCAAGAAGTGTTGGCAGCCATCTTGGGACCAATATACATGATAGCACCTCATTAAAAAGCATTGCAGTTAATAGAAGGTTTTAAGACTTTAGTTACATTATAAATCATTTGTTGATGGTACCATACTCATTTTAGGAATTGTGGTATGTTCTAAGGTGATTTCACCATGTGAAAAAGCCTTCTGCTGGGATATCATGATTGAGAGAAAAATATTTTCTCATGCTTTTCCCAAAGAGGTTTGGAAGGTGATCTATAAGCTAAACTGAGAGCTTATTTTCTGTAAATTCACATTATCTTTCTCTGTCATGTGAGAATGAAGTCTGACATTCTCAGTAAAACATGTACATCCAACAAGGGCAGAGACTGTCAGTTGATTCCTTTGTGTTCTACTGCAGCTTCCCAGAGTGTTCCAAAGAACAACTAGAGCGCTAACAGTCCTACTTATGATAAACGTATGGCACACCTGAAGCCATCTTGCTTGGATTAAAGTGGTAACTCTTAAAACATTTAATTTAAAAAAGGAACAAAATGAGGGGGTTCATTTTTCCATAAAAAGTATGATTAGTGCTGCAGAAAGAAACATTAGGGCACATTTTGAGTGACTTCTCAAATCCTCTTCTATTTCATTAAAAAATTCTGACATGCAGACTGAAACATGCACTTTCAATACCAGCAGCAGTTTTCCCTGGAGAGCAGTAGCTTTACTACAGTGATCTAATGAGCAAAAAGAGTGCTAACATTCTGAATTTATGGCAAATGTGTGACACATCTGAATGCCTTCTTGATGGAATCAAAGTAAAAAACTGAAAGTATTTCCTACTGAGGAGACTGCAGTAAATGAGGAAATTAGGAAACTTCATAACAAATAAGTCTCCCAAGATGGCCACCAGAGACAAAAGAGCCCAAATGTAGCCCAAATATCACCCAGATGTAGCCCAAGTATAGCCCAATGACAGAGTGTCCCAGAGTGTTCTTAAAAACAACTAGAGCGCTTACTGTCTTCATTATGACAAAAGTATGTCACACCTGAAGCCATCCTTATTGGAATAAACTGGTAACACTTAAAACATAATTTAAAAAGGAACACAATGAGGGGGTTCATTTTGCCATAGAAATTATGATTAATGCTGAAGAAAGAAAATGAGGGCACATTTTGAGTGACTTCTCAAATCCTCTTCTATTTCATTAAAAAATTCTGACATGCAGACTGAAACATGCAATTTTAATACCAGGAGCAGACTTCCATGGTGAACAGTAGTTTTACTACAGTGATCTAATGAGCAACTAGAGTGCTAACATTCAGAATTTATGGCAAATGTGTGACATATCTGAATACCTTCATGATGGAATCAATGTAAAAAACTGAAAGCATTTCCTACTGAGGAGACTGCAGTACATGAGGAAATTAGGAAACTTCATAACAAATAAATCTCCCAAGATGGCCACCGGAGACAAAAGAGCCCAAATGTAGCCCAAAATCACCCAGATGTAGCCCAAATATAGCCCATTGACAGAAGTGTGCAAAACACTTATTATTTTGTGTTTTTGCAGTGTTATATAGTGCAGACTTGTCAGGTATTGGAGTGCTTTACATGAGCATTGGTTACATCACACAAGAACACATTCATTTTGGTTGTAGACATGGGGAGACTAAGTGATTTGACCAGAATCACAGAATGTCGAGCTGAAGCAGAAACTCCAACCTGGTTCCCCAGTTGCAAAGTCTGCAGTTCTGGAAGTAGCACCACATCCTCTCCCCTAAGTGCAACATTTAATCAAGTGGTCAACTGGATAAAAAAACATAAAGATAACAAATAATTTAAAAGTGCTTTGTCGCTATTTGAAAACTCAGAAAATATGTCCTTATTTTAGTCTTTTAGAGCACTAACCATTATTTTGATGCCAATAAGACCCTCTCATATATGTAATTTCTAAAGGAAATGCTCTAGGTATTACAGTTTTGATTACATCAAGATGACGTCAGGCGTTCCACACTTTTGTAATAAATATAGCATGTTAGCAATCTAGTTGTTCATTAGGATACTGTTGAGAGGCAGATGCCAGGGGCATGGACTCTGAAAATTGAAGGCAGGTAGGAGGGTGCAAAGGCAACAATTTAACCACACTGAGCAGGCAGGAAGGGCCGTGGCAGCACAACAGACTATGGAGGGCAGTGGAAAGGGGGGCAGGGGCAACAAACCAACAATACAGGACTTGCAAGAGAGGCTGTGGCAATATAATAGACCATTGTGGGCAGAAGGAAGAGGCAATGGTAGTACAACCATACATGCCAACAGACCCGATTCAGGCAGGAAACGTCCAATGTTTTTAAGCTCAAATGGGCTTTATTTGATCTGTCTCCTGTCTACAATCTCCTCTTTTTCAATGAAACTCAAAGGGGAAAATCAATACCCCAGTTTTTTTTCAAAATCTCCCTCTTACCAAGTTCAAAATGTTCGCAAGTATGGTACATTGGATCATGGAAGGAAATGGGGTAGGGACATGGACTTGGATAACAGAGGACAGGAGGGACATGGAGAGGTGCACCAAACTTACTCTGCAGGGCAAGCATCAGGGTTTGCAGCAGCACAATACACCACACAGGGCATGCGGGACGGGAGTGCAGCACAACAATCCATAGAAAGCAAGAGGGAGGGGACAGGACCATGCACATGGACAACAGAGAACAGAGGGGCAAGAGGCAATGGTAGCTAGCTGACCATAATGGACAGACAGGGGAGAAAGCTGCAGCATAACAGACCATAAAGGGCAGGAGGGACGGATCAGGGGCATTACAATGGAACAGACAAGCCAGGAGGGAGGGAGTAGGGGTCTGCACATGTAAACAGAGGGCTGGGGGTAAGGGGGCAGGGCAGGAGCAGCAAGATAGCCATGGAGGTCAGGTAGGATGGGCACTAGAAGCAAGACACACCATGAAGAGCAACAGTGAGACTGTGATGGCATACACACAGATCATGGAGGGAAGGTGGGAGGGGGTCAGGGGCAGCTAACTGACCACACAGGGAAGGTGGGAGGGGCCATGGCAGCACAGAAGACCATGCATGGCAAGTGGGAGGGTTAGTGGCAGCACAATGGCTATGATGGGCAAGAAGGAGGGTGCAGGGGCATGCACAAAGGACGATGGAGGATAGAAGGGAGGGTCAGGACCTGTGCACAGACAAGAAAGTTCAGGGGAAGGGGCCTCACAACAGTCTGCACGGGGCAGGCAGGAGGAGCAGTTGCAGCACAGCAGACCGGGAGGGCAGAAGGGTGTGGCAGTACAATGGACCATGTAGGACAGGAGGAAGGGGATAGGGGCATGGCAGGTGGACAGGCAGGATGGAGGTGGCAGGGACAGGTTACAATCATCTGACAATGCTAGGCAGGTGGGAGGGGAGTGGCAGCTCAACAGAACACTCAGAGTAGATAGGAGTGGCAGGTCCATGGAACATGGTGGGCAAAAAGGATGGAGCAGGGACATGCACAAAGACATCAGAGGGCAGGGGGAAGGAGAATAGGGGCAGCAAGCTAAGCACAGAGTTAAAGCAGGAGGTCAATGATGGGGCATAGAATTGGGCAATGGAGGGCAGGAGGAGTGGACTGGTACATCATACTAAATTGAGGGCAGTGGCAGCACATCAGACCATGCATGGCAGGAGGGAGGAGGCTAGTCCATGGATTCACACAACCAAGGATAGGGAGGAGGGGGATGGGGCAGCAAGCTAACTGTTCAGAGAAGGCGGGTATTAGGAACTTTATTGTTTTTAAAACGTGTGTCTGTGCGAACTACTTACAATATGAACAAGTATGCAGCATAATCTCACTTTTATTCAGGAAGAAGAGGACGTTTGTGACTGTGACTCCGGGCTCACTTGGCAGAAACACCCCCTGACCCTCCACCCCCTATCGCAAAATGTAATGCCCGTGAAAAGGGTAGGTGAACACAGTGTTATATAGAACATAGTCCTGAGAGCACGATTGAAAATGAAAAATAGATATAGTGTATGGTATAAACTATGCACCAAAAAGTGTGATATAAGATGAACCGGGCGTGAAATATAATATGCAATACATTGTGCGCAATGACAGATTCATTGGAGAGCGCGAGATAGCACAGGCACTAGAGCGTGCTAAGCGATATGCGCCTTGGAGTGTAATATGCACAGGGCAGTGTTGTGTAACCTAACTCGTCTCTAAAGTTGTAATATAAAATATGTGCTGGGGAGTGTAACGTTGCATATGCACTGTGACACAGATATGGATCCCAGATTGTAATATGTATGGCATAGCACTGTGCGTTATTATAACATAGGCATCGAGGAAGGCACGTTAGATGGGGCAATATAACCTGTGCGAAGACAAGTGTGGCAAGACATATTCACAGGGTGGTGTTACAGTGCACATGGGCTAGAGAGTGTCATAGCATACGCACTATCTAGTGGAATACAACACAGAGGTGTGTGGCACTCAGCAGGCAATGGTGGGTGTAACACAGCATTGGGCTCTGCCAGGAGCGCGCTGTGACTCTCAAGTGATGTTCGTCCCCTTTCCAGAGAGTAAAATAAAAAGTATTACACATCCGGCAGTGGATGTGTGTTTTATTAACCGTGAGGGGGGTTTCTTGCATAGTTTTGGTCGAATTCTTGTTGAATCCCCTTTGAATGGCTTGGTGTGCATGTGTATTAAATGTGCCCGTCAATAGCTACCCATGTTTGTATAAATAAACGACAAGGGTGTCTACCGGGATTAGGCACGGTAGGGCATCAGACATGTCAGAGCTTCACTAGTGGTGTAAATACATTCCACGTGGATTCATTGTATGCATAGTCGCCTTTTAATGAATATCACGCAAATCGTCATGGTGATAGGTACGTACGGTTTGTCCAGCATGTCCTAGGTGTGTCTATAAATATCTATTTTTTAAAAACAATAAAAAACAGTGGCCGGCCCTGGGGATTGGGGTCAAAAAAATATAATTAGGAGACAGGCCCTGGGGGATGGGATCATCAGGGCCAATAAATTAGAATAAGAAGGGGAACCACACAGCCCCCCTTCTTAAAAAATTTAAATAAATAAAAGACTGGCATCGCGCTGGAGGCCACGCCCCCTCCTTGCAGCACTCTGAAAACGCGCCCCCTGGCGAGTTGTAAGTTGGGGAATTAATTCCTCTTCATTAGTGAGGGTCCCTGAGGGCCAACTAGCACAACAGGCATCTCCAGTATGCGCCAGGGAGCTGCGCTGCAGACAGGTGTTCTGAGGCCAAGCCCCTTTTTACACCTCTCTGCAACGCAGCTCTGTGGCGCTTACTGGAGGTACCTAGTGGTCTAGTTTGACCCTAGGGACCCTTAGGATTCAAGGGGACTTAATCTCTCAACTTAGAACAGCCACAGGGCGCGTTTACACAGTGGTGAAGGGAGGGGACGGGGCTTGAGGTGACATGTGCAAACACGCACTATGGCACGTTTTAAATTGGGGATATAAATTCCCTTCAATACTGAGGGCCCCTGGGGGCTAACTAGCCCACCAAGTGCTTCCAGTAAGCGCCACTGAGCTGCATTCAGAGAGGTGGTCCAGGCCGTGCCACTTTTTACACCTCTCTGCAACGCAGCTCTGTGGCACTTACTGGAGGTACCTAGTGGGCTAGTTGGACCCTAGGGACCCTCAGGATTCAAATGAACTTAATCTCCCAACTAAAAACGGACACAGGGCGTGTTTACACAGTGGTGAAGGGAGGGGACGGGGCCTGAGTTAACGTGTGCAAAAACGCCCTGTGGCCTGTTTTAAGAGGTAGTTTTAATCCCCCTGCCCTATTATATACTAGGGGCTTACAGAGGAGGTCATGCTAATCACTGGTTAGTCAGACTCAGTTACCACCAGTATCTGTCTGAAAAAGTTGAGGGTACAGAATGATTTTGCAACAAGGCTTGTTTCTGCTCTTCTTTTTGTTCTTTCTGCATGTTATCCTTCTTCCTGCACTTTTCTTCGTCTTTGAGGACTTCTGTTGCTTCTTTCTAGGCAGATCATTAGCAGGTGTGGTTGATCTGAGCAAATGTTATCCTATGATATGTACTCCACGTTGAAACTGCTTTTTCTTAACCAATCACAAAGATGCTTTTCCACAAAACTAATGTGCACCCTACTTTTAAAAAAGAATGCTTTTCATGATATCTTTAGAGATAAGTTATAGATAGGAATTAGCATTTAAAAAACCTTTGAAATTCACAGAAAAAACCATAGGTTTCAGGCACGTTATAGTTAGGAATTAGCATTTAAAACACCTCAGAAATTCACTGAAAAAACCATAGGTTTCAGGGGTGTTATAGTTAGCTGGACTTTTCACTTGTACAAAACCATTGAAAGTCCCCCGTTATAGTTAGTTCAGCTAACTATAACTCGCGCGCCCGCAATGCACTGCTGATGACGTCACATATTACATCACTCATGACATGGTCAGTGACATCACTGATGACATCACTGATGACATCACTGATGACATCATCCTTGTGATAGAGTGGCAGACCTCCTCTCACCCTAATATAACCTTTGATACACACATTCAAAAATAGAGACTAAACTTTTCAAAACAATGGACATACCAATACCAGTTACAACAACCTCTTCAGTAATTCTAAGATCCACATACACATCCACTCATTCACCAACAGTCCTATACAGTCACTCATACATGTACTCACTCATCATATGTACTCATACACCTATACATCCTGTTACACAATGCCACTCATCCATAGAGTTACTCACACACATAGTCACTCATGCTAATAAAGAATCAAACATACATCTACTTGCATATACAGTTATACACACACCACCACACTTACTTCTACGGAAACTTACACATACTTAGTCTTTCAAACAATCACTTATAGAAACACATACTTATTCATACAGGCACTCTTTCAATCTCTCACTCTCACATATACTCACTTATATACACCAATAGTCACATATACTAGTTTAAAACATATGTAGTTACTCATAAAGACACTATTGAGACAGTCATTCACTCACTAACACACCCTCACACACACTCATCCACCCATACAGTCCTGCACACATGCTGTCTTCAACACATACAAACAGTGAGTCACTCATTCATGCACCTATGCACTACGTAATACCCCCCACCGAACCATGGAGACATTCAGACTGATACTCAAAAAATCAACTAATAACCTATATAGACACCCATGTAGCTACTCACCAACCCATGCAGCCACTTATACACAAAGTGAGAGACTGATACAGATATTTACATATTTAAACATTACTCACTAAGCCATGTATTCACTATGATACACTTAATCAGTCAGTTACACAATCAATTTTTCAAAAACAAATCATCCATTTAGACACTTATATACCCATTTATTCTTCCATCCACCTTGAGATATACATATATAAAACATATTTAATTTTCAGAAAAACACACATTCACTGGTTGATGTCATCAGTGATGTCATTTGAGATGCCATCAGTGATGTCATGAGTGATGTCACTGACCATGTCATGAGTGATGTAATATGTGACGTCATCAGCAGTGCATTGCGGGTGCGCAAGTTATAGTTAGCTGAACTAACTATAACGGGGGAATTTCAATGGTTTTGTACAAGTGAAAAGTCCAGCTAACTATAACACCCCTGAAACCTATGTTTTTTCAGTGAATATATATATATATATATATATATATATATATAGGCACAGAGCATTCGTCAATTTCTCCAAGAAAAAGAATGCACAAACTCCTCTTCGTCGGTAAACACTTTTTTTATTTTCAAAAGTATTAGAGTCTCCCTTCTGTCATGACGCGTTTCGGCCAACGAACGGCCTTGATCACATATATATATATGCACATATATATTACCTACTGGAGGTCGCCAGTAGGTAGTTATAGTTAGGACCTACTTACTATAGGAAAATGGCAGCATTCTATTTGCAATAACTTTGGCGCCAATTGATGAATCTTCGTTAAATTCTTTGTTGAGATCAGCTCCTATGTTGAAAGTTTGGGGGTGATTTGTCAAGGGGGGCCGAGAAAAAAGGGGAGGGGCCCAAAACGTGTTTTTTCAATGTTAATTTCCATTGGAAACTTTAGACAAGGCTACAGGTCGAACAGGTGAACGGAATTACCCCAAATTTGGCAGGGAGAATGGTCTTGGTCTAGAAAGAACGCTTTTGTTTATTTGGTGTAAATCCGTTCAGTAGTTTTTGAGACATATCGAAATTTACAGATATTGATTTTTGGGAATTCTGCCATCTGATTGGCTGAGGCATTACGAGCATGAGCTTGCTGCTGATTGGCTACGAGCGCTGCGAGTGTTTGCAACTAGGAAGTGTTGGCCGCTATTTTGTGATTCCGTTGAAGCGAGGAAGGGGGAAAAAAGGGGAAAAATGTGGGGAAGACGATGTTAGGAGCACTGTAACCTTTGTGGGGTGTTTAGGGTGTGCTATAGAGGGGGTGCGAAGTGAACTAATCATACCTACCAGTGTGAAAGTTCTAGGCTATGAAAATTAAGTGAGGTATTGCCTAGAGTGTGATGCTGCTAAGGTGAGGTGGTATGGGACTCGGAGATTAGAACTTGAGTCTAAATTGTGTGTCTTATGCTGTGAAGTCATGTGCCGTGGCCGCTACAGTACAGCTGTGGAAGTAGTGTCAGCATGTGTTTATAACTACTAGGACAAACTAGTGACCCGTACTGGTCTGAAAGTTCTGGGGTACAGAAAATATGTGAGGTAGTGTGTAGAGTCTCATGCTGCTAAGCTGAGCTGCTGCCAAACTCGGGGATGAAAGCGTGAGCCCAAACTGTGTGTCATATTCTGTGAAGTCATGTGCTCTGGCCGCTGTGCCAAATCTGTGCAAGTAGTGTCAGCATGTAGTTATAGCTACTTGGAGGAACTTTTGTTTCGAACATTGCAACTTGTGTATGGTGCTTAGGGGGTGTTATATAGTGAGTGCGAAGGTAAATTTGTGTGTATGAAATGAATTTGGTATTTGGAAAGTAGAAAGCACTGACTCCTATGGGTCAGATGGTGCTGGGGGCATAAGGTGAGGTGCTGCTGGAGTTGGGAATAAAGCTGATAATCTACTGACTCCTATTGTGAACTTTTAACGTGCATGTGCCATTAAATGTTCGATAAAATGTTGCAAAAGTATATCGTTAGGTTAAAAACAAGTGATGAACTTTTAACCTGCAGGTGTCGTAGAAGGTTCTAGAAAGTGTGGTGATAAAATAGGTTGAACTTGTGACCTGTATGTGGCGCGGAATAATAAGTAGCTTTTCGGAAGGAAAATTCAAAATTAACCAATGGAGGTAAGTTTTGGAATGTCGTTGAAGGAATGAAGTATTCTGATTTGTTCTTTACATGTATTTATGTGTGGAGCGACAGAGAAATTGTGCCATTCCTGGTTTCATTCTTTATGAAGTCGGAGCTTTACATGTACTATGTGAGAAAGAGAGAATTGTATGTGTGTGTCATTTGAAATCTGGATAACAACTACAAAGGTGAGTTAGAAATGAACAAGGTGTGTTATGTGTTTTATAGTATTGATTAAGTATTTGAGGTGATGTTTTTAATTTTGAAAGTATTTTTTATTTCAAAGTTATATAGTGTTAGTAAAGTGTGGTGTTTGATATTGGTTCTGAAATATGCATAAAATTTGAGCTGTTGTTAGTGTAGTTTGTCATCTTTATAGGACTGTATTGTTTTTAAAATGAGGGACAGCATTAATTTGAGTTTGTAATGTATTTGGGGAGATAAAGAAAATGTTGCATGTTTTGAACTGATACTTTTTGTGGATATAGTGGGGGTGGTGGTAGGAGACGAATGTGTTATTAAGTTAAAAGCGATAAAACGAAATGCAGAAATGTTATGTGGGCAGGTAGTGGTCTTATTTTTGACACTGAGAGTTAGGTTTGAATGTAAGTTAGGGTAGGTTGTTGTACAGTAGGCCGTGTACAGTGTTTGGAGATTACATGGAGAGGAGATGGAGATAGGAAAAGTACGCATAGTTTGAATCATGTGATCCTAAGTTGAGATATAATAAGAATATGGTTTCTGGTTTGCATTTGGGTATAGTTAATAGTTTTTGTAGTTTCTGACTAGTGAATAATAAAAAGGTAGATATAATAACATATATAGTAGTAAACGTATTAATTATTGTCTGTTCTTATGGAATAGAAGTAGTTGGGGAGTGCTTCTTTAGAAGAGATGTTTTATAAATGTGTGAGAGATAAAAAAAGTGTAAATGTGCGGTATATTTTCTGTATGACTTTGTTGACATTAGAGAACTACATGTGATTATAAGTGATACTATTTGTCAGGCTGTGTCGGATATATGTAGGTGTTGAAGTGGTTCGTATTTTACTGATGGTGAGCTTCACTATCCCTTTTGAGACACTCGTCAATTTATTCATTCCATTTAATATCTTTAATATAGATACAGTAAAGGGACTGTATATCAAAAATTTGGGAATTAGAACTTTGTTTACTCTCCCCATGCCCTGCTATACACTCTACAGAGTGTTTAAACGACTTTCGTAACATATAGATGTCTAGCTAGTCAAGGTGTTGTAGTTCGACTGGGCCCATTTATAAACTGTGCTATGGGATGGTTTATGTTTTACCCGCCAATTTGCATGTTTGAATACTTTTTGCTGATAAGTGTTCCGGCAGAAACTTGTTAAAATTAACGTTGTATATGGGTATAGTGGCGCTACAAGGAATGGGGGGTTTCTGTTTGATTTTGTACTGTTAAGCAAGGGCGGGGGTGGGTGTGGGGGAGGTAGTTCCGTTGCTGTTTGAAACACAGAATATAGTAACGTGGAGATTTGGAGGTAGTAAAGGTGATGTAGTAGCACTGGGAACAATTATAAAGTGCCATATGGCATGGTACATGTTTTACCCGCAAATTTGCATGTTTTAATACGTTTTGCTGATGAGCTTTTTGGGGGACATCTGTTGAAATTAAGCCTCTGTATGGCTATAGTGGCGCTTCTACATTTGTGAGGCTCTTTCTTTTATTGCGTAAAGTTAAGCAAGGGTGGGTGTTGAGGTGATGGAGTGGTACTGGGACTATTTATAAACCGTCTTATGGTATAGTGTATATGTGAGTTGCAAAATTGCAGGTTTTAAAAGCTTTTGCTGATGAGCGTTCCGGCAGACACCTGTTGACATTAAGTCTGTGTATGGCTATTGTGACGGTAAGGGGAGTGCTGGGGCTCGTTGTTTGATTTCGTACGGTTAAGCAATGGATGGGGTTTGCTGATTATAAGACAGATATTTGTAACGTGGCATGTGTAGTTATTAAAGGGGAAGTAGTTTCACTGGGCCCATTTATAAACAGTACTATGGGATGGTTTATGTTTTACCCTCCAATTTGCATGTTTGAATAGTTTTTGCTGATAAGTGTTCCGGTAGACACATGTTAAAATTAAACCAGTGTATGGGTATAGTGGCGCTACTAAGAATGGGGGGTTTCTGTTTGATTTCGTACTGTTAACCAAGGGCAGGGGTGGGTGTGGGGGAGGTAGTTATGTTGCTGTTTGAAATACAGAATATAGGGGCATATTATCAAGCACGGCGTTAAAATTATCGCTGCTTTAGCGTCAGAAAACCTGCCGCTAAAGCAGCGATAATGGGGTTGATAATATGCCGCAGAGAATTCCAATAGAAGCCCATGTTGACACCAGAACGTGGGCTTCTATGGGAATTCATCAGATGTCATCAGTGATGTCATGAGTGATGTCACTAACCATGTCATGAGTGATGTAATATGTGACGTCATCAGCAGTGCATTGCGGGTACGCGAGTTATAGTTAGCTCAACTAACTATAACTGGCGAATTTCTCTGGTTTTACATGAGTCAAATGTTCAACTAACTATAATGTCCCTGAAACCTATGTTTTTTCAGTGAATATATATATATATATATACAGCTCCACATTCTTCCAAAGAAGAGACAGCACTCTTGGGAGAGGGGAATAACTACATTTAATGCAACAAGTTATATGTACCAACGCATTTCGGCTTACGCCTTTGTCAACATTCAGCATTGCCTTAGCACTTCCGTATTTTAGAGGCTCAAATCATCATGCGTCATGTGGTCAACTATGTCATCATAAGTTCATTAACACAAAAGAAGGACACTCAGTTAGAATCTATTTGTGAGCGCCATATTGAAACATGTCTTGAATGTACAAGTAAATCCTATATCGTAATACCAGAAACAAAATTAATTGTTACTTTTGTGATTATATAATCGTCCTAGATCATTGTATTCAGGTAGTTCAAAATTCATTTCTCGCAATTCATATCTCTACTACATAATTCATTTTCAAAGTTATTTTTCAAATGATCACTTCGATTACTTTACAGTACATGTAAATTGCGATCCTCTCTTAATACTGACCAATCATGCCCTGTATGGGTCAATCACCATGATTATTAATGGGTTTCTCAGTAAAAGTTATTAACTGTAAAGTATCCAAAATCAACTTCATCTATATATTCTGGTCAGGATGCATGTTTGCAGAGTGGTGCAGGGAGGGGGGGGGCCTGATATACCAAGTGTGCAAACACGTCCCCTGGTGCGTTGTAAATTGGGGGATTAAGTCCCCTTCAATCCTGAGGGTCCCTGGGGGCCAACTATTCCAGCAGGTACCTCCACTAAGCGCCACAGAGCTGCGTTGCAGAGAGGTGGTCCGAGTCCACGTCCCTTTTTACACCACTCTGCAAGCAGGCTTCTGGTGCATTGCTGGTGGGGAGATGAGGTCCTCTTGGTGGACTTCATCATCCGAGCAGCAGTGTGCCAGAAGCCGCATTTGCAGCATGGTGTAAAAAGGGGCGTGGCCTTAGAACACCTTTCGGCAACGCAGCTGTGTGGTGCTTACTGGAGGTACCTGGTGGGCTAGTTGGCTCCCAGGGACCTTCAGGATTCAAGGGTACTTAATACCCCAACTTACAACACGCCAGGGGGTGTGTTTGCACAGTGGTGCAGGAAGGGTACGGGCATGATATAACATGTTAGCAAACCTGCTGAGTGGGACTTACTGGAGGTAATAGGAAGGGTAGTTTGCCGGCCGCCAAGATTGACGTTTTAATTACCCCTCCTGTTACCTCCCGTTAATCTCAGACAGTGGGATTGCTAAGAGGTGTTCGGAGGCCACGCTCACCTTTCTCCACCACTCTGCAAACGTGACTGCTATGTTTTAGTTAGTAATTAGCTTTTAAAAAACCTTTGAAATTCACTGAAAAAAACATTGGTTTCAGGAACTTTATAGTTAGAAATTAGCATTTTAAAAAAACCTTAGGAATTCACTGAAAAAAACGCAGGTATCAGGGACATTATAGTTATTTGGACATTCCACTCGTACAAAACCAGAGCAATTTGGCCAGTGAATGTATGTTACTGTAAAGTTTAAATATGTTTTATATCAATATATGCTAAGGGGTAATGAAGAATGAGTGGGTGTATAAGTGTCTGAATGGATGATTAAGTAGGTGCATGACTGACTGTATAAGTGAGTGACTAAATGTGTCTTACTGAATGCATGGGTTAGTGAGAAAACTGTGTAAATGTCTGTATCAGTCTGTCAGTTGGTCTATTAGTCGCTGTATGGGTTGGTGAGTAGCTACATGACTGTCTATATGGGTTATTGATTGGTTGTCTGAGTATCTCTATGGGTGCCTGAGTGTCTGTGTGAGTGGGTGGGGGGTGGGTGACTCTGTGCATAGATGTATGAATGGGTGATTCACTGGGTGTATGGGTTCAAGAGTGCATCTGTGAAGAGATGTATGGGAGGGTGAGTGTGAGTATGGGTGTGTTGGTGAGTGAATGGATGTCTCATTGGAATATGTGTGAGTAACTTCATATGTGAAAGGCAGTATATGTGAGTGTTGGAGTATATAAATGACTATACATGAGAGTGAGTGATTGTGAGAGTGGCTGTATGGATGAGTGTGTGCTAGTATCAGTGATTAAAATGGACAGTAAGTATGTGTTAGTATTTGTATAAATAAGTATGTTGGTCTGTGTATAACTGTATAGGTGAGTAAATGGGTGTGATTGATTCTTTGACTGAGTAGGTGTGTGAGTAAGTCTATGGATGAGTGGCCATGTGTGAGTGTATGTATAGGTATATGAATGCATATGATAGTGCTGTATTGATGAGTGACTGTATGTATGAGTTACTGTATGGGTGAATGAATAGATGTGTGTGTGTAGACCTCAGAATAACTGAGCGGGTATGAAGTAACTGCTATTGGTCTGTCTATGGTTTTGGGATTCTGTATTTTAGAGTGGGTGTATAAAAGGTTTTATTAGGGTGTGAGGAGGTGCATCAGATTATTACATGGATGATGTCATCAGTGATGTAATTTGAAATGTCATGAGTGATGTCCTCAGTGATGTCACTGACCATGTCATGAGTGATGTAATATGTGACGTTATCAGCAGTGCATTGCGGGGCGCAAATTATAGTTTTCTTTACTAACTATAACGGCCGAATTCTCTGGTTTTGTACCAGTGAAATGTCCAACTAACTATAACGTCCCTGATACCTGTGGTTTTTCAGTGAATATATATATATATATATATATATATATATATATATATATATATATATATATATATATATATATATATATTCTCTCGTTTCTCTCGAGTATTCTTTGCCCCTTCTGACCGAGAGTTGCGTCGTTGTTTGGACTCCTCGAGCAGAGTCCTATTTAATTATTCAAAAAGGATAACGACACTATGTGCGATTTTTAAATTTTATTTCCTGCCACCACCAAACGCGTTTCTTTACATGACCATTGCGCTACTGATGTTATTTCATATATGACCATCATTTTGTTAAAATTATTAAATTTGTTAAATATATTAAATATAATAAATATATAAATACATTAAATATATTAAAATATATATAAAAACATCACTGTATCATGCCCAAGTGGGCATCAATCCATGCATTGAGAGACTTTTCACCATCATTTTGACCTTCTTTTCTCTTCTAAATTTCTGACCTACTTATATTCTTTCTTTTTCTTTTCTTTATATAAAAATATATCTCATTATTAATCCTGGCCGACGCTTCTACTTTCAAATTTTTACAAATGTGTATGCAGGTCCTCTTCCATATTCAGGCCTCCTGGTTGTTTTGAGTTTAACTGTATGATATAGCGAGATTCCAGTCTCCTCAAGTGTTTCTCCCTATTACCTCTTGCATTCAGCAATATAGAGTCGATAACATAGTAGGTCAAACCTCTTGTGTCTTTGTTGTGGACTCTCTCAAAATGCCGGGCCACCGGATATGTCTTAGCCCCATTTTTTATTTCCCTCAAATGTTGTAGGATGCGCTTGTGGACTTCTAGGATCGTGCTGCCCACGTAACGCAGGTCGCATGGGCACTGCAGCACGTAAACTGCAAAATCGGTTTTGCATGTATATTTTCCTTTGATCTTAATCATTCTGTTGGTTAATCCTAATCTATACTGCTTTGTGTTGATTCCATGTGCGCATGCCTTGCATTTTGTGCATTTAACAAATCCCTGCTTCTTGTTTAACCATGTTACCTTTGCTTGTGGTTTTTTTAGGGTATTGCTTACTAGTGCCTGCTTAAATGACCTGACTTTCCGGAAAGTGAGCTGTGGTCTTTTTGTAACCTCTTTGCCCAGCAATGGAGCATTTTTAATGACCTGCCAATGTTTGTTTAGTATTCTTCTTACTTCATCATGTTGTTTGCTAAACATTGTAATAAATCTATACTGATCCTTGCCCTCTATGTTTTTCTTATTAACATCAAGGAGAATTTCTTCCGTCTTTTTCTTTGAGGCTTTGCTAATTCCCCTATCAATCCATTCATCTGGATATCCTCTGCTTTTGAATCTCTTTGTTAGAATACTAAGTTCTTTATTGGTTTCTTCTGGTTCACTACAATTTCGCCTCACTCTTAAACTCTCCCCATAAGGAAAACTTCTCTTTAGATTAATCGGTTGAAAGCTATGAGCGTGTAGCAGCATATTGCCTGAGGTTGGCTTTCTATACAGTTTGGTTTCCACTTTTCTCTTCTCAATATATACTGTTACATCAAGGAAGTTGACACTCGTCCGACTAATTTCACTCGTAAATTTAAGATTGAGTTCATTGTTCTGTATATTGCCAATGAAGGACTTCAGTTCATCTACTGTACCTCTCCACACTATGAATAAGTCGTCAATAAACCAACTCCAATGCATAATGTGGTTGTCCCATTCTTCCTGGTACTGAACACTAGGACACTTCTTGGGAACAAGAGCTATCAAGTTGTGGGCCCACACTCAAATGATTATTCGTATGGTTGAGAAATGCCTAAAAAGTAATTTCTTTTTGTTTAACGGTCAGCTGTTCCACCAGATCTGTGGTACTGCAATGGGCACCTGCTTGGCCCCCAGCTATGCTAATTTGCATATGGGCTGGTGGGAGGAGCAGGTGAGCCGAGTTCAGTACCAAGAAGAATGGGACAACCACATTATGCATTGGAGTCGGTCGAAACGCGTAATGGCAGGCGAGGAAGAATAAAATATTCATCAAAATCAAGAGGTCTACGCTCGTTCTTTTCCTGGAGAAAATGTGGATGAAGTGCTTGGATATATATATATATATATATATATATGACGAGAATTCTGCCTGAAGCACTCCTGCACGCCAACAGTCTTGAAGGAGAGCGGGAACAAATGGAAACCGACCCAGATTGCGAGAGAGTAGATTGTTTTATTTAATTCACAGCACTGCCTGCATGACGCGTTTCAGCCTCCCAGAGGCCTTGATCACATGACGCCATGGGAGTTGTGATCCCGCTTTTTAAAGTGCAAAATGCTAATTAATGAGATGACACAATTGGCTGATTAGAACTCTGCATAGATAGACATAGAAAAGTTTCTTAAACATTGGATAACATCAGAACAGGGCAGTAATATGAAGAGCACCTGCATCAAACAGTTAAAATACTGATAATACAAATTTCATATGATAAAATTATTACTGGCAAGTAACCCTTGTTAAAATAACCCAAAACAACATTTTTAGTTTTTTGTTTTTAGTTTTTTGGTTTTGTGTCAGTGTAACAGAAAGCAATAAAGTTATTCGTTACAAAGTTGAATATTGATGCTTTCCTAAATGTGCAAAGCGAGCAAATAATGTGCAAAATTAGCAGGTTACATCAGACCCAAGTGGGTATAATCTAACAAACTTAAGTTAGAAGTGTACTGGCAACTTAAACACTAATTTGTCAACCAGGACATATTACACAAACACTCCTACTTGCCTTAAGGACGCAGTGCAGCCTACAAGCCCTAAAGTAACATGGGGGTTACTGTAAAGTGCATATATAGGAGCCCTTGTTCTAATCCATGTTTTGGCCAATATTTTGACAAATGTCGAAATATGTCTAGATGCAGAGAAAACATAAAAAATACAAAGTATATCAAAAGATGTGTCATCTAAAATATTAAAACCAACAGTTGGTGGAGAAGGTGTGACCATCACACAATGCAGCATAACCCATAGGGAGTCAAATTTAAAACAACCCACTTTAAAGGCAAGTGAAGAGGTCCTCACTAGAATTAAGGCCCTACGGTGTCTTCGTGTCTAGTTCAAGGATGTACCTCGTTTCAAGAGCACGAAGCAATGCTTCTCTGTTGCCACCACGTCTTAACGGGAGTACTGCATCAATGACAAAGAACTTTAATAGTTCACTTTTGTTGTTATGTAGTTCTTTGAAATGGCGTGCCACCGGATACGAGGCATCACTGCCATTTATTGCCCGTATATGCTGGAGTATCCGTTTGTGGACCTGCAACTTGGTACTACCCAGATGTCATTTAAGATGTCATCAGTGATGTCATGAGTGATGTCACTGACCATGTCATGAGTGATGTAATATGTGACGTCATCAGCAGTGCATTGCGGGCGCGCGAGTTATAGTTAGCTGAACTAACTATAACGGGGGAATTTCAATGGTTTTGTACAAATGAAAAGTCCAGCTAACTATAACACCCATGAAACCTATGGTTTTTTCAGTGAATTTCTGAGGTCTTGTAAATGCTAATTCCTAACTATAACGTGCCTGAAACCTATGGTTTTTTCTGTGAATTTCAAAGGTTTTTTAAATGCTAATTTCTAACTATGCCTACAGAGATAGGACATGTGAAGAAAGAAGAAAAAATGCACAGAAAGAAAAAAAAGAAGTGCAGAAAGAAGCAACAGAAGTCCTCAAAGACGAAAAAAAGTGCAGGAAGAAGGATAACGTGCAGAAAGAACAAAAAGAAGAGCAGAAAGAAGCCTTGTTGCAAAATTATCCTGTACCCTTAACTTTTTCAGACGGATACTGGTGGTAACTGAGTCTGACTAACCAGTCCTAGAGCCAGTGCTATGTTAAAAGACACTTAGATACAGTGAAAACACCTACATACACTAGGGAACATTATGCGTTGGGGTCCCCCTGTGATTAGCATGACCTCCTCTGTAAGTCCCTAGTATATAATAGGGCAGGGGGATTAAAACTACCTCTTAAAACAGACCACAGGGTGTTTTTGCACACGTTAACTCAGGCCCTGTCCCCTCCCTTCACCACTGTGTAAACACACCCTGTGTCCGTTTTTAGTTGGGAGATTAAGTTCATTTGAATCCTGAGGGTCCCTAGGGTCCAACTAGCCCACTAGGTACCTCCAGTAAGTGCCACAGAGCTGCGTTGCAGAGAGGTGTAAAAAGTGGCACGGCCTGGACCACCTCTCTGCAATGCAGATCAGTGGCGCTTACTGGAAGCACTTGGTGGGCTAGTTAGCCCCCAGGGGCCCTCAGTATTGAAGGGAAATTATATCCCCAATTTAAAACGTGCCATAGTGCGTGTTTGCACACGTCACCTCAGGCCCCGTCCCCTCCCTTCACCACTGTGTAAACTCGCCCTGTGGCTGTTCTAAGTTGAGAGATTAAGTACCCTTGAATCCTAAGGGTCCCTAGGGTCAAACTAGACCACTAGGTACCTCCAGTAAGCGCCACAGAGCTGCGTTGCAGAGAGGTGTAAAAAGGGGCTTGGCCTCAGAACACCTGTCTGCAGCGCAGCTTCCTGGCGCATACTGGAGATGCCTGTTGGGCTAGTTGGCCCTCAGGGACCCTCAGTATTGAAGAGGAATTAATTCCCCAACTTACAACTCGCCAGGGGGCACGTTTGCAGAGTGCTGCAAGGAGGGGGCGTGGCCTCCGGCGCGATGCCAGTCTTTTATTTATTTTAATTTTTTAAGAAGGGGGGCTGTGTGGTTCCCCTTCTTATTCTAATTTATTGGCCCTGATGACCCCATCCCCAGGGCCTGTCTCCTAATTATATTTTTTTGACCCCAATCCCCAGGGCCGGCCACTGTTTTTTATTATTTTTAAAAAAATATATATTTATAGACACACCTAGGACATGCTTTACAAACCGTACGTACCTATCACATGACGATTTGCGTGATATTCATTAAAAGGCGACTATGCATACAATGAATCCACGTGGAATGTATTTACACCACTAGTGAAGCTCTGACATGTCTGATGCCCTACCGTGCCTAATCCCGGTAGACACCCTTGTCGTTTATTTATACAAACATGGGTAGCTATTGACGGGCACATTTAATACACATGCACACCAAGCCATTCAAAGTGGATTCGACAAAAATTCGACCAAAACTATGCAAGAAACCCCCCTCACGGTTAATAAAACACACATCCACTGCCGGTTGTGTAATACTTTTTATTTTACTCTCTGGAAAGGGGACGAACATCACTTGAGAGTCACAGCGCGCTCCTGGCAGAGCCCAATGCTGTGTTACACCCACTATTGCCTGCTGAGTGCCACACACCTCTGTGTTGTGTTCCACTAGCTTGTGCATATGCTATGACACTCTCTAGCCCATGTGCACTGTAACACCACCCTGTGAATATGTCATGCCACACTTGTCTTCGCACGGGTTATATTGCCCCATCTAACGTGCCTTCCTCGATGCCTATGTTATAACGCACAGTGCTATGCCATACATATTACAATCTGGGATCCATATCTTTGTCACAGTGCATATGCAACGTTACACTCCCCAGCACATATTTTATATTACAACTTTAGAGACTAGTTAGGTTACACAACACTGCCCTGTGCATATTACACTCCAAGGCGCATATCGCTTAGCACGCGCTAGTGCCTGTGCTATCTCGCGCTCTCCAATGAATCTGTCCTTGCGCACAATGTATTGCATATTATATTTCACGTACGGTTCATCTTATATCACACTTTTTGGTGCATAGTTTATACCATACACTATATCTAGTTTTCATTTTCAATCGTGCTCTCAGGACTATGTTCTATATAACACTGTGTTCACCTACCCTTTTCACGGGCATTACATTTTGCGATAGGGGGTGGAGGGTCAGGGGGTGTTTCTGCCAAGTTAGCCCGGAGTCACAGTCACAAACGTCCTCTTCTTCCTGAATAAAAGTGAGATTATGCTGCATACTTGTTCATATTGTAAGTAGTTTGCACAGACACACGTTTTAAAAACAATAAAGTTCCTAATACCCGCCTTCTCTGAACAGTTAGCTTGCTGCCCCATCCCCCTGCTCCCTATCCTCTGTTGTGTGAATCCATGGACTAGCCTCCTCCCTCCTGCCATGCATGGTCTGATGTTCTGCCACTGCCCTCAATTTAGTATGATGTACCAGTCCACTCCTCCTGCCCTCCATTGCCCAATTCTATGCCCCATCATTGACCTCCTGCTTAAACTCTGTTCTTAGCTTGCTGCCCCTATTCTCCTTCCCCCTGCCCTCCGATGTCTTTGTGCATGTCCCTGCTCCATCGTTTTTGCCCACCATGTTCCATGGACCTGCCACTCCTATCTGCTCTGAGTGTTCTGTTGAGCTGCCACTCCCCTCCCACCTGCCTAGCATTGTCAGATGACTGTAACCTGTCCCTGCCACCTCCACCCTGCCTGTCCACATGCCATGCCCCTATCCTCTTCCTCCTGTCCTACATGGCCCATTGTACTGCCACACCCTTCTGCCCTCCCCAGTCTGTTGTGAGGCCCCTTCCCCTGAACTTTCTTGTCTGTGCACAGATCCTGACCCTCCCTTCTATCCTCCATCGTCCTTTGTGCATGCCCCTGCACCCTCCTTCTTGCCCATCATAGCCATTGTGCTGCCACTAACCCTCCCACTTGCCATGCATGGTCTTCTGTGCTGCCATGGCCCCTCCCACCTTCCCTGTGTGGTCAGTTAGCTGCCCTTGACCCCCTCCCACCTTCCCTCCATGGTCTGTGTGTATGCCATCACAGTCTCACTGTTGCTCTTCATGGTGTGTCTTGCTTCTAGTACCCATCCTGCCTGACCTCCATGGCTATCTTGCTGCTCCTGCCCTGCCCCCTTGCCCCCAGCCCTCTGTTTACATGTCCAGACCCCTACTCCATCCCTCCTGGCTTGTCTGTTCCATTGTAATGCCCCTGATCCGTCCCTCCTGCACTTTATGGTCTGTTATGCTGCAGCTTTCTCTCCTGTCTGTCCATTATGGTCAGCTAGCTACCATTGCCTCTTGCCCCTCTGTTCTCTGTTGTCCATGTGCATGGTCCTGTCCCCTCCCTCTTGCTTTCTATGGATTGTTGTGCTGCACTCCCGTCCCGCATGCCCTGTGTGGTGTATTGTGCTGCTGCAAACCCTGATGCCTGCCCTGCAGGGTCAGTTTGGTGCACCTCTCCATGTCCCTCCTGTCCTCTGTTATCCAAGTCCATGTCCCTACCCCATTTCCTTCCATGATCCAATATACCATACTTGCGAACATTTTGAACTTGGTAAGAGGGAGATTTTGAAAAAAAACTGGGGTATTGATTTTCCCCTTTGAGTTACATTGAAAAAGAGGAGATTGTAGACAGGAGACAGATCAAATAAAGCCCATTTGAGCTTAAAAACATTGGACGTTTCCTGGCTGTATCGGGTCTGTTGGCATGTATGGTTGTACTACCATTGCCTCTTCCTTCTGCCCACAGTGGTCTATTACATTGCCACAGCCTCTCTTGCAAGTCTTGTATTGTTGGTTTGTTGCCCCTGCCCCCCTTTCCACTGCCCTCCATAGTCTGTTGTGCTGCCACGGCCCTTCCTGCCTGCTCAGTGTGGTTAAATTGTTGCCTTTGCACCCTCCTACCTGCCTTCAATTTTCAGAGTCCGTGCCCCTGGCCTCTGCCTCTCAACAGTATCCTAATGAACAACTAGATTGCTAACATTCTATATTTATTACAAAAGTGTGGAACGCCTGACGTCATCTTGATGTAATCAAAACTGTAATACCTAGAGCATTTCCTTTAGAAATTACATATATGAGAGGGACTTATTGGCATCAAAATTATGGTTAGTGCTCTAAAAGACTAAAATAAGGACATATTTTCTGAGTTTTCAAATAGCGACAAAGCACTTTTAAATTATTTGTTATCGTTATGTTTTTTTATCCAGTTGACCACTTGATTAAATGTTGCACTTAGGGGAGAGGATGTGGTGTTACTTCCAGAACTGCAGACTTTGCAACTGGGGAACCAGGTTGGAGTTTCTGCTTCAGCTCGACATTCTGTGATTCTGGTCAAATCACTTAGTCTCCCCATGTCTACAACCAAAATGAATTTGTTCTTGTGTGATGTAACCAATGCTCATGTAAAGCACTCCAATACCTGACAAGTCTGCACTATATAACACTGCAAAAACACAAAATAATAAGTGGTTTGCACACTTCTGTCATTGGGCTATATTTGGGCTACATCTGGGTGATTTTGGGCTACATTTGGGCTCTTTTGTCTCCGGTGGCCATCTTGGGAGATTTATTTGTTATGAAGTTTCCTAATTTCGTCATGTACTGCAGTCTCCTCAGTAGGAAATGCTTTCAGTTTTGTACATTGATTCCATCATGAAGGTATTCAGATATGTCACACATTTGCCATAAATTCTGAATGTTAGCACTCTAGTTGCTCATTAGATCACTGTAGTAAAACTACTGTTCACCATGGAAGTCTGCTCCTGGTATTAAAAGTGCATGTTTCAGTCTGCATGTCAGAATTTTTTAATGAAATAGAAGAGGATTTGAGAAGTCACTCAAAATGTGCCCTCATTTTCTTTCTTCAGCATTAATCATAATTTCTATGGCAAAATGAACCCCCTCATTGTTTTCCTTTTTAAATTAAATGTTTTAAGTGTCACCAGTTTATTCCAATCAAGATGGCTTCAGGTGTGCCATACTTTTGTCATAATGAAGACAGTAAGCGCTCTAGTTGTTTTTAAGAACACTCTGGGACATTCTGTCATTGGGCTATACTTGGGCTATATCTGGGTGATATTTGGGCTACATTTGGGCTCTTTTGTCTCTGGTGGCCATCTTGGGAGACCTATTTGTTATGAAGTTTCCTAATTTCCTCATTTACTGCAGTCTCCTCAGTAGGAAATACTTTCAGTTTTTTACTTTGATTCCATCAAGAAGGCATTCAGATATGTCACACATTTGCCATAAATTCAGAATGTTAGCACTCTTTTTGCTCATTAGATCACTGTAGTAAAGCTACTGCTCACCAGGGAAAACTGCTGCTGGTATTGAAAGTGCATGTTTCAGTCTGCATTTCAGAATTTTTTAATGAAATAGAAGAGGATTTGAGAAGTCACTCAAAATGTGCCCTAATTTTGATTTCTGCAGCACTAATCATACTTTTTATGGAAAAATGAACCCCCTCATTTTGTTCCTTTTTAAATTAAATATTTTAAGAGTTACCACTTTAATCCAAGCAAGATGGCTTCAGGTGTGCCAAGCGTTTATCATAAGTAGGACTGTTAGCGCTCTAGTTGTTCTTTGGAACACTCTGGGAAGCTGCAGTAGAACACAAAGGAATCAACTGACAGTCTCTGCCCTTGTTGGATGTACATGTTTTACTGAGAATGTCAGACTTCATTCTCACATGACTGAGAAAGATAATGCGAATTTACAGAGAATAAGCTCTCAGTTTAGCTTATAGATCACCTTCCAAACCTCTGTGGGAAAAGCATGAGAAAATATTTTTCTCTCAATCATGATATCCCAGCAGAAGGCTTTTTCACATGGTGAAATCACCTTAGAACATACCACAATTCCTAAAATGAGTATGGTACCATCAACAAATGATTTATAATGTAACTAAAGTCTTAAAACCTTCTATTAACTGCAATGCTTTTTAATGAGGTGCTATCATGTATATTGGTCCCAAGATGGCTGCCAACACTTCTTGGATGAAGTGCTGACAGCCAATCAGATCTCAGGATGAGATGTGTGGTTAGGCTCCGCCCATATATATATATGATTTTACTTTTGATTTTCTCAGGAACTACTGAACAGATTGACTCCATATATGCAAAAGGCACATCCCTGACCTAAGGACTACCTCTCTGCCAAATTTCAAGTAATTCTGTTCAGCCGTTCGGGCTGTACCTTGGACTACAGGTCCCTATGGAAAATTGCATGGGGAAAACGTGTTTTGGGACCCCCCTTTTTTCTCAGCCCCCGCTTGACGAATCCCCCCGAGACTTTCAGGGTAGGAGCGGAGCGGAGCGCCCCACCTATTTTGAAAATTTAGCGAGGATTCGTCAACCGGCACCAAAGTTATTCCAAATAGAATGTTGCGGATTTCCTATGGAAACACGGTCCTAACTATAACTATCTACTGGCGACCGCCAGTAGATAATATATATATATTCCTTCTTTTGGCTAAAAGAGGATTGTCTTTGTAAACACTGGATTTCAACTGGTTTATTCCTAAATGTATTTCAGCACTATTTGCACTTTATTCCAGGTTTTGCACATATTCTCAGCACTTTACATTCTTAGACCTAGCCCAACAATTCATTTATTTTCAAATATTAGTAAAGAAATGTCTTCTTCCAAGGAAGGGATTAATTTTACATCTTATAATGTGGTTTTAAATTGTTTTGAGTGTTTGCATTTAGAATGATTTTAACACGTATTTGAATGTATACCCTCCTACTTATTTCTTCCCCCCAAAAAACAATTGTCATGCCACAGGGTCACATCATTTATACAGCAAATACCATTGTATTCGTTTATTGTTTTTAGTGTATTTATACAAGAAGTGAAACTATTTATTGTAATACAGCGATATTAGCTTCAGCTATTCTTCGGCATTATGCCGCGAGTTTAAACATACAGGAGACAAATGTACAGCCTGTTTTTCAATGCTTGTTGAATAGATTATGCATATCATATGTCTATAATGGTTTAAATCAATATAGGTATGTATGGATTAATGCTTAAAAACATGCATGATCCTTTTTGTAACCCTGTAACTTAAGGCATTATGTCAAAAATAATGATCTGTTGGTAATGAGGACGCATAGTCTGTCTTCATGGTCTATGATTGCACGAGCACTTTATAAAAAGGAAAAAAACTAATGACATGTCATGTGATCAAGGGCTTGAGAGCCCGAAACGCGTCATGGCGGCATTCACTGCAAGAAAATAAAAAAGAAATAGCACTAATTGGTGTCCGTTTCCTACTTCAGAAGCCTCGAGTATTGGGTATACTTCTGCAAAAAGTTTGGATTCTTATGCATATATATATATATATATATATATATATATATATATATATATTTATATATATATATTAACTTGAACTCCGTAGGCTTGCGCAGACTTAACCAACAACGAAGCACAGACCACAAGGTAAACCAGCGGAGGTTTTATTCTTTAATCCCCCCGACCTTTACAGCCATATATATATATATACATATATATATGTATATATATTACATACTTTCGGTCACCAGTAGATAGTTATAGATAGGACCAAGTTTCCATAGGAAGAACATTTTTTGTTTTGCTTATGACTTTGGCGTCGTTTGATGAATCATCATGAAATTTTCCAAACTAATTCTTTGTTCATATCAACTCCTATGTGGGATGCTTGGGGGTGATTCGTCAAGGGGGGCGAGAAAAAAGGTGGGTCCCAAAAGGTGTTTTCTCCATGTTAATTTCCATTGGAAACTTTAGACAAGGCTACAGGTCGAATGGGCAAACGTAATTACCTCAAATTTGGCAGGGAGAAGAGCCTTGGTCTAGAAAGCACGCTTTGTTCATTTGGTGTAAATCCATACAGTAGTTTTTGAGAAATATTGAAATTTACAGATATCGATATTTGGGAATTCTGCCATCTGATTGGCTGAGGCGTTACGAGCACGAGCATGCTGCTTATTGGCTGCGAGCGCTGCGAGTGGTTGCAACTGTGAAGTGTTGCCCGCCATTTTGTGATTGCGTCAAAGCGAGTAAGGGGAAAAAAGGACGAAAAAAGTGGGAAAGAGGAGGGTAGGAGTACTGTAACCTCTGTGGGGTGTTTAGGGTGTGCTATAGACGGGGTGTGAAGCGTAGTATTCACCCCTAGCGGTGTGAAAGTGCTGGGCTACAGAAATTAATTGAGGCATTGCCAAGAGTCTGATGCTGCTAAGGTGAGCTGGTGCGGGAGTCGGGGATTAAAGCGTGAGCCCAAATTGTGTGTCATATGATTTGAAGTCATGTGCCGTGGCCGCTGCACTACACCTGTGGAAGTTGCGTCAGCATGTGTTTATACCTACTAGGACGAACTACTGACCCGTTCTGGTCTGAAAGTCCTGGGGTACGGGAAATATGTGAGGTATTGTGTACAGTCTCATGCTGCTAAGCTGAGCTGCTGCCAGACTCGGGGATGAAAATGTGAGTCCAAACAGTTGTCATATGCTGTGAAGTCATGTGCTCTGGCCGCTGTGCCACATCTGTCCAAGTAGTGTCAGTATGTAGTTATACCTACTCGGAGGAACTTTTGTTTCGAACATTGTAACTTGTGTATGGTGCTTAGGGGGTGTTATACAGGGAGTGCGAAGGTAAAGTCGCTCGTATCAAATCAATTTGGTATTTGTAAAGTGCAAACTACTCACCCCTATGGGGAGCTGAGGTGGTGATCAAAGCGAGAGCTCTGTGCTGCAAAGTCAAATGGTCTGGTCGCTGCGTCACAGCTGTGTGGAGAATACATTTTGGTGAGGGTGCGGGAGTTGCCGTTACCTGGCCCTAAAATTGCGGGCCTACGTTGTCAGTTATAGGGTGGCTCTAAAAAGACCCCTTGTGTTGATTAGTTGGAGCTACATATAAGTGCGAATGCACAACTTCAAGTTATTCAGGAAAACTCGCTTTCCGTGATCTGTGAAGTGTACTCCATCACTTCTGTAGATATCAGCCATATCAAAACGTATGTTGGTGTTGTAGATGGACCCCATTTTTCAATCTGTGGACAAAATAGTTTTGACCATTTCCACTTCTGTCTTTGGCATATAATGGAATATACAACGACAGTTTGAGGGAAAAGTAACATCAATTGTCCAAAGGTGTCCTTCATAAGCATTTCCAAACCTACCCCAGTCAATGTGCCTAGGTCATTTCCACCACAGTGCACAATCATGAGGTCAGGGTGTTGGAGATACAAACAGGTTTTAACCAAAGGCAACAATTGGTGCCACTTCAATCCTCTCTGTGCAAACCATTTAATGTCCACATTTTTTAAACCTAGGTCTAAGTCAATACATATCTGTTCTGCATATCTCTTGCACCAGAAAATATAGCTATGTCCTACTATCTACACTAGCATTTTGAAGGTATCCCTGGAAGGTATGGAAAGATGTCTGTAGCTCATGCAGTTCCTTGGTAGAATAAGAGATATGTTTAAAGATGGGGAACTACTTTTTATTGCCATACAAAATGATACGTGATTGGGAGACGAAAAGCATTCTTTTTTAAAAGTAGGGTGCACATTCGTTTTGTGGAAAAGCATCTTTGTGATTTGTTTAGAAAAAGCAGTTTCAACGTGGAGTACATATCATAGGATAAAAGTTGTCAACTCAACCACACCTGCTACTTGCATTTGGAAGGCACTGTTGGAAATTAAATCAATCGTGAACTTTTAACCTGCACGTGCCGTTAAATGTTCGAGAAAATGTTGCAAAAAAATATGGTAAAGTTTAAAAAGATTGATGAACTTTTAACCTGCACGTGTTGTAGAATGTTCTAGAAAGTGTGTTGATAGAATACGTTGCACTTCTGACTTCTATGTGTTGTTGAATATTAAAAAAACTGTTTATATGGAAAATTAAAAAGAAACCAAGAGAGAGATGTTTTGAAACCTAAAGAATCAAGGAACTATTCTAATTTGTTCTTTACTTGTATTTATGTGTGGAGCAACAAAATTACAGACAGAACAGCACCAGGAAGAGGAAAAAGCAGGGAGTGGGGGGACGGGGGGAGATGGGCAGAATGGCAGACATGCACAATTAAGTGTAGCACAAGTATCGACAAACAATGGGCAAAATGAAATACATCAACAAGGAGCACAAGTCACACAACTCGCCAACATCACAACAGTGAACGAGCATAGAAGTGAAAACCACGCTGCATTCATAGAAGATGTGTACAAAGGCGGGTTGTTGGTCTTGTGGGATGTCTGCGACCGTGGTCATCATGGATGAGAAGCCCAGCATGTGGCACATGGGTGAGATTACTGTCTGTTAAGTTGCAAACAGCTGCTCCTCCCTCCCTCGAGCTGCCACACTTTTGTACGGTGCGGTGTTGTATCTGTGCACTCCTACGACACATCATTGTAATGCCTATTTGCGCATGTGCTGATGCATTCCAACTACACCATCACAGTGCCATTTGGAGGTGGTGCATGCCACTTTACAACATCGACTGCTGCGGCCCTTGTGGCAGGCCACACCAGAACACAGAGATACACTTACCGCACTTCCTGTACATGGAGATGTCCAAGACACCCCGTTCCAGTTGTCGGATAGGCACACCCCTGCGCTGACCTGTGTGCTCCGGACCTGCACATGCCGGTTGTGCATGAAGGAGAATGCGTGCATAGCTACATGTCCAGGCTCACTGCCAACGCTGAGGTGATAGCACACTGTGATGTTGCAGGGCTGGTGCCTATCATGCTAACACAATGACCAGAGGGACACACTTGCTCAGATGCGGGTTTGGGGGCGTTGGCGGAGTTGTTCCAAAGAGTCTTGTGGCCCTCATGGGTATCCCTGTATCATGCTCATTTATTCTATGGCACCTGTGGGTGTTCCAGTGTGGCTCTTGGCTGTGTTCTCTTTCATGGTGCAGGTAGTCGTCCTGCTTAACACCATCAGAAAGCAGGTGTAAAGTCCCTGGTGCTAACGTGGCTTATCGCTGGAATTTGTTTTGCATTGCAGTTGGTGTGAAAGTTGTGATGTGATTTTTTGCGTGTGCAGGACAGTATACGAACTGGGCAGTGTATCTCGTCAAGATCCAGCACCTGAGGCCTGATTCCCAATCAATATAAATCCTTGAGGTTTCGTAAATGATTTTGTGTGTACACTGTGAGTGCAGCCACTACGTCAGTGCAATTCAATATAGGATTTTAGTATTTAGAATAAATCGCAATGGTGCACCTCGTGTCTTTTTGCACGGGAACGGCTAGTCTGCATTTTATTATCAGCACTTTAATGGAAGTAAAATTGGGATATATCTAACACACTATTCAGAAGTTGGTGGAAACTGCAGACATCACCAGTATTCCCGCGATAAGTCCTACAAAATTTAGGACCATGGTGGACTTCATCAAATAACAGTAATAAGAACAAGAAAGAGTTACACAGCAGTTGAGAAAACAACCAGAAACATTATTAATGTTTTTTTCAAACTTTATCTTTTATTAACCCCTTCAGCGCGGCGCAGATTACCGCGCTGTGCTGAAGGGTTCGTACGCGGGCGGGGCCATGACGGAGCGGTTCCGTCATCCGCACAGCGCAACCGATGCACATGACGGAACTGCTCCGTCATGCGCATCGAAGGGGATAACATATATCACAATAAAGTAATAAAAAAAATGTATCAAAAAAAATATAAAATAATAAGGTGGAACACTGCTGTGGGGACCATGGATGTGGACAACAGAGCCTGGAAAATAAATCACAAAATAAGGATGTGTGTAATGCACATATCAAAGGAGAGAGACATAGAGAAAAAGAGAAGGAAAAAAAAGCCAGAAAGAAAAATAGAGGGAAGGAAAGAAAGGGAGTGAGAAAGGGAGAAGGAAGAGAGAGTAAGAGAGAGATACTGCGGCCCCTGCGTATCCATGAGCAAATAATCACCTGGTGCCACCGTAGTGTGCAGCAGTGGGCACTCCACGTCCCCGTCAAAACTCCGTGCATCCCAGATAGGTCGCAGAGTCCTGAGTCCTGAATGGCGGAGACCACATCAGGTGCTTGGCGGATCACACAGATTTCGCTGAGTCCTGAGTCACGAATGGTGGAGACCACATCATCTTCTCCACGGCCTGGCAGATCTCACACATGTCTCTGAGTCCTGAGTCATCAATGGCGGAGACCACATCAGCTTTTGGGGCCGCTAAGCCTGTGGGAGTTAAGTTCGTGCCACGTGGTTGTAGGCCCCTGATGGCCATATGAGTTTCGGGTGGCAATAAACCTGTGCATCTGAAGTCCGCGCCAAGGGGGTGGTAGGCCCCTGAGGGCTATACAGATTAGGGTGCAAGTAACCTTCTGCGGAAGTTTTGAAAGACTCTTTATGGTTGAGACACATGGAGCGTCCAGCATCTAGTCAGCACTGGCAATAAAGTATGTGACGTTGTCAATCTATTATATTTGCGTGGTCACATAGCTTGTGACGCATGTGCTGGACGGGTGTGGTGTGTGTGCAAACCTGCCCTCAGGGAGTGGGCAGGAGATGTGGAGAACTAGACCACTGACCTGCACACCAACAGTGAGTACGCCTGTGACAGGTAGCTATGTGGGGCTATCGTCGGAACGTAATCTGAGTGGCGTGGTGTGGCGTGGCATACAACGAAACAGGGCAGGGATAGCTACAATGGCGCGGACAGCTCATAGTACTGCGTCTGTGAGTGAAGTGGATGGGCCGCAGTTGTCCCTCTGCGAGCCTGGGCGAGCCTGGGTGCGAACTGTTCATAACTCACACTACATAAGTATTGAAAAATCATTTTGTGATTCAGTCCGTCAGCTGGCATTTGTACAGGTATCTGAGTTCTTTCTGTGATAGATACCCCTATGACGCTGCCTCTCCCCACATCAGCAGGTAATGCACCCTCTTCCCACATTATCATCAAACCCCCAAAAACCTTCTTGGGCCTGGAAGTGTCTCTGTGCGGTTGGACAAAGAAGAGTCTTAGACATGTATAGATTTACATATAAAAACATTTATTTAAAGAAAAGAACAACAAATAAGACTGAAGGGAGTCTGGTGCTGTGGTCGCTGGCACAAAGTTGGGGTGACTGCCATTCAGGATTCAGAACACAGTTACACATGTTACACATGTTTGTGTTAAAGAGGGTTAGTGGCACGACGTGCTGTTGGCTTTGCATATGAAAATATGCCTCACTGATCAGAGGGAGTCTGGTGCTGTGGTCGCTGCCACGGACTTGGGGGGACTGCCATTCAGGACTCAGGACACAGTTACACACGTGGGATCGGCTTGTCTTAAAGTGGGTTAGGTACTAGGGACTAGGTATCGCCGGCCTTGCATGTTGAAATATGCCTCACAAATCGAAGTGAGTATGTTGTGTGGTTGCTGACTTGGACTTGGGCTCACTGCTTTCAGGACTCAGGACACAGTTACACATGTGGGATCGGCTTCTGTTAAAGAGGGTTAGTGGCACCAGAAGTATTGAGAGTGTATGAGCCTGTGATGATGCTTGGTGTGGACGGGCCGCACTGGGAGCAATGTGTCCTGGCTATAGGACTGCATCATGTGGAATCACGACTCTATCTGAATTGTGAGGCCTGCTGATCATAGTGTAGGCCAGAGGTAGCGGTGAGCAAGGGCCCACAGCCACGTGCATACGTTGGTGGTGTCACCGGCCTGTGTAGTGCAGGTTCAGTGGCACCACTTGTCGCCAGCCTTCAATGTGAAAATACTCCTCACTAATCGAAGGGAGTGTGGTGATGTGGTCGCTGTCATGAAGTTTTGGGTCACTGCATATGGAAATATGTCTAACTGATCAAAGATAGTTTGCTGCTGTGGTGGCTGCCATGGACTTGGGGTCACTGCCATTCAGGACTCAGGACACAGTTACACATGTGGGATTGGCTTGTATTGGACAGTGTTAGTTTGCAACACATGTCCAAAATTCAAATGAGAGGTCTGCTGCCCGCAGTGTAGACTGCTGAGTGTTCATTTGTACTTGAACATGAATTTGGTGATTGTACTAAAGGTATAACTGATATAAAAAATGTTCAAGAAGAAAGGATACTAAAAAGATATTATGCAGATTTGAGGCCTGTAATAGTTACTTGCCTAATGACTCTGTATTTAATGAATGAAGAAATAATTTTCATTGGGAGCCCTAGTGAGTGCAGTGTAGGCGTATGATGAAAAAGATGGAATAAGTATAAAATACACGGACGAAGTGTTGTATTTTCTGAGTACAATCTTGTTGTTAGAAATTAGCATTTAAAAATGGAATTGCGAGCTGTACTACTTGCAGTGTCGACTGCTATTCCATTTTAGTTTTCATTTGAAGATTAATTTGGTCATTGTAGTAAAGCTATAACTGATATAATGTAGGGTGTAGGACTGTGATACTTACTTTCCTACTGGAGTCTGTAGTTGCATATGGAAATACCCCTCACTGATGAAAGGGGGTGTGGTGCTACGGAGTTGGGGTGACTGCTATTCAGGACTCAGGACACAGTTACACATGTGGGATCGGCTTGTGTTGAACAGAGTTATTGGCACCACGTGTCGCTGCCGTTGCATATGGAAATATGTCTAACTGATCAAAGAGAGTATGCTGTTGTGGTTGCTGCCACGGACTTGGGGTCACTGCCATTCAGGACACAGTTACACATGTGGGATCGGCTTGTGTTAAAGAAGGTTAGTGGAACTACGTGTTGCTGGCCTTGCATATCGAAATATGCCTCAGTGATCGAAGGGAGTGTGGTGCTGTGGTCGCGGCCAGGTACATGGGGTGACTGCCATTCAGGACTTAGGACACAGTTACACATGTGGGATCGACTTGTGTTGAACAGGGTTAGTGGTAGTACATCTACATTCCTAGTTTGAATTTTATAATGAGTACGTCGGCAATAAATATAAACATAGTTGGGATTTTCACTAGAAACTACTTTAAACTTTGCTATTTCTTTTTCAAACTTCACAACAGTATTATCTTCCATTTGTTGATCAACACCTAGACATATCCAACTGTTATTTTCTGTACAGTTCCCTTGACTAGCAAAGAAACGTAAGTCTATATCATCACAAATTTGTTTCATAACATTTATATTAAAACTCGATTTCGTGCCACAGGAAAACCTAGACTTATCCAGATGGTTCCTTTTGACTTTGAATATAAACTTGCATATGTCTATCGATCCGAACATTGGTAGGATCCAATTTCTCGATGTGAAAGTATCTTCAAACTGAAGCTGTAAATTGTTTTTCTAAGTGTCTTCTCCTGTGAAATTTCTTCCCACATTTCTTTCAATTCTGTCTTCTCAGAGTTGGTAATATATGACGTGACATAGTGAGAAACAGCAAATGAGTTATGAGCATAATATTGTATGTTCATATTTGCATTTTACATCTTCAAAATCTCTGTATTGTAATCATTATTGTACTTCGATGCTTCTGTTCTTTTAAAATTATAAGTATTTTGGGGTTATTTCCGAGTGATGGTATGTCTTACTGCTGACATAAAACTGTTCACTCTTCCTTTGGAAATTACTGGACGTGGGCAGGGAAATCGACAGTTTGTGCAAAATGTATCTTTTGCGTTATGTTTTCGTTGTCAATACTTTCCACATTGATGACTTTGATATGCAAATACGTCACACTAATTGAAAGGAGTCTGGTGCTGTGCTCGCTGGCAAATTGGGGTCACTGCCATTCAGGACTCAGGACACAGTTCCACATGTGGGATCGGCTTGTGTTGAAGACGGTTAGTGGTACCATTTGTCGCCGGTCGCCCACAGTGTAGGGCAGAGGTAGTGGTGACATAGGGTCCACAGCCACATGCATATGTTGGTGACCCAAACAAACCTTGTGTAGTACAGGTTCAGTGGCACCACGTGTCGCATGTCCTCCATGTGGAAGTACTCCTCGGTGATCGAAGGGAGTCTGGTGCTGTGGTCACTGCTATTGAGGACTCAGGACACAGTTACACATGTGGGATCAGCTTGTGTTGAAGACGGTTAGTGGTACCATTTGTCGCTGGCCACCCACAGTGTAGGGCAGAGGTAGCGGTGAGCTAGGGTCCACAGCCACGTGCATACATTGGTGGCCCCACCGGCCTGCATAGTGTAGGTTCAGTGGCACCACGTGTCGCCGGCCTTCCATATGGAAATACCCCTCACTGATCAAAGGGAGTTTGGTGATGTGGTCGCTGTCATTCAGGACTCAGGGCACAGTTACACATGTGGGATCGGCTTGTGTTGAACAGGGCTAGTTGGCACCACGTGTTGCCAGTCTTCCACAGTGTAGGCCGGAGGCAGCGGTCAGCAAAGGCCCAATGGCAGGTGTCGTTGACTTGAGCTGCACAGATTGGCAACATTTGGTCTTCTTATCCCATTATAGTCTCTTATACAATTTGCGTCTCTACTAATGTTGAATTGTGAAGCATGTAACTCCAGTGTAGGGCGGAGGCAGTGGTCAGGATGGGCGCACAGGCTCGTGGCGTTGAGTTGAGCTGCACAGTTGGTGGCACCTGGAGTACTCAGCGTGTGCACACCCTGCGATGAGACGTGGTCCCGGCGGGCCGCACTGGGAGCAATGTGTTTTGTCTAAAGAATTCTGCATTGATAAGCCCACATGGCGATGACTTATGGTGCAGTGAGTTAGTAGCACCTGAAGCACATAGCGTGTGCGCACCCAGCGATGATGCGTGGTCTGGATGGGCCACACTGGGAGCAATGTGTCTTGTGAACTGGACTGCGATATCTGCAATCACCCCTACATCTGAATTGTGAGCCGTGCTGTCCGTAGTGTAGATCAAAGGCAGTCGTCGGTACAGACATAAGTCTGCGGTGCCGTGCCGCTGGGTTCGCAGGGTCCCTGTGTCAAGGAGGCCCGCGGTTATGGTGGCTCCCACGTGCCAGGGTGAGGGCTGCCGTTCTGACAGACTCGTTGGTCTTCCCACAAGTGAACCATGCCTAGGGCCTGGTCTATTTATTCATACTCCTATGCTGGAGTGGTGTACATTGGAGCAGCCCACTCTCCTTCTGCTTCCAAGGGGGGACAACACAGCTACATGACCAAGATCTTCCACACTGCCTGAGGTAACATGGTTGCGTCCACTGTGCACTACAGTACAAGTATCAATAGTATATCTCCATTTGGAGAGGTTTGTGCTTTGCATAGTGAGGTTTGTGCAGCACATGAGCGTTACACTTGGCATTGTGTGCTTTATCAGTGATGGGTGACTTGCCTCCTTCATATATAGTTAGTTGCTCATCTCCCAACATTAAGCTATTGTGTGGCTGAGGGGCATGGCGTTTTGGGAAGGTCCGTTGTTCTGTTTTGTGCTGCCTCAGTGGTAGTGGGGGGTGGTCCGGGGGGAGGTTCTGGTGGTTGTGGGGCTGGGTGTTGTGGTGTTGTTGGGTGTCGGAGCTGCATGATCAGTAGCTCTATCATGGGTTGGTCTTTAGATGTGGCTGTGAGTTGGGTCGAAATAACGGAGTAGATACTCAACCACCTTACACCAGTTAAAGGTTGATGTTAATTTGTTAATGCTAACTCGGCGTCTCGCCTGCTTTTTGGATCGTACTGCAGATTTGGCTGGTCGTTGAAAATATGGGGAAGTGGTGTTTTTGGGGGCTTTTTTGCATGGGAACGCCTACTGTGAATTTCAACAGCGTTAGATGTGGCTCTTGTTTGTGGCGATTTTATTGGTGTAAGGTATTGATGGAAGAGTGGTGAGATTTGCAGTTTTCACCAAGTTGAGAATGGGATGATAAGTAAAAAACACAGAAAAAAGCATATTTTTAATGAATGTTATAAATAGAAATAAGCATTTAAAAAACCTTTGAAATTCACTGAAAAAGCCATAGGTTTCAGGCATGTTATAGTTAGGAATTAGCATTTAAAAAACGTTTGAAATTCACTGAAACAACCATAGGTTTCAGGCTTGTTATAGTTAGAAATTAGCATTTAAAAAACCTTAGAAATTCACTGAAAAAACCATAGGTTTCAGGGACGTTATAGTTAGTTGGACATTTGACTCATATAAAACCAGAGAAATTCGCCTGTTAAAGTTAGTTGAGCTAACTATAACTCGCGCCCCCACAATGCACTGCTGATGACACCACATATTACAGCACTCATGACATGGTCAGTGACATCACTGATGTCATCACTGATGACATCTCAAATGACATCACTGATGACATCAGGGGGGAGTGTATTGGATGGTTGTCGCTGTAGTGTGAAGGGCAGGCCGGGCATGGAGGACAGTCATCACTGTATTGTGAAGATCCTGACGGGTGTCGCAACAATCGCTGCTTGAGATGCACACAGGTGGTCACCATGGACTATCGATGCTGTAATGCAAAGTGAAGATCTTTCATTGCCAGTCATTGTTGGCTGTATTGATTTCTCCTTATTTAAAATGATGATCTTAACGGATGCCACACCAAGCGTCCACGGCCCGAGTGGAAACTCTTGGGATCACAAACTCACTCCATCAGAGGCCAGCAAAGCTCAGGAAGTTCCAGTTGCAGGTCCAAGCAGAAGATCAGCTAAGCAGAATCAGGGAGGCCTCTGGAGCTTGCTATGTCCCTGTAGCTCAGAACAGGGGGGCAACCAGTGGACCTTTGGAATCAGATGCAGTCTCCCGTCTCAGCAAGCAGGGTAGGCCTCAAGCAGTAGGGCAGCAGCGTGTCCTTTTTCTGTAGTATCCACAGGTCCAAGAATCCACGGAAGAGTGGGTCTTCGGGTCCCCTTTTTATACCCTGTTCCCACTTTGAAGTGAGAATATATTCTGGAATTTCCCTGTACAGAGGTGTCTGGAATTTCCTGCCTTCCTGACCTGATCCCAGTCTGTCTGTGGGCACAATAAGCTACTTTTTAAATACACTTCACCCTGCCCCAAGGGTTGTTTAGGGCTTACCCTTGGGGTGAAATATGTATTCAAAGGAAGGTATTGGCCTGTTAAAAGATTTTATTTGCCAGATCAAAATGGCAGTTAAAGCTTTACCCATGCCGGCTGCAATGGCAGGCCTGAGACATATTTAAAAGGGTAACTTACGTGGGTGGCACAATTAGTGCTTCAGGCCCACTAGTAGCATTGCATTTACAGGCCCTGGGTTCAGGTCTTACCACTTTACATGGGACTGACAAACAAATTACATTTGCCAATTGGGTGTAAGCCAATTTTACCATATTTAAAGGGGAGAGCACAAGCAATTTAGCACAAGTTAGCAGTGATAAAGTTCACCGAGTCCTAAATGCCAACAAAAATGGGTATTAGGATTACGAATGCAATAGGAATGCCAAGATTAGAAATGCTGTCTATATTACCACAGAGAATGTTTGAAAATAATGAGATCAATCACAGACCACCTATTATGAATCAGATATTACATCTATACTGTATTATTTCTTTCATCTCTCTCCAAAATATACTCTGTTTCTATGAATGTAAAAGGTCTTATCTGAAACATATCTGAGCACTAGGAAAACCAGCAATAAGGTTATGTGTATCTACGACTGTGTCACCAGAAATTACATATTCGTTTCTCATGTGCAAGAGTGAAAAATAAAGCATATAATGTTATTGTATCCTATTTCATGGAAATTCATGTTTAAATAACACAATACATATTAATGTAGTACTATTGTTCCACACTCACAAAACAATCAGCCCGATTCCCAAAGGTAAACTGAGATGAAAGTCTAACTTTATGACTTTCAGGATTCGCAAAGGGCACTTAAGAGTAGTAAAGTTAGACTTTTGTCTCAGTCAAACTTAAATTTGATCTTAAGTTTAAAGTTTTGGTCTCAATTAAACTTACGACCAAAATGTAAGTTTAACTGAGACAAAAGTCTTACTTTTCTACTCGTAAATGCCCTTTGTGAATACCGAAAGTTGTAAAGTTAGACTTTCATCTTTTTTTACCTTTGTGAATTGGGTCCAATATATATTGAATTGATTTCAATCAATTACATTGTCTGTGAGCATAATAATCATTCAACGGCTACTTTTTTTCATCCTATAAATTTCTATTTTCTGTTGTAATTTGTTGTTTATTTAGACAAAATCTCAAGTTCAAAGTATCAGGCGACAGAAATATAGAAAAAATATTGGCATGCACAAATATTGTCAAAAATATTCTTTTTTGGGCAAGTAAATGTGTTTTTAAGAATGTCATTGTTTTTAAAATTGTTTTCAGTCATATAGTTGTAAAGAATATTGTTTTTAAATTATTTTATTGTGTTTTAGTTAATATATTCATCTTATATTACTATTGTTTGTATGAATGTTACTACACTTTTTTAAATATAGTTTGTAATTTTAAGTCATTCAGAATGTTGTATTTAATTGGTGATAGTAATTTATAGTGTCATTGTGGGATATTGGGTTTGTATGGGGATAGGGTGATAAGTTAATGAAGAAATAATGAAGAAACAAATCATTAAAAGTTGTCAATGAATTATGTACCGATTTATTTAAGTTATGATTTAGCTGCAGACTGCTGGGTTTGTATGAGTATTGGATGGTAAGTACACTAAGTCACAGTTGAGTAATAGTTAATTATTAATTGTTAATAATTTAATTGATTCTAAGTTGTGTAAAATGTTTGATACTGATTAAGTTTAATTATGTTTAAGGTGTGGGCTTCCGGGATTGTAGGGTTGTATGGTAGGAAGTTAATTAAGTAATAATTAATTCACAAATATCTATTAATAATTAATTAACTATTTAATTGTTGATTAATTATGTTAATATTTTAGTACTGGTATATTTTAGTTACATGTTAGGTGTAGGCTGCTGGGTTTGCAGGGGTATATGTTGGGAAGGTACATAAAATTTAATGTAATTTAATTATTTATTTTTTTAATGATTTTATTGTTAATCCATGCACGTAGAGAAAATAAAAAAAATTAAAAAAGGAAGAAAGGAAAACAGGCACATATCAAACAAAGTATATATGTCAGCGGTACAAAATTTCCCAATTAATAGACAGCAACAGCAAAATTAACAAGACGAAACAGGAGAGACATTTACACATATGATTGGAATTTACAGGCTCATATAAGTCACCACTGGTCCCCATATTTCCTGACCGAGCTTCTTTTTCCGTGTGCCTTTCAGAGCGTATAAGCTATATCCAATGTTGAAGGATGCCAAGAATCTAGCCCGCCACAATTCGAAGGATGGTGCATCCCTCTGTAACCACATTGAGGCTATTATTACGGAAGTGGCCATGAATATCAGATACTTATGTTTATACATCACTGAATCCCTCCCGTTCTCTTCATCTATCCCCAATAATACGTGAGCTTTGTACAGTCGTACCGTTCCACCCAATATCTCCTCCAAAAATTTCTCAATGTGGCCAAAGAAGCTGTTTAAATGCGTGCACAAATAAAAAATATGCAATATGTCAGCCTCATCAGACCCACAACGAAAACACTTCCCATCATTACCCCCACCTCATTTAAGCATTTTAACTGGTGTATAATATAAATTAAAAATGGTTTTATAATGTTGTGCACGTAAATTAGCGGCCATAAATAATCTTCCGGCCATATCGATGGAGGTTTCAATCCGGGTCCCAACCCGACCCAGCCGACAGTCCCATTTTAAATTGTGAGTCTCTAAATCATTGCCCATGGTATTTAATATTAGCGAATACAAATATCCAATACGAGAGTTCTTCCCCACGGCTTCAATTACTGGATTTGGATCTGCCAATGATGTTTACACAAATAGACCCGTATTTGAAGATATTTGAAGTATTCAGAGCGACGAATTTGAAATTTCTGCACTAACATTTCAAAAGATATCAGATCCACATTAAAGTATAAATCTCCAATTCTTTGAACGCCTTTAACTCGCCAATTATCTACTTTTCGATCCCCAAATATCAGCGGGAGAAGTTCTGAGGCAGTCAAGGGAGTATATCCGGATATCTTCCCCATATTGTAATATTTTTTGACAGACCTCCAAACCTTAAAAGCTGTTATCAACACCTTAAACCGAGTCCTCTTGTAATAATTCATGTCTACATTAAGAAATAGGTGATTATTAGCTTCACTGCCCAATAACATTTGAAAAATAGAAGGAGCTTCTGGGGGCTGCTCGCTTCTATCCCTGTTAGTAGAATATTCATGCGCTGTAAGATACATACAAAGTAATAAAGAGTAAAGTCAGGGACGGCCCAACCGCCTTGTTCACGCGGTAGAATCATAAATCGCAGAGCTCTCCGAGCTTTCCCCTGTGCCCACAAAAATCTGGTACACAGAGATTGTAAACACGCAAGATTGGCCCGAGATATTTCCAATGGAACAGCTCTCAAAAAGCAGAGAATTTTAGGTAGGATTAACATTTTAAGGACATTACAACGCCCAACCATAGATAGATGTAAACATTCACATCTGTCTAGCTGTTTCTTTACTTCACTTAGAAGATATGACCAATTAGCCTCAACCAAAGAATTTAGACAGGCACGCAATTTAATCCCTAGATAAGTCCCTTCATTCATTACCCTTTGATCCGTACTTGTTGTTATATTAAGACATAATAAATGTAATTTAATTCAATGTTACTTTTTTACATTATTTGTTATTTTATAACTACCTCTGTAAAGTAATTAGGTTAATAATTGTGTAACTGTTCTACTGTTTCATTTATTTTTCTATGCATTTAGTATTTATGTGTGTATTACACATCTATTTTTAAATGTGTTTTTGTATATAGGGTTTCTGGAACAAGACTTTCCAAATCAATTTTAGCCACGCAGGTGCAAATTAGATGACAACACACCTACACACAATTCCAATGTCCATTCATGATTTTTAGCCGTGTGTCATCATGAATTTAAAGTTGGCCCTCATGATGTATCCTTTGTGTCTCATGACATGTTATTGATTTACTATAGACATCTGTCTGAGGGAGGAATGTGAGACTTCCATATCATCAATGAATGTCCACAAGAAAGTAACGTTTTAAAGTACACACTACTAGTATATATTGAGTTGATCAATGATGTTTGTATTATCTAAAGGTAAACGTGAGCCAGAATAATGCTATTCTCTAGTTGATGAAACAAACTAAAAGTGATGGGAGGCTGCTTGCCATAAGCTTGGTTCCAGTGACACAGTGAGCATGGGATCCACGTCTGGGCATACCCAAGCCACTTAAGGAGGTACATGAAACACACATGGTGATGGGAGACTGCTTGCAATAAGTCTAACCACTGGCAATAGCTTGGGGTAGCACTCAAACCCATTGCTTACCATGCCACCTCAATTTGGACCCAGCCACACAAGTCCAGCCTAAACTGCCAAGCCAGGTACTCTAACTGAGGGTTTTTTTAAGTGAAAAAGATTCAGTCAGATAAAGTTAACAATAATCAAAATTCAGGTGAATGTTGTTACTATTATTAAAAAAGAGGAACTGTCTGCTTTGGATACAACATTGATTAGAGTCATGTTTTTATTGCGGTATGTAATACGATCTTCAATTTGTATCAAAGTATAACAATGTGCTGTATGCTTAATTAGTTTTTAAATTTACATTAATGATACATTTTAATCTTGCAACTAAAAACATGGCTTCTTAGTGTTTGTCATTGCAACATAGAGTCAAATGTTTACAGCATTTTTATTTTGCTACTCTTGGTATTCAGTTTGCAAAGGGCAGCAGTGAGTATTTTGAATAAAATATATTACTACATGGTTTGGGCCCTGTAGGCCATGTCTGGTTTGTCTATCACAAATGAAGGTATCGCAATCTGCATTGTGTTTAATTTTTACAAATCCTTTAAATAAGGTATATTTTATCATGTAGATAAATGAAACTGTTATTATGGAATTGGGATTTTGTTATATTTAACACTACTTTTTATACCCACCATTTTGATAAATGTACAAGTAATGAGATGGAAAATGATCTATAAAATGAGTTCTCTTTACCATATATTTGGTCTCTTATCTCTTCTCTGAGCAGTATTGCAAAAGAAAGGAGGGATGCAGTCACCCCAAAGTGCCCAAGCAGCTTACCTGCTGCTACCCATAGGCCACATGTGAAGGTACCTTCACAGAGAATACAATCACAACAATCCAGTATGAAATCTATGTTCAGAATAGAATTTCTGCACCACTGAACCCATGAGCTAGTCTAGTTGTACAATGGGAAGCTAGCCAAAATGTTTGCGATTTACCTTCTGTCTTTTTCCCATTTGGAAAGGACTGGGTTTCTGGAATTTTGGGAGGCTCTCTGTGCAAAATGAAAGATTCCAAACAGGCACTGTTTTTTCACTTTTTCTGTACCGCTGTTTCAACATTAAGTGCTGGAATTGGTTGGCAAAGCAATAACAGAAAGCATTTTTCAGTCTATCTACCTCACAACAGACATGTGGACAACATGCTACATGTGCATCACTTCACAATGGGTCTCATTAAAGGAGATTAAGTAGAGGCTAACTGCTGGTCTAATAATTGAAGAAGCTTTTCTAGGCATTCAGCACCATGCAACAGTTGCAATGTTCTTAGTTAAGAAATTATATACAGCTGCCAACATCTTGAAAGAATTTCACGACAAAGTCTGCAAATAGTTTAATCTCAGAGGTTTCTGTATTGGATTTGTTACCATCGACTATGGCAGTAAATTTGTCAAAATCCTGACTGATGGATGATACTTCAGAGTGCTATGTTCAGCAGATTACATCAACCTAATTGTGTAAGACTTCCTCCAAAAGGAAGATGTAGTCAACAGAATACTTGTCAGCTTTCACCACATTTAAAGTTATTTCAGTCATTCATTGAAAACCTGGAAGCATTTGAGGATCACTCAACATGGCCGCAGAGTCCCTTTACTAGCCCTTTGAAACTCCCCCTTCTAAAAAGCCTGTTTGAGCAGTACAGGTCTATCAATGATTGCATACTACAAAGGTAGGCTGTCCTGTTTTCATTGTTGTATTTTTCAGATTTAATAATGCTCTATGAGTGTTTTGAAAATCTTTTTAAATCAGTGTTTATTCAGATACCTACACATGAAATACGCACAAACTGTGTTTACAAAATGCATTGTCTTGAAGCACATATAAAATTTAAAGAAGTAGCAGGATGTGTAGTTTCTTCACATGAGCAGTGTGTTCAATTGCCTTATGTTAGACATTTGTAGCCATAGAAAGTATGTACATTGCATTCTCACTCACATCTCATGACACTCTTACATCTCATTTACTCTCACACTAACTCTGTGAGAAAACTAACTGGTTTACATGGCTATTAATGGCTTAAAAAGGTAAGAGATATATGTGTAAATTTGTTAACACATTTCTGAGCCCAGTTGGGGGTTATTCACCAACTCCTTACTTACCATTATGACACTTTAGAGGTTGTCTACCCTGCCAACAATGTAGTACCTCGTAAAACCTTTAAAATATTTGAATGACACCAGAATTATTTGTAGCCCTGCTTCCTAAGGCTGCTGAAACTTGATGCTGTACTCATGCTCGCCATTGCTTTCTGCACTCTTTGCCTACCTACATTCAGTCAGTGTTGCTGTGTGGACATTCATAGCTGCCAAGAGTCCCCATGGTGAATGTCTTGACCTTTTAAAAGAAATCACATTTTATTTTGAGACCTGAAATGTTGCTGCTAACATTATAATTATAGGCTCAAAAAACAGGCAGTAAAGTGCAGTTGGGTAACAAGCCTGGATTAGCTGCTGATACCACACATAATATGGGGGCAACTTGCAGCTGTGACTTTTATTGCTATGTAGAAAACCTTGTGTTCACCATTATTCCATGTGCATCATGACAACACTCTTCACCCATTTTGTGGGTAAATGTGATTGTACAATCTGGCTACGATACTTATGAGCCAGCTATTTCACCAATCATGAAAGAATTAAACAATGTCAAAAAGTCATATGTAATTTTAGTATTTCCAAATTATCTCAAGTGTGTAAAAGAATTTGTTGTGATGCAAAAAATGCTTCTAAACACTACACATTTAATCCAAGCATACAAAGATAGAAGAAAGAAAAGTAAGTAGAAACAATATTTTAGTGATGCCCCAAACAAAAATATAAAAGCAGAACATTCTTAGACCACTCTTTCTTGCTGCCACATTTTATAGCACCGTTACATTGTGGTGCCCATTTAGAAAAACATTAAAACGTCTCATTCTCTTTCTCTTTCATATATTTGAATGGCAGTTTATTTTGTAAGTGGGCAGGTGTTTATAGGTGTATATATGTTTACAACAATGACGGTTATTTCCCTTTCAGTGGGGTTTTATCAGTTATTATAGGTTTAAACTAGGGGAGGGCATAACTGACGTGATTTTCTCTAGCGTAATTAATTGTAGTTACCTCAAAATTATGCGTAATTATGTGAATAGTGTATTTCAGTATTTAGCATTATTTTCTCTGTGCAAAATACACCCTAAGTGTGCAAATTGGTGATGCATTTTGAGCTAAGAAAATAGCATTAAATGCTAAACGACACAAGCAGCAGTTGCCAGTAAGAGCCAGAGGCTGCTCGTTCTATATTAGTTTGCCTGTGCTCCTGCGGCAGGATATTTGACCAGAATTACTCTTAATTACTCAAGCTGGAATAATCACATAATTTTGGTAGTTTAGTGTCAATAATGCATTTTTACTCAAATTACTCTGATTGTTTCTGCATAATTAAATTTCTTCCATGCCGAGTTTAAACCTAAACAGGATAGCCAAACAAAGGATAGGGAATGAAACTGCTTTCATGGCATTGGAATTGGCATACGGGGACTACTGGAGTGTCAAATGCAGATGTCAGAGCCATTTGAGATCATGACCCAGGAAGTCAGCAAGGCACATGCTGCAGAGGAAATTGTAAAAAGTTAAACAAATATTACCAATGTCAATTAAGAAGCTGCTGGTTTGGTCACCAGCTTAATCCCTTGTCTGACCATAAATTGATGGCTGCATTTTGTTCCCTGATCAGTGCATTTGTGACACAATACTGGATCCATGGTGCAAAAAAGCGCTGCCCACATTTATTCCTTTTTTAACAGTAGATGCCTTTATGTATAAGAGAAAAAATCAACGTTTGAATCTTCAAGGCCATACCAGAACTGATGTGCTGTCATCATCCTCTGGAGAGTGCAGTTTTTGCCGAGAATCGGGAAGCCTGTTGCAGTCTTACCTGCAACAGCAGCACCTCACCAGAGATACCATCATCACCTGCTACTACGTCTAAAACACCAATGGTTTCACTTCTAATTTCTGCCATTGGTTGGTTCATTTAAATAATAGGACTTAAATCAAGTTCACTGGTGCAAGGAACACAGAAACAACCAGTGTCAACAATAGTGGCACTTGAGAAGATGGTCAGGATGATCCAACAGAGGCCTACCTGAATCAAGTCCAATTGACCTATTGGCATGGAAGGAAAAAAACAGTGTCCAGAACTCATCAGTCTGGCAATAAGGCATCTGGTATTTACCATTGGCCAGTTTATCTTTTGAATACGTGCTCATTGCAGCTTCGGCAATTGTCTCGGTCAGGAGGACCAATCTCTCTGCTCAAAATGTGGAGGGACTGACAATCATTAAAATGAATAAACATTTTACACCCAAAAATGTTATAGTTCCAGAAGATACAACCAAGGATAATGGAAGTTTCTCTTTACATCGCAAGTATGGCGAGTTATCATCCTCTAGACTACCCCTTGAATTTGAGGATAAATTGTACATTCTGGATTTTAAATAAATCAGTAACACAATAGAAATGTCTATTATGAAGAAAACAAAAAAATAAATAGAGTTTAACTTTAAAATTGGTGTGGTGCTAATGTAAATAAGCTTACATGGACAAGTGTGCGCTACATAGATTACCTATCACAGAAGACACAGCCATTTGGCCGTGTGGTGACTGAGTAGTGACTAAAAAAGTAAACTGAAACAACATGAGAGTCAATAATGGGTTTTGTGCTGTGCAATCAATGACGATAACTAAGGGACTGATTACGAGTATGGCGGTATTTGATCACCATACTCACAGTGGCGAATTGGCGGCAGTCCTGTGGCTGCCGCATTATGAGACGGTTTTTAGGATTGGCCACCGGTGCGCCAGTGAACTGCCGTTCCCTGGTGGTGCAGCAGTGCAAAGGGCCTATTTAATATGCAGGGCTGAACCGCCACGGTTTGCAGAGCATATTATGACTTTTCCCTCTGCTAGCCTTTTCATGGCTGGCTCACTGCCATGAAAAGGCTGATGAAGGGGAAACAAAGGGGGCCAACAACATGTGGAAGGAAGAACAAAGCCTATCTACTTCCATGGGAAACAAGAGAATTTGTAGAGTCATATCCTTATGAGCAGGAAATAAAAAGGGATGAATTATTATTTATAATAATGTTGACTAGTTGCTAGAGTGGAAAATCCTAAGTGATTGGCAACTCATGGTGGGATTTCTGGACCAAGATCTAGTTTTTTAGCCACATTTGGGATATACATCCATTCAGCCATTTTGGCAGTAGCTGTGTTTAATTTTCATCTGAAAAAAAGAATGGGGAAAACGTGCTTTGGAATCTCCCTGTTAGTTGGCCCTCGCTCTACGGATCACCTGAAAACTTTGCAGGAAGGAGCTGAGGTGGTGGAATTTTTTTTGTTAGCTTTGTGAAGATTTGTCAAATGTTGGCAAAGCATGCCCCCTCCCCAATATAAAAAATGGATTTAAATAATTGCCTGCTCCTGCCGGCACCCAGCATGGATGCTGGCAGGCAAGCTAGCAGTGCACCTCGGGCTTCCCCCACAGCCTCAACAAAAATAAAGATAATGGTTGTCCTGGGTGGCCGCCGGATACCCACAATAGTATTAAAAAAATAAAAAGAGATAAACTGAATGCTTAGTGAGCAGCTAGCAAGGAGTGCCCCATCATGCCCCAGGGTTTTTTCAGTGCATATTTTCTTGCTAGTGTTGACCCTAGAAGAGGCAAGGGGGCTACCAAACATTTTTTTTATGTTGTGGGGGCTGTAGTGAGTGCCACAGCACCCCAGCAACATTAAAAAAAGTAAGTCTCCTGAGTCATTAAATCCATGACCCTAGGAGAGCTGACTATATTTTTAAAAACACTCTGAGCTGGAGGGGTACGTTCTCTAGTGGTTGTTTCTTCGGTTGCACTTTGTGTCTTGAAAAATGTTAAAAGAAATACTCAAAGGAATGCTCTTTATTTAAAAAGCTTTATTCTAAATATTTCATGACAATCACTTGTATTGATCATTGCAATGTGTGAATTTATGAAATATACCTTTGATTATAGCAGTTGATGCCTTTTTTACAAACCCAGTATGTTGGTCGTACTTAAAATGACACCCTTTATAATATTGTTACATATAGTCACCTGTGTGCTCCAGCTGGGTTGGGTGCCCCGCCTAGCCATAGGCCAAACACCATGCATAGTGGGGGTTGACTGCCAGCATGCCAGCGAAGGATTTCTGCATCCAACCCAACACCGCACACAGTTGATATCTTACTTCATGTGTAAAAAAATGGGCATTCACTGAAAAACGCAAAGCCTAAAGTGATGTTATAGGTAGGAATGGTTATAATATCTTACTTTGCATTATAATAAACATGGAAATTCACGGAACAGATAAAGGTTAAAGAGATGTCATAGTTAGGTAAAAATGTTAGTTAAAACATCCCGTTATAAATTAGCAAAACGACTGAAATTCCCCATGGAAAGCTATCTCAAGTGCCCTAAAGTAACTATAACTTGCACTCTCGCCATGCACTGCAGACTACCTTCAAAATTACATCACTTATTACATGTTCAATGACACAATTGATAACATCACTGCAACATTTGAAATTACATAATTAATGATAACATTGTGTATGGCAAGGGCGAGAATTATAGTTTCTCCATGTTACAATTTGGGTTCTTTTGTGTTGCAGGTGTTATGATCAGCAACACGTCTGTACCGTTTTCATCGGGACAAGTGGAGAAATACTGGGTGGTTGTAAATGTGTGATTCCCCACAGATTATGGAACTCCACTTCACAGAAATGTGAGGAAAAGGCATGATTTTAGGCAAGTTTTAGGTTTGTAGGGCATTGTGAGTAAGAAAACATTGTAGGATCCATGCAAGGCACACCATGCTTGAGTCCACTGGGTGTCTAGTTTTCAAAATGGCTGGGTTTAGCTTTTTTCCCTCGGTGGCAGAGCATGGTCCTGAGTGGTGCAACCATTCACCATGGCAAGTAGGACTAAATTTGGGTTTACTCTTACTCTGCTGCTCAATACATCAAAACTACAGTCCAAAAAATCGACATTTCCACTCGCTTGCCATGGGTATGGAAATGGGGCTTTGCACCCTACCTGGAGGGCAGACAGACTGCTGGGATTTGAGTACTTGAGGATAGACCCGAACTCAAGGTGGTACACCCTCTCACCATGTTTTTTTCGACAATAACAAAGATACATTTCAGGTGTCTAGTGCAATTTCTGCGCCTTGGGGGTGTTAGATTGATGAGGAACACTTCCAGCAACCTTCTAGGAGGGGGTAGAAAGAATAATGGGGCTAAGAGTGGGGGAAGCACAAGCCCATGCCATTGGGGCAAGGTGCTGTGCAAACAAAGTAATGATAAGCAATCTCTGAAGTCTAGTGGCCTTTTTGACCAATTGGGGTAAGACTGGGGGTGAATTACCCCATCAATCCCCAATGAAGGGCAGAAAGATCAATGGGGACCGCACTAGTGGGAGCACAGGTCCATGTCATTGGGTTTTCTCTCACCCAACCAAATACTGAAAAGTCATCATTGGTGTCTAGTGGGTATTCTGACCCACCGAATGGCAGACTGGGAGTAAGCACCCCATCTACTACCCCCAGGGAAGAAAGGATAATGGGGGGCCCGCTCCCTACCAAAGAAATACTGTGCAACTACAGTCCCTGGTGTCTAGTGGGCTTTCATTCTTCCCGGGGAGGGGGGTGAATACCCTATCCATTCCTTAAGTGGTAGCAGAAAATCTAATGGGCTGAGGCATGGGGGAACACAGTCTAATGCCCAGGGAGACCTCCCATTTCCCACAATCCTATCCCTGGGGTCTAGTGGGCAGATACCTGCCTGAGGATCACCCTCCAGTGGCAAACTCTCAGCAGGGATCCACTAGGGAGGGAATAACACTGGAAATGGGAGATTATCCACTTTCCAATGATGCCTCGGCAATGCAAATCAGTACTGGCGTTGACCTTTGCCCCCAAACAGAGGTCCAGTGAAAGTGAAAGGAGCCAATCAGCTTATTTCACTTTCAGTGAAATGAAGGCAGCATGCCATGCACGTTAATTGTCATTTCCTGAAACAAAAAAAACTTGGGCTGTGGGTAAGTTCTTCTCCAGGGGCCCAACCTAAAAAAAGTTAAAAGAAGACCCTCTGGTGCTCACACCAGAGGGTTCTTTACAGTCTACCCCAGCATCAGCCAGTGGCCGACAGACACACTGTGCAGAGAGTGTGGGCATCGAGGCCTGCACTTATATGGTTAATTCATACCATGCACTTCTACTGCATCATGTGAAGTATGTATGGGAAACAGAGCTTGAATTTTAACAGACCTTGTCCATTTTAGGCTTCTCACTTAACATCTGGAGCAGCCTTGTTGGGTTGGGTTTCCTGTGCACTTTGCTCATTGATCTTATGACAATGACTCTATTCATTCTTATATTCCTTGTACGGCTCATTCGCCGGGTTTTGGAGTTGCCTGCTCCATAATAGCAGCACCATACTTACAGTACCAGTCAGGTACTTTTAGATAATTTTACATATTTTTTTGTTTATTTTCCCATGTTTATTTTGGATAGACTTACTTTGCCAATATATCTATGGTGAAGGGGAGTCTCCACTAGCAGGCAGGAGTAGCTGGACTCCAGTTCTTTTATTCTTTGTTCCTCCTATTTTACAGGTGCATTCTTGCTGCCGATGCTATGGCTCCTGATAGGTAGGGCTTTAAATTTGGCATGCCAGCCTGTCTGGTCTGTCATTTGGGGCTTCTCACTTAATGTCTGTAGCAGCCCTGTTGTGTTGGGTCTCCTGCTCTATTTACTCATTGATCTTGTGAGAATGGCGCTTTTTCTTCTTTTGTTTGAGCATGTGCCAAATTCTGGAGTTGCCTGATTCCATGATAGCAGCACCATATTTGCATTACCAGGAGGTACTTTTAGACTGTTTAATTGATTTTATGGGTTATTTTCTGATGTTTATTTTAGTTGGATGTACTTTACCAGTCTACCTGCGGTGAAAGGAAGACTCCACTTACTGCCTTAGCTATGCCTCCATAGAGGCTGGGCTTTAAATCCGGCATTACGATGCATCTGCATAGCGGACGCTTGCAGCGGGCGCACCACTAGTGCCCCAAAGGGACACCAAAGGCAAGTGCATCTGCGCCTGTTCTTGCCTGGATAGTGCCAGGGGCCAGGAATGTTGTCAGTTTGGAGTTGCTATAGCTCCTTGTATGTTACAATACTCTCAGGCACAGTTATCAGAGCAATGCCCCAAAGGCAAAAGGGGGTGGTTGCACAACACTGAATATGGACAATGAGATAGGTACTTATTGCTCAAACTGTAACACTCATTTATATGTGTTGGGCAGTCCTCAGACACCCATTCTGAATGTAAGAGGGGAGTCTGAGGCCAAAGGCAAAGGCCTTGATGAACACAGGAATATCTCCTGTGCCTTAATTAATGGTCACTCTCTCATTAAACATAACTCAAAATCTATGAGCTAGATAATTCTTTGCTTTTAGACTGTTTGAAACAGAAATGTGGACTAGAGAAGATACCGGACCTGATCTTGTCAATGCGATCCCACCGGGATATGTTATCTCCAGATTAGATTGTTATGGTTGAAGGTGGGGTGGATTAGCGATAATATCCAGAGATTCTCTTTGCTGTACCCTTGAACCAGTTGTTACTAACTCACTGGACTCTGCAAGGTGGCATTTTTCAGACAGAAATTCTTTGTGAGAATAATTTTTAGTGGGGTCCTGGCACCGTCTTCTCTCTACAGTGAAATCGGGTTCCCCTAATTACCCTATGCCTCCGAAAATGATATTACGCAGGGAGAATGTTTTAGCACCTGTTGTTTACAATCTTCTCAACCTTTCCTACACCACTGGTATAGTCTCACAGGACTGGAAGCACGCAATGGTGGTCCCTCTACTCCAGTAGCCAACATTGGACCCCACTCTCCCAGAAAATGTGAGACCTGTCTCATTGCTTCCTCTATTTGCTAAAATGGCAGAAAAATATTTTGACCTTCAGCTAACGAAGTATTTTGAAGGAAACAATCTTCTACATGAGACTCAATCAGAATTTAGATCCATGTACAGTACTGCTATCCACTAAACCTCTATGCATCCAAATCTCTGAGAATGACTGAAGATGAGGGCAAGACAGCGGCCTTGATCCCGTTGTATTTAGGTGTTGCGTTTGGCACAGTTTCCCATGGCCTTCTTCTAGAACGCCTTTGGGAACTGGGAGTGAGGGGAGCTGCATTTGACTGGATTACAAATTTCTTACAAGATCGATATTTTCAGTTCATCCAACAGTCCTACAAATCTGAGAGTCGCCCCTTGCACAAGGAGGGCCTCAGGGTTTGGCTTTGAGCCCAACCCTGTTTAATGTGTATATGCGACCACTGACAAATTTAGTGGAGTGTCATGGGGAACAGATGGTATAATACGCTGATGATACTCAGCTCATCATCACTTTGGCACAGGATGAAGTTGATGCAGCCCCTACATTTTGAGCATGCCTGGCGGGCCTTGCAAAAGGATGACTTCTAGCTGTTTGCAATTAAACACTGGAAAAACTGATATTCTTGTGGTTGGTAAGCAACCATCTATTTGGTCCTCTGTGTGGAGGCCCCCGGAACTAGGACAGGTCCCTGTCCCCAAACCTAAAATAACAAATCTGGCATTTTGGTTCAACATTAGATTGTCATTTGACCACCAGATCTCTACGTTGGCTGAAACTTGCTTTGGCATCATGAGGATACTTTGAAAAATCCCAGAATTGCTGCCAGGGTTAGCCAATAAAACAGCTATCCAAGTGCTGATAGTGTTTTGCATGGACTATTGCAAAGTTTTGTATCTTGGAGTCTCCAAGGGCAGAATAAGAAAGTTGCAGGGGGTGCAGAATACCGCCGCCCGTATGCTGCTGAAAATACCGATACTCAAAAAACAAGACAATGCCAATACTGATACTACTTATTCACTTAATTTAAACAATGACTCGTGTCACTCATAGTGATTGCAACCATATTTCTTTGAAAAGCTTTTATTTTTTTGTTATTATTCAATTTGATTTTTCTTTATATTATTAACTTTTTCTTTTAGGACAAAAATTACAAAAAACACTCATTTAGATGGACCAAACAATAATATGCACATTTCATAATGGTGAAGAACACATTTGAGACAAATTTTATCCAACAATCAATAGATTTCGACAACACAAATAATAATATGAGAAAAAAGGAAACCGTAGGAAAAAAATAGAACAGAAATGTTGGTCAAAAACAGTATTTTTAACGCCTGACACCTTTCATTTAATGGCATCACTTGTTTTGACCAGACAACAAGGTCTACCCATTTCAAACCCTATACTGATGTGTGGATTATCCTCAGGACCTGGGAGAGTGAGCTGGAAAAATAAAAAAAAAAGTGCAAGTGTTAGACATTTATCTCTTCCAAGCATTCTCATACACCTTTATCCACTATAAGCCAATCTGTACCTTTACTGTTTCTCTGTGACGAAACCCATAGTGCTTCACACCCGGGGTTTATTCCAGAACTCAATTTAGCCAACTGAAAAAAAAAAATACTTAAAAATACAGAAGGCCATTTTCAACGATTAAGGCGACTTTTAAACTTTTTTAAGGACAAACTGCAAGTTTGAAGTCTTCTATTACCTTGTTGTGCACAGACCATTGAAGGCGCCCTTTTTTAATGCAATGGCACTAGATGGAAACATGATCTGTTCACGAACTGCAAAAGTAAAAATGTAGTCTAGGGCATTATATGCCCATGCCCTAAACTGTACATCGGTAAGACTACACAAGAGGCCTGACAACGGATCATTCAATATATGTCGAGACTTTGGCGGAATGTGGCCAATGAACCGTTGGTCCACCACTGGAAGTCAAAAAACCATGATATAAATGACCTCAAATGGACAATTCTGTCCAAAATTGAGACCAACCCTCGAGGAGGGGATATTGAAAGATTGTTGTTACAGCGTGAAGCAATGTTGATCATTAAATATAATACTGCGGTTGATGTTTTGAACGAACTGTCTGAAATTTACAATCTTTGAAGACTATCACCCTTGGCTAATGGAGGTATGGATACATGAATGGGCCATTGCCTATGGCCTGTCCAAATTGAGCATTCGGCCTTGGTACTAGTATGGCCAAAATACCCGTGTACTGGAAAGTACAGTATGAGCTTCCATAAATAACATGCCACCTCTGTATCATCTTTTCAAAGGGTGAAGGTAAAATTATTACCAGCAATTAAAAGAATCTCTCTATTTCAATCTAAAACAGTGAGGCTCCGAGTTCAATTAACGATCTTAGGAACATCACTTGTAAAAATCATAGATTATAGGTCGGATAAGTGGTTAGAGGTTGTCCTAACTCCACTACGGTTATTGATCTACCGAGTGTGATAATCAAAAAGAAATTTGAATTGCCAAGTATTGTTTGTTTTGTACAATAAAGCTTTGTTAACTGACTAAGGAGAGGACAATATCGGCATGTTTCCCGGCATAATGATACATGTTCCTATATGAAGCAGAAGGCTCAATAAAGTACCTCATATTCAAATCGGATTTCTTCCGTTCGAGGACGTCAGACGCCGCAGTACGCAACCAATGAGGTGATTAGATAAGACGCACGCCTTCGGTTTACAAGAACCGTTTTGTATGAACAGGAAGACTCAAGACAAGAGCAGCACCGAAGAATACAAGGTAACGATATATCTCGTGAAAAATCTTTCCTTTTTGTGTTCCATTCGGTGCCTTCACTTTAGATTACAACTAAGTGTCCTTTTTACAGACTTTGTGTGGCGCCGATCAAAGAAGACTAAATAGCTTTGAAGTGATTAAATAGGTACGCTTTGTTTTGCCGCGTAGTGATATGAAGTCCTTTAAATTGAGCCTTCGCTGTAGTAAGAGCTTGTTTTCGTTTATTGCAGTCGTCCACCATCGCTGTCAAGAGTATTTCTTCCTGATTGATAATGGGTCAACATGGCAATTTCTAAAGGTAATAGAAGACTGCAAACTTGCAGTTTGTCCTTATAAAACTTCAAAAATATCGCCTTAATCGTCGAAAATGGCCTTTTGTATTTTTATGCAATTTTTCTTTTCAGTTGGCTAAATTGAGTTCTGGAATAAACCCCGGGTGTGAAGCACTATGGGTGCCGTAAGAGGGAAACAGTAAAGGTACAGATGGGCTTATAGTGGATAAAGGTGTATGAGAATGCTTGGAAGAGATAAATGTCTAACACTTGCACTTTTTGTTTTATTTTTCCAGCTCACTCTCCCAGGTCCTGAGGATAATCCACAAATCAGTATAGGGTTTGAAATGCGTAGACCTTGTTGTCTGGTCAAAACAAGTGATGCCATTAAATGAAAGGTGTCAGGCGTTAAAAATACTGTTTAGTTGACTTGTTTAGGTCACAGGACCTGAACACCACACGTTTTTGACCAACATTCTTGGGGATTATCTCCCTCTTTTCCTAAAAAATTTATTTTCTATTTATTTTTTCCTACTTTTTCCTTTTTTCTATTTTTTCATATTATTATTTGTGTTTGGGGATTTAAGCTTGACGAAATCTATTGAATGTTGGATAAAATTTGTATTAAATGTGTTTTTCACCATTATGAAATGTAAATATTATCGTTCGGTCCAAGTAAATGAGTGTTTTTTGTAATTTTTGTCCTAAAAGAAAAAGATAATAATGTAAAGAAAAATCAAATTGAATAATAACAACAAATAAAAGCTTTTCTAAGAAATATGGTTGTAATCACTATGAGTGGCACGAGTGATTGTTTGATTTGAGTGAATAAGTAGTATCAGTATTGGCATTGTCTTGTTTTTTGAGTATACAGTTGGCCTAGCCTTGCTGATTAAGGGCCAGAACCACTTATTGATTCTGCTGAATTTTCTGAGGCATTCTTCTCTGGGCTCAGCCCTAGTAAAGCTCCACTGGCTCCCCATGCAGTACAGAGTGGCCTTTAAAGCCTTATGTTTCTGTCACAGAATCATAAATGGGAAAGGTCTGCGTTTCCGGTTTCCTTTGATTAAACTTTACCTGCAAAATCTTAATCTCAGATAATTGGTACCAGCTAAAGTGACGACAACCAAAGTCTACAGAGCTCACCTAGGTGGCAGACGTTTAAGTCTGCTGGTGGCTTAAAGGTGGAATCTTCTTCCCCTAGATCTGAGAATGCAGCCCTCTGAGGTGCTGTTTTGTAGGGATTTCAAAACCTGGGGGCAGATTTATGAGCCCCTTGCGCCACTTTTGCGTCACTTTTAACATGGGAAAAGTGACGTAAAAGTGGCGCAAGGGGCTCATAAATCTGCCCCCTGGTTCTTTAGGCAATACACGGGCAGGTAATGACTTGTTCAGATGGTTGTTAACTTCCAATGAATGGTAAGGAGAAAACCTAGAATGGGGACACTGTGTATGGAGTAAACAGGCACTACTAACATAACAGTCTCACATCTAGCAGGAGACAGCAGCTTGTCTGCCCTTCCAAAAAATGGAACTAACTGTGGTGGAGCGCCAGCAGCTGGTGGTCCTCAAGGATGAAGAAGTGGAGACAGCTTCCACAGTCTCAGTCTTTAAGCCTGAGGGACAACGATAGTGCCACTACTGCAGGCAGCTGAGGTCCACAGCTGTCCCCATCATGGTTGTTGGAATGTTTTCAGATTTTTAGGGTAAGGCAGTGGTTGTGTTATGAGAGGATAAAGAATAAATGGTATTGAATATCATTCTTTTAATTATTGCTTAGTAAGGCTTCACTATTAATTAAACAGGAACCTCCACCAACATATTGATGACAAAGGCTGTCCTCCACACCTTTTCCATCAGAACGTAATTGTCCCACTGTGTCTCCCCTTCATTTTGTCTAGTTTGTAGTCTTTCCCTACTTGGCTGTCTTGCCATGTATTGTTGAGTGTCTTATTTAACTTACCTTTCCCAGTCCAGTACACCTCCCTGCAGACAGAGTTGGAAAACTGACTATGACCACCATCTCACTCTTTAATGTCCTGACCAGGTTGAACAACAACCATCCTCGCATTAGTATCAGTAACAGTTGAGTATTACTAGCCATACATTAACTATTTTGTGCTAGATATTAGACAGGAATCGGGCTCAAGGGGACTCTATGGGAGGCATCAGAAATCAAATAAATTAATGAACTAATTGCTGGTGCCCCTCCGAAGCCCACAGGGCCTCTATGACAGGTAAGAATCAAATACATTAATTGAATATTTGCTGGAGCTGCTTAAGGGCGCTTGAAAACTCTGTCAGAGTCAGGGTGAGCTTGGCAAAATCAAATAAATTAACTAAATTATTTCTGGTTCCCCTCAAGGGCCCATGGGCAGTCTAGGAGGCAGAAGAAGGCAGGTGAAAATCTAATAAATTAATTAAATAATTGTTAGAATCCCTCCAGGGCCTTTAGGAACTGTACAGCAGATAGAGAGCGGAATACAAACATGGAATACATTAACAAAATAGTCTCTGGTGCTCCTCCGGAGCCCATGAGGACTCTAGGGAAGGCAGGGATCGGTGGTAAAATTTGAATAAATTAATTATATAATTGCTGGTGTCCCTCCAGGGCCCATAGGGCCCGTATGGTATTCACACAAATATTAAATAAACGTATTTAATAATTGGTGTTGCTCCTACAGGGCCCAGTAGAACTCCATGGCAGGCAGGTAAAAACAAATAAATAAATACAAAACATCAACACTGTTATACAATCAGAATAAGCACAAATAAACATGTCAGGAGAAAAAAATTTTTTTTTACAAAAATGCCACAAGCTTCTTCTATTTTACTAGATAATGGCTATTGAAAGTGGAATGAAAGAATTGAAACACAAGCTGTCTGCACAACATAGTTTTAACTAGCTCATCCACCACATGGCCGCTGAAGGATCCATGAAAAACAAAAACAAAATGGCCACCAAATAATACACTCTTGGCTTCACATACTGGTGTTCATTGCATGCAACGAAGAAGACATAGAGAACAAAGACAAAATGGCTACCACACACACACATTCATTGGCTTCACAAAGTGTCCACTACTGCATGGCCAGCAAATAAAGAAGTATGGAGAGTGAAGAAAAAATGGCAGTCTTTGTCAAAGAAGCACATTGGCTACACAAAATGCTACTGCTGTAAGGTCAGTACAGAAGGAAGGAAGGAGAAGAGGCATACGTTACACTATTTTGCCTGCAGGACCATCTCCTCCCCATCGAAAGAGAATCTTTTAGCATTACAATAAAAAGATTGTGACGATGTTCCCAAAATGTATCGGCACACACATGGGACTGCCCTTTCGCACTACTAGTAAATCAGCAAGGTCAGAAAAGGAAAAATATACTTAACAAGCTTCTCAAGCAAAAACAGCCCAAAACAACATCAATTATCCATCCAAAATACTTTTTAACCGTGAAGTAAAAAAGCAAAACATAATATCAACCATGTCACACATACACATCCTCATAAAACATGGAAGGCAAGCACATGGGGATGAAGATAGCTTAGAATAAAGGAGCATGCCTGATTACATAGGCCTGGACGCCAGAAGCCTCTCTGACCCTCGTTATCAACAGGTGCAGGCAGACAAAAAATAACCTACATTTTGCATGTAAGACATGACCATCCACAAACCCCTAAATTGATCTAAAAATATGTAGCATTGAGGCAGTTCGAATGTGCATAATACAGTAAAAAATACACCCAAAACCGATGGCAAGGTATGCTAAGCCCTAAACAGTAAAACAATAACACAGTAAAACAATTAACAAATCTGTACAAAGTTCCCAAAATTGTGCAAATCTTATCTTTTAAAACAGCACGAAGAACATGCTTCCTCACTGATTTAGACAAGTGATATGACTGACAGGAAGGTTTGTAGCAGTTCTTTACAGTGATACAGCTAGCAAGAATGAGGAAAGGGGACCCAGTCCCCTGAGATCCGATGATGATGGTGGATCTACAGGACTTGCCCAAGTAGCCGAGGAAACAACAGAGAGCAAATTTGAGGGCAAAGCCTGATCAAAAAGAACAGCACATAGGTTAGACCAAAGGAGGCAACCTAGATGGGATGTAAAAGAACGGTACAAGCTAAAGAGGGAAAAAGAAAGAGCTTGCACCCAGGAGGCACTGTGAGAACACAGAGCATTGCACCCCCGTACATGAGAAGAGGGGGGTAGGCACAGGGCACTGATTGTGGAAGAATCAGACGTAGAATTAGATGAGATACTTTTGGCTGGAATCCTAGCCTCACCAAATGTTCAACTAAGAACAGCAGCTGACCGGCAAAGCAGAGACCAAGGTAGCCTGGTGCTGACCAAACCAAAGCATAGGAAAAACAGGATGAAAGCTTTGCTCATGCACAAAGGGAGCAGCAATGAAGATGTACACTGCCCCACCCAAATACACAATATAGATAGACTAACCCCAAGGGAGATAGTGACCAGAAAGGAAGGCGAGAACTTTGCGCAACAATTCTGCCACCTGCTCTAGTCCACTGGACCAAGGGAAAAGATCAGTATGATCGACCCTGGCCAAAGGAGGGATCCTTCAAATCAGAGGACGTATCCATAGCTGAAGACTGCATCTGGGATTGCGGAGGAGATTCAGAATGGAACTTCCCCTGCATGCAGGAATGCCTAAAAAGATGGGAACGCCATATTAAGAAGAAACCAGTAGAGATACCCAAAGCAAAGATGTACCAGTTGCTACAGAATGGTACATCAGGGAATATCGATGTACTATGGTCTCAAGTGGACAAGGAAGGGCTAAGTACAAAGTTACTGCCATTGCTGGATGGAGTGGGGAAATGGTTATCATGCTTTGAGAAGAACACCGCCGGAATAAATCTAGCGATAGGTGATATCAAAAGTCTGTTAAGTAGCCTTATCGGTGAGAAGACTAACACGGTGTTCTCATGCCAGCAATTATGCTTATAAATACTGAGCATGACATGGTCATATTCAATTCATGCATTCATACAGGCACCAAATATGGACAACACTGAGTGAAATGTTCATTGAACACCCTGACATATAAGGGCTAATTGCAGACACTATGAAGCCGGGAGAGACAATAACTGATTTGCTGGATAGGATGAGGGAATGATGAGGACAAGAGACAGGGCAGCCTTGGACTCACATGGGTCCACATGTCACATTCTTTTACAATATTCTCAAAAAGGGGCTGCCCACCGAGATACACAGTGGATTGACCACGTGGTTGGGTTAAACACCAAGCACTGGTGAGATATGCAAGACCATTTATTGCATTACCAAAAAAATAAACAAGAGAAGGATATAGAAAAATAGGAACAAGCCCAGACAGACACTACTAAATTGGCCCAACATAAATTAAAAAAGACCGTCCTCGAGACGGCTGGGTTGGCTGTGAGCATACAAATGGCACCACTCTTAAAGAAAATCCCATTGCGAAACCCAGAGGGTTTAAAGCTAACTATAGTGGTAGAGACCAGGAAGGTTGGCAGTAACCAGAACTTTAGGGATTGTTACAACTGCCACAGGATTGGCCACCTGGCAGACAGATGCCGGTTAAAATCACACCACGACCACAGTTCGATGGGCCTGGGTCAGCCGCCACAAAATCCTAATGAACAAAACCAAGACCAGGAAAACCCCAAAACACCTTACATTTCGCCTCGTCAGGGAAGGGTAACTGTCTCAGGAGGCAATGCCTTCACACAAACACAGAATCCAAATGTGCAATAAGATAAAACCCCAGAGTAAAATACCACCCATTTGCCCACATCCCAAGAATGAACTGAACTAAAGCCAAAAGTAGGACGACCAATGAGATAACAGTGGAAATACAAACTTTTACTTGCATCAGGAGATTCAGGGCTGCTAAATGCGTTCTGCTGAGCAGGTATCCTTACTAAAGTTCACCATTAACGGTGCCTGCAGGAATCAGGGCTACACTCTGCTGCTAATTCTTCAGGGTGGGGTTGGCTGCCCATGCTCCAGGAGAAGGGCAGTCTGATGCAGACTGCGCTCACCCACATATCAGGCCTAGCAGTTGACCATTACACCAGGCCTCACATACACCATCCAAAGAAAGCAGTATGCCCCGACCTCGGACACCACAAAACAGTGCAATCAAGGGTACATGGGAGCCACTCAATGACTTTCTTACCCCCTCCACCTCATGATAAGTGAAATAACAGTTCGCACAAGGTCTACAGAAGCATCCACAGCCCAACAAAAATAGATAAAGTTGACATTAAAAAGAAGCCTCTAGAGAAAGGGTGGAACAAAAGATCTAGTGCCACAAGGGAGGGGCATGTTGCACACCGCATACCGAGACATATGTGATCTCAGGGCACATTGTAACCACCAACAACACTTAACAGCGTCATGCCCCGCCTCATACAGTCGCGCACACCTGTAGGTTAAAAAAAGCAACCTGCACTGATGGCACCTCCGAAGCACACATCAGGAGAGTCAGGGTCTCTGGAAACTGGCATCACACATAAAACCCTAAGATAAAAACTGATGACTCCATCCCTATGATCACAAGAGCACCTCATAAAACACTAATCCAATCATCCTGTTAAATGCGTAGGTTCATAAAAAAGACTATTTCACCTGACTACATATTAGCCATCATTTTAGCTTTAACCACCAAAAGATAGCCCGACCGGGGCCACCTTCCAGTGCCACACATGCAAAAAGTAAAATATTGTGTAAATGGAGTATGAAGAACACACCCCTGAGGGGGGATACAGGAACCCCGAAGAAACAATCATTTACAACTGCACACATGCAATGTTTTTCTGAATAAACAAATAAACCGAGGTCTTATCCCCCCAGAGCATCACCTTTCAGCTGCTACGTCATCTCCCCAATGCAGATGTAAAGTGTGTGAATCAAACTTACGAACTGTACTGTGAACTGTTTGATCCAACTGTTGCACAAAAACACCCGAACACCAGAGGGTCACAGACATAATTCCTGCATCCATATCAAAGACCTGCCATGTTCAATTACAATGTATATGTGCACTTATATGTACCCTCTACCTAGTTTGGGTGCCACCCACTTATTTGCTGCTAAAGAGCCACCTGGCCAAATGGAGTCTGTTTAGAAACTGTCACGGAGCTTGCGTAGGGATCTCTTCCATGTCACGTATAATTGCACCGACGCAAACACTAGCATTCCACATGCACTACACAGCACCCTTTTACACAACACATAATATCAGCTCATGACCACCGTGGACTTTAACCCCTTCAGCGCGGCGCGGATTTCCGCGCCGCGCTGAAGATTCCGTGCGCGGGCGGGGCCATGACGGAGCGGTTCCATCATGCGCACAGCGCAACCGACGCACGTGACGGAACCGCTCCGTCACAAGCGTCGAACGGGTTAAGAAATCAGCCAGGTAACTGTTATATCTATTCACTGAAGTGGCATGCAGTAGGTGTAGATAGACTTTACTTGTCCCAAGATGTAGCCTCTGAAAAAGCAAAATTCCTTCATCACTTATACCTATGCAGAATCGAGGCCAACATCCAGCCCAAAAGGTAGAATCGCACAAAGTAGTACTGAATCTGACCCGTTACGAGTCCAACCCAATGGCTCTATACCTTTTCACCGAGCCTTGAGAAATTCAAACTGAGCTAGACAGGATACACAGAAAGTGCACCATGGAGGAGAATACTGTTCGGCCCAGACTTCCCAGCTCAATACACAACCACATCCGCTCCTGCCTCCATTTGTGGTCCAAGCGTGGCCCTTAGCGTATCCGGGGCAGTCTTCTTTAACAGCAACTGGACCCCCAACATGGAGGCCCTGTGTAGGGCCACTCAGCCTGATGATAGAAAGGTAAATGGGTCCCCCAGGAGAGGATTGAATTAATGCATAGATACACTTTGTCAGGAAATCTGGGATACTGAGGTGGGTGGATATACACTTGGCTAAAAGGGAAGGGGCAACCCCTAATTGTACGGAAACTTGCACTGTATTCCTTATGTTTCAGAGGCAAATGAATGCTTCCACTGGGCTCAAATGAAAACTGTGACACAATTCTGCACATTTCAGATATGCAATGGGGCAACTCCACTCTGATGCATATGTACTGGCAGTTCAGCAAATTTGTCTATAGTCAGCTTATCCACAAATGGTGCAGACTTTGCTCCCTTTTCACCATACACACCCCTACCCTGGTCATTCCCGGGAAAGAACTATCCAACTTTTAACCGCACCCACAAAGGAAGAAGACAACCTTGATGCATCACACTTCTCAAAAGAGAACTGCAGTTTATTTTGGCTGGGCTCAGTACAAGGCCATTCCAGAAGAATTTAGACTGTTCTCGGACTCACGAGTATCAGTGGGAAGGCCCATCCATATCCCTTTTCACTGTGCAGACAAAAGCCAATACCCGTTGGCTTCAAATTACCAGGTGGGAAATACTTAAAATGATGAACAGCACTGAGCTTGGCCTTAATTCAATCAAGGAAGAGCTAGAGCAATCCACCTCATGGTGATGCAGCATTGGTATGTGTTAGACTTAATGACCATGATGGAGGGAGGGGTGTGTTCCAAGAGTGGTGTGTCATACTGCATGTTTATCCCAGAGAACTACCTGGATAATGAAAATGTATTCTTGCCATCCAAGCACTGCACCATTTACAAAGCTACATGCCTGAGGAGAGCCATTTACAAAGTGACATGTGTAAGGAGGTAGGTGCATCTGAGCAGGAGTGGTTCTCAAATTGGTTCTCCTGGCTCCGATGGTGGCTTTCCAGATTGTGCACATCATTGCTACCTTTTGTCATTGTGTTTTTGTTTGTGTGTGCCTCCAAGCAATTTGGGATTTCCTGCTGTAAAAATGCAGTCCTGAAATTGGGTAGAATGTAAGTAACTAGGAAAGTAGTAATTGTCAAAACCGAAGAACAATAGTCTCCTGATAAAGTAACTCTCATTAAGTATGGGTTAGATAGTGCAGATAAAAATTCAACTAGAGGGGGGAATGTTATTATTGAAAAAGTTAATGTCAATATGAATAATGACACATTCATGAATAAAAACAAAATTACATCTTTATTGATGAATTCGCCCATTGTGAGCTCCACATCGATCCCAACTCACAAATACGTAGTTAGGCAGGCCCTGAGACGCAGGCCTGAGGTCACTGATTGACATATTACAGGTAGGGTGGCATGTAGCCAGCAGACAAATGCGTGAACATGAAATCCTAGATCATGTTACTGGGAGCGTTTTAGGGGGCAGGGGGCACCTTTACCGAATGATCGAAGGAGTGATTTAGGAACACTCACTCTAAAATGAAGGAAACAGATGTGTGAGTCACGGAAACTAAGCTAAAAGATTAACAGATCTATTTAGAAGGCACAACTTCAAGAGAAAGGCATTTCAATGCAAAATACAATCTATAGTGACCTCGCATTCACAGAGTGTCACACAAATCAAAAGGCACTTTTACATAAAAGCAATGTAATTGTTTGACATAAGATGTGCAGAGTTAAAACCTCAAAGACACATTTATAAATGCACTATGAAAAGCCTGATTTGAATCAAGGAGAATATTCTCAGAATACAAAATGCATTTGATCTATAATGTTGAGAATACTAATGTTCCGACCTAAAACCTTGCAAGTGTAATATAACCATTACATTCTCAATAATAAAACACCAATTTAGAGACAAAATAGCATACTTAGCATATACAGCAAATATATTGGCAAGTTAAATCGTATCTTAAAAACAAAAAACAAGAGCTCTTGGGGAGCACCCACACCCGCCTGCCATCTACCAACAACGGGTGGGGTAGTCCGACAAGAAGTCTGTGAGGTGTCCTTTTATACTCTTTAATAGAGTGAGAAGTGCCTACAGCAATGTCATCTCACACCAGTCCTACCCACGTCAACTACATCACGGGTTGCACATTTATCAGAAATGTCACGCCTATCCTCCTAAATGCGGAACATAGACTAGGTGAAAGGTTATATTCCCAGGTCAAGCACTCGTCGTAAATTGCATAGCGCAAGCAGAAAATATGTAATGTAAGGAATAAAATATGTAGCAATATCTTGGTTGCCACATCCAGGGAGATTGCCCCAAATAAAGCACACATGGCCGCAGGGGTGCACATGTTCCCAAAACATCATAAAGTCAGATGCAACATGAAGTTAGGAACACTAAGCCAATCAAGACACAGCACACACCGTACACAGAGTGATCACGTGCTCCCCATGCCAGACATCTGGACAAATTACCCACTGGCTGCATTGTGTCCATGCAAGGTTGAGGCTCACCTATATTCCTCATCCAATGCCTTAATTTATGTCAGGATTGACAGAGGTCAACCTTCATTACCAAAAAGAAATTGGCAGAAACATTGTATTGCATTCAGTGAACTATATAAAAGTCTGTTAGACCAATTGTTGATTGAGACAGTCCTCAGACCCAATGTCTGTAACTGGGCTCCCAGCTGCATTGTTTAATTGAACAAACTGTTCCTGTGTTGTCAAACACCTCTTGTTTCTTGTTTTTTCAAGGTATTTCAAGTTCAAGCAACAGTGGTTGTTGCTTCAATGGTCCCATGAATCAATAGCCCAATTTCCTACACAGCCTGACAGTGCGCACTCATCGCAATGCCCCCCAATCAAATTTTCTTCTTCTGATGTGGGCTGACTTACACAGAAGGAGATTAGAAAAACACACTAAATGCTATTAATATGCATGTTATGTCAAACTTCAACAAACTTTTATAATTGCAATAATTCTTAATATACATGGGTCCATTTTTGGAATAATGTTCAACTGTGAATCTCTTTTCTTTAAGGACATCACTCAATGCTGTGTGATGGTATTAGCTCTCTAGTATGGTTGTATATATTACATGGCTTGATATATGTCTGGTGGACAAGGTACTCTGTCACAAACATGCAAACGACATGTCTGTCATATTACATGTGCAAAAATAATAATTGATGGACAGAATGCAGAACAATGTCATACATTCACTCCAGTACAGAGATCTGGGCATAAAGCCATCATTATTTTGCTCCCCATGCCATTCCAGTTTAAACCCAGCCATATGCAAATCAGTCTTGACCCTGCACCCAATGGGAACAGTCCTGTCCGAACTGCCAAGCCAGGTCCTCCCTGGACCGAGAAACAAGCATCCTAGTACCGGTTTTGGTGTTTCACCCCTCATCAGCCAGGATAGCTTGACTCAAGTGGCATGGAGAGCACGGGACCCATGTCTGGGCATACCCGTCCCACTCAGGGGTGACACATGCAAAAAGAATAATTGATGGACAGAATGCAGAACAATGTCATACATTCACCCCAGTACAGACATCTGGACCTAAATCATTGTTTTTTGCTCCCCATGCCATTCCAGTTTTGACCCAGCCATATGTAAATCAGTCTTGACCCTACACGCAATGGGAACCGTCCAGCCCGAACTGCCAAGCCAGGTCATCCCTGGACTGGAAACAAGCATCCTGGTACCGGTTTCAGAGTTTCACTCCTCATCAGCCTGGATAGCTTGACTCAAGTGGCATGGAGAGCACGGGACCCACATCTGAGCATACCTGTCCCACTCGGAGGGACAAATGCAAAAAGAACAATTGATGGACAGAACGCAGAACAATATCAAACATTCACCCCAGTACAGAGATCTGGTCCTAAATTCATCATTTTTTTGCTCCCCATACCATTCCAGTTTGAACTCAGCCATATGCAAATCAGTCTTGCCCCTGCGCCCAATGGGAACAGTCCTGACCAAACTGCCAAGCCAGGTCCTCCCAGGACTGAAAACAAGCATCATCTGACTGGTTTCAGGTTTTCACCCATCATCAGCCAGGATAGCTTGACTCCTGTGGCATGGAGAGCATGGAACCCACGTCTGGGCATACCCATCCAACTCGGGGTGACAAATGTGAAAAGACCAATTATGGACAGAATGCAGAACAATTTCATACATTCACCACAGTACAGAGATCTGGGCCTAAATCCATCATTTTATTGCTCCCCATGACATTCCACTTTGAACCCAGCCATATGCAAATCGGTCTTTACCCTGTGCTTAATGGGAACAGTCCAGCCCGAACTGCCAAGTCAGGTCCTCCTTGGACTGGAAACAAGCATCCTAGGAGCCGTTTCTGGGTTTCACCCCTCATCAGCCGGGATAGCTTGACTCCAGTGGCATGGAGCTCATGGGGACATGTCTGGGTATACCTGTCCCACTCAGGGTAACAAATGTAAAAAGAACAATTGATGGACAAAATGCAGAACAATGTCATACATTCACCCCAGTACAGAGATCTGGGCCTAAATGCATCATGTTTTTGCTCCCCATACCATTCCAGTTTGAACCCAGCCATATGCAAACCACTTTTGACCCTACGCCCAATGGGAAGAGTCCAGCCCGTGGGTCCCTTGCCCTTTTTGCCACTTAACTGAAGCTAGCCTGGCTGATGAGGGGTGTTACGCCGAAACTGGTCCCACGATGCTTGTGTCTGGTCCAGGGAAGACATGGCTTGGCAGTTTGGGCTGGACTGTTCCCATGAGGCACAGGGTCAAAACTGATTTGCATATAGTTGTGTCTGAACTGCGGTGGTGAAGTGAGCTAAAGAATGATGATGGATTCAACCCAGATCTGTGACTGGGGTTGAGTGTCTGAAAAGTTTCAACGCTCCATCCATCATCTCCTTGTGTTTGCTTTGTCATATTTCAAGTGCCATGGGACAAAAACACTAAATGCACTTGTAATTCTGTGGCCAGGAGACTTGGTCACATTTTTACAGATTATCTCATCTGCCAAACAAAACCAATATGTGCTAAAGTACCCCATCCCTGAAACTCTTAATCATATCCTTTGTTTTTTAAAAAGAAGATACATAATTAGAATGTGATGGATTACAATGGTCCCCAAAGCTTCCATTTGCATTCTCTCTTTTGAGTTGAATAGACTCTGAACTTTCAAAAGCAGTGCTCCTGCTGGCTTGTTTTTTGTTTAAAATATGTAAAAGAAGAGAGAGACCGCTTGTGGAGCACCAAGGGTATAGGGTACTACGAGTACGGAAAACAAGTTATCCCTTGGTATACATAAATCAAAAAAACATATTTTTTGTGGAGTAATTTGTATTAAGCCTTATGCGTCTACATACATTTCAGTAAGCTCCACTTGCACTCCCATACGGGACTAAACATTAACTAACACACTAACATATATTTTAAAAAAAAGATTTTTTATTTTATTTGTGCGATTCTTGTTAAAACACTGTTTTCATAACATAAAATATACATCCCAACATTACACTTTAAAACAACATGATTAAAAAACAATAAGATTAATAAAAACAGGACATGACATGAAATCTTACAACGCCTGAACCACAAAGACCCCTACTCAATAGGGAAAACGAACGATAATAGACAGCACAATTTGTCTTTTAAAATGACATTTCCCTAGGAATAGTTTTTACAAGATGAGCCTGGATACAGAGACTGTTTATTTGTATCTACAGATACAACTTGTCCTTGGGATAATGTATAGAAGTGTGTTGACGCGCTTTGATGGATGTCTGTTTATTCCATCTTTATCAAGACAAAAAATTGCGGTATTATTGATTGTTATGCCCTTCTTTGGTATAACGAAATCAATATCACCACTTCCTGGGTTTCATGTATCCGAAGTATAGTTCATTTAGGACCCAAAAATGTTGCTGTATTTTTTCTGAGGTCCGCTCATAATCTTCCAAGTTAGATGGGCTTCAATCCGTAAACCTCCTCACTTGCACCGCATTAGCATCCACCTATTTCTTCAGGGATTCCCCATCCTGCCTGATTGCTTCAAAAAAAGGAATATGTTTTTTTGATTTATGTATACCTAGGGATAACTTCTTTTCCGTTTTGTTTAAAATAAACCTACCTTCAGGGCCAGCGTTGACACAGATAATGTCAGGGCCACAAACGCATATGCTACCCCTCCCCATTTATCAAAAAAGCTGTTTTATTTTTGACATCATAGATGTACCTCAAAATGTCCACCTTGCGCATGCTAAAGGGAGGCCCTATATACTCTGACACTGGCCCAACAATGAACACACAAAAGGTGATGGGAGAACGCTTGCAATAAGTCTAATCACTGGCAATCTCTTGGGGCAGCATTCCAGCCCATTGTTATTTTGCCCACCAAGCCAATTCGGATTAGACATAGCCACATGCATATTAGTCATGACCCTTTTCCAATAGGAACAGTTCAGCCTCAACTTCCAAACCAGGTCCCCTCTGAATTGGAACACAAGCAACCCAAGACTGGTTTCACCCTGATTGGGGATTCTGAGTCAGGTGCAGCCTTGTTCCAGTGGCGCAGTGAGCAAGGGACCCACATCTGCACTTACCGTTGGCAACTTAGGGTGGTACGTCAAAAACACAAAAGTTGATTGGCAAATCGCATGAGGTAGGAATCTAACCTATTATTCTTTTCCTCACCATTCCACCTAAGATTAGACTCAGCTATATGCAAATCAGTCTTGACCCGGCTCCAATAGGAATCTTCCAGCAAGAACTGCCAAGCCATGTCATGTCTGAACTGGAACAGAAACAGATGAAGGCCATATTCACCCTGATTGGAGCTCTTCAGTCACGTGTGCTTGGTTCCAGTGGCACAGTGAGCAAGGGGCCCACCTCTGGGCTTACCCATGTCAACTTAGGGTGGTACATCAAATACAAAAAAGGTGAAGGGAGAATTTTTGGAATAATTCTAATCACTGGTAAATTGCAAGGAACTCAAGGGACCCATGTCTGGGCATACATTTGGACAATTATGGTAGTATTACATTTCTGTGGAACTCTTTAATTCTGAAACATGAAGGTTGACTCTAATGGAATGTGTCAGCCAACTTTTTGGCCATGCTCAAATAGGTCTGGAATATTTTGCTCAGCCACATGAAGGAATGCATACAATTTCCTATTGATAGTGCTATACTGATCAATATTAATGCCACGTTCTGGGAGACATACCACATTTGGTAGGTGCCCTAAATGGAACTCTTGTTGCATGGGTGCCACCTTAAAAACAGTAAAAGGTCTACCTCAATAGAAAGCTTTTCCACTCCAGCAATCTGCAGGTGTCTGTGCAAGATTTCAAACTTCCACCCTTGACTTGCAGGTGATATGCAACAGTTGCATTCCATAGCAGACTGCAGGCCTCTCATCCAGAAGAGCCTCACATATTGGTAAGCCTCAGCCATTATGTTTATGCATTTTAACTCTTATAATGTGCCCAACCAAACTTCAATTCATTTACGTTGGTTTGTGTGATTATGTTTTTCAGGGGACTCACCTGGCTACTGACATTTCTGAGAAATTCAACAACACCAGAGGAAGTCAATTTCACAGATGCTGCTATCTGAAAAGAGGTACATGTGGAGCAGGGTTTTGGCCTGCTGAAGGCTTGGTTCAGGTGCCTGGGCAAGACCAGTGGGATCCTGCTCTACTGTCCTGGCAAGTTCTCCAATGTTGTGATGTTTTGTTGTGTGCTTCAAAATATTGCCCTGCTGATGAACATACCATTCATTTCTGATGAGACTACCAGTGGTGACCTTAGGGTAATGTAGGTGATGTGCAGCAGCAAAATGTGAGTGATGAAGACACTAACTACAGACTAGAACTCATGGAGAAAATGTGTATCCTGATTGTAAGTGACTGTAATGTATGTGTCTTTGGTGTTCACAATGGTACCTAATACCTCCATTGATAATGTGGTTTGTATTGTGGTTTAAATGTACAATTGAGATGAATAATGTGGTCAAAGCAAGACAATTGTATTTTTCCACCGAAAAAAACAACAGCATGACCATCCATGATGACATCCTGCAGTTCAGCAATTGAAGTTGCCTTGTTAAAATATTGTTAATATCAATTTATTTGAAAACAATAGTAGCCTAATACTCTTGATTTCATCTTCCTAGTTCTACCTATTTCATTTCATTCAGCCATCTGCAGGAACACTATCAAGTCATTGGTGTATACTTGGGAGTGCTGTTGGTTATTAGTTTGAGAGATCTGTATTGAAATGTGCTTGGCCAATGTTGGAATGGTGACGATTCAGTTTATAGTACAATTCCTTTAAGTCACGGAGTGATGCCAATTAACTTTAGTTGCATTAAAGTGTCCTGGGAAATGTCACATGTGGTTTGGGTCTCAAAGCCTACAACTTGAAGTAGATGTTATTAGATGTGCCCTATCTGTGCAAATTAGGTGTACCATATACCTGTGTCTGAGCATAATGTCTGTGGAGAACATGGGGTTAGGCAAATGTGTTGTTGAAGACTACCATTTGGGAAACTGTTGTTTTTAGCGGGCCAGGAGTCACATGGCCAACCACTGTTACTGCAACGCCCTCCACAGAAAATAATGTTAAGGACTTAAAATAAAACCCCATAGGAAATAACGAGACAGAAACCAGTGAAGTCGCTCACCTAGGGCCAATTTTATGCAGAAAAAAGTTTAATTCTGTAAGCAACTCTGGTGCATTTCGGACTTGATGGGGCTTTGATTACATGACAGAATTCAAGAAGCCCATAGCCATTTATAGTTCATTGAAATATAAAAAAGAGTGAGAAAATTTGCAATAGAAAGTGAACAGGTGCCATATTGGAAAAGTTTGGTGCCATATTGGAAAAGTATGTTCCTGCGTATACTGAAGATGAAACTCATATAAAACAAAATACATATTACATACAGGAAACCTGTGAGTACATTAGCAGAGTCCCTAGCTCAATGACTGGAGTAGCCTAAAAAATCCAAACATGTGGAAAAAAAGAATGTTTAACCATGGTAAATGAAAATATAGCTCAATAAATAAAACATTTTGATCAGGAGCCATGTAGAAATGCTACGTTCCTACATGCAATATGGGGGAGTTCTCTACAAAGCAAAAGCAAATTATGATTGCCACAACTGTATAAATGAAGCCCAGCTGGCTGGTTCCACATTTTGAATATACCTACACACCATATAAGAGAATTTTGTTACCCAAAGAAAATTCACACAACCATGTGGATTCATATACAACAGAATGAATTATACCTGGAAAAGCATTTACAGAGAGCCAGCTGGTCCACTCATGGAGTAGCCACAAAGGTCATAAAAGCCTAAAGTTCATATGTGTAGTAAAGGATTACTCAACCACGGCAACCAAAATAATCCCCAAGTGTGCAAAAAAAGAATGCAACATATTGTAATCATGATATCCATAGAATCTTAAAGTTGTAAAGGTATGTATCCTTTGAGAATGCAATGTACAGGATATCCATAAAATCTCCAAATTCAACAATTTGGCCCTGAAATTGGCCCTGAGTGAGTGTCTTCACTGTTTTCTGCCACGTTAAATACATATGTATGTGTGTGTGTGTGTGTGTGCGCGTGTGTGTCTGCGTGTGTGTGTGCCTGTGTGTGTGTGCATGTATTTATGTGTGTGTGTATGTTAACATTCATTTATATTTATTTATATATTTCAACTATTTTAAATAGTTTAATTTAATTTAACATTGTTCCATAATGTTTTTTTTTCTCACTTCCTGCCTCCAGTATTTTCTACGGGAGGGTGCTGCAGTACTGGTGGTTGGCCACTTGTAGTGCTGGACATACTACAAAAGAGTTTGTTTTTACAAAAGTATGTTACTACAAAAGTGCAGATTTTGAATACTGAAAAGTAGTAAAGTTCCTTAAAAATGTAAACTTACTGAAAAGTAATTTTTGCGTAATACTTTTTATTCAGTACAGGTTTTTTGAAATATTTGAATATATAAAATTAAAGACAGTTACATTTGAGAGAAATATTTGCAGAATATAAGTTATCTTTGACTTGGGATGAGAAAATTACAATTTTTGAACAGCTGCTTAGAGTATATTTCCTGACAACTGCCCTTGAACAGAGGAGACATGCGTGGTCGACATGTGTGGTCTTCAGATAGGTAAGGAGAATAGCAGAGACACTCACAATAGAACATTGCATTTGACATCCCTTGGCGGTAGTGTTCTTGGTCTTGCACTTAGCCTGGCCTGTGAACCATCCAGCCTAATGGTCTCTGAAGCTGCTTGAAAGGGGGGGGGGGCGCTGGGGGACAAGTGCCTGTGTGGACAGCAGTGTCCTTGGTTCCGTTATGCTGCCAGCTGGAGAAGTTTAATAAGCAGAGCAGGCAGCAGATTGTGCACAGAACTCTGCTGGATGTCCTCAGTCTTGTATACTTAGGGAGAGGACAAGGTCTGGAGCTCTGGCAACCTAAACCTGATAGGCTAGGTAGGTCATCAAGATCTTCCTCGTCAGCAAGATTGCTGCTCCCACAGAGTCCTGGGATCTTCTATCCTCAAGCAGTATGGACAACACTGCTGAGGAAGATCAATATAATCTTGGAGAGTCATCTTGAAAAAATGAAATCAAATATTTAATGCATACTTTTTGGCCCTTTATTGTTGTTTCATAGGTCAGACATCTCATCACTAATTCTCCTCACCCTAAAGATTGAATGTAAGGACCTGGTTTTATAATAATATACTTAAGACATCTTGAGTGTCCTATTGATACACAGTAAAGCTTTGTTGCTAAATGTCCTCCCTTCCAATACGCCTTCATTCACTGTATAAGGGCATATAGTCAGTGTGATATGGTTATTGGATATTTTATATTAATCTAAATATGGTCTGACTTACATGTTCATTCAAAGGGCCTAATTTTGATTATGACGGTTGGGTTACATCATCACAAATGTGACGATATCCCACTCAAATAAGTACAAGTGGCTGAGGCCTGTTGTGCTTCCTGCCTTTGATTGGCTGATGTAGGTGTATGTGCTGAGGTGCTACATGAGTGGCCAACTATTTCTCAGGTACCTTCCATCTATGAGTTTATGGAGCCAACGTCCTAGGCACATAATTGTTTCTACTTCTACTTCTATTTATTTATGAATTTGTTTTAATGTTGATTTCTGTATTGTTATATAGATGAGTTGTTGCTTTGACTTAAGAACCAAATTGCCTCATAATCTTAGTATGCCTTTTTTTATTTACACTTTTGTGTGTTGATTGTTAGCATACACATAAACATCACAATGTTTTGTGTTATCCATTGTAAAATGGCTTTTGGGGTTCCATTTGGTGCCATGGAGTTGGGGTTATTTGCCTCTCCTGTCTCAAAGTCCATCCTACTATGTTTTCCATGTTTATGCCAAGTCTAACCCATCCAGCACTTGAGTCTCAGTGGTAGTGATGGTGAGCAATCTTAGACATCTCAAGTAGATTAATGTGAGCATACAGATACCAGTATGCAACCAAGTGTGGATTAAAACAAATGTGCATCTCAATGCTTCTGTTTCAGTAAAAACAAGAATATTATGACATTACAAAACTCTATTGCACATAAACTAGAAAAAATATCAGATAGCCAATATAAAGGTTGAGGCTAAGAGATTTAGGGGCATATTATCAAGGAGGGCGTTAAAATTATCGCCGGTTTAGCGGCAGAAAACTGCCGCTAAAGCGGCGATAATGGGCTTGATAATATGCCCTGGAGAATTCCAATAGAAGCCCATGTTCACACCAGAACATGGACTTCTATTGGAATTCTCAAGGGCATATTATCAAGCCCATTATCGCCGCTTTAGCGGCAGTTTTCTGCCGCTAAATCAGCGATAATTTTTAACGCAGTCCTTGATAATATGCCCCTTAATTTTGCTGTTTTCCTGAGGCTCAGTCCACCCCCTTTGGTATTCTGTCTTTTAGTCAAGATGCACAGTGCAGGTGCTGCACTACCCCTCAGTGCTTAAATGGGATCTTTGACTATATTGCTTGCCCCACACTTTCATCCAATATCTAGCCACTAGCAGGCAATGGCATTCCCTTCTACTTACATTCTGAGATATGGTGAGCCATATTTGGGTAACAGAGCTGTACCACTCTGACCAGTAGGTGAAGGTCATTTTGGGTTGTCCTAGAAATACATATATTTTATCGATCTAGTTTCACTTCGATGTGGCTGAGGTGATGGATGCATTTTCTTTAACAAAAAGCTGAGGAGTCCTTGTACTTTTCGAGTCCCATCATGACTACCATGGCACTTTGTTACTAAGTTGAAGAGATGGCTCAACATCACTGTGATGTTACTTTTACATTCCTTGACCTGGATGTTATGTATCCTTATAATTATGTGTGTTAGTTCATTAGGTTAACTAAAATTGACATATGCTTCTAGAATGAAGTGCTATAGTAAAAGATAAAACTGAACTGGAACTGTTTAGTCCTAGTGACATCAATTGTTCTGGTCAACATAATGCTACAGCTATTTTTGAAATGACATTGCAGCAGTGCCTGAAAGTTAGTATGTGCTATGTGAATACCATAAAAGTGGGTACACCTTACAGTGAGATAAGTAACTTGGTAGATGTTGTTACATAAGTGGGGGTGTGAATAGGGTCAAAATGTGTTGTTACACCTGTTTTAATGGGTTTCTATTAGATGTGTAGATGTATCAAGGAGAATAGTGTAACAGAGTAAAGAAATTGCAAATTGCGATTAGATTGGGAATGTAATGAGTTGAGAAAGACATAGGTTAGAACTTTGCTGCAGAGAGGGTGAACCTGTCAGTGAGACAGTCAGTCTTTGTACTTACCAGTCTCCACTCCACCTGGATACCCCACAGTGCAGCTCTACATTTCCTTTTTGGTGGGTTAAGGATTGTCTTTAGTAATGGGAGCTGCAGTTTTTGTTTATGAGTTAATTTTCAGCTGCAGTGTGTGGACAGAGGCATCCGTCGATGTTGAGGGGTGTGTCTGCCATCAGAAACTACCATTTACCATTGCTATCCTCCATTGCAATGATCACCTGATCCCACTGTGATGGTGGACAATTCTATGACAGGGTTAAGGGATGGCTGTCTGTCAACAGAATATGGGAGATCCGGCAGCAAAGGACTGAAAAACAAACAACAGTCCTTCCTTTGTCATGACAGATGGCAGTCCATCAGGCCAATATTTAAATATGACAGACTGGTAACCACTTGCCTGACAGGTGGATCAGTCCTCCATAATGGAGAAACAACTGTCTATTCCCCCATACTCTAGATCTGCGGAAGGAACAACTGTTGATCCCCCTTACTCTAGATCTGCCCCTTAATTCTATTTTTTTATGATAGTCAAAATTCTCCAGCAGGGCAAGCTTGACTGTTGTATCCGGCAAAGACTTCTCAAAACTCGAAAGGTGCTTGATGAAGTTATGCTAAAGCCTTAGGCTTTGTCTGGGAAGCCTTTTGAAGGAAAATGTAAGTTTCCCACAGATTGAAGTCCTTCCACCGATTGGATACTATTCACGCCTTTGCTTGGTGAACATTTTTACCTTCAGACTCAGGGATTTAGAGATTGGTTGAAGAGTTACTCAGTCACAAACATGAAGGATATCACATCTGTGTTATTCCAATTGCATTATATCATGTGGCACTTGTAATAGGGAATGGTTACCTGTCACATTTGTGGTAGAGTAACCCCTCTGCCAAACTCTAAATTACATTCTTAATCTCTTTTTTGGAGCTCAAAATCCTCCAGTGGGGAAAGTATCCAGCTGTTTATGATGATGTTATCACAAAATTGCATTCCTTTTTATGAAAAGGATTGTAGAAGTTTATAATAAAAAATGTTTCTGTCTTTTCCACTATCTTGTCTGACAACATTTGCAGTCAGTAAATGTAGCAGTGATTATTGTCTCATATTTATTATTACTTGTGAACACATTAATTTACACCCTACATCAACCACAGTGGGGAAATTTCACCTAGAGAAGGGACAGCAATAGGGATCTAGAGGGCTATAGATTCAGTTTGGGCCATTGAACGTGGCCGAAACATGTTGAACGGCAGATGCAGGGATTTATAGAATTTTCACAACATCAATTTCTCTACTGTTTTATTATTACTGGGGGCAACTCTCATAAATTCCAGATTGATTTTCTTTAGATATTCTTTATTATTAATAGGTGGGATCCCATCCTTTTCTTCAGATTTACTTTTCAGAGAAAATCAGACAAGATCTCTTTAAGAGCTCCACCCAGCAGAAGTCCAGTAAATAAGGGAAAATGCCTATTTTGAATGGGGAGGGAATTCCATTACTAAACATGACACCATTGGTGGGCGAGGGGTTCAACTTCCTGAAAAGGGTTTCTTTCCAGTGCAATGACAGACTTACAATCTTTGATACTATTGGTTTGCCATGTCTTCAGTTTTCTATCATTTGTTATTCAAGGGAGGCTGTATTGAGGACCTTTATGAATTCTTCTATCTCCTTTCATAAATGTGTTATGATCAACTGTTATCCTAGAGTGGTTACACTCTCTAAAAAAGTTGATTTTGTCTTAGTTTTTTCTTCCATGTGGGTATTCATCATATCATGATGACTTTGATGCCAAAGAAGCTGACACACTGCTTCCCCAGAGGGAACACGATGATTAAATAGATCTTGGTCCAGGAGATATACTCCCTTAGGGGAGAACATGTACAGGAAAATGTGATCATGCTATACAGGACAATTTAGACAGGGTATTAAACCAGAATTCCATGTATTCAACAGGTGCTATTATCTTCTTCATCCCCAAAAAAATTAAGACCGAATTAAGACTTTGTATTGGTTAAGGCCATTCAAAAATAGATACAGTAATGTAGGTTGTGTTTGATCAGGTTAGATCTTCAACCATTTACAACAAAATGAACTTAAAAAGGGCCAACAATCTAGCATGATTAGCAGTGGCGGCTCCTCCGCGAAGGTGGGAGGGCCGTTGCTCCACTGCTGGTTGAGTAGTGGAAAATAAAAATAAAATTATCAGAACCAGAAGTTAATAATATTTTATTTTTCTTTGCGACTACGGGCGCTGTGGGGCAGGGCTGGGTGACACAGAGGGAGCAAGAGTGGTTTGCACTCCCTCCCTAAATGCTCGTGACGCTTTGACCGGCCCTTAGGGCCAGCCAAACAGTCATGGGTAGTAGGCATGTTCACCATTGGGCTGTGTTGTGCAGCCCCATGGAGAACATGCCCAGCTTCCCCAGGCACTGCTTTGCGGCGCATCCAAACAGGCTGCTCAGACCAAGCACGTCGCTGCTGTTGCAGCCTCATCATTGGCTGGCATAGTATGAAGCCTGGGTGCTTCCGGTGCAGGCTGCAGGCAGGAGCCGGGAAGAAGAAAAGAAGACGAGGAGAGATGTGTGGCGGATGTGGCGGTAAAGCAGGTAAGCTTTTGTTTTTCATTCCGACCCGCAAATCCCCTGCTCTACCACCCCCGTTCGGAGGCAGCCGCCACTAGTGAATAGCACCGAAGGGACAGTGAAATACAGTATTCTTCACCTGTGTTTGACACTACAAGAACTTAGTATTGACCTTCGGGCTCTGCATTACTTTCCAGCCCTTTTTGAATGGCATACTTCAAGGTATCTTATTGTGACACATTTAGATGAAACTTTGCTGTGTTTCTTCTTTGTGACCTCAAGTGAATGAGGGTTTTGAAAGGCTGAGATGTCATACCTTGTATGCAAAACTCTCAAAGTGTTAGGGCCACTAGGAGAGAGTTAATTCTTTGGGGTACAGTCTGCATCTTAAAGTTGTTGACAAGCATCCAACTAAGTTGCCAGCTGTTCTGGACTGCACCCTCCATCAAACCTAAAAGCATTACAAATTGTTTAGGATTTGTCAATTTTTTTAATGAGATTCTTTGCAAATAATTCATGTTTTATGATTGCATTGACCTAGCTACTTTAAAAGAATCAAGCATATCTCTGGACATCACCATGTCAATTTCTCTTTAATACTCTGAAAGAACGCTTTACTACAGACCCATCACAAAGCATCTGGATCCTGATGTAGCCTATGATGTGGAAGCTGATGCCTCCAGTAGCACAGCTGGAACAGTCCACTGAAAAAGAGACTGACTGCACACCTGGTACCTCCCAAATCTTTTCTGTTATGAAAGTTAAACACATCAGAGAAGAACTACCTAATCTTCATGAAAGAACTTCTAGCAATTAAGAAGCCATTTAAGAATGGAGGCATTATCTGGAAAGCACACAATAGTATCCCCTTTATTATAAATGATAATAACAGTGGACTCTTGACAACAACCCAAATCTGCAATCTGTGAGAAAACCGTTGTGTTCGCTTTTAATCTTACTTTCACTTATACTCACCTTCATCCACCAACTGATCCATCTGAATCAACAAAAAAAGGTGCAATAGAAAGATTTCAATTGATTTCAACTTGTAAGATCTTAGCCTTTATACAGAACGTTGTGCAGGTCTTTCAAAAGATACTTCATCAAGCCTATTAGAATATTGATGGGCCAGATTTCTGAACAGTTAAGTTTCCCATAGAGTCCATGATATGATTTACTTTCATTAAGTCCAGGAATGCAGACAATTCTTGCTTGGTTACATGATGGATATAGTGCTTTTAGGATACACAAGACCCATGAGGTAATCAGTTCATAGGGCTTGTGGGAAACCCGGCCAAGAGATGTAAAACTGTACATTGAACAGTTGTATAATTTGTTCATGGTCCAGACCATGACCTAGAGAACACATGCGTGTTTCCTGCACTAGAAATACAACAAAATCCTTGGCATAACCCGTTCAATGGATATTATCCGAGACCTTACTTTGCAGGATAGATACATCACCTCCTGAACTGTGGTCGATCTGCAAGTCTCTAACTGCGGTTTTTGTGACTCGCAATTAGAGATGCGCAAAACTAAATGTAATAACGTGTATCAGACACATTAGCAATTCCCAAGTGGGTTGTAAGGGACCTGCCTCATCAATATTCATGAGGCAGGTCACAATTTGGGGTCCCATTGGGCATAGGCAATAACTCATGGATGGTAGCCTGCTGGGGACAAACCCCCATGTCTGTGTTTGTTTTTAAATAAAGCAACCTTTTTTTAAAAAAATACAGCCCGTTTTCCTTAAAGGAAAACTGGATGCATTTCAAAAAGAAAAGTGAAACGTATCTGTTTCATTTTTTAAGAGTGGGTAGTGGTCCGTTGGACCACTACCTGCTCTTAAAAACGTTTTAGCTGCCAGTCACAAAGATCAGGGGTCCCTGGGTGGAACACTTCCCATTTGCGAGTGGGTTACCACCTACTTGAAGTAGTCGGTGAACTGCAACTGTTTTGTGACCTCATTCCAGCCACAAAACAATCGTACATCTCACTGCAGCCCGCTATTATTAAGGGACACCGTTGGCACACCCCTTCCTAATAACGACTCGCAAACCCAATTTGCGAATTGGTGACAAGTTACTGACTAGCAAAATAAAATTGATACATGCTACAACCCTTTTTAGCAGTTGCAAACAGCCCTAATCTCCGTTTGCGACCACAAAAAAGGGTTCTACGTGTGGCTCCTAATTCCTCCCTAAATGTATATATTTATGTCATTCATCTGCTTAACATCCTCGGAGAAATAGCTTCTCAAAAAAATTACTCAGAAAGTTGGGCAATATCTCCATTGATTTGCACTGAACAAGAACAGAATTAGGGGAATATTTACCAAATCTCTTGCAATGCAGTACAGCAACCAAAGTTACTGTACTCCATTGCATGAGAGAGAGAAAACAGGAAAATGCTATATCTACAGCGGTGTGGTAATACCCTGCTCTCTCCCCAGCGCTGGCGCACAATCAGGCTGCCAGCATCACACCCTCATGCACACACCTTCGAACCTTAGTCCAAAATTGTCTGTGTCAATACCAGGTCAGGCTTTGTCCTGGAAATGGATCCGTTTAAACATTTGCTTCTTTGTATGCATGCTGTACAGTGCAGCACACATGAAAGTTTGAACAGCTTGGAGAAATAAAAACATTTCTCCTCAATAGCAGGAAGGTCAAAACAGTGTTTTTTTATGTAAAAAATGTCAACTTCTTTTAGTACATAGGGTTTTGCATGAAAAACTATGGGTATTTGCATGGGAATGCCCATGTACCAATCATGAAACACTCCCTTGATGCAAAGTAATGTAACATAGTGCTTCCTTGTGTTACTTTCAGGTGACAATGAAGGTCAAAGCAAGTTTTCCACTGGAAAGTACATTTCAGTTAAACACTTTCAGCCAATTTTATGATGCAAAGCCAGACCAAAATGTTAGGATCTATACCCCAATGCTTAGTCTGCTACCACTTGCTGTGTGTAGCATCACTAATCGTTTAGTCCCTGGTGTAGACTATGGAGGGCAGTCTTCCATCCTTCAGAGCATGTACCATTTCCTCAATTTTTTAAAGGAACTCAGGCTGCTTTAAAAAAAAAAGTTTGCCATTTTGGAATGCAGTCACCGGGATGGCGAGCTGTTGTATCTTGTTGCTCATCATCAGAGAATATTGGTTCATTGCAGGGGTTGCAAATTATGATCTGTCTAACAAATATTAACTCGGCATGTTGTTCTGTGACTCCCTGCATTTGTAAATTTATGAACAATCCATTAGTATGTAGGTCGGTTAAAAAAATAAAACCATGGTTTCAAAAGGTCAATATACCACTTGCAAATGCTTGCTTTTTGTAAGCATTTTCATTGTAGATCTAGCCTATTGACTCATATTGTACCATGAGGACATCTTACTAGTTTTCCCTTTGTCTTGTTTCAGCACCCTGGATTTCACAGTTTCTCTTTTCCTACCCCAGGAGTGGGACCCATGCTGTCAATTCTTGATAAGTGGTCCCCTATTAAGGGGGTAGGGGGGTGTTGGGAGGATACTTTAACCTTATATGGCAAATGGGCATGAAACCCTGGCCTCAATAACCTGATTGAATGTGAAAATAGTACCCTGGCTTATGTTGGCCCAGCTAACAAGTCAAACTAGTGTGTTCTTTGAGGCCTAGTTCTTTCCATGGTAGTTCCAAAGTCAGAACCCACTCTGTGACCTAAAGGAATGGAGCAAGAGTGCCCTCTATGATAACATGGCAATACTGTTCATATTCTAGGTTGTTGACATAAAGCTGTTGTAGCAACATACCCATATTATTGCAGACTGGTAATACTGAGCAGACCTTTTTTGCTGTTTCATGACAATATGAGCCTAATGGCACCACTTGTGTAATGTTTCATTTACATGTGACACCCAGATCATTGCACTGACATATGTTTATGTAAGGTGAGAATGGTATTATGATTCCCTAATGTGGTGAGAGCCTGATTCCTTGAACCAGTTGGATCCATTATGGATTGCCCCTGGTTTGACCTGGCACAAGATGGAGTACAGATGAACAGACTGCGGTCGATTATTGTCTCCATTCCTGAGTCGAAGGGAGAAGGCCCAGACTCAGAAGTGAAGGAATAAGAGACAGGGCTACCCTTAGAATTTCTATGAGCGTTTTTAGCAGAGTAGTGCTGTTTAGTCCTCCCTGAGCAATGCCATTTATTGTATTTTAGGGGAGAGAGGGTAAGTCAGCAGATTCTGTTAATATGGGTGCCACGCTTTCTATGCACGGCCTCATAACAGCCTCCTGCAGAGTCTCCCCACTTCATTATGCCTATATTTGGGATATTGCTGCTATGATCTAGCATCATCACTGCCTCCTGTGAGAGCCATCACCTCGCGCAAAGAGTGCGTCTGCATTGCAGCTAGAAAATACCATTTGAAAGGAAACAACCCCAAACTATGTACTCAAAGTAGTTGAGTGTCAAGGCCAGGTAGGATTCATCAAGCACAAACTCACGTGGTGTCATTTAAACTCAATCTGTTTTACTCCGAATTTTGTCAAGACCCTCAAAGGTGGCTCCATGTGGAATGTTACTGTACAGGGATTCCACGTCAAAGGTAATCAGAAGTTCACTCTCTGTGTCAAAAGACTTATCTTTCAGTACATCCTTTGTGTCTTCTAGGAAGAAGGCCATCTCTTTTACCAGTGGTCCAAAGAATACATCTTAAAATTATGAGAGGGGGTCCTCTCACAGACACAATTGGTCTCCCTGTTGGAGGGAATTTGTTTTTATGTACCTTGGGAAGGATGTAAAAACAGGGTTCTCTAGGCTTCTTTTGGATGAGGTATTCTCATTCATGTTTAATAATCCAGCCATTGTTGAAACCCTTTGCTACCTAAAAGCCGACCTCTTCCCGAACTTCAGGATTGGGATCCTTTCCAATGTGTTTGAAGTTATTGAAGTCGCCCCCGGTAGTTTGAGACACTTATCCTTGTATATGGTCTTTGAATACAATAGACCCACCTTAATCAGCAGGTTTTATCAAAAGGAATCATCCACTGCAAACTCAAATGCCATCACCACCATTGTGGAGGACTCCCAACAGTCTAGAGTTGTCCAGTACTGAAGATGGACGAATGCTGACAAAGGTCTGCTGTGCCTCTTGCTTTAGTGGCAAGATCAGAGAGGTTGGTCTGCCTCTGTTACCCTGCACCCACCGAACAGAGACACCTCTCTTGTGGGAACATCAACAAGTGCAGCGCTGAGCTGTTCTCATAGATTACTAAACACGAGGTTGCGTTGAAAGCCTAAGAAATTTGTTTGATTTCTTCTGGATTAAATCATATTGTAATAATAGGAAAGGACATGTGTTCTAATATACACAACTGTGTTTCACTGTGATGCTAAATCTTTGTAGATCAGGTTTTGATTCTCTAATAGTTAAGCAAAGAATTGGTCCTTTTAAATGTGCCATCGCTTTGAAACATGTTTTACAGTTAAAAATGTAGGTGATAAATAAAAAAAAAGAACTACACTGTGCAGCCCATGCCTTCCTAGACTGTTTTCATTTTATTTTGGGGGAATGGCGGGCACCACGGACGGGTTTGGATACGTATTTCGCACTTCTCTGTAGTTCGCCTGTAAACAAGAATTATACATTTTCATTAACTAAAATTGGCTATACAAGGACACTAAAAAAGCTGATTTTGCCATTTTTGCTTTTTGGTGAAACATTTTGGCCTCCCCCTGGTAAGCACATTGGTAACTCACTAGGCCTAGGGGTTCTACTGTATTATCCTTTAATCTGTATTACCCCTTACTATTTTTGTATTTTCACATGCAAATGCAATAAGTGTGTTTTTGTGAATCTAGCATTGCGGTACAAGGCTGCATCATTTATTGCCCTTTCATTTATTTAAGCACATGCATAGAGAACGTATTGATTTTGAAAAGCGTTATTCAAATAGGAAGCTTTTGTTCTGGGGAATGGCTTGAAGAGGAACAGCCTAATTATATATTGGTAATGTACATTGCTCTTAACGATAGTAATTTCTACTTCCAGTGCTGCAAGCAATGAATAGTTAAGTCGTGCAAAGCCTAGTACGAGGACTGATAACATACTGGTATAATGTATTCATAGCAAGACCCTGAAGGAGAGAACGAGGATTAAAAAATATATGTTTCAGAAATATTGCAGGGGCGAATTTTTAAATACTATGTGCAAAGCTTTTACGCTCATGCTGAAGAAGGTAATGTGAGGTCAACCGGTGTAACACAATTTAAGATCCACAATTTCATTAATTATACCATTAAATGTATGTGTAAATATGTATGTATGTATATATACTATATATGTATGGGATTAAGTACCCCTTGCCGTACATTGAAGGATATTGCAAATTGCATTGTAGTTCAATGAACATATAAAGCAGTGGTTCCCCAATGTTTGAGAACCACAACCCACTTTTCAGCATGACAAACCTTTGCGTCCCACGTAGCTTTAATGGACATGTGGCGAGCAAATGTTTAATGCAAATAAAGCATTGTGCGGTATAGCACTGTCATTTACAGACAAACCATTTTCCATCGAAATGGTCACTACATTTGCATAGACATACAGTTTTACTGATATTGCAAGCACATGATAATGTGTTGAAATCAGGTTCAGTGGATATTTATCATCTGCACATCACCACGGAAATGTGTCTCGATTTGGTTTGATCCTATTAAAATCTGTTTCCATCACACTTAAGATTTTTTTTTAAAGTGCTCCATTTTTGTTTTCTGAACTTCTGAATGTGTACAGTTAATTTATAGGTATTTACATTTTCTTGCGCGTTACAAAAAATGACATCCTACATACTTATCATTCACACACTCTTTACCCCTACAAGATTGTCACATAATTTACTTTACTTTTCTTTCTCTGACTGCCAAATGAGAGGAGTTTGCAAACACCAATTCCCAAGATCAAAAAAACACATAGGCAGCAATTTGCCGGAAGACATACCCTAACATGTAACCTCAGTCCTTGAAGCACATTAAATGTGCCAAGATAAATACAGAATTTAAAATCATCTTTATTTATTGCTTGGACATTCACCTAAAACCAGCTTGGGATTGAAAAACACTGATATAGATGAATAAGGAAGAAGGCCAACTTCCTTTATAAGGTTAAGGAACACTGAAGTGATTTACTCTATCCTTATATACGATAAAAGGTACTTTATAACACTAAGACATGATAATACCTTCACTTGTGTCCTACATTTTTTCGAAGTCTTGTCTCACTGTTATGTCCTTTTTATTAGCCACCACACTGTCTCGCAGGGTTTCAGTTTTGGTGAAGATAAATATGTTGTGATGATGGGGGGACTGACTTCGAACAGTGGATGAACAAGGATGTTAGTGACAAATTTGATGCAAATCTGAAGATTTAAAATGATTTTTTTATATTTGTCAGCCATCTTGGATTTTGATTAGACTATATGATGTCATAGGCAAGATCCACTTGGAATCTTGCTCTTATGTGATTACTATTACAAAGACAAATGCCTGTACCAACTTTCAGCTTTCTATTACAAAGTGAACGCTTTTTCAATCTAACAGTTATACTATTTGAATTTTGGCCCTGTAGTTGGCATTTCAGGGGAAGATGGCCGCAATGCACCCCGCTGGAGCACCTAAATGAGGCCTCCCACCTCCATCGTATTCTACAACTAAGCAAGGGTGGCCTAGCTTTTGAGCTCCTGTAGGGTTTTAGGCCCCAAGATGGCCACCGCTAGACTGTCCTCGCAAAATCATCTGTTGGCAACTCCTCTGGTCTTGCTTGGAGTCACATGAGGTGCTCCTTCTGTTTCAGGTTGTGGGTTTGCTGCTTTCAGACTTGAAGCACACTAGAGGTGGGTGATTATGGTAATATCATGGAGTCGAGAAGCAGAGATCATCAAACAAATGCCATGCCCTTCCAGCCACAGGCGACACCCCCGATCAATATAATTTCTGACTGTGACTGACATCAAGAAATATAATTCCGTTTGTGTTGTGTTTCTCTGTATATTTAAGGTGTAAGTATGGAGCATTCACTTACTATGCAATTTGAGTAGTGTGTGCACATGACATGCCAAATAAGAACAATAATGCCAATAAACTGATATTACTTCCACAGGGACTATAAATATGATATAGTGTATTTTCCAAGCAAACCAATAAACACATTTCTCAGATTCGGCACACAGCTTTCTCCAGTCATGAACCCTTCAATTGCAAATATTTTTTATTAGTAGCACCTCTGCAATATGAATTATAAAACTGGTAGACACATCCAGCGATTTAAGTCTAGCTTCTAGTACCAACAAAATCACCAGTGATGTGCTCGGCTGTTGCATATTGATTTTTAAGGACTATCTGTTCATGCCATCGAGATATACGGGTAAGAGTTGGAAGAATGTTCTTTGACGCTGATAAACATGGCAGTTTCTTAGAAAAGATTTGGAATTAAAGAGACATTAGTTCACTTTATTACTCAAAACATGAGGACATGCTAAAAAACTGTGAAAATGACAAATTATAACATGTTTTTAAATGTTTTGGATTTTACCAAAAAGAGCATTTTTTTTTCTATTGTAGCTACAATATCCAATAGAAAGATATCTTAGATTTATTTTGCAATGCTGACGTTGTCTAAGCTAATAAAATGGAGTGTGATGTTGCCATATGCACAATCCATATTTCTAAGCACAAACAAACATCACTAGCAAGCAATAACGTTTGTTATATCAAACCTTGAGGCACTGAAGTCCCACTATTACATATAGGTTTGATAGTGCTTGAATTTTTTGCAAGCCTTCAGTAATAGTTCATTTTTTTTCTTTTGCTATAAACTCAATCGGTATGTGCAAGACTATGGTGGCCTAAATATAGTTTGACATAAACATTGTACACAAAATGTAGTTTACAAACATATTGCCCAGTTGGAGTTGATAACAGAAAATCTTAGCCTAGTGTGAGAATATGTTTCAAATTATACTTAGGATAAAATATTTATATTGGATGATGTTTTATATATGATATTTTGACATACTACCAAGGTGAGGAATGCTGCGTTCTAGGGGGTCTGCCTGCTTTTCCATTTTTTTGGTGTCTTCAAGAGGGCCACAGCAAAATCATCCTCATCCGGCTGTGGGGATCTGGTATTGAGTGCACAGGAGTATATAGCCATACTTAATAATCACAGAGGTATGCATGATAAACACATTTTCCCTATGCCCCATGTCCTTGTTCCAGTAAGATGAACATCACCTCTAGAGACAGGATACACCAGGAATTATGAAAATGTCAGCCACACCCATACAATACTAGGTGCTATAATAGAGCTGTCGTTTACGACTTTGACCTGTTTTGTTTCATGCCTTGCGTGAGTAGCTGATATAAAATCCCTGCTGGTATTGGGCCTCATCATGAATGCTGGGCACTGCTTGTTATGGTGTGTTATGTTATGTTGTGTTATGTTGATTCATATAGCTCACTTATCTTCCCTGCTTGGCTTGTTGAAGAGACAGTGGTCCGAAGAGGGAGTAGTGATATAGGGAGCAGGCAGAACAGATCCCTACTTATGGCCACAACAATGAGGTAAAATAAAAATACTATTACTTTCCTGCTTATTAATTGTACTGTATTTGAATATCCCTGAGCCACAGTAAAATAAAGATCAAGGCTACTTCTACCTATTAACAGAGGAAGAAATGTCCACTCTTCGTACCTGTGGTTGCGAATAGTATTCAGTGCACACGCTTGGTTTCTATTTTGACATGGGAGACTTGATCGATGCTGCAACTCTAATTTAAATAAAGAGATGGAGAGCAGCAGGTAACCGGTGTTTTTAGAGATACCTGGAGCCCCTTTCATCTTTAGGCAAAAATAATATTCATTCTACAAAACAGAGAGATTTACAAAGAGTATGTGGCTTATTCATGTATTTCTGCATCTAGTCATAGCGATGATGTTGCCCTACCAGGAGAACAAAAGGGACATCCATCTGTAAAGATTTGTTGATAGAAATACTGTTCCACTTGGTCTCAGATCAGCACGTAGAGTCTTCACAAGAGTAGTGGCTCCAATTATTAACAACAGATTGACCCATGCCTCATCAGTTTCCAGCTCTCCCCAATATCTAGAGATGACAAAGGATTGTCTGCTCTGTCACAGGTTTATTCTCAATCTACTAAAATGATTATGTCATCCATCTAAAGACTTGGCGTTCATAGAGACCGGGTTCATCATGGGTATGAACAAGCTTTCTCTACCAAAGCACAGAGCGATTTGACTTTGGGCCCGATTCATATCTTGGCAGATGCGTACAGACCATTCAGAACTGTGCTCGCATCTGAGTTATATGTTATATTTGTATGTTGGCATTTCGACGTGGGAGAGTCTGTCAGGCCTCCACCATCACCATGCGGTACAAAAGGGGGTCACCATTGCATGCAGCCTTCTCTGTTAACGAGTAGGAAAGAGGCTGATGGAGGTATTACAGCCAGAACTCCATCCTCCTAAACATGGTACTGGTGACTATGAGCAATACCATGGCAGCTAAACCGCCACAATAAACCTGATGTTGCAACGTGCTGCATACCTGTTGTTCGATATGGATGGCGAGCTACCATGTTGCCACCATAATGGGAGTTATGTGTACTTAAATGTGTCATCATTTAAAAATTGCATTTATCTGGCCCGTACCCATATGTAACATACTCTTGTGAATGTTTAACAAATTGAAACTGTGACATTTCAAAAATAACTTTTTATTGCTACGTCTGCAAAAGTAGTAAAAATGTTCTGTTGCCAGCACCACCCCGGACGTAGCATTCTTTACCGAAACCTGGACCAACACCACCTCAGGACCGGACATCGTCATCGCCATTCCCCAAGGATACAAGATCTTCAGGAAGGACCGCCCCAACCGCCCGGAAGGAGGAATCGCCATCAACGACAAATCCACCCTCCGCCTGAGCACACTCCCCGACGAGCCCACAGACCTGATGGAACACCTTCACTTCAAGATACTGGCAAACCCTACCTCCACCCTCCAAGGAACCCTCATGTACTGACCCCCTGGACCCGTGGACTTTTCGCCAACTCCATAACGGACATCATCTTCCCGCATGCCATCGCGTCCACCAACTACACCCTACTGGGAGACCTCAATTTCCACCTCGACAACCAACTAGACCCCAGCACCACATCCTTCCTGGACAATGTCCACAACAGTGGACCCTGCCAGATCGTGACCAAACCAAAGGCACTTAGCAGGACACACCCTCGACCCCCTCTTCACAACAGGAAACTCCATCACCTTCAGCCACACCACCGAACTCCCATGGACTGACCATCAATGCGTCCACTTCACCTTCAGAACACCCACCATCCACAGACACCAGCACCTGCTCCCAACTGAACTGAAACTGGACCAGAATCACCGACGACCAGCTAACCTCATCACTCAGCAACTCCACCCCAACCATCGTGGAAAACGGTGACCCCAACACCACAGCCCGAATCCTTCCCAGATGGATCTCCGACAGCGCCAACACATAGCCTCCCTCAAGAAAATCAACAACATCCACGCCAAGACAGCTAGATGGTTCACCACCGAAGTTCGAGAGTCCAGACGCACTTGCCGCTGCCTCGAAAAGAGCCTGGAGGAACACCAAATCCACAGAAGCGCACAACAACTTTAGAGCTGCCACCAACGCCCACCACCAACTCATCAGAAAAACAAGGAAAAAAGCAATTGAAGACAGAATCTCCACTCATGCACACAAAAACAAAGAACTCTTCAACATCATCAAGGAGTTCGCCCAACCCACCAGCGAGTCCGCCGACATCCCTCACTCACAAGACCTCTGTGACAAACTCAGCACCTTTTTCCACCACAAAATCAAGAGCATCGACGACAACTATGACGAAGACAACCAACACACTGAACCTCGCCTGGATCCGCTCCTTTCTCTCTGGCAGAATGCAGCGGGTCAGACTCCCCCTTTCCTCTCGGACCCTACACTTACCACCTGCAGAGTCCTCCAGGGGTCCTCCCTCAGCCCTACACTCTTCAGTGTCTACATGGCTCTGCTCCCCCATCGTCAGAACTTACAGACTCAACATTGTGTCATACGCAGATGACACCCATATCCTCCTCTCCCTATCCAACGAACACAAAACCGCCGGACACAACTTTCGAGAAGGCATGGAAGCACTCGCCAAATGGATCAAAAACAGCTGCCTACAACTAAACACCAACAAAACAGAAGTACTCATCCAAACTCTGATGCCTTGAACAACACCTGGGGGCCCTCGGAAGCCCACCCACCCCCACGGACCACAAACGCAACCTGGGAATCATCCTGCACTCAGAGCTCAAAATGGAGCGCCAGATCAACTCTGTCTCGTCCTCCTGCTTCCACACCCTCCGCCTCCTACATAAGACCTTCAAATGGATCCCCCTCGAACACAGAAAGAGCGTCACTAACGTCCTGGTCACCAGCAGGCTCGATTATGGCAACGCACTCTATGCCGGAATAAACAAAATCCAAACCTGTAAGCCTAAGAACATCCAAAACGCAACCGCAAGACTGGTCCTCCACCTGCCAAGACACTGCCACATCTCCCAGCACCTGCTCACACTCCACTGGCTCCCTATCGAAGCTAGAGTCACCTTCAAGATGCCAACCCACGCTCACAAGGCCCTCCACAACATCGGAACTTCATACCTGAACAGCCGACTCAAATTGCACGCACGCCATGGTCCCCCGCACCAGAAAGACCAGATCAGGAGGCCGCTCCTTCTCCTTCTGCACGGCCAGAGCCTGGAACGACCTTTTGCTCCACCTCAGACATACAACATCGCTCCCCATCTTCGCAAGAATCCTTAAAACCTGGCTCTTCGACAGACCCGCTCCTTGATGGACTGGAACCTGCGACTCCCCCAAGCCCCCAGAGCCTTGAGACCCTTTAAAGGTGAGTAGTCGCGCTTAACAAACCTGATTGATTAATTGAATGTGAAGTAAATAAACTGCACGTATGGTCATACACATTTTATACATATAAATTCATCCAAATGTGTACGTAGTGTCATCGTCCGTCATCATAAAGGAAGCACATACAAAATAGCACATGTCGATGACGACATTACTAGTTAATAGATCATTGAAAGGAAAGTAGTGCAATCATCTGAAAGTGTTTCTCATATAACCTAATCTTTAATATTAAAAATCCACCAGCTAATCTGAAAAATATTTATAAAATGTACAGACATATTTAATGGCTCACTAAACTATTAATTATAATGTTCTGTTTCATTTGTTGTAATTTGCACCTTCTGTATAGTCAGCACATAAAAGTATCACCCTCCTGTTATATTAACATGCCTGTCAGATTTTATTGATATTGGTCCTTTACCTATGCAATCCAATATTCAAATTATTTTCAACACTCATTTGCCTTACAGCGACTTACTATATCATACTGACTCTTACATGTCCAGAAAACTCAATTTATGAAGTCAGAGCCTGTGCATCTGATGTTACTTGTGTCCTTGCAGCACTTTTCATGGAAAATACTGAAGTAGTGGTAAATAAAAGGTATTTGGTATGCCATTACAGCCTATGTGCAGTCAAGTATAAAACATGTAATGTACATATTAATAATTAGTTTAACAATAAACCAATTAAATACTAATATGTTTAGCTTGACAAGCATATTGTTTGTTGTTAGAATAGGTTAGGAATGTCCTCAACCGCTAAACAATTTCTATACAACAGATATGACTCCAAAGAGAAAAAGATTAGATGTGTCATAAAATAAATTATTGTAAACCACATAGGAATCTACTAGTTAGAGCAGATGACCAAAGGTGTACTTATACTTCCAAATATATGAAGTGTGTGATAAAAATTTCAATTTTTGAAAACATCCTGAACAATGTGTCTGTGTACATCAGAAAAACAAACAACTGTAATCCAAAATAATTTTGGGTGAATTTTGAGAAAATACTCAAAATAATGCTAAACAATAAGAATAATTCAATATAAATGACAAATAAATTCCTCGCAAAGTGCCAAATATCATTTCACGAAATATAGAAGCCAGGTACCCCAATTCTTCATTCAGGAGGACAGTGGCTCTTTTCCTAAGTCGTTTGGGAGTCGTAGAGGTGGTTTGCGAGGGAGGAGAAAGTGTGGATGGGGTGGGTGTTACAGATGTGTGGGACTTAAAGGGTGTAGGAGCTGTTGTAGTGGCTGTGGGTATGTGTGTGTGTCTGAAGTAGAGGGATGATGTGTGGTTGTGCTTTTGGGTGTATGTTTGGGTGTGTGCTGTAATGTGGATGAAGTATAACATTTGGATGAATGTGATGTTCTTGTGGATATAATGTGTTGCAAGGTGGAAGCATCATGTGATATGGCTGATGGGCCTTATCGTGTAAAACTAACACAATACATAAGATTGGACCTTGGATTCACCCTTAGCAGCCCTAGCTCAGTCCTGGTAGTGTGACACAGAATAGTCAGGCTTACTTAGGGGAACATGTATTAAGCATTTCACGGGTACCAGCATTGACAATAAGTAATTGTATTTTTAATAAATATTGACACTAAAATTAACTTGATACATTGGAGATAACCAGAGTTATCAATAATGCAATGAAAGCTGTCAAATGTTCACCATTAAAGTCAAAGGGAGAAAACACACTTAGCAAAATGCTACTTTAGTAGCTGGAGGTCGACAGGAGTGGACTAGAACCTTAAAACTTGACACGAGCTTGGCTACCACCCTGGGCCTGCAGGACACCACTTCTCCTAAGGCTCACTCTCGACAGGCCCAGCTGGCTTCAATTCTTTTGATGCAGCACGTTGATTCTTCTGCAGGTCGAAGTTGACTGGTTCAACCAGTCAGAGGATTTCTGGTGTCCACCAGAGTCTCTTTTGCAGGAAGCTATGAGGTTTCACCAAGGGCACACCTAGACACTCGGGTTCAGAATATGGTCTCTTCAGGGCACCTAAATGTCCTCTCTTTGCGTTGCAGAAGAGTCCGAAATCCTGTCTTCGGTGATGGTGTCTTCTTTTTGTCTCTTCTCAGATTCCAAAATAGATCTGAAGTTCTGGTGCCAGTGGAGCTCCTTAAATCCTAGTTTACAGGCATTAAGGACTGAGGGACAGTGGGCAATGGGCCACTGGTCCCTGCGGCTAACCTGCTCCTGTAGTGACAACATCCTGTGGGTGTACATCACTATGCTACCCAGAGTACTTTCAGGGTCTGTCAAAATGGCAGAACCCTCCCTCGGCTGTACAGACCTCTAAGCCAACCCTAAACTTGTGGCTAATCCTTTGGAGGTGTAAGCCTCCTGACTACCTAATTCTCCTGCCTGTTGGCTGGACAGGGCGGGAAAGGCTTTGTCCTCAAGTGGGGGACAAGAGATTAGATATCAAGGGTGGTGAAAGCCTTTGATCACTATAAAAACTAGCCATCATGGGAGTGGGGAGGTGAGATCTCTTTCCTGCCCAGGCCTTTGCCTCCGTCCTGGGAAAGTGCAAGCACATCCCACAAGGAGGGCAGACTCTTTTCTTGGTGGCAAATGTCTCACGGAAGCCTACCAAGGCACTGGAGCTTTGTATCCTAGAGGGGTTCCCACGTAGGGTGGCACACATGTGCATGCCAGCTCACCTTCAACATGAGAATCATGTTGGGGAGGGAAAGCATGGTCTTTGATGTCAAATACAACACAATTCAGTGTTTCCATAAAGAAGCTGGCTATCGCAAGTTTCCTCGGTAGCCAGCTTATATTACTCTATGGACCGCCCGTCACTTACAGTAAAACCTTGGTTTACAAGGTTACTGTCAGGATACATATGTGAAAACATATATATATCAATACCTTTAATGTAATGCATTCTACCTCCTGGGCTTAGGAGGGCAACATTAAGAGTGACTTACTTACATTAAGGCAGTGGTGTTACTCTGCAGCACATGATGTGTGCAGTGTCACTCTTGAGCAGACAGGCTGCTCGTGTAGGGCTTCAATGTCAGACCTGCAGACACAGTTTTACTCGGGTCACCCAGGGAGGAATAATAAAGTGCTGCAACCCTGGGGACCCTCTCTTATCACGCTTAACCTGGGTCCCACTAGTACAATCTGCTAGGGACTTAGAAGGAGTGATAAGTGTTTGCCAATTGGGTGTACAAATTCAACAGTTACAGTTTAAGGAAAAAAGCACTGACACTGGGGCGTGGTTAACAGGTCCCAGAGCACTTCTAGATGCGGATGGCCAATACCGCTCGTGTTGAACATTTTTCTGTTCACGTTGAAGAAGCTGCAGCTTGAGTATAACACCTACTCGAGTGCAAGAGAAAAGCAGCGCCCCCTTGAGCTGCACCTGGTGCCATTCGTGCTGATTTTGCAGTATGGGACAAACACCTGGCGCTAAAAATCATTGCAAATGGCACTGCATAACAGACTCTGATGCTTGCAGAACTCTGCATAGCACAGCAGAGTTTTTTTTTATCACTACAAACTCTGCTGAGGCCTAGTTTTTTTTTACTTTTTGTACTTTTTTGTGTAGCTTTTCTGACCTGTCCTCCTCTTATTTTCTTTCTCCTTGTCAAGTTTTCCATTCCAGTCCGACTCCCTCCGGTCCCAAACCAGACCAGTCCACCTCACTTACTCCACTATGGCAGAAGCAGGCAGCACCAGTGCCACCCGCCCCCAAATGAGTGAAGGAGGCAGGCAGGGGTGAAGCCCTGCCCCATTTTTAGCAAGGCGGCAGCACTAATCTTTTGGCTGGAGCGCCACCTTCTCTGCATGTTGGAAGCAGGTGGCAGGGTCAGTAAGGGTTACACCGTGCTGATGCACCAACTGCTGTGGGGGCGATTGCAGCAGTGTGTGCACCGCAGCGCATGGGTCCAGCTCACCCAGAAGCACCTGGTGCACCAATGTGCCAACATACTAGACTGTGAACAGAACCTGCTGTACCTGGTAGGTGTTGAGGTTGCATGATACAGTGAGTAATATTTTGGTTTTAGAAAAATTCAACCAAAATTTCAAGCAGCATGATCACAGGGAGGTTAAGGTTATATATATATTGGTATGCAAATGTCCATTAAGGTTTTATTAGGCTGAACCTCATCCCCCAGTATGAATTCTCTTTATTAGTGTAGTTGTAAAACATGGGCTCATGTACAACACACAAATCATTTTTGCACTGAAGCACTTTTATGGGTGGAGACAAATGCACCAGCACTTTCTTTGAGTAAAAAAATGCAATTTGCACATAGAGGGTACTCGCCCAAAAAAAGGAATCAATTGTTTACAGGTAAAAAAAAAATGTTTACATATATTTGCTCATTTTGCACAAGTAACAATGAAATCATGATTATTTTATATAGAGAAAGTACACCATTTTAAAATATGTATTTATACCATTTTAGTAACCAAATGCGAATTTTGCACATGGTTGATGATGTTTAACTTCTTTTAATCATGGTTTTTAGGCATTATGCAAATATTTGAACGGGGTATATTTGGTAAAGTGTACAGAATTTATAAGTATTGGTTTGCACAATGTATTGATACAGGTATTAAAGATCAAAACCAATGATTGCATATGTATATTAACAAATATATGTGACCCAAACAAAGTAATAGGTAATAACAAAGGTGATACTTCAAAGTGAAAATGTAGAAATGGGCAGTCTGTTTTCCAGTTTGCAAAAAGAGAAAAAAATGCCTTCTTTGGTTCGGAGCAGTGAACCGTTGACAAGAAAGGAGTACGGAGGGTGTATGTATATATATATATATATATATATATATATATATATTATCTACTGATGGTCGCCAGTAGATAGTTATAGTTAGGACCCTCTTACCATAGGAAATCCGCAACATTCTATTTTGAATAACTTTGGGGCCGGTCGACGAATCCTCGCGAAATTTTCAAAATAGGTGGGGCGTTGAGCTCCGCTCCTACCCTGAAAGTCTCGGGGGGATTCGTCAAGCGGGGGCTGAGATAAAAGGGGGGTCCCAAAACGCGTTTTTCCCATGCATTTTTCCATAGGACCTTTAGACAGAGCTACAGCCCGAACGGCTGAACAGAATTAAATGAAATTTGGCAGAGAGGTAGTCCTCAGGTCAAGGAAGTGCCTTTTGTAGGTTTGGTGTAAATCTGTTCAGTAGATTATGAGAAAATAGCCTTTAAATCAATATATATATCTGAGCCAGCTTACGGTGCGCTTACGGTGCGCTTACCGTACGCGTACGGTGACGTGCGCGAGCGCGATTCTGATTGGCTCTTAGATCTTAGTAAACATTCGAATCGGCTGAAACCAGGAAGCGGCGGCCGCCATTTTCTCTCTCGCACTCTGAGTGGGGCAGCATAAATGAAGCCAAAAAATGTCTAAAGGGGCAGTATATTGAGATCATAACCACCCAGCAGTGATATACGGGTCCCCAAACAACCCCCAAGGCCCCCAAATTTTTTTTTTTTTTTTCGAAAAATCGCCGATTACGCTTACCGTACGCGTACGGTAAAAATGTTTAAAAAAAAAAAAAGTATCCTCACTCTCCCCACCCCGTGTGCAAATGGTTCCCGAAGGGCACCATTTGTGCATGGCATATCAAGTTCTATGAAAATAATAAAGAATACATTTCACAACGATGCGCATAATATGTCCCCCATGTGCGCACGGTGCGCGAAGCGCATCGTGCGTACATGGCCCATCCCACTTAACGTGGGCACGCCGTGCGCACTGCGCACCGCGTGACCACCGTGCGTGCACGGCACTAACTGCGTAAAGTGGGCGCGCGGTGCGCGAAGCGCACCGCGTGCTCAGTGTGCGCGCACGGTGCGCGAAGCGCACCGTGCGCGCACGGAACGAACTGCGTTAACTGGGCGCGCACGCCACGAATGGCGTAAAGTAACTTAGCATTTAAAAAAACGTACAAATTCACTGAAAAAACCATAGGTTTCACACACGTTATAGTTAGGAATTAGCATTTAAAAAACCTTGCAAATTCACTGAAAAAACCATAGGTTTCACACATGTTATAGTTAGCTGTACATTTCACTCGTAAAAAACCAATGAAATTCCCCCGTTATAGTTAGTGCAGGCAACTATAACTCACGCGACCGCAATCTTCTGCTGATGACATATGTGTCTTTATGAAAAAAAAATATTTGTAATATATGTATAGCTAAAATTTAATGGAAGAAGACATGGGCAAATAAGTGTCTAAATACAGTATTAGCATCAGCAGAGGATTGCGGTCGCGTGAGTTATAGTTGCCTGCACTAAATATAACGGGGGAATTTCATTGGTTTTTTACGAGTGAAATGTACAGCTAACTATAACATGTGTGAAACCTATGGTTTTTTCAGTGAATTTGCAAGGTTTTTTAAATGCTAATTCCTAACTATAACGTGTGTGAAACCTATGGTTTTTTCAGTGAATATATATATATATATATATCTGTTAGCAGGACATACATTCATGACACTGTGGCAGTTCAGTCCATAGTAAGTTTATTTGCAAAGTCCTTACGCGTTTCAAGGTCTCACGGCCTCTTCATCAGAGGACAGGAACTCAGACAACAGAACAGAAAGTGCTGCTCCGGTACTTTTACGCATGCGCTAAGTATTCCACAGGTGTGTTTTTTCACTTGGCATTTGAGATGTCATCAGTGATGTCACTGACCATGTCATGAGTGATGTAATATGTGACGTCATCAGCAGTGCATTGTGGGGGCGCAAGTTATAGTTAGCTGAACTAACTATAACAGGGGAATTTCAATGGTTTTATACGAGGGAAATGTCCAGCTAACTATAACGCCCCTGAAACCTATGTTTTTTTCAGTGAATTTCTAAGGATTTTTAAATTCTAATTCCTATCTATAACATGCCTGAAACCTATGGTTTTTTCAGTGAATTGATATATATAGATATAGATATAGATATATATCCAGCGTGCTTCGCCAAACAAATCCAACTGGACAGGAACAGATGAATAAGGGACCAGGTATCAGTGCAAGGATTTTATTTTTGAACACTCAGCACTACCACCATGATGCGTTTCGGCCTCCAGGAGGCCTTGATCACATGACGTGTGTGAGGAGTGTACCCTTATTTAAAGTGCAAGTGATTTAGCACATGACAATGGCACACACTGATAGACATAGAAGAGACTGCCAAATAGGCGGCCTGCGAATTAATACATGCGAATTTAGCAAGAACATTTAAGGCACTATATTCATTGAAATATATATATATATATCTATATATATATATAAGGAAGCTTGATCACACACTGTATTGTGGGTAATGACTTGCAATACATAGAGAGTATAGGAAACAGAAAAAGGACAAGGAAATTTATGAGCCATTTACATTACAGTGGCGTCCATTTCGTAACGTGCAAACTGGGGTTAAAACAGTATTATTTATTCATACATATATACCCCATTTTGTTTTTTTGCCAGTAGAGCAAATGGCATATACATGCGGAAAGTCATACATCATAGTATAATGTAAAATGGTTTATACTTATATTACGTGCTCAATAACGTCAACCAACCAGCAATGTCATAAGTGCTTTCAAAGCAATATAAAATTATGCTGTCGGTCTTATTATGTAAACGCGGTGCATTTATATATTATTAGCACGATTGCATAGTTACAAGTTTAGTTCTGCCTCTAACCATATTAACTGTAGTCATCACCCTTAAAGGGTGCTGCACGAACTGCGTCCACCACTTATACTCCAATAGTTTCTACTTTATTGTGGTAGGCCAGTATTGTAGCATCATAGAGGTCTCCCCTTCTCCTCCCTGTAAACCATTGGAAAATCTCAATGTAATCTACCCTGTGCACTGTATCAGATGCCAGTGTGGGTATGACAATATGTGCAGTAGGCCTGGGCTAAATTTCCATTCCGCTCGCGGAAAGTGCGATAATTTGACATTTTCACGTTCCGCGGAGAGCGCAAAAATGTCAAAATTTCCGCATTCCGCAGCTTAGCGATAATTTGGTTCTTGCTCGTGCTGTAAAATAATACATTCTCACGCGCGCGCGATCGCCTTACCTGAATCCCCGCGTTCGCCGACAAGTTTTCCTGATCCGGTCGCGTTCTCCACGAGATGTTGGATTGTTGGTAGCCATTTGCGCTGTCTCGCGACAGTTTGCGCCCGCAGTAACGTCATGCGTCGCGCGATCACGTCTTTCTTCTCGCAATCATGCACCGCGAGAAGAGTGAAAACAAGATGGCCGCGCCCGCGAGCAACCGCATGGGTAAGTTGGAGAGCTGCGACCACGCAGAAAATACCGCAAACGGGCGGGAAAAAAACTTCCGCATCTTCGCGATATTTCCGCGTGTTTGCGGAGATTTTTTAACATTTTCCCGATAATTTGCGAAAGTCGCTTGCGCAAATTCCGCCCACTCCTAATGTGCAGTCATCGGCAAATGCCCAAGAACCAATGTTTAATGCGGTCTACCCCAAGGAGGGTTATTGCTCAGAAACTGAGAGCAGGTAGGAAAACTGACCTAGTGTCAGTATGTGAACTTTGCACTGTAAAGATGATACACTCTACTGTTAAAAATGGGAGACGCTCAGAGGCAACTGGTTGCTGTATATGGCACGTCGTGATGTCTGTAGACAGATATTGGTATCGGCATAGTGTCTGAATATCTGAGCAGGTGGGTCCACTGTGCTATGTGTTGGTCAAAACCTATACCAAAAACTCAGTTGTCCACAAAAGGAAACTCAATAAACAATGAAAAAAAGTGAGGTGATCTACACTCTAGTTCTGAACCCAAGATATGTAGAGATACAGTTAAATAATGAAAACAAATCTCTTATCTGTAGGGTGTTGCCCTCCACCGTGATGATTGAAGAAAAAGTGGGGTGCGCTGGAGCAGGGCCTCTAAGTCGGCCCCTTCCATTTCTCCAGTGGTAAAAGAGAAATAATAAAACCATGAGTTGCTCTCACAGTGTTAGTTAATATCTTTTTAAAATTAAGCACAAAATTTACTGTAGTATAAAGCATACCTATTTCTAGACACATTTCACAACTTAGAGACAAGAACAAAATAGATCTGACAATTGTAAACATTATTCATGTAGGTGGATGCTCATTTCCTCGTCCTGGTTAAACCCGTCTGGGCTGTTGGTTTGTAAGTTAACTACATGCCAGGACTCTTTCTTCCATAGCTGTAATACTCTGTTACCTTCTGTGTGATTCTGCTCAATCTGTTCTATGGCAAAGAAAGTGAGGAGGGAGTTATTAGAGAGGTGGTAGTCTGCGAAGTGTCTAGCTACCGGGTAGTGGGGGTCTTTATTACTGATGGCCCTCATGTGTTCCAAAACTCTTTTCTTTGCCCTAGTGTGGTGCTACCTACGTATCTCTTTTTACAGGGACACTCAAGAATGTAGATGGTAAATATGGTTCCACAGGTCAGGAATTGTTTGATGTTTCTTTCTCCTGTCAGGGTATGATAAGTTTTCCTCATTGTACTGTTCCTGCAAGCTTTGCAGTGGCCGCAGAGAAAGGATCCCTGGAGACAGAACTGTGTGTTTAGATGTGTGTTTGTAATGTCACCCATTACCAAAAAATCTCTAAGATTTCTTCCTTTCCTGTAAGTGATACCTGGTCGATCCAGTATAGTGTGATATATGGTGGGGTCACTGGAAAGGATGTTCCAGTCTGATTCAGGATTCTCGATATCTTTTTAGATTCTCTTTTGTAGGTGAGAATCACTCTGGTAGTGGTGTCTTCCCGAGGTATAGGTTTCCAACTTTTCCCCTCTTTTGATTTTGTAAACTTTCTCCTTAGCCTTGGTTAATACCCAATTGGGGTACCCTATTTCTCTGAATCTCATAATCATGTTTTCCTAGGAAATGTTCCTGTGTGCTACAGTTTCTCCTTGCTCTCAGCAACTCCCCAAATGGAATACTCCATTTGAGCGTTTCAGGGTGGCTACTGAAAGTATGGAAAAGTCTATTCCATGCTGTAGTTTTTCTAAATAGTTTGGTGTTCATTTGATTGTTCTTAATTTCTACTACTACATCAAGAAATTCAATCTCATTTCTGCTCATGGTGTATGTGTGGTGTAGAATGAAGGTGTTGTTGTTGAGTTGAGTAATGATGTTTAGGGCACTCTCCTCACTTCCTTTCCATACCACAAATAGATCGTCTATGTATCTATACCGCCTGATCACAATATCAAATGTAGATTTTGGTCTAAAGTTAGTATTGGCCAGTCCTAGGTATAGTGTGTTCTTCATTGGGGTTTAAGCCTATTTCAAGGTATAGGTCCTGCATGGACTGGAGTGCATCCCTGTCTCTTATGCTAAGGTAAGTATTTTTTTAAATTGTGTTGGTTTCTTTGGTATGGGGGCTCGTGCTTTCTATAGTTTGCGTAGACCCCCCTTTCATGACGTGCCATTTTTTCAATTTAACTTTCCTCACAAATTTAAAAAGGCCAATTCTAGTTTCAGGATAGCTGAAGGAATTAGTAGGGCAAAAGGAGAAACCTAAACATAGAGTACGTTTCTCAATCATGGAAAGTGGTCTATATGATAGGTCGATGATAGTTTTGTTTACCATGTTATCATCCATTAGTTTTGTTTCTTCTGGCCCACTTGTGTGGTTCCCATTAGCCTCTTTCCTTGTCCCCTGGCTCCTTTGCTTTCTCTGTTGCTTCCTTCTTCTCCAGTTTCTTCCTGGTTTCTTCCTCTTCCCTGAACCCGTTGTCCTCGACCTCCTCCTTGGGTCTTTATTGGTTGTGCAATCCATGGTGTCTGCCTCCCTGTCCGTAGGAGGCGATATTTGTCTAAAAAAATTGGTTGTATTTTGGCACCTAGTTCTTTTTCCTACGATCTTTCTTGTGTCTGAAGCTGTTCTCCTTCTGTGTGTCAGAACCCCTAATGTGAGTTCCAAAACGAAGCGCAAGGGATTAAGTTCTATGGGCGCTTGAGTCTTGAATGGATTTCAATGGTCGAGTTTGTGGCATGCCCGCACTTCCAAGATGGCCGTGCAGACGCTGGGGTCGGCGGTCTAGTTGCTAACAGATCCAGAGGGAGACGATGTGACGCGCGCGCGCCTTAGGTAGTGCGCACTTCACCAAGACTTTTCCTCAGAGAAGACGTGTTCGAGAGAGTTCCCAGTTCTGAAGAGAATACCTAGTCAAGAAGTTTTCCAGAGTGACACAAGAGAGTTGTGTCAATACTTACCGAAGAGAACAGGAGAAGCCGCAGAGTCCGTAGAGGCAACTTACTGAGAGAGTTCGGAGTTTTTTCCTCGTCGCTCCAGGAGGCAAGATACGACTTCTATAGCACCTGAAGAGAAGACAGTAGAAAGCTAAGTGAATTACTGGCAGTTATTTAAGGTCACATTAAAATGATAAGTAGTGTTGGGTGACGCAATAAGTAAAGACTTACCAGAGACAGCAGAGATCTGCATACCGAGTCCTGAAAAGAAAAGAAGTATATTGTAGTTGATACTGAAGAGGTTACTAAGGGAAAAATATTAAAGACAATAAGAACAGTCAACTAGGGAAGTAAGGAGAAAACCCTTACCAGAGCTATAACAGATCGCAGAAACCATAGGAGAGGAAGCAACTGGAGAAGTTAAAGCACAAAAGACTCATCTAGAAGACAACAGTTATTAGTATAGCTAGAAGCAAGAAAAGAAAGAAGAGAAGCCACGAGAAGAAAGATTTATGGTAGGTCAAAAGAGAAAGAGTTAAAAGATATTAAGACTACAAGATAAATAGGTTTAATAAAGACGAATATATGTTTTACAGATAATTAGTGACATCAATAACCAGAAAGAAGAAAAGGCAGAGTTGAACAAGAAGAGAGGCACAGAGTTCAGGATACTGGGTAGGTAGAAAACACCATTAGAGAAGAGAAGAAAAGAGATAGAATAGAGCAGAGGAGGAATAATAATAATAATGTTGTGTGCTTAGTTACCTCAGGAATCTTCAGTAGCAGAGTGATAGCTGAAGAAGAATTCCAGATAGGAAAACCAGAAGGTCCAGAACCAGTCTCTTCTCTCGTTTGTTATTTTATCCAATTTCCCCCTTCCCCCTTGCTGATCAGTTAGAGTCAAAGACATTTCTTGGGGCTGAGTGATTAGTAGTGGGAGTCGGGAAGCTAGCAGCTTCTGTTCCTGTGCAAGACAACAGCAACCAGCGGGAAGTTGAAGGTGAGCCCTAACAGAGTGAAGTGCCCACGTATTAATCTTGCACCCGAACAGAAAAGAAAATGGTTGAGGGAATAAATTTACAGACCTTAGGGTCAGTCCTAGAGGCGATACAAAAGGAATTGGTAGGAGTTAAGGAAGAGAATCAAAGTCTAAGGCAGGAGGTCATGAATTCTAGGAAAGAGACGGCAGAATTAGCACAGAGGATGAGACAACCGTATTCAACTGGAAGACAGGGTCCCACCACTTCAATGGAAGACACAAATAAGCTAACAACGCAAGTAATACATTCTTTGTCGCCAGTAATACCGTTGGCAGCGCCAGAGAGATTTAGTGGGGACCCACAAAAAGCGCAGGTGTTTATTACACAATGTTCACTTCATTTCTTGTGTCGCCCTTCTATCTTTCCTGATGCGCAGTCGAAAGTAGCCTTCATATTGTCATATTTAAGTGGAGATGCAGCAGCATGGTCGATGCCGATAGTGTCACGAGATGATCCATTATTGCAGAATTTTGATGAGTTCAAGAAAGAATTTTTGAGAATCTTTGACCGAAGACGGATCTCTCAAGCAGTAGATAACGAGCTCTTGGAATTGAAGCTGGGAAATAGAGACTTAGTGGCTTATCTAGCTCAATTCAACAAACTTGTAATGGAAACTGATTGGCCGGAGAACAAGAGGACAGCAATATTTTATCGAGGCCTGCGAGATGAATTGAAAGATGGCTTGGCTCAAATACCGAATCGTCCAACTGAAATTTCCGCCCTGATAGACCTAGTGCTAGAACTGGATTTCCGGCAGGGAGAGAGAAGAGGTGAGAGAAGACGAGAGTACAGAAGTACGGTTCCGCGATTCGTCCGAGCTAAGGCTGAAACAGGAAGAAGTACAGAAGGAACCTCAGGATCTGAACCTATGCAAATAGGAACGATTCGAGGACCGCTCACAAAGGAGGAGAAGGAGAAAAGACGAGCCAACAACTTATGTATGTATTGTGGATCTAGTGGACATTTTGTGCGAAATTGTCCAAAAAAGCCAAAGGGTTCATTTAAGCCGAAGGAAAACTCTCAGCACCACCTGTAGAAGGAGTTGTGCAGGTGGATGCGAATCAGAAATCAACTCGTCAGGAACATCGGCTGGCGAATACATTACAGTCGTCTTCGCCTCATTTGATTTTATCTTTGACAATCCGTTTTCGTGAAAAAATAATGAAAGGAGTGACTGTGATGGTGGACTCAGGAGCCACAGGTAATTTCTGCGATCAGAAATTCGCGACTAAGATTGGGCTGCAAGCAATTGCCAAGGCTAAAAGTGAACCAGTTCGAGCAATCGATGGTACCAATCTATCCTCAGGGCCAATCACGAGTCACACAGAGTTGATAGAGCTGATTCAAGAAGATGGGCATAGAGAAGCTATGCACTTTAACTTAATTGATGCCCCCCAATTTCAACTTATATTGGGGCTTCCTTGGCTCACAGAGCACAATCCTTCAATCAATTGGAGCAACAGAACAATTGAAATGAACTCGGCATATTGTAGAGAGAACTGTTTTGGGGCCCACGAGGCAACGAGTAAACAGAACCCGGCTCATGCCTTATGTTCAGCGGAAGTCTCTGTGTGCGTAATAAATACGCAAACAATTCCACAAGAATATCAAGATTTCGAGGACGTTTTCAACGAACAGGAAGCCGAGCAACTGCCGCCTCATCGTGTTTACGACTGCAAAATAGACTTGGAGCCAGGGGCAAATTTGCCTTGCAGTCGAGTGTACGCCTTGACGGAACAAGAGAATCATCACCTAAAGGAGTATATCGACAAGTATCTGGCCAATGGATTTATACGTCCATCCCAATCGCCGGTGTCCTCGCCACTATTTTTTGTGCCTAAGAAGGAGCAGGGCGAGTTGAGAACGTGCATTGATTATAGAGCCATAAATCGGATAACAAAGAAGAACAGGTATCCTCTTCCCCTTATCTCCGTCTTGTTGGACCAGATCAAAGGAGCACAGATGTTCACGAAGTTGGATTTAAGGGGAGCTTATCACCTTATTCGAGTTAGAGAGGGAGACGAGTGGAAGACGGCCTTCAGAACACGCTTGGGGCTATTTGAATACCAGGTGATGCCCTATGGGTTGTGTAATGCGCCTGCAGCGTTCCAACACTTCATAAATGATGTGCTCAGTGAATTCATTGATCAATGCGTAATTGTGTATATTGACGATATACTAATCTACTCAACGAATATGCAGGAGCATCAAACACAGGTTCGAGGAGTTTTGCAGAAACTGCGAGAGAACAAACTATTTGTCAAGTTGGAGAAATGTGCTTTTGGAGTTCCACAAGTAGAGTTCTTGGGCTTTGTAATCTCGCCAGCAGGCATTCATATGGACAAACAAAAGATTCAGGCCGTACAAGAATGGAAGTCGCCCACTTGTCTGAAAGAAGTCCAAGCGTTTATTGGGTTCGCAAATTTCTATCGGAGATTTATTGGAGCATTTTCTCGACGAATACTACCTTTGACGCGACTACTGAAGAAGGGAACACGATTGGAATGGTCGGAGGAAGCAGAGCAAGCCTTTAAAGATTTGAAGATAGAGTTCACCACTGCGCCTATCCTCCTTCATGCCGATCCGATGGAGCCCTTTTATGTCGAGACAGATGCTTCGGACCTTGCGATTGGAGGAGTTCTATCTCAAAGGAATAAGGAAACGGGCCAGTTACACCCGGTGGCTTATCGGTCCAGGAAGTTGACACCAGCAGAAATAAATTATACGATTACGGAAAAAGAGTTGCTGGCGATAAAAGACGCCTTCAAGGAGTGGAGACATTATCTAATGGGGGCCCACCACGTGGTAAAAGTCTACACGGACCATCGGAACTTAAAATTCCTGAAGTCAGCCAGAACCTTGACACCTTGCCAAATCCGTTGGTCTCTGTACTTTGCCGATTACGATTTTGTGATAACCTATCGGCCGGGGGCACAGAATGGAAAGGCGGATGCTTTGTCTAGGTTGGGAACCGGAGAAGAAAAAAGTCCACTAAGCGCTCAAGTGATCATACTAGATACCAAGATTATAGGCGCCACTGATATATTGAACTTTAAAGAAAAGGTAATCCAAGCTCTAACCCCAGAAGAAATGCAGAGATGGGCGCAACTAGAACCTGGAAGAGAAGTTTGCGATGAATTACCATTTAAGGAAGGTGCATTGTATTTGCCGACTACAGCATTGCAGAAGCAAGCCTTGCAGGAATGCCATGATCATCTGTTGGCTGGCCACAAGGGAGAGTTCAAGACAGCCGATCTAATTAAAAGAAGATATTGGTGGCCACAGATGAGTAAAGACATTGAACAATATGTAAAGACTTGTGAGATATGCGCTCAGGGAAAATCAGAACGGCACGCTCCACAAGGGCTGTTGCAACCCCTTCCCATTCCTCCTCATCCTTGGCATACAATCACCCTAGACTTAATTACAGACTTACCATCCTGTCAAGGGACAAATACCATACTAGTAATAGTAGATGCATACACAAAAATGACACACTTCTTGGCCTTAAAGGGAATCCCTACAGCAAAACAGTTAGCAAGACACTTTAGTACACAGATTGTCAGATTACATGGAATACCCAAGATCGTAATATCAGACCGGGGAACCCAATTTGTTTCACATTTCTGGAAGGCTTTTATGAAAGGGTTAGGAGTAGAAACTCGTTTTTCCACCAGTTTCCATCCGGAGACGGATGAACAAACGGAAAGGGTGAACCAGGATTTGGAGCAATATTTACGATTGTTCTTGCTGAAACAGGAGGGAGAATGGCCGGACTACTTGTGGACAGCAGAATTCGCTCATAATAACGCGAAGAATGTGTCCACTGGATATTCCCCGTTCTACTTAAACTATGGTAGACATCCAAATTCCGCAGTACAAGATGTGGAGCTCACAGTCCCAGCAGCCAAGGATTTGGTAGCTCATTTAAAGTCAGTGCATGAAGAAGCATCAAAGAATCTAGTACAGGCTAAGGAAAAGTATAAGAAATACGCAGATAAGAAAAGAAAGGAACCCCCTTCACTAGGAATAGGAGATAAAGTCTGGTTGAATACAAAAAATGTAAGGCTAAAAGGGAACCGAAAATTTCAGCCACGATTTATCGGCCCTTACCCAATTGCAGAGCAGATCGGTCCAGTGACCTATAAATTGACCTTACCCTCCCAATTCAAAATTCACCCAGAATTTCATGTTTCCCTTTTGAAGAAGGCAGTTTCTGACTTGAGAAAAGAACCAATTCCAAAACCAATTCAGCTAGATACAGGAGTAGAGTTTGAGGTAAAGGAAATTCTGGACTCAAAATTAGTCAGAGGTAAACTGTACTATTTGGTAGATTGGAAAGGCTACGGTCCAGAGGAGCGGTCTTGGGAATCAGATTCAGATGTTCATGCTCCTAGGCTAATAAAACATTTTTATCAGCGCAATCCAACCAAGCCCAGAGTGGAAGGACCATCCTTGGTGGGGGGTACTGTCAGAACCCCTAATGTGAGTTCCAAAACGAAGCGCAAGGGATTAAGTTCTATGGGCGCTTCAGTCTTGAATGGATTTCAATGGTCGAGTTTGTGGCATGCCCGCACTTCCAAGATGGCCACGCAGACGCTGGGGTCGGCGGTCTAGTTGCTAACAGATCCAGAGGGAGACGATGTGACGCGCGCGCGCCTTAGGTAGTGCGCACTTCACCAAGACTTTTCCTCAGAGAAGACGTGTTCAAGAGAGTTCCCAGTTCTGAAGAGAATACCTAGTCAAGAAGTTTTCCAGAGTGACACAAGAGAGTCGTGTCAATACTTACCGAAGAGAACAGGAGAAGCCGCAGAGTCCGTAGAGGCAACTTACTGAGAGAGTTCGGAGTTTTTTCCTCGTCGCTCCAGGAGACAAGATACGACTTCTATAGCACCTGAAGAGAAGACAGTAGAAAGCTAAGTGAATTACTGACAGTTATTTAAGGTCACATTAAAATGATAAGTAGTGTTGGGTGACGCAATAAGTAAAGACTTACCAGAGACAGCAGAGATCAGCATACCGAATCCTCAAAAGAAAAGAAGTATATTGTAGTTGATACTGAAGAGGTTACTAAGGGAAAAATATTAAAGACAATAAGAACAGTCAACTAGGGAAGTAAGGAGAAAACCCTTACCAGAGCTATAACAGATCGTAGAAACCATAGGAGAGGAAGCAACTGGAGAAGTTAAAGCACAAAAGACTCATCTAGAAGACAACAGTTATTAGTATAGCTAGAAGAAAGAAGAGAAGCCACGAGAAGAAAGATTTATGGTAGGTCAAAAGAGAAAGAGTTAAAAGATATTAAGACTACAAGATAAATAGGTTTAATAAAGACGAATTTCTGTTTTACAGATAATTAGTGACATCAATAACCAGAAAGAAGAAAAGGCAGAGTTGAACAAGAAGAGAGGCACAGAGTTCAGGATACTGGGTAGGTAGAAAACACCATTAGAGAAGAGAAGAAAAGAGATAGAATAGAGTAGAGGAGGAATAATAATAATAATGTTGTGTGCTTAGTTACCTCAGGAATCTTCAGTAGCAGAGTGATAGCTGAAGAAGAATTCCAGATAGGAAAACCAGAAGGTCCAGAACCAGTCTCTTCTCTCATTTGTTATTTTATCCAATTTCCCCCTTCCCCCTTGCTGATCAGTTAGAGCCAAAGACATTTCTTGGGCCTGAGTGATTAGTAGTGGGAGTCGGGAAGCTAGCAGCTTCTGTTCCTGTGCAAGACAACAGCAACCAGCGGGAAGCTGAAGGTGAGCCCTGACACTGTGTCACTACTAGTTATAGAGTCTGTACGACTAGCATTTTCAGTTGTACTCTCTAGAGGTTCCCCTAGAGACAGTTTTTAGAACAAGTGGTCATATTTATGGCTGTACGTCAGTATTCTGCCACACTCATAGTTTACGCAGTTACAATGTATTTTGCGTTGCTTGCAAGCCTTTATATCCTCTTCATAGTTCTTCAGTCTCGTTTTGAGGTCATCAATGTATTTTTGATTATGTCCTGATCTTTATGGTTTTTAAGCTCTTCGTCCAGTGATTTCAGTTCCTGAAGTACTGCCTTTCTGTCCTCCCAAACGTATTTAACAAGGATGGTGAGCATTTGTTTTGAGCTTTTTGCAGTGTTGTCCGCCCATTACTCCAACATCTTAGGGTTGGGTGACTCGTACAAAGGAGTGATATAGATGAACAAACCTCTAGGCACCATATCCTTTTCGATGTAATCCTGTAGAGAAATGGTTTCCCACCATTTTGATTTTTCTGATTTTTCAATTTTTTCTAGTTTTCTCAAATTGTCTTGTAGGGTTGTGTCTTTTGCTTCTGTTTCTCTTTTTGCTGACCTTTGTTGGGTGCCCCAGCAAAGAGGCTTAGGGCTGCCACCCTTCTTTCAGATTCTTCATCCATGGATTCAATTTGGGGCTATAGGTCAATATGCTTGTACCGCTAAGTAAATCAAAAAATTGTGAACCGCGTCTAATAACTGAATAGTGTCTGGTGATTATTATTCCCCCTTACAATCTTCAGGTTCCTGCTGCAATAGTGTCTTGTTATTACATGTATGCTACAGTCAACAGCATGTTCTCAGAGTGTAAACAGAAATCAGAGTGTCCTGCTCAGAGCTTTTCTAGGCATGGTGAGTTGCTCCTAGTCCATGCACGTGGAGGATGCAGACAACAGGAGGAAGCGTGAGTATGATCAGAAGTCAAGAGAAAAATAAAGTTAAGTTTGGTGCAGTTACTCGGGAGATCCCGTTAACTGTTGTTCAGAAGAGGGTGTCCTACAAAAAAGCATTTCATAGATGCTATTTGCTCTTTGTGTGTCAGAGTGGAGAATTCACGAGAAGAGTGGAGGCGTGAGTATATGAGGGAAACGGCAGGTAAATCAGGTTAAATGCAGGTAAATCGGTGATCCTGTTAATTAATTGTAGCCGTGCCCGCACAGGCCCCCGCCCACCGTACCTGTGTGTAGCCTCCTTTTCGAAGCTGCTGATGGGCAGGAAGGTGAGAAGAAGCTGCGTCCTTCGACCCATCTACCTTCCCTTCGCAGTACACCTGTGCCGCCCTTGCAGGAGTGCCTACCTTAGGGTCTTGCGCTTCTTGTAGTCTCCTTTGCCTCTTCGCTTTCCTTTCTTCCGAATGAGCTGGACGTGTACGCCGCTCGAGATCTCTTAGTTCTTCTTCCACATTGGGACAGCAGAACCAATGACCCGATGCATGTTATTGTTTGAATCTTGATTTGTACTCAAAGTGCACTTCTCCGATTGCCTTAGTGGTAAAGAATCCGTGTTTGCGTAGGCAGATATTGCCGGGCCCTGGAAGACTCAGTCTTGAATTCTCTCAGTTGTTGCTCCTTTCGTCCACAATACAGTGTGTGATCAAGCTTTCTGGGCAAGCGAAACACGTTACTGGATTAAAACCAACCTCTGGTGTAAAGCAAAATACTCTGAGTGATCGCTTTATTTGGATTAATTTTGGGAAAATATGTCCAGCGCGTTCCGTCAGCTCTGAGCGATTCTCTGCACAGGGCGAGGGGAGACAAAAGGAGCAACAACTAAGAGAATTCAAGATTGAGTCTTCCGGGGCCCAGCAATAGCTGTCAATGCAATGCGGGGTCCACGCCGTACATACGGGGGTGGGGGTCCGCGCCGTACATACGGGGGTGGGGTTCCGTGCCGTACAGACGGGGGTGGGGGTCCGCACCATACAGACAGGGGTGGGGGTCCGCGCCGTACATACGGGGGTGGGGGTCCAGCGCGTCCATCCGTGGGGGGCTGGGGGTCCGGCGTGTACATCCGCGGGGGGCTGGGGGTCCAGCGCGTCCATCTGTGGGGGGGCTGGGGTCTGGCGCGTCCATCCGCGGGGGTCTGGGAGTCCGGCGCGTACATCTGCGGGGGGCTGGGGGTCCGGCACGTCAATCCGCGGGGGGGCTGGGGGTCCGGCGCGTACATCCGCGGGGGGCTGGGGGGGTGTTCGGCGCGTATGCAGGCTCATGTTTGGACGTCTACATGGTTGCTATAGAGGTTCGCTCCATACGGTGTTTTTACCATACGGTTGTGCATTCGGACGGACGGGACTGATCGTACTTGCGCGTTCGGACTTCGGTTTCCCGATTCGTAGGTAAAACTGTCCAAGGATGTGTCGGACACTTTTTCCGACCCGGGGACGTGTCGGGGAATTTTCCCAATGCGATTCGTATGGAGTTTTTTACATACGAATCGTACTTGCAAGTTTGTACGGGACTTGTACGATTCGTACGTCAAAAAATCCGGATACGATTCGTACGGGGAAAATTTTACACGGATCGGAATCGGCCCCTTTGCGTTAAAGCTGCAGCTGAGTGTGAAGCGTGGGTGGTGCTTTACCACCGGAGGAACAGGCGAATGCATGTTTTTCATTAAATAACTTATCAACATGCAATCTGCAAGTAGGGAAGCTTCGAGGAGGCAAGCAGCGGACTTGCTGTTTGTACCTATTAATAACATTTCGACATCAACAAAGTCATCAACAACACAAGTACAGATGTTTTGGGAAAAAAAGAACTGTGGGACATACTATGGAAATGCGCAAAGCTTGAACAAGCAAAATGGTAAGAGGCCACCGCTCTTCAAAAATATGTTGATTGCGGAAGAGTTCCCCGTGGATTACGCATTTTCGTGACACCAACGTTAAGTGGGCCAGATCCCGAGTTAATTGAGGAATGGGTTCAAAATAACCACCAGTGCTCTAAGGTCATGCTCAAACGATTGATTAAATATGCAACAAAAGATACGGCCAGGTTGGCAAAAGAAATAGAAGAGGTGACGACCCAACTCCAATTGCTGTACCCTGACAATGAGTTTGAAGCAGAGATGAAAAAGCTCACGATCAGATTAGAGAAAGCTGAACAAGAAATTAAATTAAAAAAGCAGAGCAAGTTTTATCGAGATCAGCTCGACTATGAACTCGGCCAAATATTTACTTTTGGAAAAAAGTTTGACCATCTAAGAGAACTCAATAAAACCACAAATGAAAAGTCATCATTAAAAACAGCTATAGTGAATGTACAAGAATCAGCAACATCAGAGAATAATTTACAAAATGAAACTGAACCATCAGGTGACTCCGGAGCTGCGGCGGATGGGCAAGACAGCAGTGGAGTAAAATCCAAAATTTTAATAGAATTCTCATTGATGGCTCAAGGTCGACAGGGGTTATCAAGTCCAGATCCTCAAGATACCCCCAATCGAGGTCGAGGAAGAGGCGCAAGAGGAGGCAGCAAAAGAAGTACAAAGAAGCAAGGTTCGCTCGACACCTATATGGGAATGACTACAAGGGGAAAGACTGCATCAAAATGAAGGACACATTCACGGTAGTTAATCTCTCTAATATACAACTGTCTATTGATCAAATTGATGTTCTATCGCTTGGCTTAACATTCTGCCCAACTAGCAAATTTAACTATATAGATGGAAGAATAGATCTATTCCATTTTATTAGAAAGTTAAAATTTAAGAAATGGTTTGAATTTAAAGGTAAAAAAAACGACAGAACAAATTACAGATATCAATACCAATTTAAGTATTGAAGATCTAGACATGTTACAAACCATGAGGGCGCTAGGAAGTGGTATAGATATTGTAGAATCTGTTTCAGAAATTGCATTAGATGAATCACTAAATGTGAGTTGTGCCAGTGGTAGTTTGTTTAAACCAAAATCACGTTTTTTACCTCAAATTCACAGTGATGCCATTGAGATATTTGAAAGAAGAGTTATCTCAGAATTTAAAAGGATGGATAAGTGTCAGAAACCTGCGGATGGTAACCTTAAGAGTAATCAACTTAAGGCTTTTAAAGAACTCCAAGACAATAAGTCCATAATCATAAAGAAATCAGATAAGGGTGGAAACGTGGTGGTATTGCCAAGACAAATGTATTTAGATGAAGGGCAACGGCAATTAGGTGATACTGAAAGTTATCAGATTAGCAACAGGCTTAAATACGAGAAAAGCAATGATGATTTTAAATCTAAATTGCAGAAATGGAACCGTGATAAGCTGCTATCAGATGACGAATACAAATACTTATGTTGCGAACATCCTAAATTGCCGGTTAAGTATCTTATACCTAAGATACATAAAAACAACAAAATCCCTCCAGGTCGTCCCATTGTTTCCTCAATTGGGAGCGTGTATGAAAATACGTCGAAATACATTGACTATTTTCTGCATCCCTTTGTATACACATTACCATCTTATATTCAAGATACATGAGATTCTTTGAATGTAATTGATCAGGTACATTGGTCTGATGATATGCTGCTTATGACATTAGATGTCAACAGTTTCTATACCTGTATCCCACATAAATTAGGAATTGAGGCATCTAATAATTTTCTGAGAAAATGTGAGTCATTATATTTGTAACATACTGAAATGCTACTGTCTATGATGGAAACTTGTTTATCAAACAACTATTTCCTATTCAATCATGTTGTCTATTGCCAAACCCAGGGGACAGCGATGGGAACTTGCTTTGCCCCCAGTTATGCGGGTTTTTACTTGGGCTGGTGGGAGGAGCAGGTGGCCAGTAACATCAGTGCCTTTTCCAAGAGTTTTGTCCTCTGGGTGAGGTATATAGATGATGTGTTTTGTATTTGGAATGAAACAGAGGACGAAGCCAATGCGTTTGTAATTGAACTGAACAAAAACTAACGCAATTTGAAGTTTACTAATACTATGGACAAGTAGATTGTTCAGAAAATCTACTGCTGGAAATAGCATATTACATGCCAGAAGTTGCCATGCTAAAATTTTAGTTAATAGTATACCTTATGGCGAGCTCCTGAGAGCAAAAAGAAATTGTAGCTCTGAGGATTTGTTTCAGAATGATTTGGAATTCATGAGAGATCGATTTTTAGAGAGAGGATACTCTCTGAAAGTAATCAATCAGGCATGTTCGAAAGTTTCTAAAATTGACAGGGCATCTACACTAGTAAGCAAACCAAAGGTAGAAAGTGAGGATGAGCCCTTAAGGTTCATTACTTCGTACAATAACCAATCTTGGGAGTTACGCAAATCTTTAAAGAAATATTGGAATGTTTTGAATACTGACTCTACATTAAGCAAATTTGTAGGCGGACAGCCAAAAATTACTCATAGAAAATGTGATGCACTTTCTGATTTGTTATGCAGTAATGCAATACCAGATGAAAAAATCTCAAATCCTGTACAGGGCTTTTATCCATGCAAATCATGTAAAGCCTGTAAGTCTAGTCCCAAATGCAAAGAAATGATATAATCTATCGACCATAAACCTTTCACTATTACCAAACATCTGACATGTAAATCTGATTATTGTGTCTATGCCCTAAGCTGTCCTTGCCCGCTTGTGTACATTGAAAGTACCATAAATCCTGTTAAAAAACGGATATTAGAACACACTCGAGCAATCGAAAATGAAGATAGGCAATATCCAGTGGCCAGACATTTTAAAGATAAACATGATAAGAATGTAGGCCTTTTACGATATTGTGCATTGGACAGAATCCCTAAATCTGAACTTGGAGGTAATAGAGTGAAGGAACTCAGATGTCTAGAGTCCAAATTGATTATTAAATATGACACAGTACATCCGAGAGGGCTGAACAAGGATGAAGAAATGTGGGTGCATTTGGGATAAGTTGATGAAGAACATCTTTGTTGAAATGTCCTACTGTTTATGTATATATATTTATAAATCGAAGCTATGTTTGTTTTTAAATCTTTTTTCTAAAACACATTGACGGCACTTTTTTACTTTTCTGTAGGAGACAAAATTGTCGGCAACTCATGATGGAGAAAAGGCAACTAGATTATTGGTGAAGACTCTACATGGAATTAAAGTTATTATGAGAAACGTATGGGGTGATCTTAGCAAGAATTATACAGAGAAATATTGAGTACTATATTGTCTATTGTGAAATAGCCCACTGGGGCAGAATTGTATTAGACAAGTTTTTTGAGCCAAATATGAAGTCGCATATATAAAAATTGTGTGACATGGATCCATTATGGAATATTATGTGTTATAAGCCCACTGGGGTATAATATTTTGGGACACATTTTTCCATATGGACATCTATTTGGGTTCAGTTGTACAAATGTTGGCCAAATATGTTGCTATTGTACATATTATCTCTGAAAGCATTATCAATTCTTTGTGTTTATCACATTTTCTAATTTCGTATAATTTTGGGTGAAAAACCCTTTTTGCTAAAAAAGATATTATATTTAGTAGTATTTTACTACGAATGATACACAGTCGACGTAGAAGAAAACATTTTCTCTGTTAAAACTTTATTGAAACGCAACAGTTGTTTAAAAACACCATTACAATATGTCTGCCAAAAAATGAGTGTAGAGACAAGTAGTCCTACTTCTATTTCTTATGAATTTGCACTATATGTATTGTTAATTTACAAATGAAACCTTGACCCGTGACCAAGGTGCTCCGGCACCGAAACGCGTCGGGCGTTTACTTGCTGCATGTTTCAATAAATCTACACGCTTCAAGAAAATTTGGGCTTTTGTGGATTCTGTACGTAAAGTACTAAGGACCAAGGCGAGTATATATATATATATGTATATATATATATATATATATATATATATATTCACTGAAAAAAACACAGGTTTCAGGGACGTTATAGTTAGGAATTAGCATTTTAAATTTTTTTAGAAAATGACAAAAAACAAAGGTTACAGGGACATTATAGGTAGGCTGAAATTTCACTCATACAAAAGTAGAGAAATTCAGCAAGTATAGGTAGCTGAGCTAACTATAACTCGCGCCCCCACAAATGCACTGCTTATGACCTCATATATTACATCACTTATGACATGGTCAGTGACATCACTGATAACATCACTCATGACTTCTCAAATGACATCACTGATGATATCATCTGGTGACTGTGAGTGTTTCTAAAAAGTTTTGGAGTGTTAAAAATAAATATGAAGGTGTATCGATGAATCAGTGGCTGTATCAGTGCCTGTATCAATGGTTTAGTAGGTGCGTGACTGACTGTATAAGTGAGAGATTATGTATCTCAGTGTATGTATGGGTCACTGACTAGGTTGTCTGAATGTCTGTATCAGGCTGTCAGTTGTTTTTAAGTGGCTGCATAGGTTGGTTTGTAGATGCATGAGTGCCAGTATAGTTTATTGGTCAGTTGGCTGTGTACCTGTATGGGTGTCTGAGTATCTGTGTGGGTGGGTGACCTGGTGTGTGACTGCCTCAATGGATGAGTGACTGCATGAGTCAGTGGGTGTATGGGATAATGAGTGTAAGAGAAGGGTTGTATAAGTGACTGAATTTTTCTATGGCTCTGTCAGTGAGTGAAAGAATGTGTCAATTGTATATGGGTGAGTAAGTGAATATGTGAAAGGCAGTATACATAAGTGTGGACTATATCACTCAATCTATGTGTGAGTGAGGGATTGTGATAGTAGCTGTATGAAATAGTGAGTGGATATATGTGGGTCTGTATGGGTCAGTGATTATATGATAGCATCTGCTTGAATAAGTGAGATGATATGTGCTTAACATTAGAGGTGAATAAATTGCTATCTGACTGAATCTAGGTGACTGAGTTGGTGTGTGATTAGCTCTATGAGTGACTGACAGTGTGTAAATTGCTGTATGGCTGTATGAGTGGATATATCAGTGGCTGTATTAGTAAATGAGTGTTTGCATGAGTGGCTGTATGGGTGACTGAGTGGATGTGTGTAGACCTATGAAGCAATAAGTGGATATGTACGTACTGGAATGGGTGTGTCAATGGTTTTGAGAAAGGTGGTATGGAAGTTGGAGTGGGTGTTTGAATCGTTACATGGAGGTGTAAGTGGCTACATCAGAGATTCTGTGGATGATGTCATCAGTGATGTCATCACTGATGCCATTTGAGATGCCATGAGTGATATCACTGACCATGTCATGAGTGATGTATTATGTGAGGTCATAAGCAGTGCATTGCGGGGCGGGAGTTATAGGTAGCTGAGCTAACTATAACAGCTGAATTTCTCTGGTTTTGTACATGTAAAATATCAGCATAACTATAATATCCCTATAACATTTGTTTTTCGGTGAATTTCTAAGGTTTTTAAAATGCTAATTCCTAACTAAAAAGTCCCTGAAACCTGTGTTTTTTCAGTGAATTTCTATGGTTTCTTAAATTCTAATCTCTAACTATAACATCCCTGTAAGCTTTGGTTTTTTTTGTGAATCTCTAAGGTTTTTTAAACAATTTTACTTATAAAAATTTTTTTTAACTGTTATTTGTGTAGTTATTTGTAAGATTTTCTATGTATTTTTAAAAGTGTTAAACAAATTATAATTACTCTTTCAAAATATGTATTACGTAGCTCATTACATATTGTTAGTGTTATTTATTTAAATGATTTCAATTTTTTGAAAATTCAAATGTTGCTCTATTGTCTATAATTTTGTAGAATATGTTATTATATGACTGACTTATGTGTAGAAAAAGAAAAATTGTATTTAATATTTTGGAGTAATTTTATTTACTGTTTTATGCCTAATTAGGTTTTGTACGATAACTTTTAGCAGTATAAAAGATGTATTGTTGTGTCAATATGATAAATATCTTCTTTATTTATATTTTTTGTTTTGTTTTTAAAAAAGCGTCATGCACCGGTCGCGAACCTACACGCTCGGTCCGCGAATCTGTTATACGAATAAGTGTAAAATACATATTTACAACAAAATAATATATATATTTTTAGGAAGAGGTTTATTGCTGAGTGTAAAAAAATAGTATTACAGAAGTTATTAATATGTTTTGAAACCTTTTAAACAGATTTATATGGGCGCAATGCTATCTTGCACCGGTTGCGGATCTACGCATTTGGTGCTTGAATTTGTTATACGAATGTAAGTGTATAATATGTATTTAGACTGAAATAATATATGTTTTTAACAAACAGGTGTATTACTGAATAAAAAACAATATTAGTGCAGTTGTAAAATATTTCAAAGACATTTAGAATAGACATCAATATACACCGCACCATCGCATAGGGGTCGTGACTCCTTGTATTTTATTATAGTGTTGAATACAGTTAAAATAATTTTTTGAAACACTAAAATTATGATGAATTACACCTAGAGTAGTGACATTGAATTGAAGATATTTTAAAGTTAATTTTAAATTGAATTTCTAAATATGTCACAGTACCGCAACGGTCACTCATACTTTCTTCACATATTTCCGGGATCGAGTAGCGGTCGTGATTCTGACGTAATTTTAAAAAGTATGAAATATCACTGTGCAAAGTTTAAATTTCTGTTTTGCTTACAGCCCTTCCACTAAAATACTTTAAAAAAACAATTTACAAATAGTACTTTATACTTTTGAATTAAATTTAGCACATTTTACGGGTGCACGTTGTATACGTGATGGGTACGCGACCCTTACACAAAGTCATGTCACATGGAAAGAAAGCTTTTGATTGGTTAAAAAGGTTTTCATTCTCTTAGAAGTAGGATCCAACACTTGTTCCTTTCCTCTTATAGTGGGTGTGTTTGCATGTGTAAACAGCGTTTTACTGAGCTCTAGTCCATTTTTTTATAAATTTGGTGTTTGGACCTACAAATATCTTAAAACGACATCTTCACATCCAGAAGAATAACAGCTGTAGGACGTTGAAGAAATTGAAGAGCCCATTAAGAAGCACAAAGAGAGCATTGTTTGGGACTTTTTCACCATTCCTGAGGGTGAAAAAAAGGTAAATGAAAGAAAAGCCACACGCTCTCTGTGCCCAAAAGTTCTCTCCAGATATTCTGAGAAAAAATATTCATGCAGGACAGTCTCCAAGAGAAAACATATGGAGACAATGCACCCAACTTGTCTTGCGAGGGAAGTGATGGCTCAACAGAACAGGGAGCAAACTGCACAACCTGACATCAATCAGCCATCAACATCTTCTGCACCTGTTCTCTCCAAACCTCAACCCAAGATCTTCTCGGATTTGGACGATGCTGGAGTGCACTGCAGGAAGTGACAAAGCATTCTGCGTGTAGGGAAACAATCAATTGATACTATCATCAATATTATCAAGACACACAAGTGTTAAATGTTTTGATTGGCTTTGCTGCCTTGTGTTTCTTTGTTGTTTAGAAACACTGCATTTGGATTAAAGAAGTTTATTTTTTTCTTTAAACATTTCAAAACACAACAAATTGTTAGGCAATACAAAAAACCTCAAAATTATTTTTTTAAAAAAGGTTGTCACAGAACCACCCATTCTGGGTAAAAATAGCATAATTGTATGTAGTGAAACTGATTAGATGGATACAAGTGCGTGTGGATGAGTAAATGGATAGTGCCTGGATGATTGAAGGAGTGCATGGGTAGTGCCTCAGTGAATTCATGAGTTTAAGGATAGTGCCTGGGTGATTGCATAAGTACAAGGGTAATGCCCTAGTGAAAGGACAAGTGAAAGTGTAGTGCCTAGATGATTGGATGAGTACATGGGTAGTGCCTAAGTGAATGGATGAGTTCAAAGATAGTGCCTGAGTGATTGTGTGAGTGTATGGGTAGTATGTAATTGAATGGATGAGTGCATGGATAATGCATGAGTGCAAGGGTATTAACTGAGTGAATCGGTGAGTGCATGGGTAGTAGCTGAGTGAATGGAGGAGTGCAAGGTTAGTGCCTGAGTAAATGGATGAGTGCATGGGCAGTGCTTATGTGAATGGATGAGTACATGGGTAGTGGCTGGGGGATCCAGTGAGTGCATCGGTAGTATGTAAGTGAATGGATGAGTGCATGGGTAGTGCATGAGTGAATAGATGAGTGGGAGGTTACTGTCTGAATGAATAGATGAGTGCATAAGTAGTGCCTTGGTGATGGGACAAGGGCAAGAGTGGCACCTTGGTGAATGGATTAAAGCATGGGTAGTATGTAAGTGAATGGATAAGTGCATGGATAGTGCCTCAGTAATTTGGTGAGTGCATGGGTACTATGTAAGTGAATGGATGAGTGTATGGATGGAGCATGAGTGAATAGGGATAAGTGCAAGGATTAGTGTCTGAGTGTTAGGATCAGTGCAGAGGTAGTGCCTGGGTGAATGCATGAGTGTATGGGTAGTGCCTGAGTCAATGGATGAGTGCATGAGGATTGCCTGAGTAAATGGATGAGTGAAGAGGTAGTTTCTGTATGATTGGATGTTTGCATGAGCAGTACCTGGGGGAATGCATGAGTGCAAGGTTAGTGGCTGAGTGAATGGTCCAGTGCATGTGTAGAGGCTGAGTGAATAGATGAGTGCAAGGTGAGTGTCTGAGTGAATGGATGAGTGCATGGTTAGTGCCTACATGAGTAGATGAGTACATGGGTAATGGCTGAGAGAATGGGTAACATCTCATTGAAATAATGAGTGCAATGGAAGTGCCTAGGTGATTGGATCCGTGCATAGGTAGTGCCTGAGTGAATGGATGAATGCATAGATAGTTCTTGGAGATTGAATGTGAGCATGGGTAGTGGATGGGTGAATGTATGAGTGGATGGATAGAGTCTAGCTGATTGGGTGACTGCATGGATAGTATATGGGTGATTGGATGAGTGCATGGTTAATGCATGGGTGATTGCATAAGTGCAAGAGTAGCAGCTGGGTGATTGGATGAGTGCAATGGACAGTGTCTCATTGACTAGATGAGTCCAAAGGCAGTGGCCAGGTGATTGTATAAGTGCATGGGCAGTACCTGGGTAATTGGGTGAGTTCATGGGTAATATGAAAGAGAATCGATGAGTGCATGGGTAACACATGAGTGAATAGATGAGTGCAAGGTTAATGTCTGGCTGAATGAATGAGTGCATTAGCAGTACCTAGGTGAATGCACGAGTGTAAAGGTATTGACTGAATGATTGCATGTGTGCATGGCAGTGGGTGGATAAATGAGTACAACAGCAGTGGTTGGCTGAAAGCATGAGTGCATGGGTTGTGCATGAGTAAATACATGAGTGCAAGGTTACTGTTAGAGTGAATGGATGAGTGCATAGCTAGTACCAGGGTGAATAGATGACTGCATGAGTAGTGGCTGAGTGAATGGGTGAGTGCAAAGTTAGTGTCTGAGTGAATGTATCAGTACATGGGTAGTGCCCACATGAACGGGTCAGTACATGGGTAGTGGCTGAGTGAATAGATGAGAGTATGGGTGCATCTCATTAAAAGAATATGTGGAAGGGTAACACATAGCTGATTTGATCAGTGCAAAGGCAGTTCCTGAGTGAATGGATGAGTGCATGGGAAGTTCATGAACGAATAGATAAGTGCAAGGATTAGTGTCTGATTATTGGGATGAGGCTGAGGTAGTCCTTGGGTGAATGCATGAGTGGCTGTATGGATAGTACCTGGGTGATTGGATGAGTGCATACGTACTGCTTGATTAAATGGATGAGTGCAAAGCTAGTCCCTGTGTGATTCATAAGTGTACAGGTAGTGTGGCGATGAATGGCTGAGTGCATGGGCTGTGCCATATATAGTATAATCTGTAGTCTAAAACTTAGGCCTATTAGCTCTATGACATATGTTGTTAAAATACTTGTTCAAATGAGAAGATACGTCAGACTTCAAAACTGTCAAATTTTCAAATATAACAAAAAGGACTTTCAGTTTCAAGCATAGATATTAGTATATATGTGCTAATTCAAGTATACCTTCGTGAAGAATAATATACTTTACTATAAATATAAATACAGTTTTGAACATGTTTTAAAAGTTGCATAAGAATATTAGTTTTTTTAAAGCGGAAGCAGTTTGCAATGGAAGCTGTAACTCAAAATAAAAAGCAAACTATTATTATACCACTTTTATTGGTATGTGCATTTTTGCATAAAGTGAATGTGATACTGCTTCTCAGGAGTAGGATGATACTTTTCAAATAGTCTAAAAGTAGTAGATTATTTATATTAGAAACAAATAACATATTCATACATCTTAAACACTTTTCCAGATTATCATGAATATTGTATTATGTATTGTTAACTGTCAAGTAATTTACATACATCATCCTGTAAATCTGTTTTAGAGTAGTATTGTCTTAAACAGCATTAAAACTATGTAATGTTAAACAGTACCTACTATAAAGAAGAAAAAGAAAAACTATTATCTAAAGATAATATATTAGAGAAATATTTTTGCTGTTGTCAGATTTCACATAACTTCACCATACACAGTGGTTTGAATGTAGCATAATCACTGAACAGCAGGGAAAAAACAATCGAATTGATGATACAAAAAAAAAACGCACAGTACATCATTGTCAATATGTGTAGCAATCGCTTTCCCATCTATACTTTGTTAATCACTTCTTTCATCTACATTAACTCCATTATTTATCACAAATACATTTAAAAAAAATGTACCATCTAATTTACATCTGATACAATACTGTCAACAAATATATAAACTATTTGTTTTTAAACACAATTTACTACATATAATATTTTATTGGCACAATAATAATAAGAACATTATTTATTAACACTAACAGATTGCATTACTTTCTATTTCCTGTTGACATCTTCCCTAATAGGCCAAATGATGTTCTCAAAACTTTTCTGAACAAATAATGTATAAGAATTTGGTAGTTTATAAGGCAATCTAGGTTTGAAATCCAAGTGGACATCGTTACAATGCAATCATCCTTTGTTACATTTTAAATAAACAGTATAGTGGCCAGATGTTGTTGTAGGTCCACCATGGAACATAATAGCCACTGTTGTATAAGTTCTTCCTGAAATAGATATTTGATTTCCTTTAAAAATTTAAATGTTTGTTTCCAATTTTCTTCCATTTGCTCTACAACATTGTAATATTAAAATGACATATTTTTCAAATCTTTCTATATGTCATGTAGACAACATCTCTGATCTACAATATGAACGTCATTTCCTGATTGTTTGCTTTAATCAATTTGTTAAAAGGTACTAATTTGCAGTTCTGGTATTGTTAAGTATAAGAATCGTTCTGCTTATATTTGAGTGGTAGAAGTAAATGAACACTCTTCACACCTATGGTCCCATTTGTAACTGGTCATATTTTATAATAAAAAAATCCATTCCATCCTATTTTGAAAATTTACAAAATCAACAACTTTTCCCATTTACTAATCCTTCTTCTACATTCAAATTATGCCGCAAAATTACTCGACAGTTTTTACATACATGTAAACTCTTTTCTAATCCTGCAGTTTTAGATACAGACTTTTCCAAAGAGTTCAATTTAGCCTGTAGTTTCTCAGTAAGAAGAATTTTTACTCCCCGGTGTTCAATTACGTCAATAGCTTTAATTTCCAGGATTTGTTGTTTTTCCAGTTTGAGAAGTTTTTCATTAAAAGTAGAACACTCTTCGAGTGTAGGCATTAGACGAATTATAGATTTGTTTTCTGCAAACATATTGTACATTACTTCTGCCCCTGTTTTTTTCAGATGTAAACAAGTTCCTTAGTAGCTGACTTTCTAAAGCTTGTTTACCATGATCCGTCAACATACCAATTCTTATGTCTTTAAGAATATTTCGATAATCTTCATCACTTGCTTGTCGCATATTCTTAACAAGTTCTTTATATTCAAAGTTTAACCAAATATTAACATTCCCAATACTTCCTAAAGATTTTCTTGTGTTATCATGGAGAAGTGTTTTAAAAACAGATTGTCCTTTAATTGGCGTAGGTCTCCAAATACAATTAAATGTTTCCCTTCAAACAGAACACCGTAATCTGTTTTTAAAATCTGTTGCATTTGCAAGTGTACAAATGCAAGCATTAAGTTTGACACCATGCTCAGCTCATCAATGAAACTTACAAATACTAGCATGCCTCTGTTTCACACCACATGCTCTATATGTGTACAAAAAATATATGCATTACTTTCTCCTCATTATACAGGTCAGATGGATACTGAATTCTGTATTCAAAGGCTTCTGTCACACGTACATAAGTAACGGATATCTGCTTTCTCAAATGAATGCTCTTGATACGACTGATAAGATTAGTGCACCTGTATGATAAGCTACATCATTTTTAAGTTAGGGTCATCAAATGCAAAACACGTCAGAATACATGTAGAAGTAGACAAACACCTCAGCCATGATAGCACGCAGCTATTCAAACTGTACAGAGTGCACTTTCCCTTTAAAGCAGGCACATTAATGTATGCAGCCTACTTCAAGTGTACCTTTACAGAGACTCATATGAAGTAGCATAAACAATAATCAATCTGCCATCATGTTTTAAACTCACTTGTCTCTTGCAGCTTCATTGTTCACTGACAGCTCACAAATTTAGGCCTAGGCAACTATGAAAGGCCAACTCTTCTCATGTCACTGTTGTAAGTCTCACCATATTTCTTTAGCCGTCAATGTGTGTTTCTGTGCCTCGTTGTGGTGATATGATACATCAAGACTAGCCTACAGATAGCAGAATACTTCATTTTCAAACCACATGTTACTACATTTCTGTATCAAAAGTTGTATGTACTACTTTCTCCTCATTATACAGGTCAGGTGAGTATTGAACTCTTTATTCAAGGGCTTCTGTGACACTTACATAGGTAACAGATGTCTGATTCTGCTACACCTACATAGGTAACAGATGCCTGCTTCTGCAACTGAATGCTCTAGTAGGACTGATAAGATGTGTCCACTTGTATGATAAGCTACATAGTTTTTAAGTTAGGGTCATCAGATGCACAACACATGTCATCATACATGTAGAAATAGACGCATACCTCAGTCATGATAGCACACAGATATTCAAACTTGACAGAGTGCACTTTCCATTTAAAGTAGACACCTAAATTAATGCAGCCTACTTCAAGTGTATCTTTCCAGAGACTCATATGAACTAGCATAAACACTAATCCATCTGCCTCATGTTTTTTAACATCAAGTGTCCCTTGCAGCTTTAGTATTAACCGACAGTTCACAAATTTAAGCCTAGGCGAATATGAAAGGCCAACTCTTCTCATGTCACTGTTGTAAGTCTCACCATGTTTCTAAAGCCCTCAATGTGTGTCTGTGCCTCTTTGTGGTGACAGGAATAGAAGCCTACAAATACCAGAATACCTCTGATTCACACCTCATGCTCTTTAAATGTATGTACAAAAAATGTATGTATTACTTTTACCTCATTATACAGGGCAGTTGTGTATTGAACTCTGTATTCTAGGGCTTCTGTGACACTTACATAGGTAACAAATGTCTGCTTCTGCTCAGGTAGGACTGATAAAATGTGTGCACCTGTATGATAAGCTACATAGTTTTCAACCTCAGTTTTCTCAACTACTTTCATTATAGACTCAGGAAGCACACATATTAGTATGCACAACCTATTGCAATCTTCTGTACAGTACAATAAACAGACTACAATACAGGTTCCTACATTTGGTAACATATTTGAAACATCACATTTCTCTAATGCTTTGCCAGCTTTATAAATAGAATGTTGCAAAGTTAAAAATATCATTACAAACACTGAGGCACTCCTACACAATACATAAAACCCCTCACACATTTGTAACTCACCTCTGGAATACTATTACAGAATATGAAAATATCAGAAACTCATAAACAGTTTTCTTTCCCAGACAATAAATGTGATGCACCACTATCAACAAGTTAAAACCACTAATGGCAAATTTTCCCTCTCATTTGAGGAGAAATCAATGTAAGTAACAAATCAAAATATCCCTTCATTTTTTCAAATTCTAAAACACTTTTCTATTGGATATACTTATTAACCCTTTGTTACTGTCTTCTAAAAGTGCCCAATCTCTTTATGTAAATTACTGGAGTCGCGACTCCACCACAGTGCCGCAGTGTACCGTCGTGAAGGAATCGCGGACCATTATGGGAGTTCAAAAACCTATTTCCAACAATACTGGTATTATTTTTTAAGAACATACCATTTCTAAACATAGTACTGATTTGGGAAAACTTACTTTAGAAGCATATCACACATATATAACCATTTCATATTTTAAAACCACAGTTAACTTTCAAACCTTCCCCTATTCTGCTTAATTCTAGTTTCCATGGTAACAGTTTCTGAAACATTCAACTGTATCAGCAGGTCACAAGTTCACAATATTTTAAAATTCAGCCCACTAGCTTACAAATAGAAATAGCAGGTGTGGTTGACCGTTGCAAAATATTAGCTTATCCTGTCTACTGTACCTTTCAAAGTTTTTCTATGACCAATCAGGAAGATGCTTCTTCTGCAAAGCAACATGCATCCAATTTTTGAGTAAACAATGTCTATGAACAGTTATCTGCTTTTTCAATAACAGCATCTTCTTCACCATTTTCGATACCTCTCATTGTACCAACTGACTTACTCAGGTACAGACGTTTTTTGATGTCTTACACACATCCCTTCAAAATGCTAACAGTATGGGTTGTAGGACACAGCTATGTTTTCTGGGGCAAAAGGTATGATGGACACAGAGGTATTGACAAAGATCTAGGTTTGCAAAATGTGGATATTAAATGGTTTGTGCACAGAGGATTAAAGTGGCACCACTTGAGGCCTTTGGTTAAAACCTTTTTACATCTCCAAACCACTGACCTCATGATTGTGCACTGTGGTGGCAATGACCCAAGCAGATTGACTGGGGTAGGATTGGAAATCCTAATGAAGGACACCTTCGCACAACTGATGTTGCTTTTCCCTCACACTGTCTTTGTATACTCTAATATATGCCAAAGACAGAAATGGAAGTGGTCAAATCAATTCTGTCCACAGATTAAGAAAGCTAGGAAGCATTTTAATAAAGCTGTTTCTGCTTACCTCAGAGACCATAACATGGGTTCTAGCTATAACAAAAACCTACATTTTGACAAGCATAACATCAACACAAGTGATGGAGTTCACTTCACAAATGATCGAAACAGAGTGTTTCTCAACAACCTTAAGCTGTGAATCGGACTTACATGTAGCTGAAACAACGTCATAATGAACACAACAGCTTTTCTTAGAGCCAACCCATAAACCAACAGTGAAAGATATATCTTTTTTAACATATATACTCCTTATAAATATTTTTCATATTCGTGAACCTGTCGTGAATCCACAAAACAAATGCACAAATTCAATGTACTACAACACATTTCACTTTTCAACTTTAACTTGTAAATTATATTTTTAATATTATTTCTATCTTTGTCAAGTTTAATGTGATTATGAAGTTCAATCTCACTAGCTCTATAAGAAAGCTCACAACTGTAACACTACCTCTGGAATTGTATAGTATATAATTATTTATTTAGGTGGATCTGTGAATCCACCATGACATTAGACTGGGGGGCACGCTGACAGCCGCAATAGGGTCACAACTCCTACTATGGGAGAATCTTTTTTTAATTTAATGCCCCCACTTCTCTAGGCCGATTTCGCATTGGGGACTCCATCCCCCAAGCCCATGCCTTTACCTTTTTTGGAGAAAAAAAAGGGATAGGAGGACCTCGGCCCGAAATTGCCCTGGGGATCCCATCCCCTGGGGCATGGCCATGTCTCTGGGGACCGCAGGGGGAGCTTCAAGGCCCCACAGTCCCTGCCGGGTCCCCACCTCCTGTGGGAGCCAGCATTGCTTTTGGGCAGAGGGAGCTGCTAACATGCAGCTCCCTCTACCCAAAAGCAATTTTGTTTCACTTCACAGAAACTAGAGCATTTGTCATGCTCTTGCTTCCATGAAGCAAAGCAGAGTTTGCTATGGCTTGGCGGGAGCAGTACTCCCACCAAGCCATTTCAAACTGCAATGTGCCAGGGGTGGGCACCCCTGGACAATGTTGGAGCCGGCCCTGGGGGATGGCGGTCCCCAGGGACATTTATGGCCCCTTTCAACAGTATTTTAGCCCCAAGGTGGTGGTGGTCCCTGGGGCTGAGGGGGGGCTGGAGCCCCGAACACATTACTTTTAAATATAGCGCTGAGGAGGAAGCAATCTCTGGGGCTCCCTAGGGGGCTGGAGCCCCTGACAAATTTTTACAAATTTAGCCCCCGGGAGGCGGCAGTCCCTGGGACTGTGGGGGGACCACGAGGCCCTCTGCATTTAAGATAATTAGTGCTGTGAAGGTGTGAGGTGGTGGTCCCTGGGGCATGCAGGGGCCTGCCTGGAACCCTGCATCTCTTTTTAACATTGCACTTGGGACCTGACCCATCCGGGGGCCTGAAGGAAATGAAGAGAGGGAGCCCGCGCTTCACTTTTTTAAAAAAAGGTCTACAGGATTCGCTGATCTAATGCAACTCCCACTAATTTTAATTTTTTTTATGCTTTTTTAGCATTGGGGGTCTGTGTGGGACCTCCCTGAGCAGGCCTGTTTTTTCAACATTTGAATGAGTCACAAGATGGCTGCCAACACTTTCTGGTTTGAAGTGTTGGCAGCCAATCAGATTGCAGGCTCGAGATCGGGAGGGTTCGAGGATCCTCCACATCCCTATTTTGATATCTGAGAAATGTTAACATTTTTGAGGAGCTACTGAATGGATATACACCATTTAACAAAAAGAGCAAAGCAAGAGCTATCTTTTTGTCTAATTTGGTAAAATTCCGTTCAGCAGTTTGGGCTGTAGCCATGTCTAAATTTTCCTATGGAAATTAACATGGAGGAAACGCCTTTTGGGACTCCCCCTTTTTCTTGCCCCCCCTTTAAGGATCACCCCAAAACCTTCAACACAGCAGCTGCAGTGAGTGGGCCATTCGTTTTCAAAATGTCATGAAGATTCGTCAAATGGCACCAAAGATATTGGCAAAAGAATAAATGCTTTTTGAATAGAAACAAGATCCTAACAATAACTATATATTACCTACTGGCGACTGCCAGTAGGTAATATATATATTTATGTTTATTATTCTGGTAAATAAGTGTGCAGATTAATTTTTCACGATGTAAGTGAGTATGTATACATTATATAAATATATACAATGTGAATGTTTTCATTTATCATAAAATGTAATTCACATGTATGTATTAATTGTGTTTATGCATGTATACATATTTATCTGCCTATTTATATAAAATATATATGTATGTAAACGCACATATATATATATATATATATATATATATTCAATGAAAAAACATAGGTTTCAGGCCTGATATAGTTAGGAATTAGCATTTAAAAAACCTTAGTTATTCACTGAAAAAACCATTGGTTTTAGGGGTGTTATAGTTAGCTGGACATTTCACTCATACAAACCATTGAAATTCCTCCGATATAGTTAGTTGTACTAACTACATCTCACGCGCCCGCAATCAACTGCTGATGATGTCACATATTACATCATTCATGACATGGTCAGTGACATCACTGATGACATCTCAAATGACATCACTGATGACATCATCCAGCGAATGTGGTTTGGTTCGTTATTTAAATATGTATTATATATATACTAATTTGCATTGAATAATGAGTGGATATATAAATATAAATATCTGGATGGAGGATTTAGTAGCAGTGTGATTGACTGTTTACTTGACTAATTTATAGTGTCTCTAAATATATTGGATAGTGACTAAACTGTGTGAATATCTGTATCACTTTGTCAGTTGTTGTGTAAACTGTTGCACCAGTTGGTTACTAGCTACGTGAAAGTCTATATTAGTTATTGATTAGTTAACTGAGTATTTGTACGGGAGAGTGAATGTGTGTGTGGTTCGGTGGGGGGGTGTGTGACAGCCCAAAGACGTGTGAATAGTGGATTCAGTCGGTATATGAAGTTAAAACTACATGTTATAACAGTTGTTTGGCTGAGTAAATATCTTTATGGGTGTGGTGATGAACAAATATATGTCTCAACGGTACATATCCAACAAACTAGAAAAATAAAAGCTAGTGTATGTGTCAGTCCTTGTATATAAATAAGTATACATAAGACTCAGTGATTGTATGAGTGACTTAATGGATAACTGTATACTTGTAATAGTGATTTTATTACACACTAAGTATGAGTTACTATCTATATGAATCAATGAAGTGGTGTTAGTATAAGTGTGTAGCTAAGTAAATGTAAGTATGATCCATTGTTTGCATAGGTGGGTAGGATGACTTCATAAGTGATTAGGATGTGTGCTGGTGTGTAATGTCGATATAAGTGTATAAGTATATTTGATAGCGTTCTATTGATATTTGACAGCATATATGAGTGAACCTATAGGTAAGTGATTAGATGTGTGTATAGATCTAGGAATCACTGAGTGGGTGTTTAGAAACTTGTATTGGTGTGTCAATGGGTTCAAATATGGCACTCTGTATTTTACAGTGAGTGATGAAAGGTTATACTAGTGTATGATGAGGTGTATCTGATTGTCCCGTGGATGATATCATCAGTGATGTCATCAGTGATGTCATTTGAGATGTCATAAGTGATGTCACTGACCATGTCATGTATGATGTAATATGTGACATCATCAGCAGTAGATTGCGGGCGCACGAGATGTAGTTAGTACAACTAACTATATCGGAGGAATTTCAATGGTTTTGTACGAGGGAAATGTCAGGCTAACTATAACACCCCTAAAACCTATGGTTTTTTCAGTGAATTTCCAAGGTTTTTTAAATGCTAATTCCTAACTATATCAGGCCTGAAACCTATGGTTTTTTCAGTGAATTTCAAAGGTTTTTTAAATGCTAATTCCTAACTATATTAAGCCTGAAACATATGATTTTTACAGTGAATTTCAAAGGTTTTTTAAATGCTAATTCCTAACTATATCAGGCCTGAAACCTATGGTTTATTCAGTGAATTTCAAAGGTTTTGTAAATGACAATTTTTAATGTATTAATTGTTATACTGATTTTTTTGATACTGATTTACTACATTTTTTAAACTATTTATTTTTAGATATTTTATTTTTTTAATTACATTATAATTACATTATACATTACAATACAAAATATACTTTCTCAGAATGAATTACTTTAGTTTAAATACTTTGCAAATAGGAAATAGAATTTTAAGTACAGTAGTTACAGTTGTTGCAATGGGCAACATAATTTCAAACACCATGCAACATTGAGATCAATGTGAATTTCTAGTCAAATGCAATTAGTTACTTTATGGATTACTTTTCTAACCACAGAACTGGATCCTAGATTCAGTCCTTGGACATCTCCTGTAAACAGTTGAGTAAAAGCGTTTTGGTGACAGTAGTGATTTTTAAGGAATATTATTGTATTTTAAAAGGTGACACAGACATTTTTTCACATAGAATCACCAATGTTATCCTATGGCAGAAAATTTACTTAGCAGGTAAGCAGTGTTATCGTTAGTTTTTCTTACTCAGTGGTGGATCCTGGATCCAGCACTGGTGCATCTCCTGTAAACAGTTGAAAGAATGTGTATAAGTCATACAGACGATTTTTTAGGAATATTTTTAGTTTGTGAAAATAGACACTTAGAATTCGTAGTTCGGCTGATTTTAGAGGAATATTTGTACGTTCAAAAATTGATACTTAGAATCTTTTCTGCTGAAAACCACACAATGGATTCCTATGGAAGGAAATACAAGTTACTGGTAAGTACGCTTAGAATTACTTTTCAGGGTT